>NC_090922.1:1201712086-1202337086 GCF_040938575.1 Ambystoma mexicanum
GAGCCATCCCCACAAGTGTCTGTCAGTACGATTGGTCAAGGGCAGGGAGACACTTAGTAGTGATTGGGTTCACTTAGCCACCTGCATGCAGGTAGTCCTTTTTGGTTCCCTCTGGAGATTGTTCTGCAATACAGTACCAGCACAGTGGGCTCGGGGTGTCAAGATAGTTCAGGTTTATTAAGAAGAGGGTTCGTTCCCCTCTTGTAAACAGCTTCATGTTAGCTCTTTAGTGATCAGTTTCTTTGCAGGTTAGAGTCTTTTCTCAAGGCTATGGTATTTAGTGGGTCCTCCTTCGGTTAGTTTATGTTCCCATGTCAGATTTATCAAACTTGAAGGAGGGGATAGATCCAAGCACCTGGCACATGTAGCAGGGGACTTCAGCCATCGCTATGAGGGCAGCCATTGGGTATAGGATAACTTTCTCTTTACCAAGTTTTGTCTCTTAAGGGTCAGGTTTTTGTAACCATTTTCCTATTGTCATGGTAGTAGAGTCCTTCTTCAAGGACTCAGGAGGTCTGGGGGTTTCCAGCTTTACGGTTTGGCGGATTTAACTCTTCCTGGTTTTTTTTTCAAGGACTTTTCGTATATATCTCTTTGTCTTCAGTGTCCCCCTGGTCGGGCTCTTCTTAATCAGCAGTTTATTTAGCAGTTATCTGCTGGGTTTCAGGTGTGGCCCTACTCTTCCATCGTGCTTCTGCTTCCAGAAGAAGTAATACTTTTCTTAGTTTGGGAAAGGTTACTGGTATACAGGGACAATTGTGTAGTTAAGTACAGGACTTGGAGTTAACACTTCTGGGTGCACAAGGCCCTCAAGTCTATTGCAGGTTAGCCCCTCCTAAGCTAGGTTGTCCTGTATCAGGTTGATAAAATGTCCTTTTGACTTCTGCTTTGACCTTCTATGAAGATTTGTGTTTCCAACTCTGGTCCCCAGGATAGTAATGTGATATGTCCTGTTTCTAAATACAATATTTTTCATCAACACATGGTATGGAGCCTACAAATCTTTCACCCCTAGGTGGTAATTTCTTTATCTCCAGGAGAACTAAGTGTTTATCTTAGTACGTTTGTTAGATTACCATAAGATGGTATGACTTCAAGTGTTTTAAATGTTTGATGGTCACTACATTAGAGATTATTACGCCTATGCTTTAACTACCTATTACTTTAGGAAGACTTTTGCCTGGTGTTCCCCCCACCTCTTTTTTAACCAGTTGGTTATGGGGCCTGTGAGGAACGCTGGAATTGGCTCAGATTCCTAGATCTTGCAGTAAGACTGCTCTGCCTTACAGGACAGTTATTGGGCAGCTTAGCCTGGGGAATACATTTTGCAATCAGTGGATTAGTCAAAGTAGAAACATCTAAAACACTTATTTTCCTATTATTACTTTTGTATTATCTCTATTGGGTTGAGCATGATGTAATTAATGTGATGCAAGGGCTTTGAACTTGCATAATATGAGCCTCCTTGTCATGCCATAGAATACCTCATCACCCGCACTATCGTGAGTGGGGGTTTAGATTCTATTAAAGACAAGGAGGCGAGTATTATTCCACCCACCCACCCTTGATATGGTATGATATGCCATTTATAGCGCGCCTATATATATTGATGTTTCAAGTGAAGAACATTCTTTGGTTTGTTGTTTTTTCCCATCCACCCACCCTTCTTTGTTTGTTGTTCTTACAGCTGCGGGCTGAGATTTTCTGTTCAGGAACGGGGGTCACAGTTACAAGAGGTGGAGAGTGCGTGATCTAGGAGCTTCACTGGATTTTGTCTTCATATTTCATCATCGGTCTGTGCACTGGAAGTCTGGTTCAAGACAGCTACAAAAAGAGGAGTTGGAATTGGAGTAAAGGACTTATATAGAGGAGGGTCTATGCCCATTGGTCTCCTGCAGGGCATGACCTGTCCTCCATGATGGATTGGGGTGTTCTCCCTTGCATTGACATGAGATCTATTTAGTTCTGTGTTTTTAAAACTTTTTTGTTTGTAAAAGTTTTTTCTTTGCTGCTGTGGTTTCAGAGTAAAGATTGTAATGCATAATACTCGCCTTGTCTTTAATAGAATCTAAACCCCCACTCACGATAGTGCAGGGGATTAGATATTGTTAATTGCCATGCTGTCAGCACAAGTGAGCCGCTCGTGACTGCCGCTCATATCAAGGTTGGCCGAAACAATGAAAACGGTGTCCACGTGATCATGTCCGTCACACTGGTGAGCGCTACCAGCGAGAAAACCAAGACTGGTATATCACCCACGGCCGACATTGCTATCACTACCTGCACTTCAGGAGCTGCTCCTCCACGGCTGGCCAACTTGACTGCCCAAGAAGCAAGCCCGAACGCACACTGCCAAGGGCCCGCTTCGCATCAGTCACAGAGGTACGTGCTTCTTTCTGTATTGCGTTATCAACCAGACCCGCCCCAGGAAGCCCCACATTTGGGGACACAATTGGTTCTAGTTCATGTGCTAAGTGCGTTTGTGCAGATAGAACATTAAAAATAAAAACAATTTACACTTTATAATGTTGACAGTTGGCAGAAGTCTTGAGATATTTTTGAACCATCCAGGAAGATTTGGGGTCAACTGCATGTAGTTCAGTATACTTTGCATCATGGGAATCATTTACACGCCAGAAGATGCCGTGCGAGCAATATTGCCGCATCCTTCAAACAAATAACACAAGCACAACTTTTTTAGTTGCCGACGCAAACAGCTCCAACTTGTAGATAACTAACAACGTGACATTGGAGTACAGAAACCTGAAGATTCATCCACATCCAGGTGTTAACTGGTCCTAGAAAAGGGTAATATACAAGATACCCTACAACCTTATCTCCGTGGTCTACAATAATTTTTCGACCACAGATTTGGCTTTTCATATGAAAAAGGGTGAAGACTGTAAGCTTTCATAAAATCATCACTGTCCTGAAGATGGCCCAATAATGACTATTTAGACCACCATAGACAACGATGGGACTATTGAAAGGGGCCGAAACATATGTCGACCTACAGAAAAACGAATTGTGTTTTTTCTAATGTCATGCATACTACCAACAACTAATATGCTTAAAGAAAATGTAAATTGCCGAACCCTTATGTCACAGAATGAATGAATTGGTATGAAAGGTATGAGTGATGTATGAAAAAGCCTATTAATGTATAGTTTTTTTAAAAAAATGTGGTTTTAAACCAACTATTAAAGTGATTTATATCTTTATAACTTAACGGTTTCTGTTCAATAATCTGTTCTCCTAAAAGGTAATCGCTGTAGATTCATGTAACAGCACCTTAGCACCTGTATCTGTAGTGTCGAAAGACCTTAGAGAGAGGGGTAGTCAGTCTGTCCTGTCTCTTTTTCTAATTTGCATCAAGGACATTAGCAGTGAGAAAGAGAGACAACCTGAATTTCGACAATTGGGCTTTCTGCATTTCATTCTACCACCCTCTGATAAATACCGCATCGAGCAGTACTGAGGCATTTCAGCCAAGAAGAGAATGTGTCTTGCTTTGTGGGAACACATGATCTAGTGGTTTAACTAGGGGTCTGTGCCCTAATGTTTTATGAACATGCCCAAATTGTGTGATTGTGGGCAAATATCTAAGCTGTTTTGTTTCCTTAAGTGTCAACAATGGGAGCGCTAAGAAACAGACCAAAAGCATTATCAAGCCGTACATAAAACCTATACATATTATCTTCTTGAATCGGTCAATGCAACTGAAAAGGTATTGTGGTGGCATGCTTTTCTATATACCAGTTTTTTGCGCAATGCAGTCAGTCGTGAAATTGAAAACAATTTCAACAGCCACTTCACCAATACACATTCCTATTGCTGGCTATATGTTTATATGCTTATAATTCATGGCAGACTACAATACCCTTATAAAAGCCTGCAAATAATGTCCTAGGCTAGGCTATTTGTGACATAACTACTGACCTGTTAAAAAGAAAATGGCATCATAACTGCTCAGTAATCAGTTATCACGCTTCAGTTGTGATATCACAATACCTGCTGCCTGAGCCAGCACTGGGCAGAACTCCAGCTGCTGTCACTGCATCACTGACACACTTTGCGTATTCCTTTATTATTCTGTGGCACATTACAGCCATTAAAGGAGAGTTCCGGGACTTTTTTTTTATTGTCCCTACGGTTCGGCCATGTGTTTTTAAGCATAACTCGGTAGATCGTAGAAAACTTTCCTATGGACCTTACCCGACTTTTCGTCCATTAACGCACTCGAAATCAGCCGCCATTTTCTGATAATCCTATCACTTGCCGCATCGCCCTGGCTCACCTGCTTTTGCGGCACTAAATCAAATCCCCCGCCCCTGAGCCTGACATCAGCAGACGCGTACCGCCCATTTCCCAACGCCAAAGCACGTTTCGTGTCAACAATCGCTGCGCCTCAGCTAATGAAGTGTCGCCATGGAAATGGCAGGACGCCTCTTTCCTCAATAAGTATAAACACACCGTTTCACAACACACAGCAGCAGATTTTCGATTCCATTACTCTCTGTGTGTTACTTTGAGTATTCTGTGACTCGTTTCTGTGCTCTGGTCAGCTACCTTCGTTGATTGTAGCCCGTGTGAACAGATACCAGTACCACCGCTATAAATTATTTTACTTTCTTTACCACACAATGGCTACAATAATGCCGTATATGTACGAGCCCGAGTACACCGAGGAAGAACTACTGGAAAGGCAAGCACGCGAAAACGATGGGGATTCGGACGGCAGTTGGGAGGACCAGTCAACGGATGAAGAGCCTGGACCATGTCGCATGGACGGCGTCTCCACCTGGTGCACGTGCAATCGGTGCGAGCTAATGCCAACTGAGGAGGAGAACTGCTGCTGCCGTGAAAATTCCGGGTGCTTGGCCTACATTTCGGAAGGCGAGCCAAGTCCGCAATGCATCACCGAGCTGCCAGAGTTCAGGGAAGCCTGCCTCTCAAGGACCGTATTGAGGATGATGATGGTGCTTATGCACGAACTTTGCGGCACTGTTCGTCCGCGTAATCCGAGTAACGAGTAAGTATACTCTGGTTGTGATGTCAGTGATGCCACTACTATTTCATGGTCGTCTCCCACATATAAAACTACATCTACATATCATTCGAATGCATGTAAATTGGTTCCATGTTGTGCATTTTCTAGATAGAATTTTTTTCAAAGCAGAATGACATTTTTTACCTGAATCGACAGTGATAAGAAAGTTGTCATTTTAATACAGTTTGCATCTTTCATTTTCACAGGTGGTACAGGCTGGTGGCCTATCGTTGCTTCACTTGGTGGCTTCACGGGAGGCTCGGACACCGCGTTCGGAGAGTAATACCTGCCTGTGCGGTACTTGCCATTAGACAACATTTCCCCAGCGACAGTGGACAATACCGCAGATTTTCCCGGGATGTGCTGCAACCGCAACTTTACAATGTGTAATGTTTATTATTTATGTTCAATTGAAATTAAGATCTAAAATAAAACCCAACATATATTTTAACAATGGTTGTTTTGATTTTTTAAATTAATCTAGTGTGTCTCCATTGAATAGTCTTCCTGTGCCTTGTCTTGTCACACCACATGTCTCCGGCCAGCATCCTCCCTCACGCTGGCCGCCCGCCTTCAATCCACATAACCGTTGAACCCATATGCAGCAGACATACATATGTTATTTTGCGGGTTGGCATCAAGCCTCCCGGCCTTGCCTCCTCCCCCAAAAATACTTACCACACCACTTTGTTCAAGCGTTGGCAATAAAAGGAAGGCCGTAAATATAGTTGATCATAATAAATCATCCTTTTGGGCACCGGGTACAGAGATGACCCCCTCTGGCCCGTGCCGCCTTGCCACCACAGGCCAGCCTGCTGCTGACTAACTGCCTAGGGATCCAGGGTCTCCAGGGTGAACTGCACCCATATATTCTCCTGGGAGGGTGAGGTATTTATAAACTCACCCCCCTGCCTTCCATGTACTAGATCCTGCAGCCTGCCTCTTACATGCAGTTAGATGGCCTCTCCTTGGTGAGGCCCTGCGGCAAACGAGTCTTGTCTGCACGACCACCGCCCCAATCCACCCCCCGCCCTATCAAAGGCAGTTCGCACCGGGGTACTTGCGCTGGCAAGTGGAGCTGTCAGGGAGCGATAAAGGCCAAGAGGTGCCAAAGACCATGTACACTTCAAAGTGGTCTATAGCGCATGGGTTGTTGTTCCCATGTCTACCGCCAGACCCCGTGTCTCCTGCCAAGCATCCCCCCTCACGCTGGACGGCCCCCTGCAATCCACATAAGTGTGTCTCCATTCACGAGTCTTCCTGTGTCTTGTCTGCACGACCACCGCCCCAAACCACCCCCGCCCTATCAAAGGCAGTTCGCACCGGGGTACTTGCGCTGGCAAGTGGAGCTGTCAGGGAGCGATAAAGGCCAAGAGGTGCCAAAGACCATGTACACTTCAAAGTGGTCTATAGCGCATGGGTTGTTGTTCACATGTCTACCGCCAGACCCCGTGTCTCCTGCCAAGCATCCCCCCTCACGCTGGACGGCCCCCTGCAATCCACATAAGTGTGTCTCCATTCACGAGTCTTCCTGTGTCTTGTCTGCACGACCACCGCCCCAAACCACCCCCCGCCCTATCAAAGGCAGTTCGCACCGGGGTACTTGCGCTGGCAAGTGGAGCTGTCAGGGAGCGATAAAGGCCAAGAGGTGCCAAAGACCATGTACACTTCAAAGTGGTCTATAGCGCATGGGTTGTTGTTCCCATGTCTACCGCCAGACCCCGTGTCTCCTGCCAAGCATCCCCCCTCACGCTGGACGTGATTCATACACGTCATTCATTCACAAACACACCCCTGTTTCGAATTCTTTATAACCCACTTCATATTTATAATGAGAACTTCTTTGCACTTTGCTAGTCAACCCGTGAAGGTGCTGGTTATCTGCTCTTCGTCTCTGTGAACTTCCGTGACCACTTCGAGGAAACTCGTCAGTTTGCAACCTGTGAACTGCTCCCTGTTCTTCGACAAGAAACTACTCTGATCCCTGCATCTAACTGTTTGCTCGTCAAGGTAAGGCCATGTACCATACTCATTTTGCGTCCAATTTCTTTTCGTTCAAGACAGTACATGCAAGGAACTAGTCATATGTTCTGAGTTTAGTCAAATTATTTTTCTATTTTTTTAAAGTTATTCAAATACTTATCCGCATGTGAATAACGTGTATAGTTCCAAGAACCAAAACATACCTTGCATTGAACCTTTTATGTGTCATTTAATTTTTTAACACATTGGTATTCATAGAGAATTGTTGATCTTTACTTTTCAGAACTTTCCACAATGCCTGCCTGTTCCTTTGGCGGTTGCCCTTCGAAGACCCATAATAAATCTGAAGGTACTATAATGCATGTTTTCCCTAAGACAATAGATCAGATAAGAGAATGGGTCCGATATTGCGGATATCCACCCTCTGAGCTTGAAAGTAGAGTCCTAGAAGTCTTTGCGGACAAGAGGGGTGATCGATACCGCATCTGCAGCAGGCACTTTACCTCTGACATGTACTCCACATCATTGCTAATAAAGAAGAACACACCGCGAGCGAGGCGAAAATTGCTCTCCACCGCTATTCCCACTCTATTCGTCCACATCCCTCCACTGGTGAGTCAAGTTTACGTATTTATCTCTCGGCCTTGCGGTAGTGTGTAGCATTAGCTAACAATAATTTCCCCATTTATGTATCCACTCAATATGAAGGCGGAAGATTCTCCATCCGTGTCGTTATTGCAGTCATCAGCCACTTCAAGCGCCTATCGGGTAATCTTACTTAGCTATTCTGCCATTGACTTGTTTTAGGCATGTAAATCAACAGTTTTAATTTATCGTGTAATTATTTTACCTAATGGTACACCCTTGTACTCGTCCTCTAGTCTTTGTTTTCAGTTATAATTATTGTTATCCAAAATAATTCAAGTACTGTCTTTCAGGGAGATGCTGAGGAGTCCAACGTATTGACGACTACCGTTGATGTCACTCAGATGCTCGAGGTACGTTTCAGGACAGTTCCATCGATGGAGATCATCAGATCTTGCATTCTTGTAGCGTGATTGTTACACACAATGTTTCTTTCGTTTTTAGCCATTGATATGTCCTTCTGTCGTCGCCCTCGTATGTGTCTTCTTTTTTCAATATTGTGTTCATTACTAATGAAAGTCCTATGTTTCAGGGAGTCGATGGAGCATTAGTCCAAGAAGAAGGGGGAGCGTGCAGTTACGGGTCGGCGCAACAGCTTGCAGAAGTGTGCACCGCAGTTACATCGTCCCTTGATGTTCTTATGCATTTCGAGGTATGGATACTGACAGCTCGATCAAGCGAGATCATATGACGTGATTACATCCGCTATACTTCCTTCTTTATTAACGCAAGTACTATGTTTCAGGGAGATGACGGAGCTTCTTCTACAAGAACATCACCCCTAGTAGTTGATGCAGATTTCTGGGTGGTGACACTTCCAACGATCGAGCAAATCGAATCATATTTAGATATCCATTATTTATTTTAGACAACTGATCATTTGTGCAGGTCTATTTAGATGAGCCGTTGACGCCTGCACAAACTTTGTTTTTTTTATCAAAATAGAAAACCATACTAATGCAATTACTGTGTTTCAGGGAGTCACTGAAGCATCATCTTCAATAATATCATCAATGGAAGTCTATGAGGAGCCCAAGGTATGGATCTTGACAGTTCCATCTAACTAGATCAACAATGCGTGAATAATTGTCGTTTGAATGTTCTACACAAAGCGTTCATTCGTGTTTTGCTATTGAGATGTACGTGGGTATTGGTCCCCAAGTACATTTTGTGTTTTCGATATTATTATACATACTAATGAAAGTTCTATGTTTCAGGGAGTCGATGGAGCGTCAGTGCGTGATGGATGTGCTTATCAGGAAAACATAGTCGTTGCAGCGCAAGAGGAAGTGGAGACATATACACACGAGTCGGAGCAACAGCGTCCTGATGTTGAAGTTCGAGGCAAGAAAGTTTCAAAGAAAAGAAAGCAAAAGAAGGTTAGTGTCCTGGTCACTATATTATGTTGTTTTTCACTGTTAATAGTTCAATACTGTAAGTTGTGTTTAAACTGAACACCCCTTTTCCAATCTGTCCTCTAGTTGCGAGTGGGTGTACGAACTAGATCTACACAGACAGTGAAGCGAACGAGAGATGTTGCTTGTCAAACCTTTTGGCAGGGACTTGAGACTGGAGAAGCATCGTGCCAATGGGAAGAATATGAAGTGATTGACAACGGAGCTATACCACCACCAGCCATTGATAGTGAATGTCCTCCTGGTAGTTCGGATGCAGTCGGAGACCAATTCACAGAATCCACACCCGCAAAAACTAAGACCGCGAGAAAGTTGAAGAAATTGTTTTATTCACCCATCGCCGGAGAAGGAACAGATGTTGCAATGGAAGAGAATGAAGTAGGCGACAATGAAACACCATCAATATCACTGAACATAGCGGAAGACGATATCAGAGATTCTACCTTTCATGTGAGTGACATGTCCTCAACGTTACAGGCCGAACCAGCTGGGATGCAGAGTGACAGTATAAGGAAAGAGGCCAAATTCATTGTATTCGATAGTTGTTTGATTGATATTATTATTCGGATGAAATGTGGGCATTTGGTTGGTGGGGAAGTATGTGGGGAGCCATTGATTAATGTGACTCGTGCAATTCGAGGCACTAACCTTAAAATACATGCCACCCGTACAAAATATCATCCTTTCACATGGTCTGCACAACCTATGCTGGGACAACTGCCAGCAGGCAATCTACTTTGTGCAGCGGCTGCACTTTTTAGTGGTTCAAGTTTTAAAAAATTAGAGTCTTTCTTTCAGTTTGTGGGAATCCATTTCATTGCGAAAACTCAGTTCTACAAATACCAAACCGATTATCTATTTCCAGCCATTAGCGAAGCTTGGAGAATGGAAAAAATGTCTATTGATAGTACATTCGCGGGCAAACGGTTCAGGCTAGCCGGTGATGGACAGTGCGACAGCCCAGGATTTTCAGCCAAGTACTGCACCTACCACTTTCAGGACATGGAAAGTAAGAAAATTGTGAGTTCGGTGGTCGTGCAGGTGTCACAAAGTACATCCTCAGTGGCCATGGAGAAAGTTGGCTTTGTAGCATCATTGCAAGAACTACAATCGCGGGGAATGGTGATCGACCTGATAGCCACGGACAGACACGTTTCAATTGCCAAGACAATGAGAGAACAGTACAAAAATATAAATCACCAATTTGACGTTTGGCATCTTGCAAAAACAATCAATAAAAAATTGTCGGCTGCAGGTAAAAAAAAAGATATGCAAGGTATTTCACAGTGGTCCAAGTCAATCAGCAACCATCTTTGGTGGAGCTCAAAAACATGTGGAGGGTCGTTGGAAATTCTACTGGAAAAATGGCGGTCAGTAATGCCACACTGTACAAACGTTCACCGATGGAACACGAACCAACATTTCCACAATTGTGAACATGGCCATTTGTCCACAGAGGAGGCACGGAAGAAGAAGTGGTTGATTCCTTCATCACCCACTCACAAAGCCATTGAAAAGATTGTATTTGATAAAACTATAACAAAAGCTTTGAGGGGACTCACGGAATTCTGCCACACAGGAGATTTGGAGGTGTTCCACAATATGTGCCTCAAGTACAGGCCAAAACGATTGCATTTTGGCATGGAGGGCATGATAAATCGGACTCTTTTAGCGGTCTTGGCACATAACCATAATGTTGGCCGTCAACAAAGTAGGATGACCGGAACTTTAGGGACGCTTCGCTACAATAAGGCCTTCACTAAAAGAAGTAAACAATGGGTGATCAAACCAGTGTTTGAGGATATGCAATATGAGTTTATTGAGAAACTTATTGTTGACGTCCTAGATAGGCACATAAATGGAGTTGTGAACGAACCTGTGCAGGGGACAACTGCATTGCCACCCAACATTGCATCTGTTCCATGTCCACCTAAAGAAGAACTCATTGAGAAATACACATCACGGTTTAAATGATTGTAATTTCATTGTCTGTTCTCTCAAGTCTCCTCATGTCGCAGGCCCATTGAATATGTGTATCTATCCAACCTTGTTCATTTGCGCATTAAATTAAACCAAACAGTAATATAAATCATTTTTCAAAAAATATAGAATGTCTCCGTATTTATGGTTCTGTGTGGCTGCAAAGCACGCAGACAAAATGCAAAGATGGAGTGTAAATTTCAAGTCCTGTGAGAATGCCTTACATTGAATGTAGCTAACTAGGAATGTGTGCTCGTTCAAAGTGAAGGTCAGCTGCTTTGATTTTTTCTCGGGTGCCAGAATGGCACACGACTCAGTATAAGGTTCTATTGTATTTTGACCTTGACAGGCCGGGACCACGTAAGAAACGATAATGAATATAATTTCAGAAACGAAAGCCATTTCATGTTCGTTCATTAGAAGAAATAACGTCGGCATAGAAGGAGTGGTATTTCGGGGCTGCCCTACGCACAGACGCAATGGAAAATGCAAATATAATGTAAGTAACTCTTTAGATGAGTTTATACCGCAATTTAATTACTATACAGTAGCTTTAAAGACGGGTTAAGTTGTACTTGTTCGTTCTATGTGGCATGTTGTTTTGTACCGCGCACTATCTTGGGGAGAACCGTCTACTTTTACGGAAGCACCTCAAAACCTTTGCTTCTGCTTTCTCTCTCCCTCTCCCCTGCTACAACTGGTCCACTGTCTGCGATCTCGGTCCTGGGCCCTTCCACTCTCCACCTGCACTCCCTGTCAACCCCTGCACTGAGGGACTTTCTCAGTATCCTACAGCCCCCCCTTGACTTTTAAAACCCAGTTGCACTGTCCTAGCTATGAAATAATTTCCCGACCGAATATATAAAATGAATAATTTTAATAAAGATCTGATGGTGAGACTAATTTCATTGTTTATGTTTTTCAAACAGGTACATCATGCATTACTGCATGTGTCACGAGTACCAGACACCGGCGGACGGCTTTTTTAACCGCCAGTTGCTTCTCCGCGTGAACAATGTTACCACCCTGACCATTTTATGGGACGATCGCCAAGTACAAGTATGCCCTTACACGGTACTAACGGCTAGATGCAACATACAGACCGTTGTGGTGGCCTAGTGCCTCGTTGTTGGAACAGCCATGCGATTATCAGTGCGACCGAAGAGCTTATTTTATCGTAAACCAACACCCTGTTTACTGCACACGAACATCGCTTGCCTCAAGACGAACTATTTTGGATCGAGAGCAAATAAAAATGAAAATCGCTGAATATTCTATAAACATTTGATGTCCAATAAATGTACTTTGCCAAATGTACAATCTTGCAGTTTGCTTTTAAACCACAGTTTCATATTCCGAATTGTGGCGCTGTATTGTGAGATGATCTAAGACCCTGTGTACAGCAAAGGAACATTGCGTGCCTCAAAACGAACTATTTTGGATCGAGAGCAAATAAAAAAGAAAATCGCTGAATATTCTCTAAACATTTGATGTCAAATAAATGTACTTTACCAAATTTACAATCTTGCGGTTTGATTTAAAAGTACAGTTTCATATTGCGAATTGTGGCGCGCTGTGTTGTGTGAGCTGATCTGTGTTGATTTCCGGGTTCTGTGTGGAGTCGCGTAGAAGACGCCTGGGCGCGTTTGCCTACGCAGCTCAGTCACGTCACGGATAGAGGCGGGGAATATGAATGTTTTGATAAAGTCTGTTTCAGGGGCGGGGGATTTGATTTAGTGCCGCAAAAGCAGGTGAGCCAGGGCGATGCGGCAAGTGATAGGATTATCAGAAAATGGCGGCTGATTTCGAGTGCGTTAATGGACGAAAAGTCGGGTAAGGTCCATAGGAAAGTTTTCTACGATCTACCGAGTTATGCTTAAAAACACATGGCCGAACCGTAGGGACAATAAAAAAAAAGTCCCGGAACTCTCCTTTAACTGATAATTAACTAGTTATAGCAGTATACTTAGTTTGTGCACTGTGGGAATTAAACACACAAGAGTGGGAATTTCGCTACATGTTAACTTATTTTACATCACAAAACAATAACGTTTTTAGATGCGTTTTAGTAACCTGCTTCAACTATTTTTCTACAACACACTAGAAACTACATATTTCCTTTTTTTTAAAAATCCAAACAGATAATAGGTATCAGCAACTGGAAGGTCTCTTGAATTAGATTAAGCAAGAGGTCAGTATTAAAAGGGTATGATGGCATAGGGACATGTATTATAAGAAATAAAATACCCAACTACCATACCAATAAAAGATATAGAAAGTTACCAAGGAGTTCCATGACCAATTAGAGGAACCAAATATGTATCATAAGCGGATATCTGGTCATCCACCATAACACGCTGATCCACAATTCAGTCCCTTCTTCCTCTCCTCGAATGATTTGTCTGCCCCAATGTTCACCCCATTCTCTGACCACACTTTTCTACACTTTTCTGCCTCTGTCCTTGCTTCACACGCCCTCCCGTTCTGTAACAAATTGAAAAATGAAAAGTCAAATCTGGCTGTGTAGCCCGCAATCTAAACAAAGTTAGGACTTCCCCTCAACCTCCCTCTCCACCTCCTGAGGACTTAATTGAATTTGCATTTGTGGACTTCAGTATAGATGCCACTGTGTAGTGGAGGCCCCCACAGCCCATGCGGTGCAGGTGTTCCCACCACAACAGATTTCTTGCTAGAATGACTGACAGCCTTAGTTTCAGAAGGTAAATACCTGCTGCGGCTCCAACTGAAATATATTTGATAGCGGTAGAGTCTGAGAAAGGATGACAAAAGATTGCCACAATTCATCGAACCATTCAAGTACATTATGCAGATTAAAGACCAAGAAAAAGCGAAGAGACTAATTGTAAGAAGGGACAGTGAAATGAAACTAAAGCCCTTACCAGTATGTGTATGCATGGAATACAAATACATGGAAATGCAGAAACACATAGTATACCAAGAGAAGATATTATCCAACCAAGTAAATGTACAATTGTTGAAGTAGATGGATATAAGTAATCCTGGCAGGAGAGTATACCAGGCAGTTACAAGTGCATGACTATAGGAAGCCATGACAGGAGAGTATGCTAGGCAATTATTACTGTGTGAAGTACCAGAAGCCCTGGCGGGAAAGTATACCAGGCAATCTCTAGCATATGAACATAGGAAGAAGTCCTGGCAGGAGAGTATACCAGTAAACCGCATAGGAGTACACACACAAAGCACCGTCAGGCGAGTATACCAGGCAGTTTGCAAATGGGTGGAAAGAAGAGGTCCTAACAAAGGATATTAGGACTGTGATGGCCAGACAAGCAGGAACAAAATCCTAACCACAGAACTCTGAAGTGAATAGAACCATAGAACTTTGTGTGTGATAGTGCCACTAAGGGCCCAACAAGACTTAAGGAAATGTTGTATAAAGATGTGTTTGTAGTTAAGAGGAATCCGGGCCAAGGAATTCACCCTCTGGAACAAGGACTCTTTATCCCTGAAGAACATTTGAGTTGGAGCTACTTATTCTTTTACATGAACACTTTTACAAAAGGCATTTCCCTTTTCACCTTTTTGTTTAGTTTACAGTGTGAGGGTCAGAATAGAACCTTTGGACACAAAGACAGTTTTGATTTTGACATCCTGACACACACAGCTCTTTAGCTTTGGTTTATGTAAGGAAATTCCTTTTAAGGCAGGGTCAGAGAGACCTTTTCCCAACCCTTTTATTTTAATAAAAGTATTTATCAAGTTTCATTCCTGGCTCCTCCTCACATATAGTGCCAGCACTGGGATCGGGCTCAATTGACATAAACTGGGTGTGATGCTGGAAATGCATTGAGGGACAGGGCCTCCATGTCCTTGTCCTGTAATCCTTCTATCATGTGTGTTCTGTGTTATTTTCTGCACAGGAGTCCATGTGGGACTCCTGGCAGTGCAGCTCTTTCTCTTTTTGGTTTGGTGAACAAACCCTTGGGATACCCTTATGGCACCCATGGGTGGTGGTACAACCCTCTACTCCTAGCGTATGTTTTTGTTTGGGAACCTGTGGTGGCCCAAAGAGCAGGGTATGGGCTGGTGGCAGCTCCATGCTGAATTTGACAGGTGCTCTGAGTATCCTCCAATCTGGGATACCCATGCCCTGCCATTGGAATCAGTTGATTCCTGATAGGAGACAAGATGGCCCCTTTGGCCTCTTGCTTTGTATTGCCTGTTACCTTGTTTTCCCAAAGTGCTGGGAAGCCCTGCCTCTGTTCCTTCCCCTCACTGACTGTTGGGTGGAAGTACCATATATGGTATTGTGGGGAAGTCCAGCCCAGACTTACTGGAGCCTCCCCAGTGACTGTATGTTGTGGGTACACCCTCGGGGATGTACCTGGGTGAATGGAGTGTGTGACAAATATGTATTTCATGTTATGGGTGACTGTTTTCTGGTATGTGACACAAAGACTGAGACAGCCCTGTCCGAAACTGGTTTGAATTTGGTGTGGAGTGCTGAATGGTTGGGTGCTTGTCCCAATCCACATTCCTTGTTGTGAGTGTCTGGATGGGGAACAATGGCCTGAATGCACTGTGAGCCGATTGGCTTCCTGCCTGCATGAATGCCCTACTAAATGATTGGTTGCCTGAGTGTGACCAACCAGAGTGAATAAGAGACCAAACAGTGTATCTGGGGGCCTCTCACTGATGGAAATTGTTCAGAAGCTGAAGTTGAAACTTGCTGCTCATCCTTGAAGCCAAGCTGGAAGAAGAAGACTTGCTGCTGCATTTGCTTTGACCCGATCTGAAAGCTGTCGAGTTTGTTGAGGACTGATCTGAGAGAGGACCTGGCTAGGAGACCTCTTCCCGAGCTACGAGGGAACATCGTGCACACCGCTAACTTTTGCAGAAGCGCCCTGAAAGCCAGCCTTCGAAAGACTGTCGACCGGAGACGGGAACCGCTGAGGAACCTCGAAGTAAAGCACCCGGACATCGAGGCCATCGAAGTCTATTGCTGTCGACCAGGGTTCAGAGGATTGCCGTAACCGCTGGAAGCCCGTTGAAGCAATGTTGCCCAGAAGTGGGGACTCTTGACGCTGTGATGCCGACGACCGGAGCCATAACCCTCCATTGCCTAAGAACACTATGAATCAAGGACTCCCTTGCTCATCACCGTCGACCGCTTTGTCCCGCCAGAGAAAGTCAAGGTCGCTGACGAACTGAGCAGAATCCACTGGTGGGTTTCCCGCCACCCGAAGACCACAAAGACGCTGACGACCCAACACCCTTGCTGGGCGGAAGTTCTTCATTGACTATTTGCAGCAACAAACTATTGTCGTCGAGGTGCACCGCACACCTCGTCTTTGCAGAACTTTTACAACCGATTGTCGACGAGCATTGCCAGGACCGAAGCTGCTGCCTCAACGCCATTAAACTCATTTCATCGTGGACTCTCGACGCCAAGGTTCACCTTCTTCGAGGACTATCGATGATCTGTGGCTCCTGCCTTTAAAGGGAGACACTCAAGAAGGATCTGTGGACGACTCATCAAAGAAATCTGCTATACCAGGCACAGTGGGGTGGTAGAACAATTATAGAAGGAAATAACACTTTGCTAAAGCAATATATGGACTGGGCTTGTTTATTATCTTATTTACAGGTTGTCCAGCTGGGGGGATCCTCCCACAGAACTGTGATCTAGTAGCTAGAGTACTATTCTGCCAATTGCCTAACTAGCTTGATTTCGTCCTCAAAATCTATTGTTGGTTCACTTTATTAATTGATTTGTATGCCATTTGAAACTGTCTGCAGTTGATGCATTTTAATGGAATCAAAGAATTAATTGTGGTATCACATAGAGACTGTATATATTTATCATTTTAGAATTGCCTGAGCACCAAGTGTATTATTGTATGTGTACATAATGAATGACTTGTTTATATAAAGAACTGTGTTTTCACTAACATAGTGTGTGGACATTCCTTGGCGGGTGCTTCGGGACCACACTGTACTTAAGAATCAGCCTGCATCACCTCGTGAGAGCTTTAGCCTTGATTGTTCACCCACGTTTACCAATGTCTTTAGAACAGAACCCTGAAGGGTTAGAGGGATATTTCATTATATCCGTACATCCCCGGGAAAGTTAGTCCAGCTAAAACCCTTCAGGATACCTAAATCTAGAAAAGACATAATTACAGAACAAGTAGAAAATATACTGAGAGCCGATATCATTGAGCCATCTCAAAGCCAATGGTCCTCTGCTATAGTAATCGTTGCCAAGCCAGATCTATCTTGGAGATTCTCAATTGACTTTAGAAAAGTGAACGTGGTCTCCCAATTCAACAGTTATTCAATGCCAAGGATAGACGATCTGCTTGATCGGTTGGGGACCTCCGTTTTCCTCTCCACGATTGATCTGACAAAAGGACACTGGCAAATCCCTGTTAATCTAGAGGACAAGGAGAAAAACACAGATGTATGTTAAAGAACATATCCCAAAAGATCGAATTACAAAATCACAGAGCCCACTTGCCTGTATTTTGTAGTTTGATCTTTTAGGATTTTGCCCATTTGTACCCTGCACTGCCTTTAATGAATGCAGGGAACACCTCTGCAACCCCTGCAGCCCATAATACCGAACTGGGGGATCGGGAGACACCCCTGCAACCCCTGCTCCCCTGTTTGGTATTATGGCCAAAAGATTTAATCTACCATGCAAATGCACACTAAATGTGAATGCAGCATTTTATATTCAATCTTTTTGTTCATTACCGAAAAACACATGTTGCACACCCATTGGGCTTTTTCAGTTCAAGGGATTAACCTTTGGACTACATGGGGACCAAGCCACCTTTCAAAGATTAATGGACCAAGTCCTCCGGTCTTATGCATCTTTCTGTGGGGAATGCATTGGTGATATAATTACCCATAGTCGATCGCAGGAAGAACATTTACACCATCTATACCTAACCAGAGCACTGAGAAAAGCCGGGCTCACAGAATCCAAAGAAATGTCACTTGGCACAATCAGCAGTCAAGTATCTTGGATTCTTTGTTGGCAATGGGCTAGTTCAACCCCAGACCAAAATTGAAAAGCAGTCAAGGTAACCCCAATACCCAAAACAAAAAAAGACCTGAGAGCCTTTTTGTGTTTAGTAGGGTATTACAAGCAATGTATCCCCAGTTACTCATCTATCACGACTTGCCTTACTGATAAAAAATGCAGAACCTCAAAAGGTAAAATAGAAAGAGTAAGACTAACTGTGTTTTGATAAGCTGAAGCACATTCTGTCTAGCAAACCTGTGTTGAAAGTGGCAGATTTTAACAGGGAAATCATTCTACAGACGGAAGCGTCACACATTGGCTTAGGGGCATTTCTTTCACATTTTTTTTAACGTTACCCCCCCCCCCACCACATATGTATGCAAAACAAATAGGGGTCGGACACGGTCATTTTGGACGAAACCGCAAAAATCTGTTCACTTGAGAGAATCCTTAGGATGCAGAACCTGCAGTCTCATGGGTCGGTAGAAAAAATACTGTCCTGCTCCTCCTTTAATAATGTTCACATTTTTTTTTTCTCCTGCTGCAAATGCATATTTTGAACATTTTTATTTGTATATTATGTTAACGGGTGTAAATTTGACTTTGTGAGGTGTGACATATCTGGATTGTTTGTGCCTTCTCCCTAAGGTGGAGCCACCCCCTTTGAGGTTTGAGAGGTGATCCTGCTAAGCAAGACCCTCCCTAGGACTCTGGGCAAGTGGGACCTCACTGAAAGTGACTCCTCCTAGCAGACAAGGACTCTGATTCCTACACGGAACACCCTAACAGAACTCTATCTGCTTAAATAGGAATTGAGAAGCCTATAGCCAACAGTGACAATGTTTCTTACTCATTGGCTGTAGGTAATGCTGAGCTGTATTCAAGAAACAAGGATGAACAATATGCCCCTTGCTCGATACAAAGTAATTAACATAAAAAGGTGAAGAACCCTACTGAGAGGAGAGAGAGCACTACAGAGAGGCAAGCCGTTGATGACCCTACATCCTGGAGGGGCAGAGTCACGCAGTACTGCATAGCCAGCAGTAGCAGTGAGCAGAGAGCCATAGAGTGAAGAATGCCAGAGGGCCGGCAAACCGAGAAGTGGAGCAACCACTTGAGAGAACGAGACGGAAAGGTCATCTCATCTGGTGGCGTGACCACAGTGAGTCTGTGGTGGGATGGTGGTCAGGAAACGAACACTCACACTGGACTAAACAAGAGGAACAGATCCTCTGCCCTGGGTGGGGTTACGGAGGCTGTGAGAGCCCACAGCATATATGAAGGAGAAGGAACGGCTTTACTGCATCAAGTGACCCAAAGATGGGCAAGCCGTGAGGTGCAGATGGCATTCCCAAGGAGTGGACGCAACGCTGAAACAGGTAGTGGGGAGGCTGAGGGAATAAGAACGCCAAAATATTAAGTTAGGACATTGCATAAAGTTATGGGTTATGGGAGATCCAGAAACTGAGGACTACAGAGTGGCAAAGTTCTAACATTTTATTAAGCCTAAAGCAACATGAGGGTCAGGTGGACCCTGTTAACATTAGAAGAGAAACAAAACCTGGAGAGATCACACCAATAAACCAGAAGATAACATGAAATCATATGCATAATTGGAAGAGGGAGATAAGAAAGATCCCCATAGTGAAAGGTACTGTAAAGCTATGTTCATACCAAGAACTATTTCAACTCTTGAGGAGTTTAAGAGAAGGACTTGAACTTTGAATTCCATATGAACACTTCAATTGGGATAAACAGGAAAACAACATTTCTTTTTCTTCTTGGAATGGAACCTATGACAGTCAAGAACACTGTCAGACTGGCCAAATAGAGACATAAGTCAGTAGTGTACTGCTCTGACTATTTAGGTTATTTTCTATAGTGGTAGGGCTAGATAGAAGGTAGGTTTTTGGATGAAGCACTATATTTTTGTTTAGAGGACTGAAAAGCACCCATACTTTACTTTACTAGGTAGGTAATACTCTCATAGCGATAGGAACAGCCAGGCCTTTTCTTTATTTTAATAATAAAAACCCTTGAAATGTCCTTCAAGGGTTTGATTCCTTCTTCACAACAGAGGGCAGCACATGGTTGGCTTTGTTATCATGGATGGAACGTCTACAAGTTGTCTTCATAGTCGGGCCGTTATGCGGCTATGTCTTCTAGGTTTAGGTCTCTTGGCCATGGTAGAGTAAGCTGGGTTCCTCAATAGCTCATTAATGTTTTTTGTAGGAAGCATTTGATCACATGTCACGCGTGTGTGGTGGCCATTTTGAGGATTCATGCAGATGGGTGTGGATGCCCAAGTCTGAGATCATGTTCTTCAATGCTCTAAGATATTCTGTATTCTACACCATAATAAGGTGTCAAAGAGTAATATATATATATATACACAGGCGTTTCAAATCTAGATAGCGTTAATGCCCTTATAATGAAGCAATCTGTCAGAGGCTGATACCTTGAATCATTGCAGTATTCAGAGGAATTCCTACTGTCAGAGGTAAATTGATTTCAACATATCTGATAATTGATGAATGATTAGACTGCTTCTCTCTTCACCAGAGAAGTATCTTTAAGTTGTTGAAACTGCTGCACAAATATCTGCATTGAAGATGTCCCAGATTGCTCGAAACTGGATGCTGAAACATAATGCTGTCAGCACTATGTCAGACCATACAAAATTAGCAGTGGTCCCTGGATTTGGATGGTGTTACTGAAAATGATGAGCCTTTAAGGGTGGGGACTAGTTTGTGTAATAGCCTGCTGCAAGGAATGTAAGCAAGTATGTGTTAGGAATTCCTTATCTTCATGGTCCTTGTGTAAACGCTGGTGCAGAATACATCCCTATGGTGTGTCTATTCACGCAACATGGCGGAAAATGGGTCCATACTTACTTTGCAAAACTAACGCTCTAGACATTCCACACAATGGCAGCACTGAGCCTGCCTCAGAAAGAGACGCTTACAGTCATGCAAAGGCTTCTTAAGCAGAGAACACGGTGAGAGCAGCGATTTGCTTTGTTTTCCTTACAAGCATTTACGTTAGTGTTCTTTTGACTGCTGCAAGCCTGCTTGTGGATTCCTCTCATTGCCTTCTTTCCTTGCCTCCCGTTCTATTCCTCCTCCTGATTGCTGCCCCTCCTGGGCATCCTGCATCCAGGTCCTCCTTGGTTATCCCCGTTTTGGCCCCCCTTATTTTCACTTTTTGGGTCCCAAGCTTTGTTGCCTATTGCCGCATCGGCCTCCTTATCTCCCTCTGCTGCTTTCTCTTTTGGGCTTCCTTGCACGTCATACCGAGTTCTTCCCCCTCAGCCTGCTTCAGCCTCCGCCTGCCGTTGCTCACATCACAGCTTCCGCGGCTTCGGTTGTTGTCCTCGCTCCAGCTGCTCCCGGCGGCTTTCAGTCTCCGCTATATTATTGCTACAAATCTCACAGAGTTACTCCCGTCTCTGCTGTGTTCCACTGACGGGGATTCTGAAGACAGATAAAGCACACCCTGGAGCTATAAGCTTTGCATTTCTACTGTGCTACTCATCTTGGGAAACCAGATCAGCTGCACCAGGTTTTTTCCCTTTTGAGGGTTTTTCCCCTGATTCTTTAGGCCTGGCCCAAGGGGTTTCTCCGGAGCTCTTCTTCTCATACTGGAGCTCTGGGGAGGCTTCTGGGCCTTGTACCACTTACTTCATTACACAACCCAAGACTTCCAAGAAGAGCAGGCAAGTTCTTTTTAGGCTTTTCTAATTTAGTGCAATACATTTACGATAGAACCCTGCTGTTGGCTGGGGAGAGAGGAATTACCATAAAAAGGAGCGAAGAGAACAGCAGCGCCTCAGAGTGGTCCAAAAGTCAATTTGCCAAGTCTAGCAAGTGAGTCTTCAATGCTTTGGTATCAATGTAATGTTTAGTGCGAGGTGGTGATGCAGAGAGAAGGTGCTCTAAGATATGAAGCCTTGTACGTAGAGATTCCCCACCTAAACTCTTTGTGTCAGTAATGTGGGGGCGCTAGTATGTTTTGGGATCTTAATCCTGGACCTCTGATCGACTTGTAAAGAGGGAACACTTAGAATTGTTATCTAATGTGTGAACAATTATATTCATATTTCTTTTAAGACCTTGCTTTGATAAATCATTGTGCCTGATTTTAGACACATGTTAAAATCGTTAGTTCTTGAGCTCAGAGTCTGATTTACTTTTCAATTGAAACTGTAACCCTGATTTGTATTTAGAAAGGTGGTGCTGTCTATAAGCCATGGGTGTCTTCTAGTTCAGTTTTAAGCTTTTCTTATAAGAGACAGTGTTACAACTGTTTACTGGTGCTGTACCTTCATATCAAAGTTGTTTGTTTATTACAAAAACTCCTTAGACTCAAAACTATGCATCTCGTTCCACGCGGTATGGTTGCCATTTTGTTTTTTCCTCTGTCTCAAAGGTACTTTTACATTTTCAGGCTAATTTCATTAATGTTTCAGAGCGGACCTTTAACATTGTGTCAAGTATCCAGTGCATCAGCAATGGAGATATTGACACATATTTGGTCGTGAGGGCAGGGCCACTCTGCACATACTGCTGTACATTCCACCCTGCATCCTTCTTTTCGTTGATGTGAATGGAGGCACAGACTTGCTCTCCTTGAACATGTACTGGAAAATAGAGGGACAAAAAAACAGGGGAAAAATATAGTTGTTGGATTTGTCCTTGTTGTTTTATAAATAGATTGAGTTAAAACACTATCATTTGAGACTAGTGAGGTTAGTCAAACCTTATGTATCTGCAAAAAACAGTGAAACCTTGGTGAGGGCAACAATCATGCCCAGACTGGATTATCGTAATGCGGTGCCAGCAGAAATTGCATCTGCAAACTTCAGATGTTTCAGAACGATGCAGTTCATATTGTCAAGAATTTAGACGAGAGAGCATTTCCGCTTTTAGGAAAGAGCTTCACTGGCTGTCGGTGGCATCCAGAATCCGTTTTAAGTTAAACACTCTTGCCCATAAATGCCTCTATGGGTCGGCCCCTTCTTACCTCAAAGAGAGTCTCCCACAACATACGCCATGAAGGTCCACACGGTCTTGTAACACCTCACGCCTAATATTCCCCAAAGAAAAATTAGTAATGGGGAGCGGACACTCTTTCCCTGTCCAAGCAACTATTGCCTGGAACAATCTACCGGCTGACTTGGGTAAAGAAAGGAATTTGTTTACATTTTGGAAATGGCTAAAGACCACCTTGTTTGATTAAATGGCCTACCGATACCCTGTCTTGTTTTGATATGTCCCTCTTGTTAATGTGCGCCCTTATGTCTGCGGGCTTTGGAAAATAATAAACAAACAAACAAACAAATAAAGTATTCATCTGGTTTTGAACCTTAGTTATATAAAAAAGAAAGTTAATTTATTTTCATATTAAATTGAATGCTTCTTCACCTACTTGGTTTTAACCACTACTTAAATGTGCTATTTAGTTTGTGACCCCACCCTCCATGTCCTACGTATGCGAGAGAATTGAACATAAAATCAACAAACACATTTTTCCTGCTTGGTTTAACTCCTTGAAACACACACTTGATCCAATGCAACAATATCTGGCCTTGTCTGCCATTTACTCATAAATACTAACCCTGCCGTGGAAACTAGCTTGGGCTCCAGAAACTTTCCACAGTGCTTCAGGATTGAACTCAATGTAGGACCCAGTGATATCTATGATTTCTAATCTACCTAATATGTTCTTAGGGATGTCTAGGACAGTCTGTCAGAACAGATTTCAACTCTTACCTTATGTCACTGCTCACCCCTGGTACTATGTATATGAGTGCTTGAGCCTCAGGTTATTGCTTATATCAGTTTCCTCTGAAGTGGGAGTGCTAAATGTATCCTAATGCCACACCCATGCATATTAAACCTATAATATCACCAGGATATGTACAACAAAAGAAGGCATTCCAGTATGGGAGCAATAACAGGATCACACCATTGAATCACATTCTGTTCAGCCACCAACTCAATTGGAGCCTGAACAGAATCGACTCAGATGTATCTCAAAGACCTACCTCTGCATCAAGGCCTTTGTATATTCAACGCCTAGGCCATTACGTTGCCCCCTGCGCCAACTGACTCGCTAGACGCCGCCCGTCTTGTCCTCCCCATCACCCTTTACATCTGTACCCCTCCTCTGTACCCCTCTGTATCCTACCCCCCGCTGTATATCTGTTCTGTTGTATACCTCTTATAAAGTGCTCTGTTACTTCTCGGATCTAGGTCCGTACTCAATAAATGCCATAATAATAGAATTTACTTTACTCAAAAATGCTTTAGTAGATTGAATGCCCGGATTCCAATAAACATTCACAAGTAGGATTGAAGCTGCTCTTGTGGGGGCTGGAGGTGTCCCGATTTGGTTCCAGGTCAAAATAGCTGCTTGGATGCATGTCGATGAAACCAGGCCACTCTTTAATCTCAGGCTTCCTCTTATCCGTACAGCTATCAGGAGACCAGAGCTTGGGCGTCCTTTAGTTCCCTTAGATGCGGGGGCGAGTAGTGTTTCAAAACCATCTATGGTCGGAGGGAGACAGAGCCAAGTTTCCTGAAAAGTCAGCAGATCGAATTGGCCCAGGTTCATCTCCCCCGTCATAGTGAGGTGAGAGTGCCCGCGTGTGTTCCATGAGCTAATTCTGAGTGTGCATTGAAGTGTTTTGTCCTTGTCCTTCAATCTACTAATGCATTTCTGAGTAAAGTAAATTCTACACTTACGGAGGCAGTGCGCTCCCACAACGTTGATTACATCCTGGTATGCAGTGACCTCAATTCAACTGTCCCTGTCGAAGAGGGGGCAAAGGTCGTAAAGCCATACACATCTAACCTAAAAACCAAATCAACCTTGGGAGAATGGAGCTCCCAAGAGCACCATTGATTAGATCTATACGTCCAAAGAACTCTACGCTCTCATTGATTCATTCAAAGTACTCAAAACCACTTGTAATGATCATAACTTTCTAGCAGCCTCCTGGCCTTCCTTCAAAGCACCATCAACGATAATGCCACATCGGCTAGAAGTTACCGCTTGGGGTACTCGTCTGAAAATCTCTACTGAAGCCCTCACACAAATAACTTCAGCATACATGGGCAACCCTTCAGATAAAACTGACAATGGAAGAGCACTGAACTTGAATTACTACCCACTATTGGTGCCGCACCAAAGGCCGATATCTATAAGAAACGGCCCCGGCAATCAGCACCTTCACAGTTATAACGAGGAAATCAAGCAAAGAAAAGTCGGCCTTAGAAAAGCATCAAGGCTAGCCTTACTTGTTCCATCAGTTGAAAACATCAACTTTGCGGCGGCATTAAAAAAAAGCTACAAAAACTGGCTAAAATCTGCAAGATGGAGCTTATACCAACAAGGCATCGAACTAATGCTAGGGACCATTTGCAAGAGAAACTCTAAAGACTTTTGGTCTATTGTCAAACAAAGAACAGTGCCGTCTTCCGCTGAACTCCTGTGCACTATCATTGAAGACGCTTGGACAAAACACTTTACCGAACTGTTCAAACATACTCCCACATTACAAAACAATGGGGACAACCAAACTCAGTCTCTTGGGATATTTCATATGACAAACCAATCATTTTGAAAAAAATAAAGAAACTCAATAACTCTCGAGCCCCTGGGCCCGACAGAATATCTAATATCCATTTAAAACAAGACCCAGAACAATGGACCTCTTTGATTTTTGAATTTTCAATAGATCCAAGGCTCCCAGAAATATACCGGGCTCATGGAAGACTGCTACCTTCGTTCCAATCTATAAGAAGGGCCCGAAAAACGATCCTAAAAATTATAGACCCATAGCGCTACTCGACGTTATCGGAAAACTGTTTGGAACCCTGATCCTAGAGGCATTTCAAGCTTGGCAAAAAGAATCCAATACAACAGACCTATTTCAATCCGGATTTGTTAAACATCTAAATACCTCGATTAACATCTTGATGATACATACACTAAAGGTTAAAGTCATGGAAGGCCACCCAAAAATATTCATCGCTTCCATAGACCTGGTCCAAGCATTTGACCGTATCAACAGAGTGAAACTTTGGGCAAAATTAGAGAAGGCCACGTGTCCAGCTTCTATCCTTGATCCGATTAAAGCATTACACTCTGGAACTTCAATGAGGGTTTGCTTAAATGCAGAAGGTCAACTATCCACCGCCATACCTACAGCAAGGGGGTAAAGCAGGGCTAGCCCCATGGCAGCTACCCTCTATAATGCCTATATGGCTGACATCAAGGACAATGAAAATAACATCCGTTCCTTTCCACCATCGGTAGGGGAAGCCAAAGTCACCCGGCTCCTCTATGCCGATGATATAATACTCATGGACCAGACAGCTATAGGTCTTCAGCGCCAAATAAACAGCCTGGCAACATACCTCCAGAACAACGACCTGGACTTCAATCCGAGCAAAACAAAGATACTCTTCATGGAAAAGAATAACATCAAATCCAATAAAATATTCCAGTGGTTTATGAATTCGGAAAAGTTGGAAGTGGTCAAGGGCCTTACTTACCTGGGGGTTAAAATCTCACAAAGTTTCACCGAAGCATCTATGCAAGAATACCTCATTGCAAAAACCTAAACCGTTGCTGCTCAAGCTGGAACCTAGGATACAAAATTTGGAAAATACTCATTACTTCCGGTAATTAATTTCTTTAAAATGAAGGTCACGCCGGCAATAACCTACGGGGCAGATGCTATGCCCCAACTACCACCCATTCTGTGGCCCAAACTTGAAGGCATATTTTGGAGGCAAGTTCTGAGACTCCCATCCTCAATACCTGTGGCTATAATCCGAAGAGAGTTATGCCTCCCATCAGTGAAATCAATAGTGGAGCGAAACACACTGCTTTTCTTGGGTAACATTCTACGAAATCCAAGACCAAAAATCATTGAGATTCTCCACAACGAATTAATCACTGGCAAAAGCAGTACTCTTAAAACCTGGGTTAAAAATCATTTTGATCTGCTAACCAAATTCAGAAGCTCAGAATGGGAGCTTGAGTTTATCCCTGATAAAGTTAAGGAAAAAATGAAGCTCCGGGATTGGATTGTGTCCCTGGATAGAGCCAATGAATACAAATCATCTATGGATCTTTTCTGGGCCTCGCACAAAGTTAATGAGACCAGAAAATACTTAAAAAAATTCCCTAACAAAGAGCTCCGATCAACATTCTTGAGGGCACGATTAAATCTCATGAAAACAAACTAATTATTGTATCGACGTAATCAATCAAAAACGGACAGATGTCGATTCTGCAAAAACCCTAAATCTACTGAAACAGTGCGCCACTCTTCTCACCCTCTGTCCAGGGACCATACACCTTAGACTTACTTAGCACCAAACTTTCAGGCTTCAAGTATCAATAATATGTGAAGAAGCATGGTGGTTCAGGTCTATGAGTGGCGAGAACATATCGTTGACTATAGCCACAGCTAAATTCCTTCGGGACCTCGACTTGGACTCTAAATATATTACACAAACAGGGAAGCAAGAAACTTAAATCTTCATCTACTCAAACAAGCAAGACCCAACATTGTAAAAATTGTATTGTCTAGTTATAATAAAAAAAATGTAAATAATAATAATAATAGTAATAATATACCCTCATATTTTTTTGTTTTTTTCCAACAGGGACACACAGCATTTTCCTGCCTGATCACGCTGGTGTCACTACTGGATCTTCTAGTAACTAGTCATTTCTTTACTAAATGAGATCAAACCTTGAAGAGTTTTCTGCCCTCGATTCTTGATCGGAACCCACTAATAATTTAGGAGTGGATTCCTACACACACCGTGTCCAAACAAGGAACACACGAGCAAGACAGGACATCACATTTACTGATTTTCACCATCAAATTCTCTCATCCTGATGAAGGACACCTAATTCTAAGCACACTAGATCAGCTGCCAGTGGCCAAAACACCCTTGTGTCGACATCCGTTTACTGAGTGTTCAATCTCAACACTGTTACTGTTCTCAGTTGTTTGAATCAACTTGTTTCTCTAATTAGACTGTATGACCCCACAAGTCTGTGTAGGACTCAGCTTGCTTTATATTTTTTGTCTTGTACAATATGTATTGACAGCAATGTATTTTTCTGAGTTCATGTACCACTTGTACAGTTACAGTTGCTGCACTTTTTATTCTATGTAATGCTGATTTGTCACCATTTCTTATATTAAATCATCTTTGTTTTCTTGATTACTAAAATTCATTTGCGAAATATCATGAGAGTGGTATCTATCATAAAAATATTTGAATGAATGGGCTCTGTAGTTTCGTTTGGCCACCTTGATCTATTGTGCTTCTTTTTACCACAACCTTCCATGCCCACAATCTTTCATGTCCAAGAGAAGCTATTCAACTGGAAGATGAGGGAAACATCTCTTTGGTTTCCCATCGAGGTTAGCCTAAGGCCCAGAATGTGCTATTTCAGGTGTCTTTAATGGACTCATTAAAATATTGCATTATGAACAAGGTCCTTGATGGAAATTTTATAAGATTCCTTTGACCGGCAGCTCCAACCAATCTCAGGTACTACTTATGCAAATTCCTCCAGTATAGCTTAGGACTCTTGTTTCTACGTCTCGTTACATTCAGGATAATACTGCAGAATTTGTCGAGTTTTAATTTCTGACCTTTCTGAGACATGTAATGTGGATGATTTGGAGGTCCATAAACAGAACCAGATGCCTCAAGTCTTGGTGGAAGGGGCAACGACAATATTTATTTCCGGTCTGAAAGGACCCTAGAGATCTGTGGAAATGTTGAGAAATCTGGCTCCGTCAGTGGTCCTCCATTCCATTTTGAAAATGGATGAATGATCTTTCATGGTGGAATAACTGTTGACAAGTGTTGATGACAGTTTATTCCATATACGCCCACGCCCCCCGTTGTGTATTTTGGGTCATCAAGAACATCTTGTGATTTTTGGGGCTATATAAATGGACATGTTAGATATAAAATATCGCTCACTTTAATGACCACTGTAGTCCCATACTTGCCTTTCCTCCATATTTTTGGCACATTCCATCCTACAGGGCCAGAGTGCTTTTTAAAGCACAAAAATGTATGGTCCTTCTTTGATTTTCAAGCAAGGCTGGGAGAGTGCTCGGCTCTGACCCGCCTTCCTAGGCCCCGCGCAGGCTTTGTCGCTCAGTCCTTTTTCAGCCACCTAGGTTGGTACCTGACTGATGGCTAAATTAAAGAGTTTTGGTCGACCTGGTAAGGATACACAAGGACTCCTTGTAGGTGATAAAATCCTGCCACTACTGCCATCATTTTGGTAAATACCTGGGTGGATCGGTAAATACATGGGTAGATCTCTGGCCAAAAGAAAGGAGTCTGTACTAATAGTTGAGGATGCCCACTGAAAAACGCCAAGCATCAGAGTTCCGGCCATGTGGGCACATACAGATGTATTCCCTTCACATCCACTCTCCTTCATGAAGAAAAGACTGGATCTGTGTGGTGATGATCATCTCGCACCTCTTTTTAGGGAGGTGGAGATCAAAACTCAAAATGTTACGGATGGTACACAGGTCCACCAAGTTGGATCTTGGAACTGTGAATACTCGAGTGTAATAGCCCGAATCACCCTCTGGAATGAAAACTGGTTTGATAGGTCCCATCTGGAGTAGCTTCTCCACTTTATCCATTAGAGCAGTGAAGCCAATCTGCATCAAAGTAGGACGGAAAGGACTATTCTATTCTGTTCTATTCTATTTAGTTCTTGTAAAGCGCTAACTTGCCTGCAGGAAGAAGGGGAAGACAGAAACCCTAGCTCGACACAGAGACGCCCCATGGATCGGATGAAAATGGCCCTCCACAATTGCATGTGGTGGGCCAGACCCCTGCCTCCCTTTCCCCAAGAGTACCGTGGGACCTCACCAAACCAAAATGTCACTTTGATTCGTCTGTGGAAAAGGAAGCAGAACCTGAAGCTGAAGAGGGTTGTGAGAAAATAATGAAACCCCTGTGGATGTCAATAGTTCAGTTATCTTCCACCACAATATTGGGTTAGCGATGCAAGCTCAGCCTCTGTATTTCTTGTCTAAGCTGAAGGGTCGATTATGCAAACACTTTTTTTCTCAGTGAATTTTAAGCCTTATCCTCTTACTAAGGACTTGGGGCTTCACAATACGTTAGGCAGCATTCCAGCACTAAATCCACTGAGCGTAATTAGCGTTACCGCCGGGACTTGCGCTGCTATTAGCGCTGCATCACAACCGGGCATGAACGCACACACCAATCCGGCGGTGACACTAATACTGCCCAGTGGAATTAGCACCAAAATAAGTGACTATTAGCCCTGGCAGAACTAGCGCCATCGCCGGAAAGGGGAATCATGGCGCCGCCATCTTTAAAAACTGAATCCAACCTTAATCAGCCACTTATTGCAGCCACCTAAGCCTGAAAGTCACTGGCAACATGTCTCAGGAGCGGACCCGAGGGAAGGTGCCAGAAAACCGGCTCTGAAAGTCCAACATTTTGTGAGGGAGAGCTGGTGGTCCTCACAGAGGAGGTCATAGCCCACTGTGAGGAGCTGTATGGGAGAAGACGGCGCAAGTCCTCATGCCAGGGCAAAACCACCATATGGCTGGCAATAAGCCAGAAGGTAACTGTGAAAAGCAGAGTTCCCCATGATGCAGAGGACTGCCTCAAGAGGTGGAACGACATAAGTGTCAGGGTGTGGGGACCCCTCTCCCAACACTGGCAGGAAGCCATGGCAACAGGAGGAAGTACCACTGAGCCCCTAGTCCTGACACCATGGGAGGATAAGTGCAGTATTATCCTCAACATTAAGGTTATTGAGGGAGTCAGAGGAGTGTAGGCGGTTGCCATCAGCCAGGAGGCAGGAGGTGAGTCGTTCCCCAATCCACACAGCAAATGACCATGCACAAATGTCAGCCTAGCACAAAATGATATAGTGGATAGGGACACATGCCAGCAAACCCAGCAGTTGGGCCGGCCAATCAGGGGGAAGTGATGGGCTGCCACATCAGCCACCCTCCACAGCAGCCTAGGGGTAGGGCACCAAGTGCACCCCTGAGCGGCTCTGCATTGTGAAGGTGTGGCAAGCGACCAATCCAAGTGCAATGCACCCCACTCCCCTGCTGGTGCACCCTGTGTCACACAAAGTAACATGGGTACAGTCCAAGGCTGTGATGACATTTGACATTTGTGAGACGGCATAGGTCTCTGCCTTCATGGCGTGCACCTGTGCTGGGGTGGTAGGCAGAGAGATGCAGCATGTGACATGCCGCGGGAGAGCATCCAGCATCTGGACTAACACTGCACTAAATGTTGGCTGTGCAATGCCATTAATCATAGCCATGGAGTGCTGGAAGGTGCCGGTTCATAGAAATCGTATGACAGACACAAGCTTTAGCAGTGGGGCACAGCTGTCCCGATGTTGTCCTGCTCCCTATGTCGCCCTGGATTGTGGTGAGAAGCTCAATTATGGTCTCCCTGTTGAGGTGGTACAGGGTGACCAACAGACTGTCAGTGAGGGCCTGACCCTGGGTATTGTTGCGCACCTTGTTTAGCCTCTTCCCCTCACCTGTGCACCCTGTTCCCTGGGATGGATGTCCTGCCTCTGTACTTCCAGGCGCAGCATGAGCAGCTGCATGTCCCATCTCACAATGGCTAGTGGCAGCATGGTGTTGGAAACTATGTTTGGGGAAGGTGTGGGCCTTATGTAGCCTTCTTGAGTGGATTGGGATAACCTGTGGCTTCATTTCTGTCACCTGTATTCATTTACCTGTATTCATATAGCTGGGGTTAATTGGGCTGTGTTTTTGGCAGTATTAGCTCCATATTTTGGCGCTAATGCCGCCGTGCAGGGACTTGTGATGCGGCAGTGATTGCATTTCTTGGTAGCGGCACATATTCCGCCGGCTGGCCGTAATTGCCGCGGCTGTAATAGCACCGGCTTTTTTACAGTTGGCAGGATTTGTGCCGATTCATGATCCAGCAGAGCGGTATTGGCAGCGCTAATTCCGTTAAAGCCACTTTTAAGGCTTACCGTCAGGGTCATGGTGAGGCCTTTGGTCTTCTGTGGAAGAGCCCTATAGTAAAGGGTGGCCATGGCTCCAACAGAGGAAGAGAGTTGGGAACAAAAGATGAGGCATACTTGTTCTGTCCCTAATTATTATTATTATGGCATTTATTGAGCGTGGACCTAGCTTCAAAAAACAACGAAGCACTTTACAGAGGTATACAACAGTACAGATTCATAAAAGAGAGCTTTTCAGATTTAACAACACAACAGATATACATGGGGGTGGTTTGGATACAGAGGGGCTTAGAGGAGGGGAACAGCTGTACCGGGTGGCAGGGAGAAGAGGGGCGGGCAGAATTCAGCGAGTCAGGTGGAGCGAGGGGCGATGTGATGGCCTAGGTGTCGAGGCAGAGAGATTCCTTGAAGGGGTGGGTCTTGAGTTCTTTTCTGAATTTTAGGAGTGTGGGGCAAGTCTGATGCTGACGGGGAGGAGGTTCCATATTCTTGGGGCATAGGCAGAGAAGGCTTGTTTTCTCATCCTTTCCTTTTTGCAGTGGTGGATTTCAAGTCTGCACATCTCCTTGCTTCTAGTGGTGTGCTGTCCACCGGAGATGCTGAGTTTCTCCACAAGGTAGCTGGGTGACTTGAGGGCGACTGCCTTATAGATGATGCAGCAAATCTTGAAGGTGATTTGTGCGTGCAGTGGGAGCCAGTGAAGGTCGATGAGGGCTGGGGGTGATGTGGTTGTATCTGTGTAGACGCCTGATGAGGCATACAGCCACGTGTAGGACACTTCTCAGGGGCACGAAGGGGGACGACCAGATTTTATCACAAATCAATCATTTTATTAGGTGGATGTACTGAATGATGCTTGATCCAAATATTGTTCTGATGTCTTAATCAATAGAGCCCCTGCCAGCTCAGCTGGTGGTGTTTCTTAGAGAATGGTTTCAAGAATGTTCTATTAAGCTTATTAACTGAGCGACTGAGCACATCTGTTCCTACCCATCATCACGGGGCAGAAGGATGGGAGCTGACCATCTCTTTCTTCAGGAGGGGTGGGATCCATACAGTTTTACCTGAGGTGGGGGGGGACCAGATCAGACTGCTGAAAAGGTGATGCAGGTGGAAAACCAGAAGGCAGAGGTGGAGGAACCTCTGGAAGAGTAACTGGAAGCACAGGAGGATTGGCTGACATGCGCTGGTCAGTTGCAGAAAGTAATTCCTTTATTAAATCATGAAAGTAAGACTTGATTGAGGTGGAGTGCACTGTGTTTTGAAAGGATGCAACAAACTCTCCTCCAATGGCTGCGATAGTAGCCGCTTCCAACACTACCATGTAAGATGTTGTGAAAGGAGTGGGTCACGTCAAAGAGTCAATGAAAACAGCCTAACAAGAGCCATGGGTCTACATATTGTAATGGTAATGAATTTGTAGGTAGAGACAAGGTAGGGGATAGTGATATTTTGGTTAAGGCTGACCACTCCACGTGAAGAGTTAATGGGTCTTTCTGTAAGGAAGCACTTATTGAAGACAAAGACCTCCCTCAGAGGAACTGAAGGCCCTGCCATGGTATACTTGGTATCTAAAATGTCGCCTCAGTAGCAAATGTCTTTTATTTTGTGGAGCAGCAATATTATCTGACTCACGCTTGACGGACCCGGTCCACTTGCTGTTTAGACCATACATTTTATGAGATTAGCCCTAAATGAGGAACCTTAACCAGCCAGTTGGTCAGTCTTAGCTGTAAGTGATTTCAATCCAGCACACACCCAAGTCACGCCCAGATTGTAGTGCGCAAATGAAACCCTTATTTATTTTATCTATAAATTCAATATTCTGAACGATATACCACTCATATCACACCCCTCTCCTGAGACCCCCGACCCCCGGTCATACTGACCCAGGAATCAGGCTGGTTTGCAAAGGTAAATATTTATTTAGGTATTTAGATGTTAAATCACAATATTGTTTAATAGGTAAACAACAATCACCATTGGGGTGACAGAACAACGAGTAATATCTTTAATACCCTGGGAATCAAGTAATGAGCACAAAAACAAATGCAGCACAGGAAAGAATACTTTGTAGTGGTTTGGACAGATGGCACTATGGTTAGGGGTTCCCCCGCAACACCCCTCAAACTCCCAATAGGCAAATAAAATGGATTTGAGGAGAGAGCAGGTATTCAGGAATAACACAAATCTAACAGAATGTCACTCCCGCCTTCCCCCTTCAAACACAAGAGAAAAACGGAATTGACTTTTCAACTGTCAGAATGGCTTTGAAATTGTCTTTGGAATTGGCTGAGCAAACACACCAAAGGTGGTCAAAGATACTTAAATTATTATAAATTCCTATGGGAGCCGATTTGAACAGATGCAAACAATCACAAGCAATGATTTAGTCAGAAGAAAACATTTGAAATCTCAAAGTCAAAGTAGGAAATAATTCAAAGCTAATTCACACGGGTAAAATTTCTCAGAATGTAAAATCGCGGCAAACGTTTTCTTATGCGATTTTCGCTATAACGAGCCAATCACACTGTTTCACACTGCGGTTCAGGGTTCTATGGATAGCTAAGGATGTTAGGTACAAGTAGGAGTTGAAATATCGTTTCTATCATAACAACCGAGGCAGTTATAGAGGTTTTAGTAAGAGGTGTTTTTGCAAAATAGGCGCGAGAATGGAAAACAAAAATTTGGATTTAGAAATGACAGATAGGTTTTATTATACTATATCAAGGACTACAGAAAAGAGAATGCCACAAGGAATCAGTCACTCATGGCCGCTCATAACAATTCATGTGTGATACTCTATTTTCCGTTTGGTTTGGGAATTACTTTTCTTAATCAGATCAATAAGAAGTTAGGGTTTCGTAACACAGATGAGACAAAAGTCAGTGCAAAGATAGTTCTAGCAATACTATGGTTCTGAATAAAAGATGGGATGGGTTTGAGATTGGGATCATACAATGCAGACATATTATGGATCACCGTTCTTCCTATTAATACTTACAGAATAAGTTATTAAATTGGACCGTCAGTTCTGGTCATGGATTGGGTCTGTCAAGGAAGGACAGCACATCAGGCGTGGGACTGGATCAGCTAGGCCGGTCACCGGATTTGCACAGGATCTGCCCTTCTTTTTTGTGGGTATTTCAAATCAGCTGGATAGCGAATTCCTCAGGCAAGCCTTGTGCTAACAAGCCAGAGACTTTCAGGATACTAGTTCAGAAGGCCTTCCCACACCACACCGCTTCACTGGGTTGTGAGAATAAGTTTGACGATTAGACCTTGTTGAAAATCAATAGTTCTCTACTGCTTGGCAAGAGTCTTGGCATCTCGATCTGGAAGGATGTTAAAGGCTGGTTGTAGAATGCTGGATCAGAGTGCTTCGCCGGAATCAGGAAAGTGAGTGAATCAGTGAGTCCCTATGTGTTGTCAGCTGTCTCTATTTATCCTTTCAAATGACATCACAAAATGGGTGTATGGGCCGGCTTAACTAAGCTTGCCTCTTTGAGCTGGGATTGGATCAAGACCTCATCTCTGCCTTGCATTTGAGTGATTGGATCAAGGCCGGATGATGTCACATTTATGGTTTAGCTTTACAGTCCTTAGAAAACTCACCTTAGCCACTAGTACCAAAATCAGATTTTATTCTAAATACATATTTCTACATTGGTCGCCTCTACACAAATCACACACAAAGATTCCATATTTTATGTAGCATCTGTTCATCAAAATCCTGCAGCTGTGGCATCTTGTTTCACCTTTCTACCGAATTTTGTCCTTTTCGCCATGAACACATTTTCCAAACTTTCTGCAAATTTCTCCAAATGGGTGTGTTTACCATAGGGATGTGTGTATAAAGTTGAACAATTCTAGCATTAACACAGTTCACATAAAACCACATATATTGCCATTCCTGTTCAGAACATGTTACACAGTTCTAACGCCTCTTAAAATGTGCAGCCAAAATTAGACTAGCAGATCTGTCCTTTTTTAGATTTTTTATCACTTTGAATCACAAGTTATTAGTCTCTAAAAATTGTTCATTGTTAATTCTTAACAGCAAATGGTCAGCCTTTTGTCTGGCTCTGGAGTCCAGGAACAGGCCCCTCCTTTAGGAAAGCACTTCCAGGAACAGTTTACGACCCTTTCACACCTCCATTTCCTGGGCTGAAGGATCTGTCATTGTTCATTCTCTTTCTGTAGACAAGAGTCTAGCCTAACCCACAATTATCATCTATCAGTGAGTTTCTGCTGAGAGAATTTCCCTCCCCTTGGGAGAAACCTGTTTTTCCACTCTTGCAGTTCAGCCAGGCTAATTTATTCTTAATTCCTTAAAGTCCAGCTGCAACCAAACTTGTTGCATCAGACATAAATATATTACTTTCTTTGCCTTAAATCTGTGGGATCAAAAACACAACTGAGATCTGTATTCCTTTTGGCAACAATCCTTTTATGTTTGCTAACCCGGCAGATATTTAGTTTAGATACTTTGAAGTTTCATCAGGAACTCATCTGACAGCTGTCATCCACGGGTAGCCAAGTGTACTGCACACAGATTTTGACAGGAGCTGTCAGTTTACAGACAATCCAGTTTGTCTGAGGAAATGTTTTGCTCTTTACACTTTAGGACTTTGTATATTCACCATGCTTCATTAGATTACATGAATTGTAGCGCCAAGCAAGATTTTGAATGTTGAGAAGTGTTGTGTATAGGCATTTTGGAGTTTTTAGCAACAAAGCAAATGTCATTTATAGGCATATTTTGGATTTTCACTTGCAAAGTGCTACTTCTCTCTCTGCACTCTGTTTGCTGGTCTTGGAGCCGACTGGCACATTTTATGCAGTGTGTGCTCTATCCCGCCACATATGCACCATGGGTGGCAGGTTGTGCATTCATCTTTTTGTGCGTTAAACCACGTGATTTTGGAGATTTTTGGCGCACAACACAGTTTTGCTGCCATTGTTGCTGTTTCTTGCACCATAACTATCAGAGTGATGCCGCATAAAATAGCAGAGTGGGTCAATACATCCCACATAGCCTTCTTTTTAGAAATAATGTCAGAGCAACCATGGTGCTCAACTTAGTCTATGAGTGGGGAACCTAAGCCCTATGGTCTGCATTAGCCTTCTGCTAATGCAGACGGCTTTCAACGCTAAGAACTGAGCCGCTATTGAAGTTATCCCCTAATTGGGAAGCCTCAGCAAAGCCAGTGCAAGTTTCTGTCACTTAATGTATGGTATGGTGTGGTAATGTTTATCTGTAAAGCGCCTATACACAAGGCAAGTGTTTCAAGGCGCTCAAGGAGGGAGGGAACAGGGGAGCAAAAACAGTCATTCAGAGCCCTTGAATTTCTGAATGATAACCAGTCTGTTAAGGCAGTGTAAATGCATATAATACAATTAAGAGTGTAGATAACAACAAATAGGTCTGACAACGATTCTGTAGTTTTTCCAAGAGCATAGAGGCGCCACCATGCAGGAAGGGAGACAGGGAGGGAATGTTAGACGATCTTCAGGGCATGGTACATTCGGATTGTGCAAGTGCATAGAGGTGCAGGATAGGGGAGGGGGAGGAGGACAAGTGTGGGGTGGGGGTATCCCAATGTGCCCAGTTGGTCAGGAATCCAAAGTGGATCCTCAGGCTACCCCATCCCCTCTGAGTCTCTGCCGTTTACTGTTTCAGTCCCCAAATGAGGAACCTTTGGGAGTCTCCTGGTATTGCAAGGATCATGAGAGTCTCTCCCACAGCTGGCCCGCCCAAGTGGCCCTGAAAACTAAATCACGTTGTACCTTTCTGAACTTCTTTTGATTGATGAATTCTTGAAAACAGGTAGAAGCTGCAGCTCTGGTGACTTCCCCCAATGCTCCCATAGTCTCCAACTGAGCATCCTCACTGATAACGCTTTGCGATAGAGAGAACATTGGTTCGGCCCCAAACACTGAAGGCAGAATGCACGCAGGTAAGAACCTGCGAGCTGGCAGCCACATGACACGCAAATAGGAAAGCCCCCTTTACCCCTCTTAGCCCCCATAATACCCCTTTAAAATCCTTTAAACCTAGCATAGATGAAAGGATTATATGATGACAAAAATACGAGGAGCAAAGGGGGAAAGAGTTAAAATTGAAGAAAACATAAACAACTCACAGTGCTGCACGCATCCAGCCTCGACTACATGGAGTGAAGGACTGGGGAACAAAGCCTGCCTCAGGACGTAGAGATGTGGGTCATGGCTGCATATGCTCCAGCCTCACGTACACATGGAAGACCTATACCATGCCAGTTGCTGTGAAAACAATCTAGAAAGTGTGGCAATTTCATTCGAAGTGTTTGGGGTCTGCCACAGCTCCCCTGGGATACTCTACACAGTGGTAAGGACACATGCCCCAGGCTAATGTTCCACTCTTCCTGTACGCGCCAAGCTGCATGCAGGTGGGAACACTGCACCTTATACTGGCATTGAAGCTTGATAAACCTAGGTTATTTCACCCAATCTTTCGAAGTCTAATAGCAATATCTTTTGTTGGATGAGTTGAGAGAACCACTTTCTCTTTTTGCGATTCCTGGCTAACTCTTTGGACCATCCTGTTGAAGTCTTTGTTTTTAGCTTTGTGGTGCCGTTTTAGAACATCATAGTCTTCCACACTCATGTAGAAGCAAATTATGGGTGACAGTAATTGAAAAGACCCTTAAATCATGTATACTGCATCACACATGGTTATGTAGTTCTCTCCTTCTCTACATGCAACCGCTAGCATGTTGATCTTGATGTTGGTGAACTACTAAGGTTCTGGACTTGGCATAATACCAAAATAAAGAATGTATAAATGTCGTGGCCCAAAATACCGAATTTCAAGAGATCCATTTCTCAACTTGGCACTCGGGTCCCCTTCTATGCCCTGTTCAGATTGGCAGATTTGGTGGTTGGGGTTGTTTAAAAAAAAAAAGTTTTAACAGATCTTTCCTGGCAAACCTATGAAGCCGCTCAAAGAAATCTATAGCCATGGAAAGGTAGGAGCCCTTGAAAAACAATGTCAAACATGCAGTCTAGACAAGAGCAGAGGGCTTTGCTGGCTTGTGGGGAGAGACATCCAAAGTTCGCTACATAGTGGGTGTCAGACAATTACAGCTGATCGTTTTTGAAATGCCATTTACATTATAATTCCTGGATGCATAATCCAGTCATATAGAATGCACTGAGTGCTTGAACTGGGCCAAATGTACTAAGGCGAGCCTCTCCTCCCCTTCATCCCACCCCCATCACTTGTGTGTTAGGGTAAAGAGAGTGAGTGGCGAGAGGGATGTGGGCAGGGCTGAAGGGCAGAGCCCACACCAGGTCGACCAGAGCCCACTCTCCTCAAGGAACCCTATCAAGTGCAGCTTGGGGCACCTGCAGGAGGAAGGGAGTCCTGGTGATTTTCGTAACAGCAAAGATTATTTGGCAACATACGAATGACCAGATAATTCTATATTTGTAATATATCTATGATAGTGATTCAAGCATGAAATAAACCCTTCAGAGCAATAATGCAAATAGGCTCTGATTCATTTGTCATAATAATCACCACAATAACCGCCCTAACAGAAAAATGTCAGTAAGTCACATGACATATAGACTTATTTGGACAGTGGTTGTGTACCGATGCGAGGCTCTTGCTGTCCACAGAGCGAGTCAGTTAGTCTCTCAGACACCCTCTGGCATATCATGAATCGCTTGCTATACAGCTCGGGATCTGACCTTGGAGACTGCGGGTGCAAGCTAGCCTGGGGGGTTTGTTATGCCTCCTGCCTCCACGGAACTACCGCAGCTCTGTCTTGGTCCTTCCGGTCCAGTTCCTGCCCTGAATGCACCTGCGTCTAAATTGGCTCATTCCCACTAAGAACATATATACAACACGTCTTTCATTACATTGGAGCTGATAGCTTTGGCGGTATGTTGAGGCTTTCACTAAACTGCGATCTGCCACATTCATCCATGTGCATACGAATGATTTCAATTCATTGGGCCTCATTCCGAGGCTGGAGGTAAGGGTTAACGGTCACCGTTAATGGCAACGGTGACCGTTAACACTTCCCACCATATTCCGAGTTCCCTTTTGCGGGTTGGCATTTAACGCCTGCTTTTAGCAGGCGTTAAAAATCCAACCCGCAAAGGGACCTTGGAGTAAATTACGGCACCGTAATTTACCGTGCCGTAATTTACTCCTTCCCCATTCCCATTGAGCCCTATGGGGGCAGGAATGGGGATGGGGAACCGGTATGGTGAATGGGGAATTACCGGTCCCTCCAACCTTGGAATGGACCGGTAATTACTCCATTCACCATGCCGGATTTCCATGGAGTAAATAGCTCCATGGTTGCTTACCATGGTGCTCTTTACTCCATGGATAGCGCCAGCCTCGGAATGAGGCCCATTGTGTGTTGGCAATTTCACTTTAGTGTGCGTTGGCTTGACTGTTTTACTTCAATGTATGCTCAAACGCTCTCACAAGCGCATGCCGATACTTTCACTTCAGTGTATGCTGGCCTTTTCACTCATTGTTATGTTGACAATCCCTATCTGAGCAGGCCGGCCATTTCGCCTCTCTGCATGCTCCAAATTACATTTTTAATGTCAGATTTTATGTATTTACTTTTATTTATTGCATTTACTGACCCTTAAATATTATGGCGCTGGTGAACTTAAGAAACAGAACACAGGAAGGATATGGTACATAAGCATGACAGTAAATGTTGAAGAGAAACAGGTGGGGACCAAGGGGTGCCCCAAAAACAGGTTAGTCGTATTTGTCAAACAGCCAAGTTTTTAGGAGTTTTCTGAAGATGAGGTAGGAAACCTGCTCTTGGATGGGGAGAGGTAGGGCATTCCATAGGGTGGGGGCAATGACTGTGAAGCAGGTCCCCCAGCTCTTTTTCTTGAGAATCTCGGGATGGCTAGTGACAAGGTTGATGTGGAACGTAGGCAGGGGAGTTTGGTTCTTTTGAAGATGCGTTGGGCAAGGAATGAGGGTGCAGGATTGTGGGTGCATCTGTGTGTTAGGGGTAGAATCTTAAAATCAATGCGTGCTTTGATGGGCAACCAGTGGCCATCGCGTCTGGCATGACAGATGTGGTCCGAGCGTTTGAGGCCCCAGACAGCCCGGAGGGTATTGTTTTGGATCAGCTGAAGTTTGATCAGACTTTTAGAGGAGTTGCCTGCAAGGATGGAATTGCAATAGTCCAATTTGCTGCCTATAATGGCTCTGGTGAGGGTGAGGCAGTTGTCAGTTGATAGGAATTTTCTGCAGAGGTTGATGAGTCTAGTGGTGTAGGCTGCTGAGGAGGTGAGGGCGTTGACGTGTTTGTGCATAGATAATTCTGCATCTAAGGGAACACCCAGTGTTTTCACATGGTTTGAGACGCTAGTAGTGTTTTCGTCAATGCAGAAGGATGCATAGGCAGGGTCTAGTCGTTTGAGAAGGTACGGGGAGCCTACTATGAGGAGCTCGGTTTTGTCATCATTAAGGCAGAGATGGTGTTCCGCCATCCAGGCCTGTATGATGCTGTAAACTTGAAAGATGTTTGCAGAGTCAGTGGCGTGGTTACCAGCTAGTGTTAGCAAAATGTGGGTGTCGTCAGAAAAGTTAGTATAGAGGATCCCAAGGTTATCGAGGTGGTCGAACAGGGGTTTAGTGTACATGTTGTAGATTTCCCCTTTACCTTTGCGCACACACATGAACATACACATATATACATACACACCACACAATGCATCTATGTGCCAGTGAACAGTGCAATAGATTATGTGTGTCACTGCTAATTGCGAAAATAGGTATGGCTTACAAGTGCTGACACGACCTCTTAGCGGAGCAATAAAAAAATACAATACTGTACTGTCTGCCGGAGCATATATTATGTTATGTTATTGTGTATAAGTCTGGATAACGAGGGGCGACTATCTAGGACGTTACTATCAATAAAGGAGTCAATCAAGGATGCCTATTAGCGGCCCTACTTTTCAATCTCTACATAGCTCACTTAATTAGTCGACCTGAAACCATGCAAACTGCCCAGTTAAATTCAAATCAACCAAAGTCACAGCATTATTCTATGCTGATGACCTAGTCATCGTAGATCATACCTTTAAGGGCATGAAAGCTATACTAGAGGAGTTATCACAGAACATAGCCTGAACATCAACCTAAAAAAAACAGGACTATGCTGTTCACGTCAAAGAGAGTGAATAGACCTAAAATGGTATTAAGCTGGGGAACTGTTGAATACACTGACTCCTATAAATATTTGGGAGTAGACATGGACACCAAAGAGGGATATCGACCATTAATTGAAAGAAAGACAAAACGTGCCAAGCAAATAACTATGCTTGTACTTAGTTTTGTAATGCATTATGCAGGAAACTCCTTGAAGGGCATAATGATGCTATACACACAGTGGTTCGTACGAGTGATAGCATATGGATTAGAGGCTTTAACGATTAAAAATCTATCCTGGCTAAATAAAATAGAAGATAACAAGGGGGGGGTCCTGGGAGACTCTCTGCCAGACATGAGTCCTGGTTACAAGAGCCTTACCCAGAGTCTTTAGCTCACTATCTTTCACAGAGAAGAAATATCCTAAACATATCAGTCTTTGTCCTGCTCTGGGGCAGTCCAGCACCAAAATGCTAGGCAATTCTCCTCTGAACAAGAGTACCAACAGCAACCCCAGACACGTGTTTCGGTCTGGTTGAACCTCATCAGTAGGGTGTAGCTGTGCCTCTCTAAGAATGAGCAAGGGGTCCACGTCTGGATTTCCCTAGTAACTTAGGGTGAGACCCAAAGTTACTTTAAATATGCAGATAACAAGGGGGGTCCTGGGAGACTCTCTGCCAGACATGAGTCCTGGTTACAAGAGCCTTACCCAGAGTCTTTAGCTCACTATCTTTCACAGAGAAGAAATATCCCAAACATATCAGTCTTTGTCCTGCCCTGGGGCAGTCCAGCACCGAAATGCTAGGCAATTCTCCTCTGAACAAGAGTACCAACAGCAACCCCAAACACGTGTTTCGGTCTGGTTGAACCTCATCAGTAAGGTGTAGCTGTGCCTCTCTAAGAATAGTGAGCAAGGGGTCCACGTCTGGACTCCCAGGACCCCCCTTGTTAATTTGCATATGCAAGTAACTTTGGGTCTCACCCTAAGTTACTAGGGGAATAAAGACGTGGACCCCTTGCTCACTATTCTTAGCGAGAATCCCCGGGCAGGACAAAGACTGATATGTTTAGGATATTTCATCTCTGTGAAAGATAGTGAGCTAAAGACTCTGGGTAAGTCTCTCGCAACCAGGACTAATGTCTGGCAGAGGGACTCCCAGAACCCCCCTTGTTAATTTGCATATGCAAGTAACTTCGGGTCTTACCCTAAGTTACTAGGGGAATCCAGACGTGGACCCCTTGCTCAGTATTCCTAGAGAGGCACAGCTCCTCCCTACTGATGAGGTCCATCCAGACCAAAACACGTGTCTGAGGATGCTGTTGGTACTCTTGTTCAGAGGAGAATTGCCTAGCATTTCGGTGCTGGGCTGCCCCAGGGCAGGACAAAGATTGATATGTTTAGGATATTTCTTCTCTGTGAAAGATAGTGAGCTGAAGACTCTGGGTAAGTCTCTTGCGACCAGGACTAATGTCTGGCAGAGGGACTCCCAGGACCCCCCTTTTTAATTTGCATATGCAAGTAACTTTGGGTCTCACCCTAAGTTACTGGGGGAATCCAGACGTGGACCCCTTGCTCACTATTCTTAGAGAGGCACAGCTCCTCCCTACTGATGGGGTCCAACTAGACCGAAACACGTGTCTGGAGATGCTGTTGGTACTCTTGTTCAGAGGAGAATGGAGATGCTGTTGGTACTCTTGTTCAGAGGAGAATTGCCTAGCATTTTGGTGCTGGACTGCCCCAGAGCAGGACAAAGACTGATATGTTTAGGATATTTCTTCTCTGTGAAAGATAGTGAGCTAAATACTCTGGGTAAGTCTCTCAACCAGGACTAATGTCTGGCAGAGGGACTCCCAGGACCCCCCTTTTTAATTTGCATATGCAAGTAACTTTGGGTCTCACCCTAAGTTACTAGGGGAATCCAGACGTGGACCCCTTCTCACTATTCTTAGAGAGGCACAGCTCCTCCCTACTGATGAGGTCCAACCAGACCGAAACACGTGTCTGGGGATGCTGTTGGTACTCTTGTTCAGAGGAGAATTGCCTAGCATTTCGGTGCTGGACTGCCCCAGGGCAGGACAAAGACTGATATGCTTAGGATATTTCTTCTATGTGAAAGATAGTGAGCTAAAGACTCTGGGTAAGTCTCTCGCAACCAGGACTAATGTCTGGCAGAGGGACTCCCAGGACCCCCCTTGTTAATTTGCATATGCAAGTAACTTTGGGTCTCACCCTAAGTTACTAGGGGAATCCAGACGTGGACCCCTTGCTCACTATTCTTAGAGAGACACAGCTCCTCCCTACTGATGAGGTCCAACCAGACCGAAACACGTGTCTGGGGATGCTGTTGGTACTCTTGTTCAGAGGAGAATTGCCTAGCATTTCGGTGCTGGACTGCCCCAGGGCAGGACAAAGACTGATATGTTTAGGATATTTCTTCTCTGTGAAAGATAGGGAGCTAAAGACTCTGGGTAAGTCTCTCTCAACCAGGACTAATGTCTGGCAGAGGGACTCCCAGGACCCCCCTTGTTAATTTGCATATGCAAGTAACTTTGGGTCTCACCCTAAGTTACTAGGGGAATCCAGACGTGGACGCCTTGCTCACTATTCTTAGAGAGGCACAGCTCCTCCCTGCTGATGAGGTCCAACCAGACTGAAACACGTGTCTGGGGATGCTGTTGGTACTCTTGTTCAGAGGAGAATTGCGCTGGACTGCCCCAGGGCAGGACAAAGACTGATATGTTTAGGATATTTCTTCTCTGTGAAAGATAGTGAGCTAAAGAATCTGGGTAAGTCTCTCGCAACCAGGACTAATGTCTGGCAGAGGGACTCCAAGACCCCCCTTGTTAATTTAAATAAAATGGAAGGCCACTTTTGGCGAACTATTCTAGGACTACCTCTGTCCTTGCCGATACAATATATTCGAGTAGAATTTGGTTTGACTTCCCTCAAAGCTACTATCCAACAACAAAGAGGTCTTCTCCCGTTAAAGGCATTATGCCATCCGATGAGCCAGATGCCCAGTATCATGGTAAAAAACATAATTCAGCTAAAGAAAATCAAATATCCTAATATTTATGACTCCCTGTGTATAGATTTATACGCAGAATTAAATTGGTCCATTGATCGCTCTTGTTGCGGCCAGTATCAAGCTGTTAAAATGGCTTTTAAGAAGAAATTACAGCAAAAAGATTGGGAAAACAACTTAAGTCATATGAGCAGTTTGCATAATTACCATCAGCTAGAGGGTATTGTTTACACATACCTCAGTCAACAAAAGTACCTAATACAGTGTCCATGTCTGGCAGTACTTAGATTCCGGCTATCTATTCATGAGGACGAACAAACTACCAGTAAGAGCTACTCATGGCACACAGTGGAAACTAGCCAAAAACCAATGGTAATGCAGGATCTGTAATATAGTGGGTGACTTGAAGACAGTCAGACATATTTTAACTGAGTGTCGAATGTTTTTTTCCCTGTATAAATACATGTGTGGACGATATGTACATTAATACACCACCATATCTACCATATGTTTCTGGAACTACTGTTTACATTCAATGTCTGAATTAATTCATATTGCTTTGTACAGTGTGTGGACCATAGCAGAATTAACTCTGAATTCCAATATGTGAATTAAACCAGCGGCTGAACTATAGCACCTTGCACTTTAAGTAAATATCCATCCTATGTAGATAATTCCTTGGAGTATAAGGAGGTGTAGAACCTTGCGCTAACCGATGGTACTGTGATAGATTTTAAACAACATGTTATGATCGTGGCTTTTAGCTCATGAAAATTGTACTGGAATGTTTGCAAATAATTGGAGTAAAATGTTTTTTTTTATTTAGAATTAATAAGTACTGTTGAAAATGAGTTGAAAAATGAAATGCCAGAGTATCTAACAATTTTTCCTGATCCAACAATTCGGGCTACATACATGAAGATAAGATTAAACATCCTTCCAACTAGAGACTATCTATTGTCAACACGGCAAAGAGACAAATTGGAAGGAAACTGTCGCTTTTGTGGAAAATAATTGCCTGAAACGATCTACCATCTTCTCATGGTATGCCCGGAATTAACAAGCAAGAGGCTGACTTTTGGATCACATTTTAATATCTCAGCAAATCAAATGAACACGGAAACGCGATGGAGAAGCATAATGAATCGACAAGAAAGGAAACTTATATACACAATAGTTTGATTCTTACAGAACGTTCTGGAACTAGACAATAAACCTCTGGGTATAGTGATTTAACACTGTGATATGCAACAAGTGACCTTTGAATGTGATATAGATGATGGTGATGATAAATGACATGTATTTATTGTTATGGTAATTTATGTAAAAGTTAATTGCATAGTTGTAAAAGTTTGTGTGAACTATAAACAACTATAACAATAAATAAATTGTGCATTTGTATAGCACCTTATGTATCATTGGTATGATATCAAAGTGCTGTGGGTTGAACGCTCTTGGGGACCATAGTCCAGGTCAGTGGAGTGAGTAGAGTATTATTTAGCGCTAGGGTGCACTTGGTATGTGTGCAGCCAGTGAGGTTTGTGCAGTTGTGGTCGCATTCTAATGCTAGGTGCAGTGGTTGGGAGGGATCATAGCAAGGTAGTTGGCCTCCGAATCTGCATTCTGGCTGCCGTGGGGCCTGTGTAGGAGATTACATGTGCAACTAAGGCCGATTTTATCGTGGGGTATAACTGCATTCTAACAGATTGTTGAGGTGTCAAGGAGCAGTGTAGGTATGTGTGCAGCTAGGCCAAAATTGATAGAGGGGTATAGCTCCATTCTATTGTTTGTTGGTGTGGAGAATGAGCATGTTGATAGGAGTGCGTGTCTGTGCTTACTGGTAGGAGGCCCCTGTTCCTAGCTACTTTCCGGAACCCAATGCGCTGGCCGTGTCTGCCCTGGTGGGTCGTGGTAGTGGATCTCGGAGAGAGATTCTCTGGCTGGTGTGGAGTATTTAGTGTTTGCCTGGTTGGACGGTCCCTCTTCCAGAGGCTCTGTTGTAGGTGCCAGAGGGCCTATTTTCCGGGTCCTTGGTCATAGCCCATGGCAGGTGGCTGGACAATTCCCCACATGTCTGTGATTACTGTGTAATTCTCAAAAGAGTCCAACCAAGCATAGTTGCGATAGCACCTCGGGTCTGGAGGTTCCCACCCTCACTCCTGGGGATTCCATGTGATATTTTCGCTGCAAAAATAGTGATGCAAAAATATCACCATATTTTTGCGGCGAAAATAACACATGGACCCTGCGGGGGACACCCCTGCAACCCCCGCATCATTTTTTTATGTGCGGGAGACACCCCCGCAACCCCTGCACCTAATATTTTCGCCACCAAAAATATCGCCCATGGCCGTTCCCGACGACCATATGTTCGGCGATATTTTTGCTCGCGAAAATATTGCCTGATACCCTACTGGGTATGCCAGGGTTGCCCAACCTGAGCATATACCGCCCTGTGTACCCAATAGGCAATCAGACCCAAGTGCTATCAGGCTCTGCAGCACAGCACTGGCTCTGCTTATCGATTCCCAGATAGGTAGAGCTTGGCCTGGGGTTAACAGGAACAGGGTCAAACAAGCAATTTTGATTTTTTGGTATATGGTCTGGTTTGTCAGTGCCCAAAATTATATACTGGAAGCACAGTGCGTAAATTAAAAATATGTGAACATATTAGGGCTATTAAAAAAAAGTTGACCCAAATTATTCATTGGCAACAGATGTTGCACAGTTTAATGAGAATAACAGTAGCTTATTAAAATGAGTGGGACTATGCAGAATTCCATTTCACAGGTAAGGAGGTCATCATTTTAAGACGCCTGGAATTAATAGCAAAATACCTTACGGATTAAACACAAGAGTGTTGTGTGTTCTTATATACTACACCTTATCCATCTAATCAACACTTTATAGGTTCTCCTTTTTGACATCTTAGAACCGTTGTTGTGAGACTGTTATTTTGAATACATCTATTTGATTCTCACATACTGTACAGTTGGAATGAAATACATTTTAAGGAAGCCATTGAAAGTCAATTAATAAACATCTAGACTGCAAGATGGTAACTTTATTTCTGCCACTATTGGCAAATATTTTATATCTACCCCTAGATGAACTTCGTTGTTTTAATAAATAACAATGAGCGATATTGCACTTTAAACTTACCTGCACAGCACTTTGCTGTGCAGTTTTCTACCATCGGAGTTATTCATTTGAATTATATTTCTCATCACATGTAAGCAACATAAATATAATCATCTTTTGCCACTACAGGCTTCAATTTACCAACATGTAATTTCTGTATTTAAATTACACATTATTGCAGATTTGACCTTATGCAAAGATTTATGAAATATGATTCTATATTACACACTCCTGCATTAGAGATGTCATTTACCAAGAGTATGTTTCTTTAATGAAACCCCTTGCAGGTATTAAATGTTTGCACGTTCTATCCTAACTACAGAACAACGGCTAGCACCATGGCTGTTTTAAGGAATTTGATTTGATTTGTTATTAAATAAGTATTTTTTTAATGTGGTTGCAACCATGACTAAGTTGAAGCACTCAGCAAAATGCTTTTTGTATACTGCCTAAAGTAATGGTACCGCCCTCGTAGTGATATTTTATAGGTGTGTTTTCTATGGAGCATCATTTACATTTCAATGCATCCCGGCCGTGGTCATCAGGGCCATGTTGTAGTAACTGGCAGTCACACATAAACGTGTTGATATCTTCTGTTGTGGCTGCACCAACAAGAGCAAACGCCCCCAAACGGGACATCAGCAGCCACTGAAAAAGAACGCACCCTAATCGTATTTACGTAATCACCATGCTATGCAGGTAAATGCAGAAGACGGTCTGCCTAGTACAATATGTTTACATTGCCTTTCTCCATTCAGCTCCAAATTCTTTTTCAATGATCTAATTTCTAAAATATTTGAGGTACACAGTATTGCAATTTAAGTATCTGTATTGGCATGTCAATTTTGAAACACCACTGTTATCAAAAAGTCGTACAGGCAATGATCAAGTACAATTAAGAAACATGACATCATTTAGTTTGCATGCTTTCACTCTGAAAAGGAAAGTTAAATTGAAAAAAAAGTGTCTGGTGTGTCAACTTCTCTGAATCTGTTAAAGTTCTGTAATGTTCCACATGTTGCCTAAGGTGGCGTTTTGAAGCAACATCAAAATTCTGTTATCTGCAAAACCGAGTGAGAACAAGTAGTCTTTCTATGCAACTGGAATTGTGATGAATATAATGATGTCATCACTCCTTTCCCTGAGTTTGCCTCTCCTCATATGGCCAGCCAGGGGATGGCAGCCGCTATCTGATCATGACCGACCCTGGGGGTGGCTCTTTGAGGGAGGCCCACATGGGGGAAGGCGACTCTTGTGCGATGGCATGACATCATCAGGTGAGACACAGTACCCCATTTCCCTTTTCAGGGATATTACCTCCCTTTATCATGCCCTAATGGCATACTGCCAGCATCCTCCTCAACAACCTGACAATTTTACTGACAGCAGTCCTCAATATGAAAGAGCAAATAAAGGAACAAAAACTAAGACGAAGAAGAGACAAGGAACAATGATGATTACTCCTAATGCAAACCAACCCCTGCAGTCTAGTGGCTGGAAGAATGTGATTGGCCTGACATGGTTTCAAACCATGCTGGGAAACGAAGCATAGAGTTCGTCTTCTTACCCAGCTAGGGTGACAACAGTCAAGGAGAGAGACTGGGAGTACGGCAGCAGGCGGCGCAGGAGATTCACTGATTCCGACATGGGTCGGAGCAGCCAGAGGAAGCAGATGGTCTTGCTGGGTCGTGGAAGGTCTGGGAACATTGTCCAGTGAAGCTCACGGGTCGAAGCACTGCCACCGAGATGCCGAGAAGAGAGGAAGCTGCCAAGAGGAGCCAGAGGCATGGTGGAAGCTGATGAGTGAACAAAGTGCTTGGCAGACTCAACAACAAGCCACAGACTGACACGGGAGATGTGAAGAACCCTGAAGCTGCTGCTGCGAACCAGTGAGCCTGCTTAGAGGTACGGGACTGGAGAGCTTTGGAGGGTGAACTGCGTATCAAAGGAAACACAGTGTGAGGGCTGGGGGAAGCCTGAGCAGGATTATATAGCCCTTGTGACATTTGATTACAAGATAAGAAGTCCATGGAAAGGGTGGGAAAAAAACAGTGTGTCAATAAAGACTCAAATGCAATGATTAAAAGACCTGGCAGGTGAGTATACCAGGCGAAAGCAAGTGTGTATAAAGTGCGCTACATAAAGAAAGTCCTGGCAGAAGAGTATACCAGGCGAAGCCAAGTGTATGAAGTGAATTACAGTGAATGTGTAAAGGAACCTGGCAGTATACAACATTGAACTTGAACATTTGCGCACTTTGCAAGTCAGATACATTACCCGTAGCGCCTTAGAGTTACTTTAGAGTGTGAGAGCTAGATTAGGATTTCATACACAGGACATTTTTGCTTTGGACATCTTGACGCATGGCAGGCCCTTAGTTTTGGTTCAGGTAGGGAACTGTCTCCTAGGTTAGGAACAGTGAGGCATTTTCCAACCCCTTTATTATTTAATAACCGTTTATGGCAAACACCATGAGTCCTCTGAACCTGCGTCTCATTCCTGGCTCGTCACACAACTCTGACAACAGAGAATAATGTTTGTTCCACCTTTATTTTCTTCTTTCAATGTCAAAAGCTCCATTTCCGTTCCACAGTAGTTTTAATCTTGCGTAGCTGTAAAAGTAAATAAGGGTAACTATGTGAGTGCAAGCATGCATTTGACCATTCATTGTAATCACCAGCACTGTTTGGCCATCAGAAAAGATTATCATCTATTAATTCCTGGGTCCCATCGTCCGGGGTTGTAATGTGGAAAACGCAGGTTTGCAGCAAGTACTTGTAGATGACTATAACATGCCAGCATTTAGCTCGTGTAACCTGTGTATCCTCTCTTGACCCACTCCTCCCTTAATAAATCACACGCGCCCCTTGTCAATATGTTCTTGCTGCGTAACAATGACAGTCCGTCCCGCCACCCCATTATATGCATAGACCTGTGCGACAAGTCTATAAATGTAAAAAATAAACTACCAGCATGTAATAGTAAGGCAGATGACTGCTTCATGGTGTGATGTATTTTAAAGAGCAACTGGATTGCTAGCAGTGTTGATTTCTATAATATAAAAATGTGTCTGCGCTTTTTTTAATAAAAAAAAGGCGTCCGGCAAACTTATTAATTCTCAATGGATGGAACATTTTCTGTTTGCACAGCATCTACCGAATCCATTTTCTACAGTTTCTCTATAGCACCAACAAGCTCTCAAAAGTTTCAGTAATTCATTTAAATGTGCAATTTGCACTTTCCTTTATCCTTGTGCCTAAAAAGAATGCTTTTTCTATTCACACTTCATGTTACATGCCTTGTGTATTATTGAATCTTTCTTGACTACCATATCGCTTTTCTATTTATCTCAGTTGTGCCACTAACAGTTCAAGGACATCAACTATACCAATGAAGAACACCCCTCGTTTCTGCAATGTGGCATATGTTTTCCAAACCACTATGTGAACGCCTGCTAATCATCAGCGATTATTTCAAAGACCCCATTGAACTTTTTAAAATATGCTTTTGCTACGAAAGGTAATAAGGTTGTATGCTCTGTACTGGGCACACTGACATTTCTGCTGTAATATTGTGCCCACTCATATTGTTTTGGTCAGGTTACAAAAGTCATACATAAAATAAAAGAGTTATGAAATTGCATTTCAAACCGGTATATGAACCCATAACAGTGCTGAGCCAGCCAGTGGCTTTGATATGCTTGTCCATTCCCAAATTGAGGCGTTCAAATGCAGAACCCATCACTATGGCGTGAACCTCAGCTCGATGCACCAATCAGTGCACGGGTAGTATAGCTCACACAGGTTTGAGTCCCTTATTAAGCGCGTTTTAATGATAAAAGTGGTGCTACAGCAAGAGCACATATAAATGCTCTCTTCTGAGAGCAGATTGTTTGATTTCTCAAACAGCCAACAGCAACAAAAGACACAGTGTCAGTTGATAGAATCATGCCCTTCCAATATCAACATAACCCACAGGAGGAAGCCAAATACTCTCCTTTGTTTTACAGAGCATACATCTCTGATTATTAGCATTTCTTTGGGAAACTAATTATCCTCTGAGGGGTGGGTGAAAGATGATCTGAATGGGCCAAAGGAAAGGGTAATAGATATTCAACCTCCTGGCTCAGATAAAGGTGATAGGTGAACAGTGCAGTGGGTTAATTCTTCAGCTATGTGTAACATGTAGGCACCTCATCCAATTCCTGGTGAGAGGCATGTGTGCTTGCTATGCTGTGACCTGTACTCCCCTAACATCACCACAAGCAGGTGCCCTATTTTGATTACCATCACATGTGATATTTAAGCACTGACCCTGATGCTTCATTTTTTCATCCTTTTTCCAGGACAGTTGAGAACATTGAGACACCTTAAATATGACGGTTACAAAGGGCAGAGAACACATATCAACGCCACCACTCAAGGCCCTACCTGCAACCTACTTTATAAAATGTTCCACCGTGACACCGAACCCCCTCCCACCCCTGAATTATTGAGAGCAGTGAGACAGCTTATTTATGAGGGGAGAGAAAACGCAGCAAAGACACAACTGATCATGGGCATGCAGCCACTTGGGTCAGAACTGGGTTTTGGGTCATCACTTGGGGACCCATTGGTAACCTGCTTTTTAGAACTGGCCTCCTCCCCACACCCCTTACATTTGTGGTACTGGTTCGACCTTTATCCCCTAAGAAGTGATCTTCCTTTGTAGACCATGTCTTGACTCCATACACTTCTAAAGAATACCTTGAATCTGATTGACCAGTTCCCAGAGAATAGAGAAATTAAATGACACAACGTTGAAGCCTATCGTATGCAGCTTTCATCTCTTCAAATCTCATGTTTACAAAGTTAATGTGTACACATATGGCATTACAACTGTCAAGACACAACACAACAGAGGCAACATGGCTTAGATCAGAAACAGTCATGCCTCAGTATTAATGCTGTAAAACCTGACTCTACCATGCAACTAATCTAGATATGACTTACCAACTGCCGAGAACATGTGCAGCACTCCCTGCTTTCAAATGGACTGGCATGTTGTTGACCCCCACAATTTGTTTTCCTAGTTTATATACCACTTTGTCACTCAAAATGACTACATTGCCATGTCAACAGACCACCACTTTATATGTTTATGGACCACCCTTGTGAGAGAATCCAAACACAAAACAGTGATCGTGTGCAGTGATAGTGATCACCTCTGAAAGTTTGGCCTTCCGCAATCATAGCTATCAGTTCAAACACATTTTAATTCACTTTCATTAGTATGAAAAAAAAGAACATGACACTATAATCACAATGAGCCTCATTAAGAGTATGGAGGTAGCCATGCCGCTTTTAACTGCTAACATGCTCTACCGGCGCTGTTAACCCTCTACCACCTGGGTCATAATGAGGTCCAATATCTTAGCCAATGAGATGTAAACATATTGCACCAGATCATTTTAATGAATGCACATCTTTATTATGTACATTATACACAAAAGGCATTGAATTATTTGATAATGAAATAGGACTTTGTGGTGCCCACAACACATTCAATAATATAACGAAGACACCCCATGTCCATCTAAATGGGCTACTGAGCTGGAGGACAATGGCAGACCTTTGTGGACTTTGCATTTGAGCAATGCTTTTGGGCAGGGTTCTGCAAGTTGCCTAAATCCTGTTTTAAACCCATGGGTCTCCATTGCCATGACTGTCAACTCTAGATTGTACACAAGCCCATATTGCATTCCTTTGAAACTTGGCTTAGCGACCCAATCTCTATCATTTGGTGAAGGCCAATTGATAATGCAATTCACCCTCAACTTCTTTTCCGACTGCACCCCATCAGTTCTTAACTGTTGCCTACCCATATTTTAATTGTGTTCCAACACAGCTAGGCATGTCCTCCCCTCTATTCCATCTATACTAAAATTCAACCTTTTACGGCAGTATTTCAGGCACATGTTATGGAGAACCAGCTCTTTGTCACATGTAATCTTGACAATGACTGTATAAGGAGCCGTCCCACTCTCCAACTATTTCTTCCTCCTCTCCTGTTCCTCATTCAGTGGCAGATGTGTCCAGACATGATAGTGTATGGAGATTTGGGGGGGCACTACTGACAGCTGTAGGTAAGGGAGACTCAAGGGGATTCTGGGGAATCATGGGGGTGGGGCGACAAATGGGCAGAAATATCCAGCAGGACTGCATCACTGAAGCCACTTGGGTCAATCACCTTTCGGGGCTCTACAAGGAGAACAGATCTTTTATGCATCTTTATTAATGGAATAATCACTGAGGTACTACCATCCCACTCAGATGCTCCTACGCTGTCATGAGACACGATTCCGGTTTTAATGTTTGCCGACGACACAGTTCTACTGTAGTTAACACCCACAGGGGTTTGCAAGCAGCTTGGGACATTTGTGGACTTTTGTAAGAAAAATGGCCTGGCTATTAATGTCTACAAAATGAAATCAATGATATTCAATGTCTTAAGAAGGAGGAAACCTAGAGCCCTAAGGCTAGAACTCGGTGAGGGCCCTATTGAGCAGGTTGATTTATAGGACTATCTGGACTATCTAGGAGGTTAATGCCATCCTGCAGTTGGAATATGCACCTAGCGAAGGCAAAGGTTGCACTGGCAAGATATAGAGGCACCCTTTAGAAATCACCTAATGAGCAAGGAAATGACACAGTTTGCGTTTCCCTAGAGTCCTACAAAGTCCAAGAAAGGCAGGTTGTAATCTATGGGGAAGATTTATGGGGCTAATCTAGTACTGCTTCCTTATCCATAGTGGAAAATAAGTATCTGAAGACCATCCTGAGATTATCCTACACTGTGCCCAATCTACCTGTATTCTTAGAAATGGGGATGCAATGCATCAAATCAATCTGTCGTTTGAGATCGGTTTATTACTAGGTTTGGTTATGGTTGAGTGATTCTTTGCTTAAATTTTAAAAAGCAGTGCTGGGGGGCGCTGTTGTGCACCAAAGAACATGGCCACCTGACCCATGAGCTCCGTAGCCTACAATCTCCTGCACACATAAATCCTGCAGTTTGCCTCTGAGCTGCGAAACTTTCTTCTCAGGAAAGGAAAGCTAACACCTCCCAGATCTGACATTATCAGCCCACAACCTCTAGTTACAGCCCTGACAACATCGAGGTATATGCCATTAATATGATCCATAACACGTACGCTCGGGACCGAGGGGCAGCCGCGACGGCACCATGACTCTGCAGTGGCTCACTTGCCCGAAACAAGCACTGCCCCTCCCCCACCGCAGCACGGTATCTCACAGCTACACTCCCCCTCTCTGGAGCGATTCATTACCATTTGAGGTGCCTAGTAGAACTGATCCACGAACAATATAAATCCCATCAAGCCACGGCACAGCTTACACACTGCGTTGAATACAGACTCCATTCTCTGCCTGAATTGCTTGTTGACCTTATAAGTACCACCCTCACACATTCAGTCTGAGCAAACACTGTGACTCATTGAGACACTCCATATGGGAAGGTTGTGTATAACAAGGCAACCATAATATAACAAACCACGCAGAACGCCTGGAACTACTAGAACCACAAGCTCCGCTGTCAGGACAGCCCCTAACCTCCTTCAGAGAAGCTCCCGACATTGTGAGGGGCGGCTTCCACCACACTCGTGGCCCAGGACACTCATCCGACTTGTGGCATCATCATCAGCTCACCTACTTACCTGACACAGTGCAACCACTGCACATCCATCCCAATATGCTTCACGATGGGAGGGCGAACAAAAAACAAAAAAAAAGGCCCAATGGACCCATATGCTAGTGCCCCCAGTATGGATCCTAATACAGCCCAGTCACACCCTCCAGAGATCTCCTCGATGGATCCACCCGAACGATGCATGGCCCCTTAAATGGCGGCGATGGGGAGGGTTTGCCGCCATCAACAATAAGCTTGACGACATTGGTGAAAACATAGCATCCATACGTTCGCACATTCGGAAAGTGAATGCTAGGGTTTCAGAGGCGGAAGACAGGGTGAGCACTCTAGAGGACATGTCCAACTCACAGGGAAAAGCCATAGAAGACATCCACAAAGATATCAAAATCCTCAAAGCAAAGTGCAAGGACCTAGATCACAAGGCAACAATATACGCATGGTCGAAATTGCAGAATCTAAACTCAATGTTCCCATGGAGCACTTCCTTGAAGAGCTACTCCGCACGCTATTCCCCGATAACCAATTCTCGAGTCAATTCCTAGTCGAGAGGGCACACAGAGGTCTGCCGCCCCCTCCAAAGCCAGGGGCCCCCCGCCAGAACAATCATAGCATGCCTGCTCAACTACCGAGACCGGGACCTAATCCTGAAACTGGCACGGGAAAGCGCCCCCCTGTCATAGCACTCCAACCGTATCCACATATATCCAGACTTTTCGACTGGAGTACAGACTGCCAGACGCTCATTCGACAATGTCAAGAAAGTATTACGAGACAGGAAAGTTGTCTACGCCATGATGTTTCCAGCGAAACTCTGTATCCAGCACGCTGGCAGAACCCATTTCTTTGAAACACCGGAAAAAGCTATGGCATATGTTGAATCGAATATCCCCACCACGACAGGGAACACTTGATCGCTACCCCGCAAATAAATGCACACATTGTAACCCACAGAGGAAAAACATACCATAGAGGCTCCTACATCCTCGAAGGCTACTACGCCGGGCGCGGCGACGGAACGCACCGCCTCCAATATTGCAAAATTGTATTCAGTTAGAAGGGATACACTGCCCGATTGGGGGGATGGTGAGGGTGGAGGGTGGATGGGGGGACAGGTTGGTAACTCATGTTGGGGGGGAGTTTTGTTGTATGTTAAACCAAAAAGAAAAGCTGCCATGGGATCAAGGAGAAGAGCATTACAGAACCAAAGACGCAATGTAATGGCTAACAGATAGAATAAATGGCAACGCACCCAGTAACTAAAAGTACTAGACTCTTCTCCTGGAATGTCAGGGGGTTGCTCAACCCAATCAAAGCCAGGAAAATTCTAGCCTACGCCAGTAGGTACAGAATCGACATTCTTCTGCTACAGGAGACACACACCACTGAACACATTTCTGGCTCATTTGGACGCTCCTGGGGTTCACAAATATTTGCTAGGAACTACTCGTCACGGTCAAGGGGGATACTGACGCTGGTCCACCGTAGACTTGGGCTCCCGGTGACTAGAACAGAGGTGGGCACAGATGGCAGATACGTAATATTATGGGGGTCATTACAAGGACAAGATATAATCATCATCAACACTCACAGACCCAACATAGACACGCCAGAATTCTACCAAAAGGTCATCACACTACTAATGCCAATTGGTGAAGCGAGAATGATATGGGGAGTAGATATTAACAGCATCCTAGATCCCGGACTCGACAGGACATCCACAGCTCAACAGACGGACTCAAAGACAGCACTCAGCATAAAACATGCCATGTCCTTACTACCACTCTCCGATGCATGGAGCGAACTACACCCCCGTGTCAGAGACTACACATTTCACTCATATGTTCATGGATCGAGCTCCCAAATTGACTATTGGCTGTGCTCCACCAAATGTATTCCAGACTTGAAAGAATGCATTATACTACCCCAAACCCTCTCGGATCATTTCCCGGTTGTGTTGGATATGCAGTTAGGGACACCCGCACCAGATCACTGTCTATGGAGAATGCCCCAGAGCTCCTGTGAGACGACTCACTCCTGGAACCGCTCCGGATTGAGATGGAGGAGTTCTTCGAGCGTAACCAAGGCTCAGTGAGCTCACACATTACGATTTGGGAAATCTTCAAACTGTGGCTGAGAGGAACCTTATTATCCAATGTCCACGGAACATTGCGGGAAATACGTACCCAATTAGCCCTGACTGAGACTCACATCAAGTAAGCAGAAGGAGCCTACACAGAGTCACCAGGGCCAAGAACTCTGATTCCGCTGCATAACGCCCTGGTCAAATTCACAACACTGGCAGAACGGGACGTCTGGTACGTGATGCAACCGATCAAGGCCAGAGAATTAGGCGTAGGGAATCAATCCCGCAAGATGCTGGCCAATCTAATTAAGTCCAAACAGGGCCTTCAACAAATTTCCAGTATCACTGATGAGCTGGGCATAACACACGTAGACCACCTGAAAGTGAACGAGGTGTTCCTGAGTTTCTACACCAAGCTATAAACGAATATGGATCAGACGACAACAGAAGGGTTACAAAATCATCTGGGATCCTTTCCACTCCCGACATTGACCCCGCAAGAAAGAGCCGCAATCGACCTGCCTCTGAGCCTAGAAGACTTAACACAAGCAATCAAAGACCTTAAGGCAGGCAAGGCACCAGATTCGGCCAATCTAACTGCAGACCTCTACAAAATCCTCATCGAAGAACTTGCCCCACGGCTGCTGGAAGTGTGGGAGGAATCCCTGGAAAGGGGAATGCTACCACCATCAATGAGAGAAGCCATTATCATGGTCTTATTGAAATCGCACAAACCTCCTCACGACCCCTCCTCGTATAGACCGGTGTCTCTTATCAATGGCGACACCAAAATCTTGGCTAAAGCCATCGCCAACAAGCTGAATCCATACATGTCCAAATTTGTGCACCTGGATAGATCCTGCTTTATAACAGGCCGTTCCACCGCCCTGAATTTGCGACGATTCTTCATCATAGCCTCCCATATGGACCCTCAGGGGAAAACGGTGGCAGTTACTTTAGACTCTGAGAAAGCATTTGATTCCATCTCATGGAAGTACATGTACGCAATACTAGAAAAAATGGGATTTGGCCCAGGATTCCTCAGACTCATAAGACTACTGTACCGCAACCCCATCGCCAGAGTACAGACCAACAGGACGGTGCCACCCTGTTTCAACCTACAGAGAGGCACCATGCAAGGCTTTACCCTCTAATTTATGCAGTAACTATAGAAGGAATGACAGCATACCTGCGTAGCAAATATGCCTGGAGAGGGATCCGTATCATGGGATGCCCGCAGTTCATCTCTCTTTATGCGGATGACACAATGCTATACATCAGAGACCCAGAGGCTCACCTACCACCTGTGATGCGAGACATTTTGGAATTCACAAAACACTCAGGATACGAGATCAACCAGGCTAAGTCTGAAATAATACCTCTGACCAGCTCCACAGTCCAAACTGCAGCCATGCATGACTTTTGTTGGTCCCCCACCACACCTCGATACCTGGGCATCATTATGGCACCAGATAAGCACACTTTGTACGCCAATAACTACGCTCAATTCTTGTCACATCTGGAATGCCAGTTTACTTTATGGGTTAAGTTACCACTATCCCTGTACAGGCGTATTTTTGTGTTCAAAATGCTGGTGGTATCGAAGCTACTATATCTATTCAACATCATCCCGATCTGGCCAGGTGGAAAATTCTTCAACACACTACAGAAACTGACCTCTCGATTTGTCTGGGGAGGACGCATGGCCAGAATTAGCTGGTCTAAACTATGCAAAAGTTATGACACTGGTGGTCTAGTGGCTCCTGACTTTCTTCTATACTATTACTCTGCACAGGCACACTTCATGAAGTACTGAAACGATACTGTTGAAGAATTTGCACACATACGAGCAGAAGAGTTTGCAGTATCTCCCCTGAACCTTAAGAATATGATGTTTGCCAGGGTAACAGAAGAAAGGATACTGGCGGACCCAATGTCATCGACAGTGCGGGCATGGACACAGATTCTCAAGAGAGTGGGATGTGACACGCCGTACTGGCCAAATCTACCTCTATGGCACTACCCCGAACTTGAACCCACTAGGGAACGAACAATACAGATGATGTGGGACCCGGAAAAGCAAGCCAAGGTGGGAGACCTTTTCCCAGATGGACGATTTCTTACAGCTGCAGCGATCCAGAATAGGGTGGGAGCCAGATTATTCACAATTCTGCAACACCAGCGTCTAAAAACAGCCTGCAGGAAGAAATGGCCGTCTTTCCCGATGGCACCGCCTGTGCACAAATTCTTATCTGACATTCTGACACAAGATGGCTTTACCAGTAGCGTCTCCACGATATACAGAATAATACAAGACAACACCCCATCCAAGAATGGGATGAAAAGCAAAAGGGAGGCAGACCTAAACACTGAGATCGATGACCAACACTGGATGAACTACTGCAGATACACAAAATCTATCTCCCAATGTGCCAACTTCAGACTCATACAGTTCAAAATTTTAAACCATCTGCACGTCACTCCTAATAGGATCTCCACGTTTGACCCCTGTAAGCAAACGGCGTGCCCCAAGTGCGGCACATTGGCTGCAAACTCGATTCATATGTACTGGGAGTGCCCACCAATTAGGCAATTCTGGGAGGAAGTAGCAGAAACTATGAACAACATATTGAATACACATATCCCGGCCACGCCGCTGAAATACCTACTGGGGGATATTGGGAATACATCTACAAGGACCCGCAGACTATTTGCAATGGGGGGAGCTGTGGCCAAGTGGAACATCCTCAGGAAATGGAAGTCCACAACCCCTCCCACACACAAAGCCTGGCTCTGAGACTTGATAAACGTTCAGGAATGTGAAGAGACCTAAATACGAGGTATCCAAACCACCTCAAGACCCAAGGACATAAGGGGCCCCCTCAGAACATACCTACAGAATGTGGGAGCTTCACAAGAAGAAAGGATCTGCTGTGCCAACGCTAAATTAACCCTCTATGCTATGTCCCTTTCCTCTTCCCCTCTTTTCCATACCCTGTGAGTAACAAGCCCTAATCACATCTATACCCACTTCATACATACATGCTCTGTTGTCTTGGTGAAACTGTGATGATTTCTGTGATATGATTTGCCAGTAATAAATAAAGTTGAAAAACAAAAGCAGTGCCTGATGTCCTTTCACAGCTTGGGCCCCTCAATCCCCTGGTTCGGCCATGTTAAGGAAGAATTGCTCACCTTGGGCCTGGCAGAGCACTGGACTGACCCAAGCAACATAACTAGTTTAGACAAGTCAGTGATTAAGCCAGCATCCTTACTCAAGGCTGACCATGATATCCGCTCAAAAGTAGCAGGATCCTCAGTCCTGACTCGCTACTGAAGTTTAAAGCTGAACCAGGGTTATGAGGATTATTTGAATTATGTAAACCCCAAATACAAAAGAGCACTGGATATCAAACTCTGCATTGGGATTCTCCCGATTGCCAGCCTTTGCAAAAAATAGAACAGCGCTGCATCTTCAACATGTCCATTATGTGGCTGTTCCAGTAAAACTTTGGTCCATTTCCTATTGATATGTCCTGCTAACTTGACAACAAGGAAACATTACATGAGGCCATTGTATTTGGCTTGAGGAAGCCGCACAACCATAGAGGCCATGGCTGTATGTACCAATTCCAGTGATGTCTTAGCAGTTCAATCAACCTGTAAATATCTGGTGTGGGCCTGGGGTTTATGACAGAAGTAGGTACAGATGTCTTGTTCATGTTATTACAAATGTTTATTCAATTGCAGCATTTTGCTTTTAATCTGTTTTTAACACTATTATAATGAATTGAAAATTGATGTTAATTATTTGCTTTTATGTCATTTTCTTTGTCGAACTAAAGCATTCAAATTGGATAGTGTGTGTTGGTTTCCCTTGATGTTTGATGGCATTATGTTAATGTTAAAGGTATTTATATAGCTCACTGTCACCAATGGAATCATGCGGATCTGCAAAAAAAGAGGTAGGGTTGGGTAAGTGGGGTGAAGAGGGCGTAGGAAAGTAAGAAGGTGGTGTCCTGTTGGCGGCTTCAGTTCAGTTTTCACTGTGCGCTGAGCTTGGGTGTGAATATAGGATCAATGCGAGTCCTCGTGTGCTCTTGGTGCGATTTATGTGTTGATCGTTTGATTTTGCTTTGTGGTGAAGTGCGTGTGGTTTTCTGTGAGATAAGTGGTTGCATGGGTTTTTGTGTGAGTTAAGTATGCAGAAATGTGAGCTTTTCGTTAGTGGGTTGTGTCTCTTAATCCCTTTAGTTCTTGTTTTATGTATCCGGTTGTCATACGAGGTAGGTATATTCTTTCTCGTTCCTTTACTGAATGTCTAGTTTCTAGGTTGATGGAGTGGCTGATTCCCAGTTAAGTTATTTGAGCTTAGTACACCCGGTTGGGCGACCATTATCCCCTATTTAGATAGTGGTGCTATGTTATCATTCACCCGCTCCTTTCTATCTATTTACTGTCGGTGGTCCATTGCTGCCTGTGATTACCCTAAGGGAAAGGTGTTATTGAAGGTCATCCTTGCCTTCCTTCCCGATTGATCTGTAGTCGTTCTTTGGTATGATTCTAGGTGGTCTATCTTTCAATTGGTAAGTGGATATGTTGTAGATCGGTATATACATTACTTCTATTCAGGGTGGAAGGCCTTTCTGCTGAAGTGCAGAATCTAAAAGCAGAGAGCGCCACTTTATGACATCTGATGACTGCAAGAGATTACTTGTTCTCCGATGCTCCCGTTGTTGGGCTCAATTCCGGTAAATTCGATGGGACGCCAGGACGTTTGAAAGAGTTCCTGGGCTCTTGTACTGCTCATTTTATTTTTCGGGATACAAACTTTGTCACCGACAAGGTGAAGATTGGTTTCATGCTTTCCAACATGTTGGCCAATGCTCTGTCATGGGATACACCTATGGTGATATCTGCAAGTCCTTTGGTAGCCTTTTATGCTGCCTTTGTTCAAGCCCTCAAGGACATGTTTGAGAGACAAGAGTTGAATTTCAATTCTTATGAATCTCTCCTACATGTTTGACAAGGGAACATGGAGGTCTTGACCTACATATTGAAATTCAAGCACCTGGCATCAGAGGCAGGGTGGCCTGAGTCGGCCCAATATACCATTTTCTGTAGAGGTTTAACAGAGGAGAAAAAGGATGAATTGTGACAAATCCCACGTCCTCCTTCTTTGGCTGAGCTGATCTCAGCAGTGTTACAAATTGAATTTCGACAACATGAAAGAAGAGAAGAAAGAAAGAAGAATTGAGGTTCTTCCCTCATGCCTCATCAAAACTCATCACCCACTGTTAGGGACTCCCCTAATCCAGATGAACCAATGCAGATACGATCAGGCATAGGACCACTAACCCCTACCGAAAGACCAAGACGAAGGGATCAAGATCTCTGCTTGTACTGTGGTTCTAAGAGTCATCTCCTACAAGACTGCCCTGAAGTTCTACCCTGGAAACAGGGAAACTCCAGACCCCGGCCCTAGTGGGGTCAGGCGACCGGGGTGTTGTTGTTAGTTCCTACATTCACATTGCGACTTTTAAGGAATTATTGGATGATCGTCTGATGGTGCTTCAGGTGGTCCTTTGAGAACCTAATAAAGGCCCTCTTACAGTTCTTGCATTTTTGGATTGTGGTGCTGCAGGCATATTTATGTACAGCGAATCGGCAACTGCTTAATGTATTTCCTTAGTGGACAGGAAAGAAACCCAACCAGTCGAAGGAGTAGACGACCGTCCGTTGTGTTCTGGTCCTTTCACTAAACAGATCATTCCCCTTTATATGGACATTAACCTCCACCAAGAAAAACTGGCGTTTGATATAATCCGAGCAGCCCATTTTCCTCTCATTCTAGGAATACCATGGTTACGACATCACAATCCGCTGATAAACTGGACAAACAATACAGTGCAGTTAATTTCTCCCCTGTGCAAGGAGAGATGTTACCAATCTAAAGGCACTGTAGGTTTTGGACTTGCTTCAGTCCAGGGACCTGATCCTCCTTGCCCTTTGGTACAAGATGTTACTAAAATTCCTTCCACTTAACATGAATACTTAGCAGTATTTGAAGACATCATCCGCCCAAAGAGAACACTTGACTGATGTTCTGGACCGACTACACAAAAATAATCTTCTAGCCAAGACTGAAAAGTGTTTGTTCGAAGTACACTCTATACCTCATCTAGTATTCATCTTGTCGGATAAAGGTATAGAAATGGATCCCAGGAAGACATCTGGCATGCTAGGATGGCAGTCCCCTACTTCAGTTAATGAAATCCAAAGATTCTTGGGAGTAGCACATTTCTACAGAAGATTCAGAAGACAGTTTTCTGAAACCACCCTTCCCATCACCAGACTTCTTAAGAAGGGAAGCACATTCCAATGGGTTGAAGGGGCTGAACATGCCTTTGAGACACTCAAGAGGATGTTTTGTTCCACCCCCATACTTTGTCAGCCAGACAAATCCAAGATGTTCATCGTTGAAACTGATGCCTCATATGGAGCCTGGGGAGCTGTTCTCAATCAAGTGGGAGGTGACAACCTGGAACATGCAGTAGCCTTTTATTCCTGAATGCTAAACCCTAGTGAGCTGAACTATCCAGTTATAGAAAAAGAACTCCTAGCCATCCGGGCAGCAGGCACAGAGTGGCAGCATCTTCTCTTGGGATCCAAACATGAATTGGAAGTTCACACTGATCACAAGAACCTACAGATCCTGCAGCAAATGGAATGTTGCAATAGTCGGCGAGCCCGGTGGTCTTATTTGTTTTCTCAATACCATTTCAGGATCACTTACATCGCAGGGAACCAAAACATTTTGGATGATGCACTTTCTAGGAAAGAAGAAGAAAGGAGAAAATAACCCAATTTTTGGGTTAAAATTTTTGGGTTTTATTACCCAAAATTATTTTGGGTAATAAAACCTTAATTTGTGAGATCACTTCTTTTCTTCAGCAGATCAAAGAAGCCTTCCGTAATCCAGGCATCCTATGTCTTTTTCAAAGTGATCCCAAATTTGTCCTGCAAGACGAAATATATTTCTACCTAAATCGCCTATTGGTGCCCACCTCTTCTTTGCAAACCAAAATATTAACTTTGGTGTCAAGACAACCCAACAGCTGGTCACAAGGGTATAGCTGCTATCCAAGATCTTGTTTATTGCTCATTCTGGTGGTCCACCATTACCCCGGATGTAAGGGCATATGTTTGTCTTGCCCAGTCTGTGCCAGGAACAAATACCTCACATCCAAACCCATTGGGAAACTGGAACAAGCCCCAGTCCCTTTTGGATCCTGGACTCATCTCTCATCCAATTTCATTGTGGCTCTTCCACCTTCCAATGGACATACCTCCATCATGGTCACAGTAGATTCATTCAGTAAGATGGCACATTTCTCTCCCCTTCCTGGAGTTCCATCGGCTCCTGATATGGCTGTGGTATACCTCTGGGACATCTTCCATCTACATGGTCTTCCCTTAAATTGCCCAGGAATCCTAACAAGTACTAATGTGGTTCCTTGTATTCACCTAACTTCTTTAAAGTCTGAGGCTGGAGAAGACTATGGAAGTTGTTGTTATTTTAAGATGGAAGTTGCCATTGAAGCACCATTGAAGCACTTTTCTGTTGTTGTTGTTGAAGAAGTAGGCAGGAAGGTGAATATACCCTTATGACTTTCTTCAGACGCTTTTATTGAAACAACAGAACTTTGCGGATTTGAGTACAAGAACTTCAGAACTGTATTAGATCTTTGTGTTAAACCGGATTTCCTCATTTTCCTTTGCACTGTGGATAACATCCTTATTTGGAGCTGGGGAAGGGAAGTTCAACCAGGTCATGACAAGAGACATTGAACATATTGTTAATCAGGTCATATGTTAAACATTGTTGCTGAATTGAATTACCTATATTTCCTTTTTTCTTTACTTATTGTATAAGTGTGAGGGTTAGATATCCCTTTGTTAGAGTGTTCCCTTTAGTTTATTTTAGTCAGCAAAATCCTTGTCAGGGTAGGGACAGTGAGATGTTTATCCAACCTCTGTGTTTAATAAAATAGCTAAAGTTGAAAACTCTTTACAAAGTAGAATGCCTCACACTTCTGACCCCTCACAATGTACACACCACAGACCCCAGATCCATAGTATTTAGATGTGAATTCCTCATTTGTTAAAAGACAGTTGTTTAAACAGAAAATACAACCGTGAGTGGCATACCAGATATCTGAGATACCACAAACCAGATACTCCCCTGCCAGATACACACCTGGACTGCCTCCCTGGCAGCCCACGCACTTGGGTACTGTTTTTCTGTATCCCTTCAGTCCCCCACCTGCACTTGACACCTGTTGTCTGTATTTACCCTTTGCACTTGCCACAAGATGGCCCTACTTCTCTTATTGTTTTATTTATTCTATTATCCCTTGTACTGCACTTCCCCACCCCCTCCACTCTGCACTTTTCATCTTCCCCTTCCGCTGGAGATCTGAATGACACTTGGCCTAGTAGGATCACTGTCTCTGTCTTCCCTCTGTTCCCCCTCCCTTGCCTCATTGCGCCTTGAAACACTTGCGTATAGGCGCATTATAAATGCCATATCATATCGTACCCCAGAGGGGGTAAGACCTTTCCCCAAACCTTCCGGTGCATGAGATGATGTAACTCACTACGCCCCAGACTTAACTGTGAGGTCGGGATGTATACCAAACCTAGTTATCTGCCTTGCTGCAAGGAAAACACACAGCAAAGGTTAGTAGACCAGAGACAAGCAGTTTTTGGCTGTGGTATGCAGCTCCCTCCATATTAATGACCTCCAAGCTTTAGACACAGTGTGGTTGCACCCAAGGCCAGGAGCAGAACCTCAGAGTCCACATAAGTAATACACATCAATCCAAGACAAATTCCAGATCCATGTCCTTACAGTTCAGTCCAACTCCAAAACCACAACCTAAGGCAAGTCCAAATGAAATCCAGGCCAGAAGTCCATGCAGTCCAGAACAACACAATTCCACAAATCCAAGGCAGGTCCTTTAACACTCTGTGTCAAACTGAGAACTGGAGATGCAAAGGGTTTATTGGAGGAAAAGCAGGATTCAAAAGTTGAAGAGAGAAACAGAAGAGCAGTGTGAGGAAATGGGCAGAGGAGCGGGGATGGCAACGAAACCAGCAATGAGCAGGAAAACAAATACAGGAGATGAATGCAGAACAGTTACAATGCGGGAGCCATTGAAAAGCAGAGCTTTGCACCTCTCTTCTTCCTTTACAGATTTCCTCATGGCGATGTCCAGTGTATGGCAATCACGTGATGCCGGGGTTTATGGAAGTTGAGGTCTCCATAATGCTGAAGATCCCTCAGGTGCCGCAGAACCCAAAGCTGTACCAAGTTCAAGAGACTCGGGATGTGTCAGATGGTCCAGAGAAAGGAGTAGCTGTCACAGTCTCCTCAATTCCGAACAAGAAAAGAAATAAGGAAAAGGCAAAATTATGACACAAGTAAGTGTCATGGAGCTATACATTCCACTTGGCATAGACACTACATGGACATAAATAAGTAACATGCATGCTCTCAGTTGTAGCCACAGAGGCCTCCCCACCGATGCACAAAGCAAAGCGGGATGTATCGGATAATCCAGAGAAAAATGTGATGAGCACGGTCTCCTCCTTCAGGACATGAAAAGAACTTAACCATGTGGCAAAGGCAAAATTATAACACAAGGCAATGGCATAGGGCTATGTTTATGTTTATATATTCATATAGAGCATAAAAGACAAAACAGCCTAAAAGTACAAACAATTTGGCAGTAATCAGTTAAACAGTAGTGTTTTCAGACTTTTCTGAAATGTTGTCAGATTTCTTTCCTTCCGCATAGACACAGGTAGTTTGTTCCATGCCAAGGATGCTTGAATGGGGAAGGAACGACCATTCCCTCTGGCACACTTTTGACGCGGGAAGTTCAGGTACATGTAATCTCTCAATCTTGTGGCCCAGTTTGATTGATGATGGAGAAAACATTCTTGTAAGTATGATGGAGATGATACATACAAACATTTGTGGGTCATTCTGATAATTTGTAAACTAACCCGGCTGCTACTGGCAACCAGTGTAGTTCCTTTCTATGGCTAGATATATGTTCTTTATGATTCGCACTGCGTCATTCTGTAAAACTTGGAGTTTTCTAATACAGCTCCACTACACAGTGCGCTACAGTAGTCAATCCGGGGCATTATAATTGCCCTTACCAGAGCCTCACAATTTTTATTGAAAGCATATGGCCTGACTAACCTTAGCAGCCTTGTGTGGTGCTGAGTTCTCTTAATCAAGTTATCCACTTGAGCATCAGCTCCAAGGGTGAGGTCAAAAACAAAGCCTAAGATTTTGACTTTATCTGACACCTTAACGAGATGACCATCGATGAGAAAACCTGCATACTGTGTTCTTAATTTGGTTCTTGCTAGTTTTGAACCAAAAATAAACATATCAGTTTTTGAGCCGTGAAGGCAAAGCCAGTTTGTCGAACATCCAAGATTGGATTGCCCTGTAGATATTTGTGATTTTCTCTGTATCCTTAATATAGTCTCCACTCAACTCTGTAATGAGTTGTGTCATCTACGTACTTGGTGAATTGAGTCCCTAACTCTTCAAGTAGGTCCCATAGAGATTGGGTATAAAGATTAAAAAGAGCAGTTGAAATGTATGCACCCTGGGGCACACCACAAGTAATAACCTCTGCTTCTGAGGCAGATTCCCCACAGCTAATTTTAGATTTCCTATATTTCAGGAAAGATTTGATCCTTGAGGTAGCTTCTTCTGAACACTGTCCTAAGTCAGAGATAATTGCTGTCCGCCTCTCATAGGCCACCAAGTTGAAGGCTGCTGATAAATCTAATAGCATCAGCAGCCCTAACCTGCTTTTATCCACTGTTCTCAGCATATTAGTCTGTAGATCCACCAGAGCACTTTCAGTTCCATGATTCAACCTAAAGCCTGACTGTCTAGGATGCAGACAGCTGTTTCTTTCCAAATGTCCATGAAATTGTGCTGTGGCAATTTTGTCCACTATCTTTAATGAAAAAGGAACATTTGTTATTGGTCTTTAATTGACATATTCCTTGGAGTCTTTGCCTTGTGATCTTTGCCAGGTTTTCTTATTAGAGGAGTAACAACCACATTGTTTATATTATATGGGACTATCCCATGCAAGAATGTGGCGTTAACAAAACGGGTAAAAAAAGGGCTAAATAACTCTTCATTATTGAGAATGATTTTAGCAGGAATGGTATCACCTACACATGTAGTAGGACGCATCTTTCTAAGTGTGTCCATCATAGTATCCACGGAGATGCGAGTAAAATGGAATTCTAACCTATCTGTTACCTGTTGGTTTGAAGGTGTTATTAGCACGTCCAGAATGCCGGATTGAGTTCTTTCATCTGCAATTTTCTGATGGGCCAATTTAATTTGATCGGCAAAGACCTTTTGGAGATCGATGCAATTGGCTTTAGTTGGAGCAAATGAGCTCAGCTGTGCCTGGGGCTTTTCCAATTTCCTCAAAATGTCAAATCGTTTTTTTGTTTTAGTTTCTGACTTCTCTATTTGGGTGTTAAAGAATCTCTTCTTTTCCTCCTGTATTACGCTCTTATATAACTTCTCCAAAGCTTTCCAGGGGGCCTTATTTCACTCTGATTTGTCTTTTTCCCAAGCCCTTTTAGCCTTCCTTTCCTCCTGCTTCCTTATAATTAGGGCAGGAATGTACCGGTTTTGATTATTAGTGTGTTCTCCCACCATTTTCAATTTCATGGGGGCTACTTGCTCTATTAAGCCCTGTAGAGTTTAGTCATAGTTAGCTGCTAACATACAAGGAGCATCAGTATCTCCTCTTGTTCCCTTTTTAACACTTCCATCTAGGTGGTAAGCTGATAGTGTATGGATGAGCAGTTCGTGTATGGATGAGCAGTTCAGACAGCAGTGGCGTAACAGAGAGGTTGACCAGAAGGGTATTGATACTAGAGCTAGTAAGGGTGTTATTTCGAGACATACCCAGGCTGTAGCCGGTTGGCATTGTAATGACGTGTTCAGGGCTACTCTTTTTCAGTGTAGTACTAACTTTGGAATTACTGTGTGTGCTTATTGACCCCAAATGTTTGTTTGTTTGTTTGTTTGTTTGGTAATGAGCACCAAGCCCTTGGGTAGACGGGCGCAACAGAAACAAGAAATCTTAAAACTTAGTTACAGTACAAGGTAGCAATACATAGAGCAGTGATTGCAGTAGGAGCAAAAATGCAGGTACAAGATACATTAAATGCGAAGCAATGGTCTTGGTAAGTCAAGGAGGCATTATCGTGAGTAACAATATATGCACACATACATATACAGATATGTATATACAACCTTACATATCTACGTTAACGTGTATCCATGGTGCATGCAAATATGACATTACAGACGACCATGAGTGTATAGTTACCAATCTACAGTGCAGTTTGAGGGAACAAAGGGTCGTGTAGGAGCTGGAGAGGTAGAAGTGTAGTTCAAAAGTTAGGTGTCGTTAGTGTGTAGCCAATTGAGTATCTTACATCTGAATATAGGGTAGGGTTGTTCTAGTCTGAGGTCAACTGGTAATTTGTTGCAAGATTGTGCCGCTTTAACAGGGAAACTGGTTCCTCCTACTGTCGAATGTTTGAACCTAGGAATCTCTAACATAAATGAGTTGGCAGATCTCGTAGGGCGGGTAGCTGTTCTCCTGGTAATTTTATCCATAAGGTATGGGGGTGCTAGGTTATTCAGGCATTTGGAGGTGAGGGATGCTGTTTTGAGGATAATTCTGTCCGTTATTTTCAGCCAGTTAACCTACTTCCTGAATTCGGTAATATGCTCTCTGTAAGGGATGTTCAATGCTGCCCTGAGGGCGTTATTCTGCAGTCTTTGGATTTTGTCTGTAATGTATTTGTTGGCTCCCGAGTACAGGGCATTACAGTAATATAATCTTGACATGATAAGAGCGTTGGCTAGTGTGGTGCAGCTGGCTCTCGAGAGGGATGGTCTGGAAGCTCTGATGAGTTTGCAAGTGTACGTTGTGGATGAGGCAAGGGAATTGACTTGCTTTTTAAGAGTGAGAGAGGAGTCTAAGTAGAATCCTAAAGTTTTAACTACAGACGTCACCTTGATAGGGTTGTTATCAATGTTGAAGGATGTGTAGTTTGGGCTCAGTTGCCTTTTTTTTCGTCATTCAGGCAGAGGCCATGGGATGCCATCAATGCCTGAATGAGGGTGTATATTTTGTTCACCAAGGCTGAGTCAGTCTCGAAGTTGCCGAAAGGGGTATGAGGATCTGTGTGTCATCTGCATAATTAGTGTAGGTGACACCCAGTCTATCCAACTTGTCAAACAGAGGCTTGGTGAAGATATTATACATAGCAGGGTGAGACGCAGGAACCTTGTGGGACCCCGCAGGTTATTTTAATGGGGTCGGCAGAGGCTGAAGTAGAGAAGACTCTCATGGTCCGGTTATCTAAGAAGGATTGGACCCAAGCTATAGCATCTTTGGTGAAGTTGGCAGCAGATTGGAGGTGGTTGCATAATACTGTATGGTCCACCAAGTCGAACGCTGCCGACAAGTCCAGTAGGAGTAGCAAAGCTATTTTTCCATTATCCTTTAGTTCTTCAATTTGTGTCTTAAGGTCTAACAGCGCTGTTTCAGTACCATGGAGAGGGCGGAAGCCAGATTGTCGTGAGCCAAGTAGGTGGTTGGCTTCTAGATAGTCCTGAATTTGTATGTAAGCAGTTCTATCTGAAATTCTAAGTAGAAATGGCACAGTGGTGATGGGTCTGTAATTGGTAGGGATAGAGGGGTCCAGAGTTTGTTTTTTAAGTAATGGTAGAACCCAGGATTCTTTAAGATTGGCTGGTACTGTATTAGTTTTAAATGAGGAGTTTATCAACTTGGAGATAAAGGGGGCTAGGTCTCTAGCTGCATCCTTTATTATCTGTGCTGGGCACGTGTCGCCTTCACAGTTAGAGGGTTTGAGGGAGGGTATTATTTTTTCTGTTTCAATTATGGAGATAGTCTTGAATCTAAAGGGTGTGGTTGTCCTAGTCAGCGAAGGTTGACTAGTTTGTTGGTCAGTGAGTGGTAGTGAGGCCTTTTTTTTTGCAATTTCGCATTGTAAGGACAGGATTTTATTCGATAGAGCATTTTGTATGTTAGTACACCATACTTTATCCTTTGGGGCATTGTCTACCGGTTGAATTGGGGATTCTAGTTCGCGGAGGATGGAGAATAATTCTTTAGTGTTGGATTTAGCTTTCTCAATCCTGTCATTGAAGGTGTTCTTTTTGGCTTTGGTTATTTCTTTTTTGTACATTCTCGCAAATTCCGGTTATTTTTGTTATTTTCAGAAGGGGAGTGACGCCTAATGGACTGCAGTTTCCTTTTTTGTGATCTTAAGGATTTGAGTTGGGGGGTGAACCAGGCATTCAGGTGTGCTACTTGCCTAGCTTTGCGCAGTTTTACAGGAGCAATCATGTCCAGTGCCTTAGTCATAGCATTGTTAAAGGTATTTACCAATGCGTCAGGGTTGTTATTTTCCATTCCAGAGATGGCAGGGAGGAGAAGAGGGATACATTTTTCAGCAGTGATGTCCTTCTTACTTCTGGTAGGGAGAAGCGGTGCCATATTATTAGACTTGGGGCTGAGGAGGTCTAATGCGGCAGAGAAATTTATTAAGTGATGATATGTCCAGGATTGTGGGACGATATCGGTAATGTTGATGTTGCAGTTTAGTTCGGATACCCAGTCAAGGGTTCTTCCTTTGATATGCGTTGGTGAGAGGACTTTTTGCGTAAAACCGTGGTCATTTAGTAAGGCAGCAATAGATTCAGCATGTTTGTTGTCAGTATCATTAAAGCCTAAATTGAAATCTCCCAGCAGTAGTGTTTGGGAGTGATCTTTGGTGTTGTCGGCTAGAAGACTGGTTAGGTCGTCTTCGAAGGTGCCTGGAGGCCCAGGGGGTCTATATATCAAATGGATAGTTAGAGTACGGTTGTTGGAGAGAGGCAGTTTGGCGGTTAGTACTTCACAGGATGTAAAGGGAGGTGAGGTGGCAAGTCTAATAGGGTGGGTTGTTTTGAAGATGATGGCTAGGCCACCACCTCTGGCATTCGGCCGGTCCACTCTAATGATTTGGTAGTTGTCAGGAACTGCTAACATGAGAGTTGGTCCTGCAGCCTCATGTAGCCAAGTTTCAGTTATGCCCAGTATATCGAGATTGTCATTATTTAAGATGTCTGCAAATTCAGTAGCATGGGCTACCACTGATCTAGAGTTTATGAGGGATCCTGTTGGCATTAGGGTACTGTCAGGGTTGGCAGTTAGTGAGGTTTTGTGAGAGAGGGTATCTCGGCAAGTGTGATTTTTAGGGGGAGTTTTGTCCATGGTATTAGTAGTTTGCGTTAGTGTGGAGAAGGGGTTCTTAGACCGGGTAGTCATTCGATTATTGACGTTGTTAGGGAAGTTTCTATAAGGTTTATAGATAGGAGACAATCTAGACCTAAGTCTCAGATTTCTATCCTTAGGAGGGTTTGTTATGATGGCAGTGGCCATAATGGTTATGATGGCACAGGTAAGTAGTGCCGTCTGGGCTAGTTTAGTCAAGTAGGCAGAGGTCATTGTCAAGCTATGCTGAGGACATACTAACATCTAAGTGTTGATTCAGTGTATATGAGGGGGGGCGGGACTTCTGTGCTATACCTAGCCTATGTTGTAGTTAGAACACATCTAGGCTAGTCAATGCAAAACACTCATAAGCTAAATGCAATTATGGGTGCAAGGCACATCTAGGCTAGTCAAAGGAAACACCCGTAGGCTAAATGCAATTGTGGGCGCAGGGCACATCTAGGCTAGTCAATGCAAAACACACATAGGCTAAATGCAATTGTAGGCGCAGGGTACATCTGGGCTAGTCAGTGCAGAACACACATAGGCTAAATGCAGTTGTAGGCGCAGGGCACATCTAGGCTAGTCAGTGCAGAACACGCATAGGCTAAATGCAATTGTAGGCGCAGGGCACATCTAGGCTAGTCAGTGCAGAACACACATAGGCTAAATGCAACTGTAGGCGCAGAGCACATCTAGGCTAGTCAGTGCAGAACACACATAGGCTAAATGCAATTGTGGGCACAGGGCACATCTAGGCTGGTCAATGTAGCCTAGTAACAATAATAGATTAAGATGCATGTAATTATTTGAAGCAATGAAGATAAGTCTAAATATGGCGGGTACAGTGAAGGCTATGAGTACATATGACTGGTGAAGCAGTGATGGTTCAGCTAAGTGCTATAGAACCCTATAAGGGCTGATCATACAACAATAGTAGGGGCTGTTGTTACTTTCATCAGTCTAAGGTCAATAGTTAATAGTTAGGCAGTAATTCAGTGGATGCAGCACGTAGGATACATATGTCTATTCATCATCTCGCAAAAGTGGGGGGTCATGTAAAAGCACTATGCAGGCACATGATATATTACAGTCACAAACGGGAGCATGGTGAGTAGCAGGACTTAGTGCAGAGAAGTCCTTGGCTTCGGCAGCTGCTGGTGGGAGTAGATTGGGGGGGTGTACTGGGCACAGAGCACAAGTTAAATGCAGACACGTTCAGAAATTTTTAAAGACAGTCACTAAATGCCAGCCACTTGGCTTTAATGTTACCTTCAAGACGCATGGGTGCTGGGGTAAGCCACACAGGGAATGTGGTGCTTGCAGCAACCCTGTGTGGTTTGGCATCTCATTAGTATATCATGAGAATACATAATGCTATATTTTCAATAATTATTTTGTGCTTGGTTTACAGATGCACGCAAGTATTGAGATTTACGGTCCCTGGAGGGGAAGATAGTGAAATGAAGGATTTACCCATTCACACTTATCTGGGCTCCTGAAGGTCGACAGTCAATCAGTTAATAATCTAAATAGGCTCAAGAACTACAAATGTGCAGGGAACTGTACTTCTTAGCACAAAATGATTCTACAGATTCTAAAGATTATACATCCCACTTGGTTTAGACACTACACTAGGCGTACTTATATTAGTCACATGCATGATCTCAATTGTAACCACAGAAACCGACCCTCCCTAATGCGCAAGCAACCCTTAGTGTCGTACCTATGCTCCTTGGGATGTGTGGAATGGTCAAGACAAAAGTGGCCAATATGGTTTCTTCCTTTGGCAAACAAGTTAAGGGACCCAAGAGCAGAAGGCACAGTTATCACACAAGCAAATGTGGTGGGTCATTATTTCTACTCTGCATAGACACTACCATGACAAATATTACTGACGTGTCACAGATGGCACAAAAACACTCCCAGTCTCAGAGTCGGTTCAAATGATTTTATTGATGTTCTTGTGGACCGTACGGCCATCTCGCTCTTACTCCTCTACTCTAACTCAGGCGTCCCTTACCCCAGGTTAGCAGATACAGAAGATTGACCCCTACTGTCTACTTCCATCTTCTGCTGGTGGTGGGGACCTAAAGGCTGAACACTTTATCTCACTATGCTCCCTCAAGGACTTCCTAACTCTCTGCACTCTATTCAATTGTTAGTGTTCTACCAGGTTTTGAGGATTGTGCGTTACAAATACCACATTAGATTCAGGCTTCCTGTCAAACAGGCTCACCTTTTCCTCTCCCTTTCCAACTCATCTTCTTGTCCACTTCACCTCACTCCTCCCACCAAACCTCTGTCCTTCAATGTTTTCATTCCTCCATGGTCTTGCCTTCACCCTTTGATGTTATTCCTCCTTCCACTCCTCTACTGCTGCCTCTCCCACAGTCCTACTCCTCTCCTGCACCCCCTCCTCGAAAACACTACTGCTTCTTTTGCACTAATAATCCATCCTCCACAATACTACTCCCTCCATTACACCACTGCTCCCTTCTCCACACTACTCAAACACCCGCCTTCAATACAGTATCATTCAATTCACAATCACTCATTACACTACTCTTCCGAACCACACCTGCCAGACAAACATGCACACTCACATGGCAGTACCCCTTTGACTGTATAGCCAATACCTCACTTTCTCCAATAATCGCTTCCCAGTCTGCTGCTCTTTCCCCCTCCTGCTGGTGTCTTTGCCGCCCTCATCCTCCACCTCTGACCTCACCCGAATAAGCCACACTTCCTATTGCCAGTGTATCTTCTCCTCCCTATTCTGGGATTGGTCTTCTGTTCCTGGCCAATCTGGTTCCGTCTTCCTTAGCCGGGTTGTGTTTGTGAACTGAAAAGCCATACGTAGCGAATGAAGCCCAGCCCACCTGCTGCATGCTGGCATGCCACCTAGTGGACATGGCGACCCAGGAAGGCATACGTTTGTGTTCTGGGCCCGCTTCTGCGTCTCCCCAAAGTAAGTTTGGGTATCATTCCCCTTTTTGTCCCTGGTGGTCCTGGAGTAGGCTGTTGCGAGGGTGTGCCTGAATCCTACAGTAAATACATAAGTGTGTGACTTCTCTCAGTGCCTTTCTCTCTTTGGTATACATCCCCAGAGCCATCAAGGCATGTCAACAAGAGTGTTGCGGGTTCTCCTTAGGTGTCGCTTCCTCCGTGTGACCTTCCCTCACGGGTGTAGCCTGCTGAATTTGGACTCCCTTTTGGCTGGGTTTTCTCGGGTTTCCGGCCTGCATGATGTATTTCTTTGACAAACAGAGAGATACTGGAAAGCATCTAATATTGGAGGCAGGGCTAAGAGAAAATTGTGATCTGCACAGAAACATACTGACACTAGGGGAAAGACAGTAATTGGTGTCCTCCCAAGCAATTCTGCCCTTGGGTCTAACTCTGGATTCCTCCTCTGTGTACCTCCAAGCCCCATATTAAAGGGGTTCTCATCTTCTCTTGGCAAACAGAGCTGATCTCAAACGTAACTCAATAGAACATATCAGCAATAGTGAACAAAGCAAACGTTTATGGCATACATGTGTCGATTCAAAGGTGTGGGAGGATAACGAGAATGCACTGGCAGACAATGTATTTTACTGCAGGACAAGAAATGAAAGTACATGCGGCAAAGACACAGTTATAATATTGCAAATGGAATGAAGCAGTGCATTCCAATCGGCCTAGACACAACAAAGACAGACATTGTTGTGATTCATGCTCTCAATTGTAAACCCAGAAACTGACATCCCTAACACACTAAGAAACCCTTAGTAGCATACCTGTGCTCCATGAGATGCGTCAGAGGGCACTGTGAAAGCACTTGACGTCCTGCTCCCCTGCTGTGGGTAACGTAAAGATCGGGCCAAGTGAAAGACACAGTTATGATACGAGAAAATGCCATGGGGCAATACATTCTATTTTATTTATTTATGTATTCGAATTTATAAAGCGTGCAGCAGCCCAGGGGCATCGTGGCACTGTTACATTCAAGCATTTCTGGATACAAAGGAAATCATAGTGGTTACATTGATACTTACAGGTTTGTGATACATTTTGAGGTTACATAGTATGAGGTTACATAGTATGAGCAGGCATAGCTTGCATTCTAAACTCTTAACTTGGGGGTTAGATGAGAACTATGGATAGCACAAAGGCAGATATGTCACGGTAGGTTAAAATCTTCAGTGTGAGAGACAGGGCATCCGTGTGAGGAAGGTTATGTGAAAAGTGTGGTTTTAAGTGATTTGCGGAATGTTAGAATGGAGGGATGTGCTCTGAGTGCGTTAGGGAGGACATTCCAGAGTTTCGGAGCTATGTGGGGGAAGCTGATGCCTCCGGCGTTGGCTCTTTTTATGGATGGAAGGCAGAGTTGGTTGGCATGGTTACTTCTTGTGGGTCGTGTGGAGGTGTTTTTGGATGGAGTTTCAGAGAGGTATGATGGGGCGGAAAGATTGATACATTTATGCGTGAGGATTTTAAAGTTGATCCTTTCCTTGACCAGGAGCCAGTGACCTTTGCGTCTGGCCTGTGATATGTGGTCACATTCAGGGATTTCTAGAGCTGCACAGAGTGCGTTGTTTTGCGTTATTTGGAGCCTGTTGAAGTTCTTAGTGGAAATGCCTGCCAGAAGGGCATTGCAATAGTCAAGTCTGGCTCCAACTGTGGCTCTACCTATGGACAAGCAGTTTTGAGTGGTTAAAAAAGGTTTAATTGCAGTTATAAGTTTAGTGGTGTTGGTAGAGGTCGAGGAGATGGCGCTGGCCTGTCTTGTCATTCAGAGTGTAGAATCTAAGTAGACACCAAGGGTCTTTACCAAAGTAGAGACTGGTATAATTTTGTTGTCAATGGAGAAATGTGTGTATTTTTTGTTAAGTTTGGCGAGGATTTCCTTGGGACTGAGGGTGATAAGCTCAGTTTTGTCCTCGTTTAGGCAGAGGCCATTGATTGCCATCCAAGTTTGAATAGTGGTTTATATTTGGTGGAGGGCTGTTTCATCTTGATCAAAGTCTCCAGTAAGTGGGAGGAGCACTTGAGTGTTGTTGGCATAGTTAGTGTAGGCTATGTCTCACATGTCCAGTAGGTCAAACAGGGGTTTGATGAACAAGTTATAGAGGGTGGGTGCCGTACAGGATCCTTGGTGGACTCCACAACTGATGGGGCCTGCATTGGCTTGGTCAGAGTATACTTCCATTGCCCTTCCTTCTAAGAAGGAGGTTATCCATGAGGTGGCTTTGTCAGAGAATTGGGCAGCGTTGGTGAGGTGGGAGGTGAGAATATCATGGTCAACAAGATCAAACGCAGCGGAGAGATCAAGGAGGAGCAGGAGTGCAGGTTTGCCTGTGTCCATTATTTTGGTTATTTGGTTCTTAAGGTCTTAGAGGGCGGATTCTGTACCATGTCCTTTGCGGAAGCCAGATTGTCTTTTACCTAGGATGGCATTGTCTTCCAGGTATTGTTGGATTTGTATGTGGGCGGCTTTATCCAAGATTTTAAGAAGAAAGGGTACCGTGGTGATGGGGCGGTAGTTGTTGGGGCAAGTGGGGTCTACAGATGTTTTTTTAATGAGATGGTGAACCCATGCTTCTTTTAGATTTTGTGGTACAACTCCAGATGAGAAAGACGCATTAATGAAAGCTGTTATGATGGGGGTGAGTGAGTCTGCGCATTCTTTGATGATATAAGTTGGACAGATGTCCCCTTTGCAAGTGGAGGGTTTAATATGTTTGATAAGGTTGGTAACCTCAGTCTCTGTGACGTCTTTGAAAATGAAGAGGGGTGTTTGAGAGAGTTTAGGTTTAGGAGATGTGGGATGAGAAGGGTCATGATGTTTAGGAAGGGCTGAGCATTAAGTGGATATTTTTTCTTTGAGCATTTTTACCTTGTTGATGAGAGCGTCCTGAATGTTGGTGCACCAGGTTTTGTCTTTGATGGTGTCGTCTGGGGTGGTGGTAGGGGAGTTAAGATCTTTGAATATCTTGAAGATTTCTCTGGATTTAGAATTGGCTTTGGCTATTCTTTGATTGAAGGATTACGATTTAGCTTGAAATATGGCTCTTTTATATGCAGTTGAGATTTTTTTTAATTCAGTTAGTGTGGGTTGGCTAGGATTGCCAATTGGATAGAGCTTGGCACTTCTTGATGCGTAAGGTGGTAAGTTCTTCTGTAAACCATGAGTTAGAGTGCATAGATTTTTTTACTTTTTTGTTTTCTAAGGGGGGTATGCTATGGCTTTGATTGCTTGGTTGAGCACTTTGGCATAGGTGTTAGCAAGAATAATAGGATTATTGCTAAATGGTGGTTTACGTTCTGGGGTGTAAGGAGTGGTGCAAGGTTGATTTTGTAAATTATTTTGAGCTTCTGACTTTAGCAGGTGGTGCGCAGGAGGGTAGCTTATGGTTAGGGGTGGTGGGGATGGTGAACTGGATGAGGTGGTGGTCCGTCCATGGGAGGGCTGAAATGTTAGAGATGGATGATGTGCAGTTGTGATCTGCTATCCAGTCTAAGGTTTGTCCTTTGCAGTGAGTAGGAATGGAGATTTTATGTATGAACTCCATGTGGGTGAGTTCTTTGGCTAGGGAGGTGGCCTCTTTATCCTTTGGATCAAATAGGCCCAGGTTAAGGTCGCCAAGAAGAATAGTTTTGGTAGAGCTTTTCAAATTATTCCCTAGGATTTGCAGGAGGTGCTTTTGGTAGCCTTGAGATGAGCCTGGTGGTCTGTAGGTGATTACAATATTTATTGTGCAGTTGGGGGAGAGGGAGAGTTTAGCAACAAGGAGATCTGCGTTGTTTTCCCATTGTTGGTTGCAGAGTCTGACGGAAAGGGAGTCCTTGTAGATGAGGGCTACACCTCCACCTTTAGATGTTTTACGATCCTGTCTGAGGATGGTGTATCCTTGGGGGAGAGCGAGGGTCAGTGATGGGCCTGATGCCTCACATAACCAGGTTTCTAAGATGGCTAGTAAGTCTAGTTTGAGGGCGGTGATGGAATTGTTGATCTCTAGTGCATGTGCAGGGACGGACCGGGCATTGATAAGTGCGCAATTCAAATCTATGTGTGGTGGTTTAAGTGTGGTTTTGAGTGGAGGGGTGGAAGTGCTGGTGTTAGGGCTGGGTGGTGTGATGGGAGATGGATCGTGTATGTGAGTGAGATGGGTGATAGGTGAGGTGTATTGAGAGGTGGGGTGGGTGATGGGTGTCTTATGGTGTGGTGGAAGCGAGTGAGTGGGTGGTGTGAAAGAGCTTAGTCTGATGTTTCTGCTGTTAATGCTAGGTGGGGTGCTGCAGAGAGTGACTTGTAGCTTGGTGTGGGCTCTGAGTCTGCAGAGCCTGGAGTTGAAGAGGGAATGGTCAAATGGTGTGATGTGTGTGTTGGGTTGGGTGTTCTGTAAAGAACAGAGTGAGGTGGGATGATGCAGCGGTGGGTGTGTGGGGTCTGAGAGTGTATGTGACATGGTGTTTATGGACCAAAAGGCGAGTGTGATGATTATGGTGTATAAGTGCATGGGGTAGGGTGAGGTGCATAGATATGGTGGAGACGTTGGGCAGTGCATGGGAGGCTGCATTTGATAGGTGCAGTGGCAGTGTAAGGTAGCTACTGGAGCTGGTGCTGCTAAACCTTGACTGGGTAGAACAGATTGGGCTACTCTTGCCAATGGGCAGGATAACAATATGCAGTAAAGTTGGCCTATTCACCAGTAGCACAGTTTAGAATAGGCTAGTCTAGCAAATGGGCAGGATAACAATATGCAGTAAAAGTGGCCTAGTCAAAAGTAGCACAGTTTAGAATAGGCTAGTCTAGCAAATGGGCAGGATAACAATAAGCAGTAAAGGTGGCCTAGTCAACAGTAGCACAGTTTAAGATAGGCAGTCTAGGATTAGAGCGCTTTAGCAATGTGCTTGTTCTGATGGGGTGGTGTACCATAACGTATTGATACTAGAGGCATACTAGGGGCAGGCACAGCAAGATTGGTGGTGCCTGCGGGTTCAGCTCTATGGGCTAGAGACATGTTTCCAAATTTGCAGCAATTACTCCTAGTATTCCTAAGTTTAAAACATTAAATATGCACTACGAGCACAAGGTACGGGAGGAGCACACATAGCACGGGTATTGCAGTGCTGTCATGAAGAGCTATAGGGCAGCGTTCACAATGAATCATTACAATTTGCAGATGGAGCCGGTTGTAAAACGTGCTCAATAGTGTACTTAGGGCAGAAGAGCGGGCATGAGCAGTATGCTGGTATCAGAGCATGCTATGCTCGCTACATGCATTAATCATTTGGTACAGGCAGCTTACCGATGGCGACAGAGTGAATGGCAAAACCGACAGAGAATGATTGTTTGTGGCAGTGGTTATTGTCTTTTCATTAGAGCAGGATGGAATCCTTAGAAGTCAGCATTATGGGAGCGGAGGGGGAGGGTGGACGAATGTTTAGTGGCGCTGGCGGCTGGAAGGGCTGGAAGGTCTGGACAGGGTAATGTCCTTGTTTCAGTGGTCCTTCGTTCAGTGGGGCCTGCTAACGCCTTGCCAGCGTATGATTGGCCAATAAATGTAGCCACTAGCCAATCGATGGCATTAGCCTTGGTGGAAGAGGGACAAGCAAGAACTGCTCAGGCCAGCAGTGTGAGGGTGGCCATTTTTGGATGGGTCCGAGCCTCGTGTGTGCCAATGGGTTCCGGTGTTTGGCAGCAGGCACTCTCCTCGCTTATGATGGCAAATGGAGCAGCGATGAGTCGGATACACGTCAGTATTTACCCATGCAAATTAGGGTGCGATTCTCCTTCTGAAGGTGGATTGCAGATCACGGGAAGTATGTAGTATGCAGTATTCTCCAGTCACTTACCTCAGATTGTCATCTGAGAGGTGGGGCCCACTGCTCCAGCAGTGGTTAGGAGCTCCTGCTCCTCTGGAACTGCACATTCTACTATGCCTAGGCAATACCAAGAGAGATATTAATGAATTTCCAGCTCCCATTTGACATGGCGATGGACAACTGTCTGTGCTAGAGCATTTACATGTATTTTTGTTGTAGAAGCCAGGTTCTGATATGTCATTAAATAGCCTAGTTCGTTCAGTTCTTATATAATATATTGTATCTCGTTACTAATAATGCTATTAGCTGATGCCATTAAATCTTTTTATTTTATTAATTTATTGGACATTTGTATGGCACCTATACACAGGTGTTTCCAGGTGCCAAAGTCTCAGTCAATGTTTTGGGCAAGGGTAACAAAATTACATGTTGCTAGCTACTAGAAGAGTTATAAAGTCCCTTGTCCAGAGAGCCCACTATTTCTTGCTGGCAAAGAGTCAATTATCACTCGTCAATTGCTACTTGAGAGGGCAGCATATTAGCCTAATTTGTTAACATTAGGATCCTTTTTCTTGCATAATCAAATCAAATACATTAAAGGGCTCAAGTCAACTGCATCTGAAACACATTCTAAGTGCATTGGGAGGGCTCAGGGATAGACAGAGGAATTGGTGCATACATTGATTGTCCTTAAACTGTAGGAGCAAGACATGCATGCAAACCCATGCTTGTGCACAACAAAAAGCCACTGGAATAGGTTTCTCTCTCTAGAGGCATACAGGGTATCAGTGGTAAATGTAACGGGTCAGAAATGCGAGGGGGACAACTTGGTAAAGGTTTTTCACAAATGACAATTGTATTAACACATAAGGGTGTGATAAACGCCTCGCTGTCCCTGCCTATCAAACTAACGCTAAAGGAAAACACTCTAATAAAAGGAATCTGTCCCTCACACTTCCAAATACATCAAACTCATAAAGGTAGAATATGGAAATTCAGGTTTAACAGAAATAACAGTTAAACTCAACATAACAATGAATAACTGTGTATCCTTGTAAGCTCGGTTGGACCCCCTTCGCCAGATTCAAAGCAGGATAGTTCTAAATAAGAAAGTTCCTTTTTGTAGCAAAGTTCTGATCATAAAGTTCTTCTTACTCCAAAGTCATTTATTTGGATTTTAACAAAAGTTTTACCAAACGAAAATCTCTTTATCTCTCCACTTGTAGTCAATAATTCAACACAAGTTCTTCTTCTTGAGAAAACACATACTGTCAAAATTCTTCTGTAGCAACAAGAATGTTTTGTCAGGATGATTTCACCAGAGTTCATAAAACACATCAGTGGTTTTTCCATTTCCTCTTCTCCACATACTCCACATCCTCCAACCAGAATGTAGCTTCAATGATCTCCTCGTGGTCTACTAACCTGCCAGGACTACCACTAGAAATCCCTTTCCTGGTATACTTGCCTGCCAGGACAAAACTCCTAACACTATTACAAGTACTCTGTGGTGAGGCTTGCTTCAAACCTTTAGAAAAATCTTTGACTTTTAACAATATCGAAATTCAGAACTTCTTCTGGGTAGACATCATACACATTGGTGCTGTTTGCTCCACTGCTTTATTTGCAACATGCAATGCAAGTTATGTTCCTCTTCTCCTTGATACTTCCTACCAGGAGGGCTTCTCTCCTGCCACTCTTGTTTTCCCACTTTCATATCAATTAACTGCTGACAATGATTGGGCCTCATTAAGAGTTTGCCAGATTAAACAGGGGTGCTGGTAAGCTCACCTGCACCCTTGTTTCCGGACCGGCAAACTACGAGTTTGCCTGCTGGGGCTGCTGCGGCCAACAGGTCTGACCCTGCCATAGGTAACAGCCAAGGTAGACAGAGCCTTCAAGGAAGCGCCAGCACCATCAGCAACAGTGAAGACGCTTCTGAGTCCCCACTCTCATGGACTCCTATGGGACTCCACAGGAATGGAGACTAACATTTTGCCGGTGCCTGACTTCCCGGGGCCACCAGACTTGTAATGTCCCGCTGGCACCGGGAAGTCAGGCCCTGGTAAAATGTTACGAGTCCAGGGGCAACCCGCCGTTCTCGTAATGAGGCCCAATTTCTCTTTATTACACGTGCCCCTCTTTGGCTTAGGCAATGCTTGTTGATGTCTTGCTCAACTGTTGCCTCTTTCTCACTCTGGGAATAATGGTTACAATCTTTCTGCAGTAGTGTTCTCTTGTTATTTTGCCATTGCGGGTTATATGCTTTCTGAAGTATTGCCCTACTCTTTACTTTGACAATGGTTATTCTTAGCTTTCTTCAATATCTTTATCTTTGCAATAATCTTGGCTTTGGTAATAATGATTATAACCTTTCATTTCTTGTCTTCTTGCAACATTCTTATTATGCCAATATGACTTTCTCACATTAGTTCTGTATCCATAATAATTATCAGCAGCCAGCGGTCGACTAGGGAGAGTTACGGGATTACCCAACAAAGGTAAACTCACTGGTTTCTGTAGACACGTCCGTTCAATCCTTTACCACTGCCAGTTATGGTTCTTCTGATGCTTTCTGCACAGCAGACCGCTTCGGCCTTTTTCCTGCGGCCTGCGCCAATCGGGAAAGGAGCTTTTCTTGTTCCCTGTGCAGTCCAGTGCTTGGCAGCCACTGGGACCTGGCACACAATAAGGAGAGCCTCTCTCCCCAAGGGGAAAGCCTCCCAAAACTCTGCTGCCCACTGCACGGCCACTGCACTTCAGGTAATCAATCTCAAAGACACTCTCAGAACCGACATCAGCTACAAAGACAGTGGCCGCTCTGTTTCCCTGCTTCTGCTGCTGCAACAGCAGCTTGCAACTCCTGCTACTGCTCCGCCTTCTTGTTCGAATGGCCTGCACCTGAGGGGGCCCAAAAATATTCATAATCCCCGCTTAGGTGTGGGTCATCAGAACCACTAGACTGTATACTGCAGTTGTGTGCCTCTGAGTCCCTCTTCTTCATCTCAGTACTTAGGACATTGTGGGACTTGAAGTCCCCAGTGTTTTGGTTACTTTTTACATCATAGGCCCCAATTCTACAATAGGCTATCAAAATGGTAGGGTGCCTAGGGAAATTAGTTAGAGGGTTTTCCCAGTTCTCCTGCCCCGAGTCCCCTCTCATGTGATCCTCCCGCAGAACGCCACCCCCAGGGTGAGGATCAGGAAGCGTCTGCCTTTCCCAGTCCACATGAGAAGGGTCCCAGGACAGGGTCCTTGGGAAAATCTACTCTGATTCATCACATAAATCCCCCAAATTCCTCCCAATGCTTACCAATGCACAATTCAAAAAGAGACATCTTCTTTGTCTGATTTATAATGTACGGAGTCCATTTCAAATGATGAAAAATATAATTCCCAACTGACAGAATTGTTTGACCCACAGTAGCTTCCCGGTGATGCCACTATTGTGTGCAATCCTCGATGTATATAACATTCGATGTAGTAACAATTTGTTTAGAATTGCCAAATGCCACATAGTGCACATAATCCTTCACCAGTACCCATAAGGATGGGGTTGTGCAAGTCATCACTTCCACATTACCCGCTCAGCTCAGGCCATTGCATTGATGTTTAGTCCTCCCTTCTTCAGTGTTTTAGGAGAAATAGTATTCAATTTAACTGGCAAAGAGTTATTATATAGATTTAACAGAAGTGTTGCTGTTTTATCCATTGAGTGAATGGGAATGTGTATGCAAATTCAGCCAACTGGCTTTACCTGACCCTGGTAGGCAGGTTGCGATGCGTCTCAAAGGAACAAAGTAGGGCTGGCATTCTCGTGGAGTTTAGCCCTACCCATAATGTTAACGATTTATGTAGTCGAAGGTAGTGGTCAAATGCATGAACGCTAGATATAGTGTGCTGAGGACATGTCAAGAAATAATCTAAGGTTCTGGATCCGATAATACCCATGCCCTGGCTAAATCCAAACTGTGTTTCAGAAATCACTTTCAGGGGCCTAGGCCATTAGAAAACCCTAGCATAGACAACTCTGGCATAGCGGAGGTAAGACTTCGGACGTGGCTGTCTGACAGTATGGCTTGATGCTCACCCCGTGTTGATGGGTCTGATTTTCCAAAACTTGCTGACTTCTGCCTGCATCTTTCCTGCATCAACACAGTGATCGAGGTTCTGGGCATTTAACGCTGCTCACTGAACTGCGGCTTGTGGGCAGCTTTCACACTGCCAGGCGCTTACGCGAGCTGAGGCCTGCAGCTGCCACGCTACTACGCTGGTCTTTCAATGCTGCTTGGAGAACAATGCTGCCATTGTGAGCTTTTTTGGCTCCTCGTGCCTGAAGTTTTTGCTGTCCCGGATTCTCTCCAGCCATGGCATCTTCCTCACGAGAGTCTTCTTCAGCCTTACCAATGCAGAGTTAGTAGGCTCTGAGCCTGCCTCTTACTACTGGACAAGGTGAGCTGAGCCGGGCATCCTGTTGTGGGCAATGTAGTGCAGTTGATGTTTGGGATGCAATTGGTGCCTCAGATACCTTGATTGCTTGTTGGAGCCCTGTACCAGGTCTGAAAGCAGGCTCAAGCTTTTTTGATGATATGTTGCCCTCCACATCTTTTTCCATCATCTATTTACCTGTGCACATCTACCCCTACTTCCCTTCTATCCTTCTCTAAACATTTGTTAGCTTGGGTGTTGGCTGAGGTTTTTGGGAGGAGGGTCACCAGGGGTCACTGCGAGCAACTGCTTTTGAGCCCCTTGTGCATTCAGGTTTCCTGGCTCGATTCGCTCCCCCTTTTCCTGGAGCTAACTGCTGGAGTGGCATTTTTATTGACCCTTTTGCCTACTCTGGAAGTAGTTTACTCCATGGCTATGACCTACAGTTTTATGATCTCAGCAAAAGTGTGCTTGCTACCGTTTGCTGTCTGTGCTTGGAATTCTGCCTTGAGCACTGGAAATTACTATCTATAATTGCCTCCACGCTGCCACCTTATCAGATTTTCCAACTTTGTGCCTTTCCTTGGAATGGTACGGGCGCTGTTCTCCTACCATCATCTGCTAGAGACTTGTGCCATTGTTCCTGGACCTACAAAGTGACGTTCTTGTGGCCATTTCATCACTAGTGAAGCAGGTTTTACAACTCTATCCCGCCTCCTGTGTTTGGAGACTGGTGCAGTCACGTGTTTCCGCGTGCCTGCGATTTTTAAGGAGTAACCCCAGGCATCTCATTCTATGGGTCACCCCTCTTGAAAGGCTTTGATTTTCATTTTTTATTTCTGTTTTGTGGAAAATCATGTGTCGATTACATCTATTTGTCTAATTTTCTCCTTTATATTCTTCTCTTTACTTCTATGTCTTGTCCTTTCCCATCTAGGACAACCTATCACACTTCTCCGGTGCTACCCCCTGTTCGCCTACGTAATGCTTCTAACTTGTCCTGTCCTCCCATTTCTTCTGACACTCTTCCGCAATTCCACTTTGGTCTCTTAAACATTTGTTCTATCTTTAATAAATCACATTCTATTCTTGACCTCTTTCTTCGCTCTAATTTCCATGTGTAACTGAAACTTGGATCAACCCTGATAACTCTGTAATCTCTGCATTTCTTCACAATCTGTCTACTTTTTTTTTCACACCCCCTCCACTTAGGTATGGGGGGGGGCACTGGAATTCTCTTTAATTTCTCCTGGACTCTTCTATCTTCACATTCTAATCGCCCTAATTTGTCTTCCTTTGAATACCTTTTTTCCTCCCTTCCGTGTCTCTTTTCTTGGTGTTTATCGTCCTCCTAGCCAACCCACAGATTTTCTTGAACATCTTGATCTCCTTCTATCCCATCTTCTTCCATCTTCTTCCCCTTTCTTTCTCCTTGGGGATTTTAATCTTCCTGCCACTAATTCTTCACTCCCTCGGTTGCTCTCTCTTATTGATTCTTATCACCTGCACTTCCTTCCTTCTCCTTCTTCTCATCAGCCTGGCTCCTGTCTTGACTCAATATTTTCTTTTTCACCTCTTCCCATTACCTCCTCTTCCCCCTTTTATGCTTCTGATTACTTCTCTTTTTCACTCTTTCACTTTTGCTCCTTCCTGTTCCTCCTCTGACTATATTTAAACATCGTAATCTCTCTTCTTTTGATTCCCCATCTTTCCTTTCATTACTGAGTTCTTCCCTTCCTCCAATTTCCCTTTTCTGTTCCCTTTCTCCTGACTTAGTTGCTAGTACTCTACACTCTTCTGTACGATCTGTCTTGGACTCTGCTTTCCCTTTACATCCTTTTTCCCCTACTTGTAAAACTTCACAGCCTTGGCTCACTCCTAGTCTTATCTCCCTTCGCCGTAGCTTGCGTAAAGCTGAGCGTCTTTGGAAAAACTAATTGCCCAGAAATCTCACTTCTCCAAACTTACACTGTCTCTATCTCACCACCCTCGTAGTCTCTACCAACATCTGCACAATATCCTCTCTCCAAAAGCCCCTGATCTTTTTGTGTTCTCATCCCTTTCGTCTTCTGATTTTGCAAACTACTTTACGTCTAAAGTAGCTAACCTCTGTCTTCCTTGTACTCCTTCTTCCTCTCCTTCTGCTCCTTTTTCTTCTCCTTTGTCACTTTACTCTTTTGCATCGTTTTCTCCTCTTATGGACCTTGATGCTTCTGCTCTGTTGACTCGTGCTCATCCTACTGCCTCTCCCTCTGACCCCTTCCCTTCTTCTCTTGCTGTCACACCCTCGCCCAAAACCCCCTCTGGCAAACCCATTGGCCAGGTGGAGTCAGGACTCGGGCCTCTAGAGCTTGGCATCCTCTTCAAAAGCCCTCATGGGGCCCCTCCTGGCGCCTATGGCACCAGGCTCATACACCATGAACAACAACGTGCTTGGGAACTACTTTATTGTATTGTCAGCCAACATGGAGGCATCCACATAGCTTGGTTCCTAAGAACCAAGCTATGCGGTCTAGTGTTTTGGGTGTGGCAGGCCTGGAACTACTTTCCCTGGTACTACTTTACCTGGGCTATATAAACCACACCCTGACTGCAGAACATGCTTCGTGTTACTTTGCAGCTTGCAATGTGACGCTCACCGTGTCCAGCTATTCCCTCGAACCTCGGAGAAGCAGAACCTGCAAGGAGACAAAAGGAATATCATTAGCAGCAGCATCTTACCTGCAGTGTTCATCTTTAAACACTCGCAGCTACTGAGAACAGCTTCCTCGAATCTGCACGTCTCCGCAACAGAACGCACTGAAAGAGGAAGATAGAGGCAACATTAAAGAAAGCTGTAGAGACATTTACTAATTACGAACTGCTCAAAAGGCTTACCTGGCTGGTCGCCTCTCGACTGGCACCACTCCGGACATTCCACTCGTGCTGAAGAACACCGCGACCTACAAGGAAGGAAAACACAGGTTAGCAAAGGCAGGACTTTGCAGCGCTGCGCATAGCGCTTACTTACTGCATCATAGTGCTCTTAATGCGCCATCATTTACCAGCAGGGCTCAACCAAGCCAGTTCGCCGCGCTGAAGTTCTGCATACCTAAGGGAGAAAAAAGAGACATTTTAAACAAAGAAACGCATGCAGGATAGCAACAAAACTAAAGAACAGCAATAAGACCTACCTGAAGAATATCAAATGGGCCGGCGTCAGTGAAGTAACTGGACCGCACTCGCCCATGAAAGACAACGCGTTCCTGCAAAGAATGCAGGACGAAGAGCACGCCTAATTCTAACACAAGGTGAGGAGAGGGCGCCAGAGGGACTGACAGCATACGGGGGTGGAGGGAGGATACTTACCCCAGTCGGTCAGTCTTGAACACAGTCCTCCTGTATTTTCAGGCAGAACCTTCCCCGCAGGCCACATCAGGGCAAAGCTGAGAAGCATACCAGCGAGTAACCCAGCTGGGTGGCGTCCCTGTGGATACCAGGTGAGCGTAACACTTATTTCTCAAGTATATGTCCACCTTCTGCCTTATTTTACTTCTCTTATTAAGTCCTCCCTTGTACATTCCTGCTTTCCTGCATCTTTCAAATATGCACTTATTCTCCGTACCCTAAAAAAACTTCTCTTGATCCCTCTTCTCCAGCTAATTTCCACCCTATTTCTTGCCTACACCCAGGTAAATCGCTACTTGAGTCTTCATTCATTTCTTCCTTCCTTGCAGTCGGGTTTATGCCCGTCTCACTCCATGGAACCTGCTCTTCTTCATGTTTCTAATTCTCTTCTCACAGCCCACCACTCCAAGCTTTCTTGTATTCTTATTCTTCTCGATCTGTCTGCGTAGTTAGGCACTGTGGACCACTCTCTTCTTATTTGCTCTCTTTCCACTTTAGGTATTTCTGGGTCTGCTCTTGAATGGTTTCGGAGCTATCTCTCGAAACAGACTTATTCCGTTACCTGGGCTGGACACTCTTCTTCTTCAATCCCTCATCTTTATGGTGCCCCCCAAGGCTCGATACTTGGTCCTCTTTTCTCTATACTGCTCCCCTCTCTGCACTTATTTCCTCCTTTCACCTTTCTTTCCACTTTACACTACTCTACACTCAACTGCCTCTAACCGTCTTCTAGCTGTTCAGAACTGGATGTCCTCCCATTTTCTTCATATTAATCCCTCAAAAACAGAGGTCTTGTTTTTTCTTTCTTCAACTATCTCTCTTACCCCATCCCCTCCCTCATTAATCTTTCTCCCATCGTTTCTTTGCTTTTCACCTTCAGTGTGCAAACTAGGCATTATCTTTGATCCTCCCCTTTACTTTTCCCTTCATATCTCCCCTATTACCCGCTCTTGCCGCTTAGCTTTATTTAACATTCGCCATGCTTGTACTTATCTTTCTTTTCATGCCACTAAACATCTTCTTTTTTTCCCTTGTCTTTTCTCATATCAACAACTGTTCATCTTTATTGCTTGGTCTCTCTGCTTGCCACCTTTTCCCTCTCCTTTCCATCTCAAATTCTTCTGTTCGTCTCCTTTTTTCTTTCCCCCTCGGTCCCCTATTACATCTTACCTGGTTTCAATATTCTTACTTCTTTTGAAATCTTGTCTTTTGTATCACTTTCTCTCGATTGTATTAAAATGCACTCGTGGTCTGGCCCTGCCCTACCTCTCTTCCCTACTCTTTCGTTATGTCCATTCACGTCCTTTACAGTCTCAGAATCTGTTTCTTCTAACTGTTCCTAAGCCCCCCTCGTCTTGTTTCCGCAGTTATTCTCTTTTGGCACCTAAGCATTGGAACGCTCTTCCTCTTTCCCTTCGCTCCTCTTCTTCTCTTCGTCTCTTTCAAACAAATCTTAAACTCTACCTTCTTTTGTTTCTTGCTTCTTGAAATAACAAAACTAGATATAATCTCTACTCATTTGTATCATTTTGAGTGTACCGTTTTCTGAATATAAATAAAACTCTGCCAAACTACTTTACAAATGAATCTGGAAGAGAGATGGGTCAGGAACAGACCTATCTCCTATCTTAAAGATCAGGATATTAACCAGTGTTTTCCACTGTTTAAGGTAATGGCACAGCAATACCACTACATTGAAGATTTTACTAAAAGCAAGACCCAGACTCAAAATTCATATTTGAAGAATTCCCTAATAACAAGATCTAGGTGGGTGACTTCATACTGGCTGATGAAAACAAAACAGGAGAAAACTAGATGTTCCAAAGATCTTGACCTGAGTTGTTTTACAATTAAAGTCTCAGGTATTGATATTTTGTCCATCTCGGTATTAGCCATGGATTATATAAGTAGGTGAAATGATTGATCCATTTAGCTAATCCCTTCGAGGATGAGGACTGACCTTAGGCCTTTTGCATCACCCTCCAAAATGCAGCGTTGTTCTTGGCATGAGCAGCCTGTTAGAAATTGTCCAAGGCTTAATTTCTCAAGGAGTGTTTCCTCTTGCTTTTTTAAAAAAAAAATTAACTTGTCTTCAAGCTGCTACTGTTAAAGGTAGCAAGTTGGGGTGTTCAAGACTCCCTGGAGGGCAAGTAGCTAAGGTAACTTTTAATCCTTACTATACAATCCTTCAAGCTATGGACTTACTCTCCTGAGAATGGTGTATGGTTGTGAGATCCAATATGTTGCAAAAAAGCCAATAATATCGATTACAGACTTTTGCCATTTCTCTGACCTGTTTTAATGTTTGAAAACTAAGTGGAAATTATTTTATCAGATTTTAAATATTGGTTATGAAATTCCCAACATAGGTGCCTGCAATCAGTATTAGCATTCCCTGCAATCTCTGAGGTTGGATTCCTGAGACCAAGGTGCAAGAGTGACAGCAAGCACCGCATAGTTTAAACAAAAATAAATCATAATTAGATATGTGATCAAGATGCATATGTAAGCGCATCCGAAACAGGAAACGCAGGTTCTAAAAATCAAGTAGTGCTTTTGTATGGCACCAAATGTAATGGGATCAAACTTTGGTCAAGGTAGTTGTTGTGCTAATCTAATCAGGCCCTTCCAAGCTACAAGCAAGTGTCCACTAGCCCCCAGATGTGCTAACGCTGTCCAATGCAGTTTGGATGTATTTATTTATTTATTCATAGTAAAGTGCCGGCAGCACAGGCATGAGAGCGATTGCACAAAATATAAACAAACACAATCAACAGAAATAACGGCAAACCATGAAGCACCACAACATAGAGCATAGGAGGCAATTCATAGAAAAGGAGGGTCTTCAGTTTCCGCTTAAATATCTCCAACAACTCTGTATCTCTCAATTCCAGCTGCAAGGTATTCCACGGCATAGGCGCTGCTGCGTAGAAAGCTACCTTGCTCACGATAGCCAACTTAGTTCTAGGAACCCAGAGCAGGTTTGTGTCATTAGATCTTAAGGACCTACGACTAGGAAGCTTAACCAGGGTCTCCATCAAATATATGGGAATTGTGCCAAAAAGACATTTATGTGTAATCAGCAATGTCCGATGCACAATCCTAGCTTCAATTGGAAGCCAATGTAGATCCCTTCTGGCCTGGGACATATGATCCCGCCTACTCATTCCTACCACCACTCTAACTTCACTATTCTGAATCACCTGGATCCTAGCACAATCATTTTTACTAATATCATAGAGAAGGCTATTACAATTATACAATTTTGTGCCCACAATGGCTCTAGCCAATCTGGCATAACTCTTTTTGGTCAGAAACGGATGTAACTGGGTCAGCAATTGGATGTAATGAGCTGATGACACAGCTAAGTTATTAACCTGCACCATCATGGTCATGGTTTGATCCAGGTAAATACTCAGCATCTTAACCTTAGGTAGAGCCTTCAATTTACAGCCAGGGATGGTAAAATACTGAAATGTAGGCTCTAGCTTGCGCAAGTCTTTATCATACTCTCCGGACAGGGGCATCAGACATTGAGTGTCATCTGCATATTTGGTGAAAACTATCCCCCTGTCCTCAAGGGAAAACGGGAGGAGTAAAGATATTAAACAATGATGTGGACTCCAAAACTGGGTGTGCCATTGCTTCTTGACTACAGAGCCTGGCATGACGGTTGACTAGGAAAGACCCAGTCTGCTGCGAAGGTGGAAAAGAAAGCAACTTTTTGAAGTATTTTAGTAAGAATAGAATGGTCCACTAATTAGAATGTAGCAGAGAGGTCCAAGAGCATGAGAAATGCCAACTGACCCTTATCCATAAATCTCAGAATATTCAACTTCAAATCCAAAAGAGCAGTTTCTGTTCCATGAGCGGGTCAGAAACCAGATTGCATACTGCTGAAGATATTATTCTTATTTCAGTGATCCAACACTTGCAGATAGGCAACCCGGTCCATAAATTTTGAGTAGGAATGGGACATTCGTTATTGGTCTATAGTTCGCGGGCTTCAGCGGATCTAGTCTAGGCTTTTTCAATAGCGGCATGATCCATGCATGCTTCAGACAGTCTGGGACCTTGCTCTCACCAAAAGATCTATTAGCAAAATTCTTGATGGCTGAGATAAGAGTCTGTAAGCAATCCTTGACCACCAATGCAGGGCAACTATCGCCCCTGCAAGTTGAAGGTTTCAGATTAGAGAGGATCCTGGTAATTTCAGTCTCAGAAACTGACTTAAACACGAAAAGAGTTTGATGGGCTTCCAACCTTTTCTGTGGCTCAATCTCCCGAGCCACCGCCGTTCCACACAGGTGTACAGCTCTGAGCCCCATCTGTTTCCTCTTAATATTCTCCTTAGACCCATTCAACTTGCTAAAAATAGCTCCCTGAATAGAGGTGCACCAATCATAGTCCTTTATAATATTGGTTCTTTTCTTTGGTAGCGTACCGGCTACCATCCAACTTTCAAGAGTTGTATACATGTAGCCTGAGCACACCATTCAGAGTGATGCAGGCCTGGAAGGCAGATGTGCGTATGTGTACAGTGAGTGTTCTCTGGGTTGAATGAGTAGGGTGGATCGCCGCAACAACGGCTGGCATCCGCCTGTGGGTTTATGAAGAAGAGGGTTTTCAGTCTTTTGATATGTGTAGTGTGGGCCGCCATGGCTACAGCCAGCATCTGCTGCAAAGGTGACTTGTTGGCGTTTCAATGAGTTAAGCTGGTTCCTGAGAATAAGGCTGTGGTGATGGAAATAGGGTGGGGAAGAGAGTTTCAGGTTGTCATAGGGAATAGCCAAATTGTGAGGGCCTCTCTGAAGGAGCAGTGTTTATCATTGCGTCAGATGTGGAGAGGAAGCGAGTTGCAGATGTCAGGGGCTTGGATGGAGAAAGATGATCCTCCCAGTCTGGAGGAGTTGTAATGGGAGATAACAAGGAGAAGAGCAGAATCAGATTTGAGGTTCCTGATGGGTTGCTAGCGTATGAGTTTATCCTGGAGGAATTCAGATTTAATGTTATGGAGGGCATGGTGATTGAGGCACATGGCTTTAAAGGTAGTCCAATGACCGATAGGGAGCCAGTGTAGGACTCTGAATGCAGGGCTAATATGTTCTCTTGGTGAGAGGTCAAGAAGGAGATGGGCAGTGGCATTTTGAATTCTTTGGAGTTTTCTGAGCTAGAATGCCAGAGCGCCTAAGCAAAGGGAGTTTGCATAGTATATGCAGGAAATGATGATGGCAAGGATAGCAGAGATTCTTTGTGGTTAGATGAGGTATGGGATGATTCACCTGAGGATACGTAGGTGGAAGAACCAGGTTCTGGACATAGAGTTGGTGTGTTGGGACAGGGATAGGTTTGAGTCAGCGTGCCTCCAAGGTTCTTTCCAGAAGTGCTTGTTGGCAGAGTTGAGGGTGTCCTAATGATTGTGTGCAGGGGACAGGTTGGGGAAACTGATCAAATGTGCTGCATACTAGGATTTCCATTTTGCCAGGGTTGAGGAGGAGGTGTTTAACTGTCATCCAGTGGTCGATATCAGAAAAGCATGAGGAGGGGTCAGGGCGAGCAGAGGCTGGCGGTTTTGGGATTTGAGGTTGATCTAGGTGTCATCTACATATGATATGATATGATAGTTTATTTATATAGCGCCTATACACAATGTGTTTCAAAGCGCTTCACGGCAAGGGAGGGAACAAGGGAAAAATACAATGACATTCTTACAGGCTATGAACAACAAGAATGTGAAATTAACTATTGTACTTGCATTGGCGACATTTCAGATAGAGCAAGTGCGAATACACAGATAGAAAGGAATGGGAAACAGACAAGATACTTAATGGGCCTGATGACATTTCTGGGAGAGCCGGAATTTTACAGGAGAGGGAGAAGGGATGAGAAGGAGGGAGAGGAACAAAACAAGCGACTATTGTACTAGACAGTATTTTTAGCCCTCCACATTAAATTGCGCCACAACCAAATGCGTGTAAGAAACAATGTTTTTTAATAATTATATCATTGCTGAGTTTTGAGGACTATCAAGCAAAGTGCCCTTTGATAACACGTGTTTCAGCAACACTTGTGCCTTTCTCAAATCTGGGCATTCCATAAAACAGAAAGACTATCATTTTAATTGCAACTAGTTTCAATAAAGAATACATGAACACATATAGACAGAGAAAAGGGAGTGGTGAAGGGAGGGAGTATTTAGGATATGAGAAATATTATGTTGCACACATTGCATCAAACAAACAGTGAAAAACAAACAAAAAGAAAGAAGAAAAGGAGAACATTTTCAGTAAACACAAAATCGTATAATAATCTTAAAGAAGCATCAGTAAGTATTACTGTCTTTGTCCTAACCTAAGATACATCTCCAATCTGTCTCTGTCCTAACATATGGTACAACTCAATTTTGTCCAGAGAAGGATATGTTAGAAATTATGTATCAAAATGTATTTAAGGTGATACAAAAAATTGAAAGCTGGTGAATAAATCACTAATAATTATACACTGATCACTTTAATATAGCAAAACAGCAGCAACAATATGCCAAAGATCGGCTAAACCCTCATCACTCGTACTAACTATTCATGGTGCAATCATTCCCACACAACTCATCATACCGTGACATACATCCAAAATACTAAAAAACACAAGAAACATGCTAAAAACCTATGGGGAAAAGGAATTCATAGCTAGTCCCCAAAATGACACACATTATTGTTATGTTTACAGACAATAGAAATAATACACAGATAATCTATTATCAGGGTGGATCAGAAGAACAAGTGTAGAGATTGCATCCCTGTAGGGTTTATCTCTCGACCGGTTGCGACGTGTAATGGTAGTTCACACAACGTCTTCCTCAGGTGGTAGATGTTACCATTCTGTAAAAAAACACACAAGAACGGCTCTAAACTACTGCATAAGGCATCCAAGTCTTTGCTGGTTGCCTGCAACATACAATTAAAAAAGGAACTGCTGAAAGCAGCCTTAATTGTTAAGAATAATTAATTTGGGACCATATATACCATAGTGGAAATAAGCATATAGGGATCCCATTCAAACAGCTATGTATACCAGAACAAAGAGGGTAAGTGACTCCCAAAAAGAGAACCGTGCAACGTGACAGAGAACCACCAGAACCATAATGAATCCGCGACAAGTGTCTCAGTGTCTGTATCTGAAAATAAATAATTATGCACTAACCTGGTAAATATCAAGCTGGTGAAGCAGCCAGTGCAATGAAGTGCGGCCAGTCGCACCGAAAAATTCAAGACTAAATCCTGACCTGTAACATAACCAGACTATACTAGGTCAGGTGAGTCAAACCTTAGGCTCTGAATGGAGTGCCTAAGACTAAGGCAGAGCAGATAGCTAACCTGGAGGGTGCCCTATAAAGTCTAGGGAGACCCAGGGCTGCATGTGTTGGAAGATGTAAAGGCAGCACAACTTGGCCTGGAAAATCAACGCCGTCTGGGAGTCACTGGAAAAAAGACGGCAAAGGGACCCCATTACAGTATGGAGTTGCATGAAATTACCAACAGCTTCCCAAAATGAAAAGACACTGCATTGAGTGTATCTAAAATCCAAGAATTAAATAAGGAAACATCTACTAACAGCCGCACCACGCTATGAAAATGAAAAGGTGTTTAAATGTAAATGTGCGGCATGCAAAATGGGTAAATTAGGACTGTTCACTCAATTCCAATATTAGAGTGAGTTCAAAGACAAATGGCAACCGTCCACGGAGCTGCCCCTCAAAGTTAATTGTAATGAGGACTATAGCTAGAAAGTTATTTACATAGCAGTTAGGTGGGCCCCACGCTTACCTGTAGAAAACAGTTGCTGTGTTAAAGAATTAGCGACCGCAGCAAGCGATTAGCTGGCAGTCTCTTCATCCCGGAATGATTGAAATGCGCCACAACCAAATGCGTGTAAGAAACAAAGTTTTTTAATAATTATATCATTGCTGAGTTTTGAGGACTATCAAGCAAAGTGCCCTTTGATAACACGTGTTTCGGCAACACTTGTGCCTTTCTCAAATCTGGGCATTAGATAAAACAGAAAGACTATAATTTTCATTGCAAATAGTTTCAATAAAGAATACATGAACACATATAGACAGAGAAAAGGGACTGGTGAAGGGAGGGAGTGTTTAGAATAAGAGAAATATTATGTTGCACACATTGTATCAAACAAGCAGTAAAAAACAAACAAAAAGAAAGAAGAAAAGGAGAACATTTTTAGTAAACACAAAATCGTATAATAATCTTAAAGAATCATCAGTAAGTATTACTGTCTTTGTCCTAACCTAAGATACATCTCAATTCTGTCTCTGTCCTAACATATGGTACATCTCAATTTTGCCCATTTCTATTTCTACTAATGATATTTGCGTCAAATTCATACCCATGTTAGTCATTATTCCAAACCCGTCTAGCTTGGATTTTTCCTTGATAATAAATGTGCACTAGCCAACTATGTGCTTATGCTTAAAGAAACTTAATTCGTCGAATACTGTATAACCATTGTAAGCACTCCTATCGTACTAGGCCTGATGACATTTCAGATAGTGCTGGAAGGGGGGAGAACAAATGGAGACAAACATTGTTGCTATCATACTAGGTCAAGGGGCAATTCTGATAGAAAAAGTGCATAGAAAAGAAAGGAAGGGCGGGAGGAGGGAGGGAGAAGGCAGAGGAGGAGAGAACAGAGAATAAACAGTGAAAAGAGCAGAGAAGCAGATGGGAGAGTAAATACAGTTGCAGAGGTCAGTAAAACACATAATGTTGCAGGGAACAGAGAATCAAGAAGGACACAGCATGATTCAGAGCCACCCTGATTGCATGATTCTTGGGAGGTCCAGCATGAGAGTTGAAAAGGTGAAACACCAAGTCAATGGGTCCATAAGGTCAAATCCAAGCGTTAGCAACAGGTCGGTGATGGTGAGACAATAGTGAATCGAGACAACTCCTGTAGTGAAAGATGTGAAGGGGGGGTGGCAGAAAGGATAAGGTAGAAGGGACAGGGGTAAGAAGAGAGCTGGCAAGCAGGGGGTGGGTAGACATTTGTAGCAGATGAGCAGATGTATCAGATTTAGCAGATGAAGTTATGAGATTTGATGAGTGCAGGGAAAGGGCTCTGGTAGATATTGAAGAGGAGGGCAGACAGGGAAGCTCCCTAGAGGACCCCTTTCGGCACAGGCCACGAGATTGAGGAGAAAGGGGGGATGATCATAATTTGTGAATGGTACGAGACAAAGGAGGAGATCCATGTTAGAGCAGGGTCTTTGACTCCTAAGGAGTGCAGCCTGTCTGTGAATATGGTGTGGTCAATGGTGTCGAAGGTGGCAGATAGGTCGAGAAGGATAAGCGCTGCACATGCTTCCGCGTCTTCTGTTCTTTGTAAGTCATCCCAAATCGACAGCAGAGAGGACTCGGTTCCTCTGAGGGGTCTGAAGCCAGTTTGGGCTAGCTCAAGAATGTTATTGGATTCTATGAAGAGGCAGAGCTGTTTATATGCAGTGCGGCCAGGAGTTTGGCAACGAAGCGACTGTTGGAAATAGGCTGGTAGTTCGGGGGGAGGAGTGGGTGATGCGAGGGTTTTTTGAGAGGTATGACCTGAGAAGTTTTGAAGGTTTCCAGGAAGATTATTAAGGAGTGGTATTACTTAAGGATTGTCCCTGCAATACTGCCTGCACATATTGTTAGGATGTTCTTAAGAAGGGGGGGGCAGTGGTCTCCAGGGGAGCCTGATGGACGGCTTGGTAGACGCTGCCTAATGGGAGACTTAGTCACTAGTCTTCTTTCTATGTCTATTCTCGGTTTAAGCTAGATGATCCAGATGTTCCTTACGTTTTTTCTCCTCCTTGTGTGGCCTATCCGGGAACCTCAGAGGAAATGGGGGTGCAGGGCGGGTTCTAGTCTGGTAGGAGTTTGTTTCCGAGCTATGACCAGAAGCTAGCCAGGTTTGATGTGAAAAGCCCTGTTTATACAAGTGGATTTTTCTAAATAAGAAAAAAAAGAAAATCTTTAACTGAGCTAAGAATGAACACATTCTGATTGCATGTTGGGGAGAGGACTAAAGGGTATGGGTGGGGGTTGATGAATTAATGTGAGGGAGAAAAGAAAACAATAAAAAAACCTGTTTTTTTAAAAATCAGGATAGAAGAAATGCAGTTTATCCGGCACCATAGAAGCCTTGGATGACCTTAAGAGTGTGCCTCTCTTCTCTGAAGCCTTTTGTGGTTGCATGCAGCCTCCCCCGCACTGTGAGCATTCCTGAGGTCCCCTGCCCCTAAGAATGTGCTGATAGACCATACAGCAGAGCACGAAGCTGCCTCAATGCTCCCTAGAATATCTGCTGCGTGCCTGTGACTGTGCTGCTCCAAATGGGGCCTAGCTGTGTAACAGAATGTGCTTCATAGTTAGTTTGGGCTATTAGGTGGTGCTTGCAACACCTATAAACCGAAACTATTGCATTAGAGGACAAATAGGGAGAAGTGGCATGTGAGGAGGGACACACAGCTTGTAGGTGTTGCTAAAGTTATTTTCTCACCCATTGACTGTCCATGGACATGCTAATCTCTATGGCCATTCCAAGCCAGTTCCTGCCCCCACCCGCCTGCCCGCCCGCCCAAAACACCTTCTCATGGGAACAGAGGCCTAGTGTTACACTTCGGGCTTCCCTGCGGTCTTCCCTGCAGAATACGACTTCTTTTCAAGCTCCTCTGTGGACCAGATACAGGTTGCCATGGCACCTGTACAAACTACGACAGACTCTGTGTCAGCTGACACGTCCTGTACGTGGAAGACGTACGGCAAGACACGCCCCCATACGGCTTTAAAACCACCGTCTTTCAAGGGGCTCTTTGCTGCTAATTAGCGTTACAAGCTACAGAGGTTACGTCCGTTACTACTTCATGTCTCCTCCACACGAATTCCTTATCTGCTTTCCTGGTTTTGACCCTTGCCTGACTTCTGGATTGGTTTGCCTCCTCCTTTATTCCTGTAATGCTCGTCTGACTTTTGACTCAGAACGTTATTGGATTCGGCTTCCTGCTGTCTCTTGCGGTACTACATTCCAGTTAGCCGCTTCTGAGCGTGGAACCACAAAGCCTTCCTCGCAGAGGACTTGTTGTCAGCAATTTGGAACCTTCTACGCTTACTCTGGATGCGTGTGTGCTCAGGTACATACTTATAATTGACAAATCCCGTCTCTGCTATTATTTCTCTCCACGACCTTCTTTGGATATTTGTCTTTTGTTGGACTCTGGGACATTGAGTGACTATATTGTGAACTTGTCTTCAAGTGCATATAAACGCTCTGCTGAAACTGCACCAACCCGGCACTAGTGCGACCCTCGTGCCGTTCGGGGCTACTTCCCTATACTAAGATTCCTGTTTGTTATTTTCTCCTTTCATTGCCTTCTGTTTCATGGACTACTTTCCTCAAGATCTCCTTATTCAGGTTAGTTATTATTGGTTCGATATTTAGGTGGATTGATACTTTAGGAAGGCTTTTTAGATTATCCCACTCATTGTGTTTATTCCTTTCTTTTGTAGATCCACCCCGGGGAAGCTCCACTCCAATACTTACCTAGGTAGTTTCCTGTAGAATACAACTGTTCTGATTACTTGGTTTAATTTCAACACTGTCTAATATCTTTGTATTCCTTTGCAGCATTGGTACTGGCGGTGTGTGGTCTCCCGCTCTTTTATTCAATTGACACCTCTGTCTGTCCCAACTGAAACAGCGGAGAGGTACATTGTAGAAAAGAGCCCCTCTTTGAGGAAGCCTGAGTCTTGTACTCAAGGGAGCGGGGATGGAAGACTGAATATCAATTCTTGTACCACCATCATCTCCAAGGGCACTCCTCCACATCTTGGGTCTATTTTGGAGTGGTGAGTAACACCTAGACAGGATAAGGCCTGAGCAACACCCATCCAAAATCTGTAAATGTCCACTCAGCAGCGCTGTGCGGGGATTTACAGGTGTCAATGTCATTGTCACTGCAGTAGGCCCAAGTACAGTATATTCAGGCCCTACTTGTTAGACAATCCTGGCTACGCCTCTTCATGGGAACTCGAGCCCGCTACCATCAAACATTGCACTCAAAATGCCTGCCAGTGTTTTTTCAAAGCAGTCTTCTCAGACTGCTATCATCAATGGCCAGTTAAAAGCACTACGGCAGTGCCTGGCAAGTGCCTTTCCCACGCCTACACAAATGCCCAAACTGTTGGCATTGCCAATGCTTGTTTTTTAACCTTAGTGACATGGAAGCTTTCGCACACGTCCTCCACCTGTTTCTAAAATGACCTCACGACAATCCATATAGTTCCCCATAAAGAAAAACTGCATAGTCTCATATATTAATGTAAGCAAGAAAATATAGTTGTTTTGATGTGAATTAAAATTGCTTAATCAGACATCAGGATGAGCTTGCATGCAAAGTAGGTTCTTTCAGTTCATCCAGTAATGTCAGAATGCTTTTTCACAAGCTAAAGTGAAGATTTATAAACTGCTTTGATTCTTCACCCTCTTTCCCAAAACTTCCACCGCCTGGCCCCTTTTAATTTTGTGTTGTTGATATTTTGACATCACTGTGCGGTCATCTGTATTTTGCCGGGCGTTGTTGCTTTGGACATAATAAAAAAATACTTTTTGAAAAGGCAGATGCGCACACAAGACTAATTGTCGAGAATCTGATCGTATGACTATCTTCGAATGTGTTCTCCTCAACATACATTTGCAATCTTGTTTCCTGATCTAATATAGGCACAGCCCATTTCCTCAGTTCCTGATCTAATAATTGTATGAAATATGTCTGAGGAAGCCGCAAGCAAATGGAGTGCATTCTTCTAACTGAGTGCAGTTGGCAGGCCTTCCTTGCTGTACCTCTCTGGCTGTGCTTGGAGGAAGGCACAGGGAGCCTAGAGGTGCAGCCCTGCAAATGCTTCCACCAAACTGATAACGTCCTATAAATCTTTGTTCATCATATAACACATCCAACATTGCTCTGCATAATTTACAGGTAAAGGGCCAGGCCAGCATGAAGACCTATGCAAAGCTGCAGCCTGTAGATGCCCAGGCTAAATTCCATATGTAGGAGACAATGGGGGCCCATCGCTATAGGTAAGCACTGACTGGTGGGCTTGAAAACTATTGCTTATCTCCACGTGGAGCTACAACTAGAAAACAAAATGTTCTTGTTTACAGGATATGGCTAGGCTAAAAATGAGAACAGTAGTGACATAAGGCAGGGACCAGCAACCTGCGGCTCTCCAGATATTTTGCACTACAACTCCGATGATCCCTCACCATTGACTACAATGGCTAGGCTTGACGGGAGTTGTAGTTCAAAACATCTGGGCGGAGAAGGAGGCTGTTTGAAACGGTGGCATGGGTAATTAACAAGATGGGAGTGCCTGCTACTTTGCTACACCTTGGATACCCCGCGTGATAATGGGCAAGAATGATGCATGCTGGAACTGAACCGCAAGCTGCTTTGGTTTACACAAGAAGCGGTAGTAGTGATCACTTTCACGGCTAAACTTTTGCAAAACAATATACATCCAATGTCATTGGTATTTTCACTGTGGCCCTAATGGGGAGGCTCTAGCTCCTAAAGCTTCAATGCTGTGACTAGAGAATCTAATCTGAAGATATAATAAAATAGCAGATGTATGTTTGTATCTGTATGTTTGTCCATGCAGTAGCGTCGCCTGCTGTCATGGCTAGAGGGAGCCGTTGGCTTAGGATATATAGTGGTCCTACTGTGTCAATGAAAGCCTGCACTTTGGCCGGTGTACACGGGCCTGTAGGCTACTTTGGAATATGACATTGAAGACAGCTTTTTTCAGAAGCACTTCTGAGCTGTGGGAAGCAAGTTCTAGATAATTCCGCCCATCAACACCACCTCCTGAATGCAGTGTAGATTTTAGTTTGTGCATTTGGTTTCTATCTAAAATTCCAAGTGCGAGAAGTCGTGTGAGAGGTCTTCTGACCCAGGTTATGTGACCATCTCCGCCTTGAAACACTTGTGTATAGGCGCATTATAAATACCATATCATTACAAGTGTGGCGGTCCGGAAACAAGGGTTCTGGTAAGCTTACCGGCACCCTTGTTTCCAGACCGCCACACTACGAGTCTGCCTGCAGGGGCTGCTGCGCCCAACAGGTCTGACCTGCCGGGTGCTTTGGCCCTGGTAGGCTGAATCGTCACAGAAGCACTGGCACCATTAGCAATGGTGCAGGTGCTTCCGTCTCCCCATTCCCACAGAGTCCTATAGGACTCTGTGGGAATGTGGACTTACGAAAACCAGCGCCTGACTTCCTGTGCCTCTGGGACTTAGGTCCCGATACACAGAATGCAGCGCAGAAAAGGCGCAAACACTGCGCACCAAGAAGGAGCGTGCACCAGCCGTGGCGCAAAGAAACAAATGCACTGCACGCGTATTCATGGATTTCTGGAGGCATCACTAGCTGTGGCGCAAGGAACATCAAGCAGCACCGGAAACGCCCCCAACGCACCCCTACGCGCAGTAAAAAGCAGGTAAAATGCCCAACATGGCGCAAGCCCTCGCACCATCCCTGGATGAGCATACAACCCCCCCATCCAAATTGCGTGAAAATTCAGTGCGGCCGGGGTATGCACTGAGTTTTCACGTGATTTGGTTGGGGTGAGGACGGGGTACGCCTTGAGTTGCACACGATTTGGCTGGAGTGCGGATGGGGTACGTGCTGAGTTTCCATGTGATTTGGCTGGGGTGCGGACGGGGTACGTGCTGAGTTTCCATGCAATTTTTCTGGGGTGCAGACGGGGTATGCGCTGAGTTTCCACGTGATTTGCCTGGGATGCGGGTGGGGTCATTGCATGAAAACTCAGCGTGTACCCCATCTGCACCCCAGACATATTGTGTGAAAACTCAGCACGTACCCCATCCGCACTGAGTTTCCACGTGATTTGTCTGGGATGTGGATGGGGTAATTGCATGAAAACTCAGCGTGTACCCCTTCCGCACCCCAGACAAATCGCATAGAAAATCAGCGCCGTCCGCAAACCTATTCGCTCCAAAACAACCTGCGATACCTGCACAAATCCACAGGAAGCATACCCCTCCTGACGGGACACCCACAACCCAGCCCGCATCACCGCAGCCTGCTGGCAGCCCTCTCCACATGGGACACCCCAGCACCCATCACCCGTCACCCCAGCCTGCAGGCAGCCCCGCCACATGGGACACTCCAGCCCCCATCACCCCAGCCTGCAGGCACCCCCCACCACATGGAACACCCCAGCCCCATCACCCATGACACCACCCTACAGGCAGCCCTCTCCACATGGGACACCCCAGCCCCCATCAACCCAGCCTGCAGGTAGCCCCCACCACACGTACCACTCCAGCCCCCATCACCCCAGCCTGCAGGCAGCCCCCACCACTTGGGACACCCCAGCCCCCATCACCCATGATGCCAACCTGCAGGCAGCCCTCTCCACATGGGACACCACAGCCCCCATCACCCCAGTCTGCAGGCAGCCACCATCACATGGGACACCACAGCCTCCATAACCTCCTGCTGCAGGTATCCCTCTCCACATGGGACACCCCAGCCCCCATCACCCATAAAGCCTCCCTGAAGCATCCCTCTCCACATGGGCCACCCCATCCCCCATCTCCCCAGCATGCAGGTAGCCCCCACCACATGGGACACCCCAGCCCCCATCACTCATGACACCACCCTGCAGGCAGCCCTCTCCACATGGGACACCCCAGCCCCCCTCACCCATGATGCCACCCTGCAGGCAACCCTCACCACATGGGACATCCCAGCCCCCCTCACCCATGATGTCACCATGCAGGCAGCCCCCTTCACATGGGACACCCCAGCACCCATCACCCCACCCTGCAGGCAGCCCCCACTACATGGGACACCCCAGGCCCCATCAGCCATGACACCACCCTGCAGGCAACCCCCACCACATGGGACACCTCAGCCACCATCACCCCACCCTGCAGGCAGCCCTCTCCCCATTGGACACCTCAGCCCCATCACCCCACCCTGCAGGCAGCCCTCTCCACATGGGACACACCAGGATCCCCTCACCCATGACGCCACCCTGCAGGCAGCCCCCTCCAGACCGTACATCACCTCCATGCTGGACCCTAACATAGTGACACCTGATCACTACATCGAAGTTGTGTCATGCACCTTGACTGCAGTGTTTTGACACTACCCTGAACATCCACGGCCAAATGTATCCTGCAAACACAAACAAATGCATACACCTGGGCAACATCCTTGAGTGTGGCAGCTGCTGAAACACAAATGCTGTCTGCAACCATATCCCAACATACACATCAGACAGGTTAATGGTAAAGTGAGGCCCTGCTGGCCATGTGAGAATGTCATGTCAACAATCCCATTGACAAATAGTCACACAGTGTCAGTAAAAAAGCAGCCTCAATGTGTGCCACATGAACAGACACCGCCCTGGCGTGTCACAGCCTGAGCCTCAATAAGCTGCCATTACCAGAGCAGATATCCTAATATACACATCAATGTTTTTCCCATGTGTGCAGGACATGACATGAAATCACATCAAATGTCATGGCATTCAAAATCCACCTATACACAAATGTCTGAAAGTGCAACTAGTCCAGGGAAGGGGAACAGGCTGAAGAACGAGACAACGTTCTTGGTAGGCCAGGTGACATTGAGATAGGGCCAGTGCATGGGAAGTGGGGAAGGAGAAAAGTACAGGGAGAAGGGGTCGTGGGCAGTGCAGTCCATGGGAAGGACATCATAACAAATACAACAACTAAGAAAATAATTAAACTGCTGCCAGCTGCAGGCAAGTGCAATGTAAAGTGCCCACACCAGGTGTGAAGTGCAGCTAGGGGGCTGTTGGTACACATGAAAACAGTCCAAGTGCGGGGGATGCCAGGGAGGTGTGCAAGTGGCGGGTATGGGCCCTTGGTCATAGGATAGCCAGGTGACCAGTGATGAATCAGACAGGAGTTCTGCAGGGTAGAGGAGGACATAAAGCACAAGCAAAGAGGAATGACTTAAGTTCAGGTTGTGGGCATGGCAATCAGACAGTGCGTCCGTGTAAAAACAAAGTAATGGCAATATTGCATGCCAATGCAAGATGCAGATCAACACCAGAGCCAATGATCACTGCACAAAGACATGCTGGTGAAGGGCAAAGCACGACATGTATGTTACAAAGCATTAAGCAAATCATGCACATATCGTGAACATGTACCACTCCCACTGTCACCCCACCCACTCCCTTCACAAACACATTGAGGGCCAATACACAGTGATGCTGCACATGTGAAAGCAAATGGCACTGAGCGTGCACACACAAACTCCCCCTTCACACTCATCCACTGGTCAGCCACTGTATATTCAGCATGCAAATGGATAGCAAACATGACACATGCATGCAAGTAAGTACACACATGACCAACGATGGTCACTACCAGGGACACCGAACAGACTAACAAAGCGGCACACTGAAAAAAAAAAGGCGAGAAACAATGGCTGAGTAATGAAAATAAATTATAATGTACAGCTGTATTGTGAACATACACACTAGAAATGAAATTGGAAAATAAGTACATGAATAAATGAAAAATCTGTAAAATGTCCATGTCCATAGAAAATATTTACAATAGCAGCAAAATGAAAAAGAAAAAAACCATTACCGCATGGTGTCCAAAAAAGTAGAAAATCCCAGTAAGATATGTACAAAAAAAACATGGAGTAATGTCCAAACTGCACTCACTCCAAATCATAATATGAACAAAAGCAAAACCACACATTCACAACTATGTACAAAAAATGGAATATAGTCCAAAAACTCCAAATCATAAAAAAAATAAAGGAAACCTATTTCTAAAGAACTATTTGCAAAGGCAGCGGGCTAATTCTTCTCACCATGCTCCCTCAATGTTTCGGCCAGGGCATCATCGAACACTGCGTCCAATTCCCGTAGTCGGGCCTCCGCTCTCTCCTTGAGGGCTTGCAGGGACTCCAACATGGTCCTCTCCATCCCCTTCCAACCCCCCTGCAAGTCTCCTCGAGAACCTCAGCCTGCCTCTGTGCCCGGAGCAGTGTAATCTCCAACCCTGGCTATGTTGAGTCATCCTCCTGGGCCCGCTGCCTCTCTGCCCCGATTTGCTGCCCCAACCACTCCGACACGGAAGACATTCTTTGCCAAAGGTCCACATTGGCATCCTGCCTGACGCCATGTATCTGCCTCTCTGAGATGGTATGCCCTGAGTCTTGTAGCCTCCTGCTATGAGCCTGCTGCTGCCAAATTGCCCGGCCCCTGCTCCTTAAGGACAGCCTCCGAGATGATGACAACACCCAGGGCCATTGTGCACGTGCCCTGCTACTTGGTGCCTGCTCTCCCTTCATTGCCACAGCTCCTGTAGTCGGCTGGAACAGCGTGGTGACCACCTGGGCTGATCCTATGTCGACTCCTGACTCTGGCAGAGATGTGATCTCCACCATACGGGCTACCGGTGGTTGGACAGGTACACAGGGGGCCCTGGTGGTATTTGTGCCGGAAGGCACCAGGGAGGACGACTGTTGCACAGAGGAGGAAGACGAGGAGGGGGTCACATAAGTGGGCAGCCCACGCACCCAACTCGAGACCAGGAACTGAGCTAGACAGTTGATGAGACGCAAGAACTCATTGTGATGATGTGCAAGCCCACGATTGGAAGCCTGCACATCATCACCAATGGTGCCTGTACGCCTCATGATACCAGCTAGCACTGGTTCCACCCTGTCTCGAATGGTGAGATCCGCAGTCATTGGTATTTCCGTTTGCGTGGAAACATCAACCACCTACGGATGGGTCCGGCCTGGGGCATGCCCACAGACGCATATTGGTGCAAATGTATCCGCCCCACACGCTTCTGGGTCCAGTCTCCAACTGAAAAAGTTTGGCAACTGTTTGTTCAACCAGGACACAAATAGGTTGGTGTCTAGGAGACCCCCAAAGGACTGAAATCAGTGCAAACACCTCTCTGTGAAGCATCCAGTTGATGGAGTTGTGCCAGTAGCGAGAGTTTCAGTCCACCACCATGCACACCCATGAGATACTCTGTTGCCACAGAAATCATCTGATCGAGACGATAATGCCAGGACGCATTCCTCAGTTCCAATAGCATTCGCGACTGTGTGTCCCCCCTAGGTGGTAGATGTATCGAACCGCGGATATGTTGTCCATTCTGAGCCCGATGCAACACTCCGCCTTGTCCTTGGTAAAGGCTTTTATCACAAAAGAGCCTGGATGCAGTTCTAAGCAATTGATGTGAAGGGCAAGCTCTTCCCCTGACCATCTACCACCTGTCTCCAGATGGCCGCATCTTGCTCCCCAGCCTGCTCTGCTGGCGTCAGACTCTATGAAGAGTTCTGATACGTCTCTGAAGATCACACGCTCGTTCCAGCTTCCATGTTCCAAAGCCACCACGCTATCTCAAGACTCCCTTCTTGATGCAGGGGCACTAACTGATGTTACCCCAGATCCTCTTGCAGGTGGTGAATTTTTAATCACTGCAAGGCTCTGTAATGAAGAGGGCCCGGGAAGATGGCTTGGATATAGGCTGCCAGGAGTCTGACAATCCTCGCTAGAGCTCGAAGAGACATCAAGGGCTTTGCTAACGCTCCCCTCAACTCCTTTATTGCTCTCATGTTCGGAGGCGGCAGCTCCACAGTCACTCTCGTTGTGTCTACTACAAACCCCAGAAATTCTAAGCGTTGCATGGGGACCAGAGCAAATTTCTATTGATTTATCAGAAAACCTAGAGATGATAGGAGCTGGGATGCCTCCTGCATCTGGTTGGAAAGCATTTGCTTGTCACTCGCTAGCATAAGAATATCGTCTAAGTAAACAATCAGGCGGATACCTCTTTCTCTCATGGCTGCCGCCACTGGGCTCATGACCTTTGTGAAAGCCCAGGGCTCTGAGGCCAGACCGAATGGAAGGCATTTGAATTGCCATATCTGTTCGTCCCATGGGAATCCGAGGTACTTGCAGTGATCCCTGGCAATTGGGATCTTCAGATGGGCATCTTTCAGATCCAACCTCACACGCCAGTCTCCTTTCCGGAGAAAGTCTCTGAGGAGGTTCACTCCTTACATCTTGAAGTGCCTGTAGACCAGTCACCCATTGAGTTCTTTTTGGTTAATAACTGGTCTCACTTTGTCCTTCCTGTGTACCAGGAACATGCTGTTTATGAAGGCCGTTGCTGCTTTTTTGCAGTCTTCTATTGTGCCCTTTCTCGCCAATTGGCTTAGCTCTTTTTCTAGAAGTTTGCACTCCTTGCGTGCTTGCATGAAATGCTTTGGTCTGATGCACTGCACTGCCACGTCACAAACTATAGCTGAAAATCAGCTACCATCTGTAGTAGCCATGAATGGCTTGAAAGCATTCACCAATTTTGTAGGTATAACAGTGTCCTGCCCCCCGCACCCCTAGTTCTGGTGTCACTGCCACTTTACCAGGTAGCTCTGGTCTGGGACACTCTAATGGCGTCCGAAGTCTCACCTCCTTCTCAATAGGTATGCGGAGCCTTTGGGTCATATACAACGCCACTCTATGCAACAGTAGCCAGTCATTTGATCTTGGGTGCACAATTGACTCAGGGTCAAACATGTCCATTAATTCCTCTTAGGGCTCCTCCAAATGCTTCTCTTTGCATGTCCTCTTCCCCCTCTTTGATTTCTGGGAGGAAATCGAGTCTGACACTACAGACTGTGTGAGGAGTCTTCATCCCCTATATTCTGCGCCTCCGTGGAAGGGTGTAGGAGGCTCGGCATGGTCGACTGCATCATAAAGGTGTCCCTCAGCTTCTCAAATGTGTCAACAGCTTCAGGAGGCTTTCTATTTCCTTCTTTGTTAGGACCCGGTGGAGCTGGGTCTGTTCTCTCCCCTTATTAGTTTCCCTGATGGTAGGCTGTTCAGAGGACGTGCTGGTGTCAACATCAGGGCCTTTTTCTCAAGGTCATCCCTAATCAAATACCAGCCTATCCTGGAGCAGGCACACCCGTTGGGACACTGTGTTAACTAGGGAGCATCCCAATACTTTTTAAAAACTAAGTGTTAAATCTGTCTCCTCCTCAGAGGACATTTGGTCCTGGCACCCAACACTCCCATCATGTGAGTTCAACTCACTACTGGCTAGTTACTGGGCAGCTGAATAGCGCGTTCTCTGGGAGGGGGCTGGATGTAGTACCCTTTGTAGGGTAGTACCCTCTGTTCGCAGTCTCAGCTGGCTGTTGAGTGTTCACTTCCTGGAGCTGAAGCAGTACTTGTAGTATGTACCAGGGCTGCGCAGTGCTATATTGTGTCGGTGGAGCCCTTCAATGCCCTCTTCTCCAAGCTGGAGCTTCTTTATCCGGCTACATACTTGACAACCCTACAGATTTAGGCAGTAGGCTACTGCTTTTGAAGCAGCCCTACTGCCTACAGATTACAGTGACTGATCCTACTGATTTTTACAGTGGCAAGTAATTTATGACACTCTAAAGCAGGGTGCAGGACAAAGCATGCAACACATTAATTAGTCTGTCTGTACAGTGGGCTGGTAGGTGATTACTTTGATTGGGCTCGGACCAATCCACTGACCTGACAGCTACGTGACTGTCCTGCAATCTGGCCGGGACAACCCTTAGATGAACCACCAGCAAAGGCAAGTGGCAGAGTGTAACACCTTCACACAACATCTGCCTATCAGACTAAGGTGGGTATCAGTCATCATGTCATTCAGTGTTCAACTTGCAATAAATATGTACTGCCTGGGCTGCTGCTACAGAGCATTGGCAAATGTTGCCCACCAGCTTTGTGTAATTACCTTCTGTGAAGTTAGGGAATTGAATTTGGTGTTAAGTTACCATTCAGAATGATACGTTTTTTAACATCTTTCCATATTGTGCTGTTTGATTAGTTATCTATTTTGCGACAGGAATTGAGAAAACTACCAAAGGAAAACAACGAGGTCTCTGTCCTGAAAAAGAAGCTATCAGACAAAAATACAGGAATTGGAGTAAGTCGCATAAAGCCACTCTTCTGCAGAACGATTCAGAAGCAATGATGTCCAAAATGTCGAACAAAAAGTCATCAGACTTTTGGAGAATTATTAACAACAAATTCGCTCCACAAGATTCCCTGCAAGCAAATCAAATCTCTGAAACCACATGGGTTTCCTTCTTCACTGACATGTTCATTGAAGAGGGTTGTGTGGAGGCTCACCATCCCTTGAAATTGGCTCACTGGGATCTAAAGTTTGAGCGACAGGACATACTGAGCTCAATCAAACAAGTTAATGCTTCCAGGGCTCCAGGTCCTGACGGACTCACAAACTTCACCATTAAGCGTAATGCAGAATTGTGGGCAGACTTCTGCACTACCCTGTTCGACAGAATACTGAGTAAATGTGCTTCCCCGACATCATGGAAAAGCGCGATTGTAGTACCGATCTTCAAGAACGGCAATAGGGCTGATCCGAAAAATTATAGACCTATTGCTCTTCTTGACGTTCTGGGTAAAATGTATGCGACTCAACTACAACAAATGCTTTTAAGGTGGGCCAGTGAATGTAATCATGTGGATCCAAGACAAGCCGGATTCGTAAAGGTTGTGGGATCTTCTCTTATTGAATCTCTTCAAGTTGGAAGCTATAAGAACAAACACAAAAATACATCTAGCATTGATAGACTTCTCGCACGCATTTGATAGTGTTGATCGTGGAATCCTCTGGAACAAACTAACTGCATGGAACTGTCCCCCGAGCCTCCTGGAAGCAACTAGAGAACTCCACACCAACACAAACATCAGAATTCGGCTGGACCAAAGGGGGACTCTTTCCAAGCCGATAGAGACATTTAAGGGTGTGAAACAGGGCTGCCCCCTGGCAGCGATCATCTTTAACCTGTTTTTATCTGATGTTGGTGAAGCCTTTAACAAAATATCTTCTTTTCCACCAAAGGTGAATGGTACCCACGTGAGTTGGCTACTGTATGCAGACGACTTGATACTCCTAGATATGACATCTATCGGTTTGCAACGCAAACTTGATGCCCTAGAAGTCTACGTACAAAAGAATGGCCTGCACATTAATAAACAAAAGTGCGAGATTCTGACCTTGCAAAATCTACGGACGATAAAGAACAACCAAAAGAAACAAGTCTGGATTCTGGAAAAAACAAAGCTGAACATCTGAAGAGACACAAGATACCTGGGCATGAGATTAAGCTCGAATCTAAATGACTCCCCGTGGGCAGAACTAGCTAAATCCAAATGCCGGCAACTGGCTTGTCAAGCATCCATAATAAACAGACAGTATGGGAAATTTTCCCTAAAACCGACCATAGCATTTTACCAACAAAAAGCTGTTCCAGCAATAATCTATGGGGCGGAAAATGCTCTTGGTTGTTCGTCTGATCTTTGGAATACCTTTGAAAATATTTTCTGGGTGAAAGTGTTAAATCTCCCAAGAGGAACGGCTACTGTCTGTATTCGGTATGAATTGGGACTAATCTCGATGCACGCAAGAGTGAGTTGGAACTTATTATGTCAGTTCAGAAAAACAAAATTGTCACCAATGGTACTGCAGTTTTCGATACTAAAAACAAGCACAACGTCAGACTGTTGTGCTCTCTCGATGTGGAATAGGTACTGTATGGAAGTGTTGGAATTGAACAACATTAAGTTATCAACGCTGATAGAAAATCCAGATTTAGCAAAAAAAAAACTATGGAGCTCAGACTGGTATCAAACATGCAAACAAATACGGAAATCAAGATCACTTGCGGAAGTACCGAGTGAGGCACAAGCATGGGGGATTCTACAAGACTACCTGGTTCAATTTCCGGACCAAAAATCGAGATCGCTATACATGCAGTTCAGACTGAACGTTTTAAACACTAAAGATCGTTTAAGTTTACGTACAGTAAACAACACTGATCAGATCTGCCGGTTCTGTGTATCTTGCAATGAGACGCTCAAACATTTAGTTCTTTTTTGTCCAAATCTACATACACTGAGATCCCGTATTCTTGGCCCTGTCATTTTGAAACAGCAGACCCTCTGTGCGAATGACTGGTGGTCTTTAATGTTCAATGGAGCCAATCGTAAACTCATGTTCTCATTGATAACATTTCTCGAGGAACTAAAAAAACGTCTGCTAGAACATAAACTTGAGTAGGAAAAAGTCATCCATAAACATGATGCGAAGGATTGCAGTCTGGTCCTACCATGGAGTCAGTGGACACATGACGCGGCACGGAATGACTCTCGATGACCTTGGTGGAAACTTGAGATGTGAAGGAGTGATAATTATGTGAATGAGTGTGGTTCAGTTTTTTAAAGGTTTAAATAAACCATAAAAACAGAAGTTATCTATTTTAGGTGGCAACAATGTATATTTAGTATTTTCCTGTGATGTCATTGTTATGGGAATTATTATTTTTGAAACTTCAAAAATCCTACATCTTTTGGTCACAGAATGTTGGCAAGTATGCGGCTATTCTGGGCTTTGTTGCACTGCCGTGTAATCACTAGACACGAGCAGAGTGAGTATGTTGCCGCTTTCCGTGCCGTGCTGTGTATAAAACTCAGTGTTCTCGGCCCGGGCCCTTAGCGCTGTTACAGCAGGGCAGTAGGCTGTAGGATCTTACAAGCTTGCGAAGAACAGAGTCTGCATGCTGGGACGTTCTCTGCTCTTATCACTCGGAGAAAGCTTCCATGCTGCAGAAAAAGGCGCTTTTCACTGTGTGTGTGTCTACATTGCAAGCGCCAGCGAGTGCAATGAAGCTGTAAAAGTCTTTGCTAGCCCCTGAGATGCTGGAACGACGAGATCGCCGCTCCAGCTTATTATATGGAAAGAAAATAACTCACGCCTCGTATTGCGCCATGCCTAATTATATAAATCCAATATGTTGAAACTGACAACAATGCATTACATACTTTGTGCAGACCTAACATTCCATTTAACTACATACATTTATGTTACATTGAAGTAAGCACTTAACATCGTAACGTTATTCGTCAATGAGTGGAGCTAACGCATATGCTACTTATCTCTTGTAAGAGCAGAAGAGGAAAGGTCCTGGGCAGGAAGTAGCTCATGGAGGCCAGAGACTAGATATGAGCATGGGAGTACCAGAGACACTGGGGTTCATGGGATGTGTAGTTTTCGATGTTTTTGTGTTTGAAGTTTAAAAAAATTAAAAAATTTAAATTAAAAGAAATATGAAGATTTAAATCTGCTGGAAGAGTAAAAATAAAGGATGTTGAAGCATAATGCTTGCCTCCGATGTTGACATAGAATTATTAGATGCTATGGACAAGCCTAAGTTCATGGCTACAGCAGCACCATCTGTTCCCATAATGTCTGCCAATATTGATGTTATTTTTTTATTTAAATTTTATTTTGTCATTTTAGAGCGTACCAAACCCGGAGGCATGAGGGCGCTGGTTACAGTAAGCACAACTTTGTAAATCATATAACAGTAGTACAGACATAGAGATCATGGCAGTTGAGAATTTAGGACCCATGATGATTCATTGTACAGTAATAGGGCTGGTAGTGTGTTATAAGTCCAATGAAAATAGCCACGTTTTGAGGCATTTAAGGAAGGTCCAGATGATGTTTACTATCTTAGTGGAAGAGGAAGGGCATTCCAGTGTTTTGCAGCCACTACCGGGAAGCTGCGACCCCCTGCTCTTTGCAATTTGAATCTCGGGGTTGAGAAGAGGTGCCAATGGGAAGCCCGGGTGGGTCTATTAGATTGTGATTTAGTAGATTTTCTTGACAGGTATCTAGGAGCAGTGTTTGACAGGCATTTGTGAGTTAGTCTGAGCCTTTTGAACAGGATACACTCACGAATGGGCAACCAGTGAACACTTCTTCTAGCCAGCTATATATAGTCTTCTTTTGGGATATTCAAGGCTGCTGTTAGTGCATTATGTTGGGTGATCTGTAGTTTTTTAATGTTACAGATGGTAGTTCATGCAAAGAAGGCATTACAATAGTCTAATCTAGGTACAATGAAGGCTCTTCCAATTGTAATGCAACTGTCCATGTAAGGAAGGGTATGCAGGTGTTGATGAGTTTAGTAGTGTAGGCCCCAGAGGATAGCAGTATCATTTACATGGCTAGTTAGCAAAAGGGATGAGTCCAGATGTACCCCTAGGGTTTTAACTTCTTAGGAGACTGGGATGGTGTTACTGTCCATCATCAAAGACTTGTATGCTTGGTCGAGTTTGTTTCAGAGTGTTTGTGAACCAAAAAGGATCAGCTCAGTCTTATTATCGTTTAGGCATAGTGAGTGTAGAGCCATCCAGGCCTGAATGGTTTGTTTGATTTTGCCTAGTGAGTTGGAGTCAATGTCGCAGGTGCTTGAGATGGGTAGTAGGATTTGGATATCGTTTGCATAGTTAGTATAGGAGATACCCATGGTATCGGGGAGGTCAAAGAGAGGCTTTGTGAAGATATTGTATAGCGTAGGAGAGACCAAGGCGCCTTGAGGAACTCTGCAGGTGACTGGAGCTGGAGGGGTTGATGCGGAAGAGAAGAAGACCGTGATTGTTCTATTAGATAGAAAGGACACAGTCCAGGCTGTTGCTTTAGATGAGAAATGGGCTGCTGAGGAAAGGTGTTGGCAGAGAATTTTGTGATCCACCAAATCAAAGGCAGCTGGGAGGTTGAGCAAAAGGAGGAGAGCAAGTTTGACGTTGTCTTTGAACTTTTCCATTTGAAATTTCTAGGAGTGCTGATTCCGTTCCATGACCTGGATGTAATCCGGATTGGCGCAATCCAAGAAAATATTGGGCCTCATGGGTTTGGCGGTAGCTGTGCCTGCAAACACGGCACGGCTGTCGCCAGAATCATTTTTTTTTCTGGCTCACCTCCTTCTCGGAAAAAAGAACTCCCCATCCCATCAAGTCCCATTGGACTCGATGGGAATGCGGGGACGGTAGCACCGGCACCACTCGTAATGGTGCCGGTGCTACCGTCAAAGTCTGCGGGCGGGTGCCGTTCCGCCCACCATGTCAGACCTGGCAGGAGGGCATCCAGCGCGCAAACTTGTACTCTGCCGGTCCGGTTACACTGGTGCTGGTAAGCCTACCTGCACTGTTGTTACCAGACCGGCAGGGTTGTAATGTCTTCAAGATACTTTTGGATCTGTAAATATGCTGCTCTGACAGTATTTTAAGTAAGAATAGGACAGTCGTAATGGGGCGGTAGTTGGTGGGGATGTTTGGGTCCAACGTGGGCTTCTTGAGGAGCAGAAGCAACCAGGTGTCTTTTAGGTTGGCAGGCATGCTACTGGTGGAGAACAAGGTGTTAAGGAGCAATGCAGTGAATGGGGCCATCTCTGCCGCACATTCTTTGATGACCAAGGCTGAGCAGATGTCCCCTCGACATTTGGATGGCTTCAGGCTTTTGATAATTTTAGATACTTGTGAGTCTGAGACCATGGTAAACTCGAACAGGTGAGTATGGTGGGTGGGCGGTGAAGGTATGTGTCTGGTGGCACTTCGGTAGGCCTTTTTTTTATTTGGCTAGGATTTTTATTTTCGTGATGACATTTTTTCCAATAAAGAGTTATGTATGTTGGAGCACCAAGTGAGGTATTTAAGGCAGCTGGCTGGAGGGGGAATTGGTGATTCGAGTTCCCATAGTATGGCAATGAGCTCTTGTGTGCCTGAGTTTGCTTTTTCTATTTGCTCGTTGATGTTAAAAATGTGATAGATGGAGTGCTTAAAAGCTGTAAATAAAGCCTTCTATAAATTGAAATCCAGTTGTCACAGCTTGCTAATGACAGTGTGCAGCCAGAGGGAAGAAACATAGCTAGGGCCCTGTGCCTGTGTTGAGGTGTAACCTGTGGATAGGCGGCTTGCCGCTGTCCTAGTTTTTCTGAATACCACTTGGATATGTCCTAATTCTTGCAAGGGCATGCCCCTAACTCTCTGTCTGTCTGCTCCTCTGCCTTTGACACAGTCAACCATGCCACCCTCATAAATTGTCTCTGTGATGCCTTAGGCATCACAGACTGGGCACTGGCCTGGCTGACATCCTTCCTCTCTGACCGACCTTCCCAAGTACAAATTGGTCCTTTTCTCTCCTCCACCCCAACCTTTACGTGCGGCATCCCTCAGGGCTCTACCCTATCGCTGTGGCTACCTTGCCCCTCTTGCCCTCCTGATCTCCACCTTCTCTCCTCATTCCAGTGTTATGCTGATGATGTTTTGGTAAATTGCAGGGGGTTGGCGGAAATGAGAACAACGTTTCTGGGTGACTGTATAACAAAAAGGCATTGCAAGGAGGTGGATAGATTTTGGACGCGCCTCATGGGTGGCGAAGCTTTCTCTAAGATTTATGCAATGATACAGTTTCTGAAGACAATGTATCAAACATAAATAGGATCTAACTACCATCACCAGTCATCAAACATTAACAGCAGTGAAATACAATCACCATATTTGAGCCTTTGTCGGTTCGACTTGCTTTTCTTTCAGATGGGGGGGTGGGATGGGGTCTCGGGACAGTTGGGATGAACCAATGTGAGACATATTGTGGAGTGTTTTATTTCCTAAAAGGATTTGATAAAAGTTTGTAATAAACTATGTAATCAATAAAAGAAATTAACATATCATCAAACCTATTAACAAGATTATAATGTAAGCGAAGAGCATGTTGCGTTCTGCTGCTAAGGTACACTACACTACAAGCCTCAAGTCTCTATGCAAACAGGGAATCCACTTGTACTTGCGTCTAGAGAGGAAATAGCCTCAAAGTAAACAGCGCCTTCTGAGGTTGACAGGATCTGCTTCCTTGGACCAGGCTGTGTCTCTCTCCTCTGCTCTCCTCTCCCCATCCCCTCTGGCTTCAAAGCGCAGGCATGTCTGCTGGCCTCTCATGTGTATGTGTCTTGTGCTGGGCCATATATTTATATATATATCTGTTACAGTAAAATGGCTGCCCTGCATGTGTGGACATTGTAATATCTGCCTGTTCAACAGTAAATTGATGACGTGTCACTTTTCTTTATCAGAGGCAGAATATTTGTAACATTAAAGAACCACGTTCTTGTGCAAGCTATGTCAGTAGGCTTTCTATATCACAGGTGAAATCTTCTTAACTTTTACCAAGCACGTCTCAGTGCAAACTATGTGACACTGGCTTGTCCGTTTAGAAGGTGACCACTGCAAATCTTCTGGTAAATGGTGACTTCCTGTGTTGGTTTTATCAGCCAACATTCAGCAGTGTGCAGCCAAAACTGCCAACTGAACTCTTGTGGTTGGCTGAGACTGGAAGTACACCATTTCCTTTTTCTTAGCTAAGCTGGCAAACATACAAACAGTTGCAGCTGAGGCACTGTCCATCACGTATTTGGTTATTTTAACAATGTACAGGTTGTATGGGATATTATCTTAAATGATTCTGAGTTTCTGATGCATGTCACAAGAGTGAGCGAAATTGTAGCTCCTTTGGGATGGTGAACTATTTACCGTCGCTCATAGGGACATGGTGGTGATACAAACACATTGCTTGTTCCTCCTGAAAGTCATAACTGAATTTCGCTTGAACACGAAAGTCTGGTAACCAACTTTTCCCCCCAATCAAGTATCTGAGGCAGAAAGGGTCCTTCATTGCCTGGACTAACGTAGTGCCCTGAAGTTTTAACTAGACAGAGCAAAAGAATTCAGGTTATTGAAGTGACTGTTTGTTACCTTTGGGGGATCGAGCAAAGGTGGTCAGGCCTTCAAGGCTTCAATTGCCAGGTGTGGGTGTCTTGTATCTCATAAAGTTATTTGTATTTCGCTGGCACTACTGCTTGCATACAAACTCTAGAGCAGATGCTCTGTTTGGTCAGGCTGCCTGCGACCGATTGCCATTTGGCAAGGGTATAGAATCCCTGGCTTTTTATATTTTTATTAGTTTAATAAAGTGATGAGCGTAATTCCTTCTCTGAAAGGGAAATCTGCTGATCAGAGTCCCTTTCATAAGCTCCATTTCAAAAACACACTGTGTGCCTGTGCCCTGCTGGCTTTGTATTCTGACCTGTGGCACCTGCTCTACCAGTGGCACAGAGCAGGTTCAGAGGACACACATGCCCATTTGACAGCTACAGTGACAGCCAAGTCTCTCCAGTGCAGGGGTTGCATTTGAAACATGCACCCTGTACCAAAACTCTGAAATTGTAGTTTTACTGTCTTGCTGGCAGATACATCTTTAGATATAAGTCATACCTGAATCATGGTATAGAGAATGGTATTTCTCATAATTGTTACAGCCATAGCAATTTCATATCACGCATTTGTCAGCCCCGTGAGCCCATCTCAGCTGTGAAAGGAGCATTTGTACTCTCCCCAGACCGGCTGGACCTTGCTATTGCTAGCAGGGCTGTAGCCTTGGGGATTGCTTTTCTTTGTTCCTTTGTGAGTGCAGGTAACACCCTCCACAGAGAGACAGCGCAGGGACTCCACAGGAGGCTGTCCTGGGCACAGGAATCAAAGGGCACACCCATTCACAATAGGAGTAGCCTCACACCAGGGTGAAGCATGTCTCATGTCTAAAGGCCTTTGAGTCTATTGAGCAGGGTAGGGGGGGTTTACTGTAGTCAGAGGGAGCTATTCACAGCTGGAGGAAGGTTCCACCATCTTGTTTCTCTCTTCCTTTGTCTCTCCTTTCTTTCCCAACCACTTCCTTTAGCACAAAGCACTTTGGGTGTGACAAGGTCCACTTGTTCTAACAGGCACTGGGCCTCTAAGCAGGATAGCATTAGTCTAATCACCTGTGACTTCTGTCTTCAAAAGAAGGCAACTTGCAATCCTTCTTTAATTCACTATTTTAAAAAAACCTGGGGAAATATTTATTGGAACTTTGTTAGGAGAGATGATATTTACAAAGTCCTCCACCACTGAGGGGAAGGCTGAGTGCCAAAGGCACAGGCAATCTCTGTCCCCTAACCATCCCTAGGGACTATTGGGGGTGAAATGCTGTTGAGACAAGATCAGTCTCTCTGCCAGTCACTACAGTGCCCAGGACCTCTCCATGTTGAGGGACACCTGCAGTTGTGGGCCAGTCTCCCCTGTGTGTGGGAGCATGAAAACAAGGACTGAAACGTATCCTTGAGTACCTCGTTCGGGACTCATAGCAACCGAGAGTCATGGCATCCTGGATCCCTGTTTTTGCCATTGAAGCGAGTCGAACCATGATTCAAGCTCATTAGCCTGCATCGGACTATCAGGACCGTCTGGAACTGCCTTTGGCACTCAACCGCTCTTTAAACCGCTGAACTGCGCATTCAAACCTGTTTGGCACTGCATAGTTCTAGCCCAAGGCACTGTTGCCCTGGTGTAATAATTAAGGATGCCCCGCTCTCACAGGAGGTAAGTTCTTTAGCCTTTATTGTCATTACCAAGTAAGCTAGTGCGTGAAACACTGGCGTCCCATCCAGCCAGTTTCATCCTTCTCATTCTCCTCCCAACGGCTCCCTCAGAACCCTCATATGACATACACCTCTCAACATTCCAACAGCTCATTGCAAGTACACATCACAACACTTCTCCCCCGTAAGAACCGAAAAATAGAGTGATGCTTAACAAAATCAACTGATAACTCCATTTAAAGAAAACTCCTCATAACACCTCATAACACTCTTCCCCCCGTTGGCAATAACACTAAAACCAAATGAAACACCTAAAACCAGTGTGGGAAAACATTACACAACCAACCACCTGCCAACAACGTGTGGCCACCACGCTATCAAGGTACACCAAACCCATTACAAGCACATAAGCAACACCCTAAAGAGTTACTCCGCACAAGGTAAGCCAACCGGACACAAATCAAAATCCATACCAATAAGAAACCTCCGTATAACCAACTGAAATACCCCGGAAAAAAGGCCCTATAACAAGTTTACAAAATATCTGCTCAACTCCATACTAGTTCCACAATCAACACAAGCCAACCAGGTACCAACCTACGAGAACGAAAAATAATAAAACGAACATCCACCGTCCTGAGCTGTCCCTCAGGACTGGACCTGCCACGTCCACTACTCAGTCAAATGACAATTTACCCAGTCAAATGACAACTTACCTAACCTTCCGAACCCTCAGTGCACTAACATCCTTATGCCGCGAGCTGCCCCCCGGAACCTCGAGCCTGCCACGCCCAAGCACAGACCAGCCCTGACCAGGGCAACAACATGCACAACCATCTGATAAGATACCTAGTCCAACCACCTAGGGACACAATAACATGGTGAACTAACAACTGATCTAACCATCAACTACAACACGTGACCCTAGACACCAATAGCAACCAACCTAACCACATGTGGTCTTAAACCACAGTCACCACATCACACGTGACCCCAAGTCACTGCCAGCAAAACTACCTGTGACCCCTAGTCACTGCCACCACAACTACACCAAACCTACTTGTGACTCCAGGTCACTGCCACAACACCACATCTGACCCCAAGTCACTGCCACCAAACCTACATGTGACCCCTAGTCACTGCCACCACAATTACACCAAACCTGAATGTGGCCCCAGGTCACTGCCACCTCAACTACACGTGACCCCTAGTCACTGCCTGCACAACTGCACGTGTCAAACATAACCCCTGAAAAACACACAGGACCCGGCCGGAACCCTATTGCGCCCCTGTGGAATAGAGCACTCATCACCTAATGCTGAGTGCCTACGCATTAAGGAGATAAAATACCCACGATATAGAACTGTGCACTCAAATGCGCTCACCAATACTCACGCACATACATACCCACACTAAAATTATATAAGGGCACACAAACATGCTTATTTGCAGGACTGAACAACACTGGCGAACCAGCACACAATCCCGGCATTTAAGGAAACCCTTTCCCTCACATATGCCACACAAGGCAAGATTAATACTCACTTTAAGAAAACGAGAAAACGAGGATATACCCACCCTTAAATCCGTCCCCTTGAGGCACTGTCCAAACCTTCTTGAAAACAAAGGTTAATGAGAGTCCACCACCACCCTCAAGTCCGCCCAAAATAGGCACTAAAATCAAGTTGTACATTTCCCATAAAATGTCTTGCAAGAAAGCTACCTGCAAAAAAATACAGTTACAACAATTTCGTTTTCCATAACCTGCAAAGGAAATTAATAGCATGCTATTATAAAAAACGTTGCAGGCACAACGAAACACTACACTGCTCTGACCACACCTCACGGGCCACAACATAAACATGAGTACCACTCATACCAAAGGCCCAAACCATGCACACCGAGGCCACAAAACATATACACATCAAACATACTGGCCTCATCCGCTTACACAAAAATCAGTCCTCTGACAGGACGAGATTGTTCATCCTGATATAAAAACTACAAAGTTCAGGATCAAACTCCTTAAGGGCGCCAAACAGAACAGCACAACGATGGCAGAACGCCCTATCCCAAATGATTTCTTCCAGACAGACTGCACATGAAGTTAGACGTGGCCTCTTAGCCTGGATCTGCGACCCCTGCTAGTTGATCTTCTGCTTTTTCCTCTTGAGAAGTTTGTAACCATCGGGTACACAAAAACGTACCCTACACTGACTTTCTGAAGATTGTGCAGTACTTACAAGTTCTCCTGTAATAGGACCCGACTCTAATAACTTTCCGTCGTCGTCCGGGCCTCCCATTCTTGACACATCTGCACAACAATCAGCAATGGAACCAAACGCAGATGTGCTGCATTCCACTTCCGTGTCACGATCCATTGCCTTGCGTCTTACACAGCACGGCACGCTGCGTTCACTTCCAGACACCTGTAGCTCCCCCCCAACGGCAGCCGGGGTCATCAGTGCATTCGTCGGCCCTGAGGGAGCAACATATGATCAGGGGGACTCCAAACGCAAGTTCCGCACACCGAAGCCACGGATCCAATCGAGCGCTGCAACAAACGGAGCAACCACCCACACTCCTTGAGGGCATGACCTGCTCCAGTTCCCCAAACAGAAAAGTCCACCTGCAGGTCACCACTGACACTGGCCCCACTGGCCCAGGCGCTGTCAGGCCCGCTATGGTGCCGCCCTATCCTCCAATTCCGACACCGGCCCCAGGCTAGATCAGGCCCTCTGTGGCGCAACACCGTTCCTAACATGAAACAAGGTCCTGGCAAGGTCGCCCCGCGGAACACTCATGATGCCGGCCCCAGGCACAATCAGGCCCGCTACGGCGCCACTCTGCCTTGCCACAGGGGACACTGCCCGCTCTCCTGACTTCCGATCTTGTCACAGGGCAGGGTCTTCGATCCAACCCCTTGCCCCCCTGCTCCTGACGCTGGCCCCGGACAGCAACCAGTCCGCTACAGCACCCATCCAACTGGCTTTTGCAATGCCAGCCCTCACTTCAGCCTAAGGGCTGCCGGAAGGGACGATCCCTGGAAGGCAATGTCTTCACGCTTTCTGACGCCCCTTCCACGGCGGTAATCCCATCCTCGTCACCAGTGTAATAATTAAGGATATCACGCTCTCACAGGAGGTAAGTTCTTTAGCCTTTATTGTCATTACCAAGTAAGCTAGTGCGTGAAACACCGCCGTCCCATCCAGCCAGTTTCATCCTTCTCATTCTCCTCCCAACGGCTCCTTATGAACCCTCATACAACATTCACCTCTCAACATTCCAACAGCTCATTGCAAGTACACATCACAACACCTGGCTCGGACTTGAAGCTCATCATTGCACCCACTGACTTCAAACTACCTTTTTGAACCACCAGCATCCTTGTTCATCGACAGTCAACCAGACCCTGGGGGATTCTTTGAACATCGATCTTCGAACGCTGCACCAGAGGCTCTCATTGCTGTCAAATTGACTGTCAAACCGACCCTGGTGGTCCTCACTATCTGCACTTCTATGAGTATTACTTTTGAATTGCATGAGCACCAGTTTGATCTCTGTTTGACATCCGCTTCCCATCTATAACAACACGACTGCTGTACCTGAACCGCTGAACTCCAAGTTCAAACCTATTCGCTGCAGCATCGCGCTAGCTGAGCGCGTCCTTGCCTCAGCTCGAAACACAATTGCATCAGTCACCTTCAAACCGCTGCTCAACCCACAAGCATATTCACTGTCAATTCTCATCACCAGTCGAACCGACCCGAGTGGATCATCGAGCCACAACCCTCGAACGCTGCATGAAGCTGCTCGAACTGGACTATGCATCCAGAATTAGTTGTCAACCCGACCCTGGTGCCCCTCTTACGATCTGCAACCCCTCAAACGCTTCATCAAACCGATCCAGTAAAAACAGTGGATCCAGTCACCAGCATCTCAGAAGTCAAACATGCTGTCAAACCGACTCTGAAGGTCTCACGATCCACCCTTCTTCAAGAATCACGTTCAAAACGCTGCAAGCCTGTTCCTACCCTGGTCCTCACTGCATCCTTTCCACAGCAATGCGACTGCTGAATTTTAACCTCATTAGACTGCACAAACAGCACCAAGAAGCCTGGTGCAATGCTGTTGAATCATCAAGAACCGCAGAAGGTATTGGTGACTGCTAACTGACCTGTTGGACCACCTTTGGCCCTAGACACTGGTTAGGTCACCTTTAATCCCTTTTTGCACAAGAACATATCCTTTTGCAGATATGGTGGATTTTGCTTGCCTTGCAACCCGAGACCCAGAGTGCTCCATCTTTCTATCTGTACATATTCTATGTTCATTTCTCAGGAGTAGGTCTTGTGCAGTGTTTTTCCATGTAGTTATTTTTGCAGATGGTGGCCCTCACTACAACACCGGCGGTAACCAATGGCGCTATTAGCACCATGGTTGCTGCCGGTATTTTAACGAGTCCGCCATGGTGCAATGGGGAATTACCACCCCATTCCAAGGTTGGCGGGGCGGTAATTCCCCATGCACCATTGGCCCTTCCCCATTCCCATTTTTGCCCCATAGGGCTCAATGGGAATGGGGAAGGCGTTAATTACGGTACCGCAAATTGCGGTACCGTAATTACCTTCGAGGTCCCTTTGCGGGTCCCTACTTTAACGGCTGGTCCAGACCAGCCGTTAAGGTCAGGAGCCACAAAGGGACCTCGTAATTAGGCGCTAAGGGGTTAACGGCGCTGCAGCCTTTTACGGCACCGTTAACCCCTTAGCGCCAGGGTCGTAATGAAGCCCGGTGTGTTTAATTGTAGTATGTATATATTAGTGTTTAATTGAAATATATATATATATATATACATTACAAAAAAACTTTGTTGTTATGGTTAAGTTGCCCTACGAAAAACCTGTGCACTTCACTAAAAAGAAATGTTCGCCCTCCCCATTGTGGTTCAGATTAAAAACGAAAAATAAATTTCCAAATACTGAATGGGGGAAAACTTTGCGCACGGCTACAGATCAAACCGCTGGACGGATTTGCACCAAATTTGAGGCAGTGGCAGGGGCTTGAAAAATCCCTGAAATTCGAAAAATCCCTGAAATTCGCCAGTTATGGCAGACTGAGCCCCCTTACTTGCCATCAGCACTATTTGGGAAAAAAAACGTTTTGGGCCCCAACCTACAACTTTGCCCCCCCTGGACCAAACATCACCGAACTTTTCAAAAAAATTCAGAGTGGGGGAGCGAAGTTATAAGCCGCCCAAAAAGTGCTCTTCCTATGGAAACAGCAACTTAACCATAACTACACAGCCACTACCATGACTGTGTAATATATATATATATATATATATACACTTTGTCCTCTGTGCCCATTGCATGCTGTGTCGTGCAAATAAATATCCAAGTTATTTTTCTTGGTCATTTTATTGATTTTTGCGGCATCCCACGACCTAGAGTGCGGTTTGCCTGCCCAGCAATGGGTTTTGTGTTTCTCTAGATATATATATATATATATATATATATATAAAAAAACACACATACATCCATAGGGTTGTAGCACTACAAAAAACCCTGCTGGAAATGTGTAGGGACACCCAAGCATCATTGACTAGTATGTAACAATATACATTAGTACCCGCCATGCGCGTCTGAACAGGAATACTGTGTGGTGATTGGCTCATTTGTGAGCCATACCATACGGTATTCCCATCCACGCCGTGCGTGCCGGCTACTCTGTTCCCGGCGAGTGGCGTGGCAGCCCCTCAGCCAATGAGGAGGCTCGGAGCGGGGCCATCCCCGCTCCAAGCCTCCACACGGCTGGAAGCTTCCATCGTCCCCCGCCGGAGACCGCGGTATGTTTTTTTTTTTTTCTTCCTCCCATCCCCTCCCTCCTTTCCGCCCTCCCGACCCCAATTACCTTCTTTTTTCTTCTGGTCTCGGAAGCGAACACTTCTGTTCCCAGCGCATCCGCTCCCGATGGCCGCCATGGAAAGGGAAAACGAACTACGTTTTCCCTTTCCATGGCAGCGGCCATTTATTTTGCCGTTTGTTTTTCTGTTCCGAAACGTGTTTCGGAACAGAAAAAAAAGCAATTAGTACCCCGGTCTAACGGGCCGGTGTACTAATGGCAATAAGCCACTCGGTGGCGGGCCAATACCGCCCCGAGGTAATGCCCCCGGGGCGAGTTATAGGCCCGAGCGAAGTGAGGGCGGTATTGGCCCGCCACCTCGTGGCTTATTGCCACAGTACAAATGACTTAGGAGGGAAAATATACAAATGACCTCATGTACCCAGGAAAGTAAATAATTGGGTTGCTACTGGATCAAATTCACAGCCCTCTTGGGAGTATAGCCTTCACTCGACCCATGTTAGCACAAAAGGCTAAGAAGGAATATCTTTTAACTGTGCCAGTTTTACCTTTATGATTGTTATCACTCTTGGTTTGTAGCAGTTTGAGGGCCAGGCTTTAGCGACTACTCACCCTTTACTTCTGCCTGGTAGAAGTCATTTTGTCACACTGTTCTAAAAGAAAAACTTTTTTGGCTAAGGCCATCCTCCCAATAATACTCTGTGCTTGGTAATTTCCCATAAGTATTGAAGAAGGTAGACTGCATGCACGAGAAAGAAAAAAGTTACTTGGCGTAGTGACTAGTGTACTCCTAGCCCTCTGTCCCCTCTAAACTTAGTCTTGAATCAGGTTGTTCAAAATTAATGAATCTTTCATAAGGCACTTAATACCTGGGACTAGTCTCTAAGTGCACTAGGATTCGAACTTGTGTTGTTCTTCTTTGTTTTGCTTCCAAGACAATCACGTTGCCCATGAGCTATCCTACATAGGCAGATGGAAAAGGACTATGGCATGAAGGGGTGGGGTTTGACGAGGCAGTCTGAGGCCACACATGCAGCAAGTTTTGCGCAAAAATAAAAGAAGGGCTTTATTTTTGATATTACAAAAAACGCTCCACATAGTAGAGACTGGCCCATAAGTATGGAAGCAAGGGGACTATGGACTACTGTAGTTACTATGATGAGTAATGCTTGTTTCTAGCTTAGCTTTCTTAGTTATATAGTGATTTTTAGTTCAGCTACATTCCCAGTTCTCACATCTCTTGACAAATTAGGAAAATCTGTGCACTAGAGGTTGAAGGGATTTGGCCAGGATGGTGAAATGAGAAGGCTGGGAATAGAATCCAGTTCTCAGTTTCCTAGTGTAGCGCCTAGATGTAGCATCATTTTCTCAGGGTTCCACCGGTAGGAGGTGGAAAAGCACAACATTAGGCTGAACTATGCATCCTAAAATAGATCACATTTTAGAATACGCTGCACAAATCACCAATATTTAGCGTTTACTCCATTTAGTGTCTTTGATTTGTTTTTGTGTGTTGGGCTATCAAGTTAATTTTAAGACTGATATCTGGTGCTTTAAATCGAGGGGAAAAAGTGCAGATAGTCACCAAGCTACGAAGCTGGCACAGTTCCCTTTTAGGCACGCCCTGTTGTTTGCAGGTAATGCCCAGTGAGATTAAATGATGATATTGGCATTTATAATGTGCCAAGGAGCACACACTTTGGTAAAGCAGTGTATCTGAGATCCTTTCACACAAACGTCCAGCATGTTGTTATGCATTTTGTTGAGAAAGTTTGAATATCTATATTAAATGAGACATTATTTTTTGCATATCAAACTTGTAGATATCATAGCTTTAAACTAAGCTTTAGAAAGGGTGTTTTATTATCCCTTGCTTTCATTGCCTAATGAGAAATCCGGTAGGTAAGTAGAGCAGTATGTCTACGGCTTAATTTGTGGATGACTAAAGACCTACAAGCAAGACGTAGAATTATAACACCACAAGAGGATGTATGTCGGCTTTGTGAGATCATTGATCAGCCGGAAACTATTTGCCATCTAATGACAGAATGCAAGATGCTTAGATATAAGCGTGAACTACATTTGAAACGGGTATTACAAGGGTTTAAGAGTCTAAACCCTGATATACTGTGGTGGATGATCTATTGCGGACAAACAACAGCTATAAGAATTGCAGCAATTGCCTTTTTGAACAACCTAAAGCTGCATGATGAGCTAACACAATCATGAATTTTTCAAGGTAGCACTTCAATTGTGCCTGAAATGTATTTTAGTGATGTGCTAGTAACAACTCTTTATGTAATTTTATCTTTTGACATGGCACATTTTTAGGTTGTTTTTTTTTCATCTTCTTCGTTTTGTTTTGCTTATCTGTTAACCAATGGCCGAAATTGGATTTTAAGGAATAATCAAATGTTGATTGTTATGGTTATTATGTTATGAGTTGTGTTCAGAAGTTTTATGATTTGTGTTAAGAAGTTGTATTATGATTCTGTATTTTTTGACATCAAATATTGTAAAACTGATTAAGTTCAGTTATATCAATAAAAAAAAAGAATTAAACTTTTAAAAATTAGAATAGGCACTGCTAATAACAAAGAAACATCTTAAAAAGTAATTGCCCAAGCTTTCCAAATCAATCCCTACTCGGCTGGTCCATGAAAGGACACCAATGGAACAGGTAAAGCTCACTTAGCGAAATGGTGTTCCGAGCATGGTGTGCGGGAAGCACAGTAGATGCATATTTGTCATGCCTTTTGTTCAGCAGGGTGGGCCCTGAAGGAAACATTATGGACACTGTGGGCAGGGGGCGCCTCTTTTACCCAGCAAAGGCTGCAGAAACGTAGCATACTTGTCAACCCTACAGATTTAGGCAGTAGGCTACTGCTTTTTAAGCAGCCCTCCGCCTACAGATTTCAGTGACAGATCCTACTGCTTTTTACCGTGGCAAGTAATTTATATGACTATAAGGCAAGCTCCAGGACAAAGCATGCAATACATTAATTAGTCTGTCTGTACAGTGGACTGGTGGGTGATTACTTTGATTGGGCTCAGACCAACCCACTGACCTAACAGCTACGTGACTGTCCTGCACTCTGGCCGGGGCAACCTTTAGGTGAACCACCAGCGAAGGCAAGTGGCAGAGTGTAACACCTTCACACAACATCTGCCTATCAGACTAAGGGGGGTATCAGTCACCATGTCATTCAGTGTTCAACTTGCAAACATGTACTGCCTGGGCTGCTGCTACAGGGCAGTGGCAAACGTTGCCCACCAGCTCTGTGTAATTACCTTCTGTGAAGTTAGGTAATTGAATTTGGTGTTAAGTTACCATTCAGAATTATACATTTTTAACATTTGAACATCTTTCCATATTGTGCTGTTTGATGGGTTGTGTATTTTAGAATACTTCAATGGTGGCAACAATGTATGTTATGTATTTTCCCGTGATGTCATTGTTATGGGAATGATTCATTTTTTTAACTTCAAAAATCCTACATCTTTTTGATCACAGAATGTTGGCAAGTTGTTGGATAAAGTGAAATGAAAAGCTTACCATTACTCTCTTTGAGGAGTTGAGAAGTCCAGTTACTCAAATCTTCAAAAACAAGAGGTGCGGGTACTGAGGGCCGGGTAGGACCGGCGGATTTAGCCTGCTTGTTTCCTGTCCTATGATTGGTTGCAATATGGCCATTAATTCAGTCATTTTATAGCAAGGGGGGGGGCGAGGGGGGAATTTGGTGTAGGACACACGTGATTGCCTTAAGGCAAACGGCTGCTTGATCCTGTTTTGTCTAGGACGTAGTTCGTATCTCTATCCCAGATCGCCCGAGTATCATTGTTAACGTCGAGGGATTACACATTATCTCGTCATCGCCCCTCCCCCTTAGACGGTGCCATCTCAGTCGATCTGCTTATCCAGGTCATAATCGGATTTCTCTCTTGTAGTACTTTGTAATGTGGGGACGAAGAACCGGACTTGTGTCTCCAGAATGGAAGGGATAATCTTGGCATGTATGCCAAAACCTCTATGAAACAAAAGATCTATTTTTATAAAACGACACATTTAATGCGACCTCTTTCTCAGTAGGTAAGCATCCACCATTGTTTTTAACGTTGCCTTCTTGAGAGCCTATCGCATTAACAGGGACCGTTCGATAAATTAAATTAGCGTTTATATCAGCATATATACGAGCATTGCCCCTCCCACTAGGGAGACATTTCGTCAGTCGTGTATTTAATTTTGCATTCTGGGACTTGTAGTCCTAGATGACCCCCATTTTAAAACATGAATTATAAATCCCACAAGGCAAACATAAAAACAGGACTAGACTACTGTCTCCTAAAGTGAACGGATAATGTTGGCATGTATGTTATGAGCATATCTTTGCCGTAGGAATGAAGTTCGTTATCACTAATCGCTCGGTAGACGGATTTACGTACAGCTGCTTACTGCTCTTAATAACTGCATTCGTGATTTACCAGCGATCACCGCAATGTAGTGAGATTTAACATATTTGACTTGTGATTCTAAACGGATCTTTAACACAGCAATTCCCACAGTATGTCGAAATAGTGGCGTAGCGTCTGCGTACCGGCTTACATTTCGCCTTCCACATTTTGTGGGTGGACATATTTGCGGATATTTTCAAATGTATATTGTTTTCAATCCTAGATGTCAGGAGTGTGACAAAATTGTGATTTAATGACATAACAACACCGCAATTAATTTAGTTCAAATTTCTGGGGGTTAGTCTGTTTTTTTAAGTACTACCAATTTCAGAAGATGAAGGGACTGGGGCAAGGGAGTGGCGAGGCACAATTCTGCCTACCAAACTTCACAAAATGTACACTCCAGTCTCTTGGCTTGACTGTAAATAATTGGGCTATTAGCAGGGGTGGACTAGCCTATAAGAAATTCTCGAGATTTCCTAGTAGGTCTCTGCAGACTGGGCCTCTTTTGTGTAGTATTTCCAAATGTTCCCATAGGAAAAGGGTTGGGCTTTCTGAAAATGTGTAATATAGGGCCACTTTGAAAATTATTTTCCGGGCCTCTTTTGGCTCCCAGTACACCCCTGGCTAGTAGCCCACATTTCCTTCGGATCAGCACAGGGTTTTCTGCTCCTGCTACTTTAGTGCACATGGACCATTAAACTAGCACAGGTTTTCTAGCTCTCTACTCCAGTAATTTAAAATAAGGAGCCTTTTATAGTTTCATTGCTGACTCTCCATTTTTTTTATTTCTAGTCTCTGTAAATGGTCTCTGAAGCAATATGCTTTTCATTGTAGTTGTATTTCTAGGTTGAATTGCATAGCCACTCAGGATTGTTTCGTGCAATAAACTATAGCAACTAGTGGTGAGTGAAAAATTCGCCCGCGAAACAAAAAGTGCCTAATCCGCACTAGAATCCACTTCCGCTCGTTCCACAAAATCAGCATTACGTTTCCACCCCCACTGAAATTTTGCCAGGTTTTGTGTAGTTTTGCACTGAGCATGGTGTTTCGTTCCCATGTTAGTTTCATGTAGCGCGACGTGAAACCTTGCACAGGTGTTTTTTTTCTCGATCCGTGTTAGTTTCAGTTAGCGACACAAGAACCTTTGTGCAGGTTTTTCCAAACTGTGCTAGTTTCGCACAGTACCACGAGAATCTGTGCATGGTTTCTTGATTCATATACACGCAGCGACACGAGAAACTTTGTGAGGGTCTTTATTCGATCTGTGCTCGGTTCGTGATGCAAAAACCTTTGTGTGGGTCTTTTTTTAAATCTGGCACGAGAAACCTTGTGTGGTTCTTTTTTGGTCCGTGGTAGTTTCGCGCAGCGACATGAGAAACTTTGCACAGGCTTGTTTTAAATCCGTACTAGTTTCGTGTTTTCAAACCATGCTAGGTTTACGCAGTGGCTTGAGAAACTTTGTGGCGCTCTTTCCGATTTGTAATAGGTTTGTTCAGCAGCATGAGAGACCTCACTGTTTTCGATTTGTGCTAGGTTTGAGCAGCGGCATGAGAAACTTAGCGTGGCTCGTTTCGGTTCTGTGAGATTGTGTCATGATGCCCGCTCCCGGGGAGCCGGTTCAAACCCTGCGTCCCCGAAAGCGGACATCCAGTCCCCAAGGAAGGACCCAGCAACCCCATATAGGGGCCCTTTGGACAGTGTCCGGGCGCCAGGCTCATTATGGGAGTGCTTGGGTGCACTTACCTGATGCAGTCCATGCTGCAGGTTCCCGGCCTCCTTGAGGCCTGAAAGGAACTACTTTACCTGTGGGACTAATTTACCATCCGGGCGTGGTCGGGGAAGGATACATACCTGATTGGAGGAAGGATACATACCTGGAACTTCTTCCAAGGCTATTTAAACCCCACCCGAACAGCCACACGTGCTTCGCGTTGTTCTGCATCTAGCAGCTGGACGCTCACCGTGTCTGCTCCTGCATCCTGACTTCTGCCACGCCTGCCAGCATCCTGGATCACCTGCAAAGGAAGAGAAGAAGAGAACAGAAGAAGGAAAAGTCCTTACCTGCTAAATCCGCATCCCGGAGACATCTCGCCGACAATCCTGAAAAGGAAGACTTTTACTTACAAGCGCATCGCGTCGATCGCTGCAGCGCCGCATTCCCCTCACCTTTACAGGGCGCCTCCATGTTCAGCAGCGATCATCTGGATTCGCAGTCACGCCCCAGCGCCTAGGGAGAAAAAGACAAGAACAAAAGGTGAGAGAGAGAAGGGAATAAGGAAAGCTAAATCTCCATGTTAAGACTTACTTGTTGATTCATTCCCTCTTCATTTCGGGTCCGCGCCGCATCCTGGCATTTCCAGACCCCGGCCCCTAAGGGGAAAAAGAGACATCAGCGTTAATGAGCGAATGAAAAGACATTACCAAAAAACGCTCATTAAAGACTTACCTGATTTCTACAAGGATTTCACCTCTCATCTCGGGTCGGTGCCTGTTCCCCGGCATTCTGTACCCTGGCCCCAATGGGGAAAAAGACACTAGCATTAGTACATTAATGCATGGACACAAGGGGAACCTCTTATCAAAAAACTTACCTGGAAGCCAAGCAAGTTTGGTTCTCACCAATCCGAAAATCCAGTGAAGTAACTGGATACCAACGCGCCCCTGCATCAGAAGCAGGATGGAGAGCTCGTCCTCCCAGACCCTAAGAAGGATACTTCTGCGAGCCAGACAAGCCAGATTTGGGGGCCCGGTCCAGTCCGTCTTCCGAACCCTGCGCATCACCTTAGAAGAGGTCACAGCAGCGCGAACCAGGCCAGCGCCTCCGTGGGAGTCAGGTGAGCGTTACAGATTGCAAGAAAACTTCATCAGTGCACTTTTGCGATACGCAAGGGTGGTGAAACGGCGGATTACCACGTAACAGATCTAAATCTTACAGATTTCACTTCCACGGCTGGCGGAACAGAATTTAGCAATTTTGCCCAGCCTAACAGCCCACCTCATGATATACCCATAAAGAAGTAATAATAATAGTCATATTGTTATCCTGTTTTCGTATAATGATTTATGCCAGATTCCTCTCCCAAGTGCTGTAATAATGTCCGTTCATCATTTAACGTTACTCATTTATTTTGTTTTGGCTATAAGGTAAACTAGAAGCTGTAACTATTGCATTGGAGTAAAGCCAGGGAGAGATGGCATATGAGGAGGGACACAATGCTTTTAGGTGTTGTTTGGTTATTTACCCACCCATTAATTGCCCATGGCCATGATAATCCCTGTGGCCATTCTCACCCGCTTTCTGCCACTCCTCACCCCAAACACACCCTCCCGGGATCTCTTTGAGCTATATTTGATCAAGACTTAACAACAAACTTTGCATAAAAGTGGCTGCCAGTGTTTTTTCAAAGAAGCCTTCTGCGAGTTCATGGTTTATTTGGAGCTATATGCATGCTACTTGTGTAATAAAAAAAAGTCTCAACCAGGTCTGCTTTCAGCCACTTCATTTACTTGCATAATTTTCCATCTGCTATCATTAAGGTTAACGTTAAAGGTATTTGTACCGCACATCGTCACCACTGGAGTGGTGCCCAGGTGCTCTGGCGGATCTGAAAAGGGGAGTGTGAAGAAAGGGTGGAGTGGGGGGGGTTAGTAGGGTGTAGTGGGAAAAGGAAATTGAGAGTTGTGATGTCCTGCACTGTTTGCTGAGTTTAAGTGCGGTTTTCGGGGCTGTGGGAATTCCCATGTGCTATTGTTGCAGGTTGTGTGTTGTTAGTCTGTTGTTGCAATGTGGTGAAGAGCATGCAGGCTGCTGTGCCAAGAGGTGGTTGTGTGAGTTTCTGTATGAGAAATGTATGCAGAAAATTGAGAATTTGGTTAGTGGGTTTTCCTTTTCTTTGCGTTTCTGTGGTCAACATCTATGATTATCCTGTGTGTTTGTAATTATAGTTAGTCTGCCTAGTTGGCAGGCTTGATGAGAAGTGGCAGTTTTCCTGTGTTGCTCTAGTGGTATATATACCTGGCTTATGCCGGCATATTCCCCCACCCTAGGGTTGGGGATGTGTAGGGTAGAGGATTCTGGTCCCTCCCTGCATATCCTTTGTAGGAATCTTACCTACCTAGGTTTACTCTGTGGATTTAGCGCTATGTGCACATGGGTGGTCGGGGTGTTCCCACCCGTGTTCTGGTTAGGGAAGATTAAATTAGGGGTAATGGTTTCCTCCCTGGGGTTCTTGTTTCCCGTTGTGTAGTTTTCTGAATTCCAGATGGTCCTTTGTGTTGTGTATGTTTTTGGGTAGGTGATTCCAGTTTATTGCTGTCAGGTGATAGAAGGATGATCCTCCAAATGTTCTTTTCTTGTATGGTTTTGATTCTAAGCGAATGTCGTTACTTGATCTGAGAGGTCTTGTCGATGGTAGACTGTTATATTCTCCTTTAGGAACTCTGCTCCTTGGCTGTGGATTGCTTTGTGTGTTATGCACATGGTTTTGAACTTCACTGTTTTATTGGTAGCCAGTGTAGCAGTTTCAGTGCTTGGGTGTTGTGTTGTCTTCGTGGTAGTCTGGCCGCAGCATTTTAAATGCCCTGACATTTTTTTAATAGTCGTTCTGGTATTTCTAGGTATGGGCTGTTGGTGTAGTCTACTCTGGACATGATGGTGAGTGTGTTGTGGGTGAAAGAGAGGAAAGGTAGGATCCCTTTTACTGCGTGTAGGAGGAAGAAACATTTCTTGATTATAGCGTTTACTTGTGGCTCAAGTGTCAGTTTGTTGTCCATTAAGACTCCCAGGTTCTTTACTATCGTCGAAGGAGTCTGTGCTGTTCCCAGTTCAGACAGCCATTGGATGTAGTGATCATTTTCCCTGCTTTTGGATATGATCATTATTTTTGTTTCGTCCGGGTTGAGTTTGAGGCTCTTGTGTTCATCCAGCTGTAGAGTTCTTGTAGACAGCCTTCCAGTGTTGTGTTTCCTTTCTGTGTATCTTGTATTTTGTAGATGATCTGTGTGTCGTGAGTGTAGTTGCAGCAAGTGATGCCGCGTTTCTAAATGAGCTTGATTAGTGCCATCAGGTATATGTTGAAGAGCAGGGAGAAGGAGGATCCTTTTGGTACTGCACAGGTGTATTCCGTTGTAGTGGATTTGAAAGATTTGATCAATATGGTTTCTGTTCTGTTTTTTAAGAAGGATTTAATCCATAGTAGCGCTAGGTCATTGATTTCTAATCTCCTGATGAGGATGGCATGGTTGACTGTGTCAAATGCTGCAGAAAGAGCCAGAAGTATTAGAACTGCCGTTTTGTCTGTGTCTGCATTAGCCTTTAGATCATCCCATATTGAAAGCAGCACCGTTTCCATTCCTCTCATCAGTCACAAGCCTACTTGTGCATGGTCCAGCAGTTGGTGTTTGTCTATGAATTCTTGTGTTATTCTATAGACATATGTTTTGAGTATTTTCACTGGGTAGGGTTGTTGGAGATGGGTCTGTAGTTGGAGAGTTCCTCCACGTTTCCACCTGTGTCCTTGAGGAGTGGTTTGATGTATGCCAATTTGAATGATCGCAGTATTTTCCCGGTTGAAAGTGATTGGTTGGAAAGGTTTCTGTAGTATTCCATTGCTGTTCCATGTGTGAGGATTGACTTGTGTATGTCTGGGGGGCATGGATCCGTGGGGGAGCAAGTGTTCTTCCTATTGCTTACCAGCTTGACAAATGTCTCTGCTGATATTTGGGAGAAGCTTCAGAGTTTGTTCTGGATATCCTCAGGTGGCTGGGTGGGTTGCATGTTGTGGTTGCTTGGTCTGCTTTATATGATCTGTTGGATGGTGCTGATTTTGTTTTTGAAGTGGTCTGCAAGGTCATTTCATAGGTTCATTGAAGGTAGTAGTATGTTTCTGTATCCAGGGGGGTTTCTCATTTTGTTTATGATTTTAACAATTCTTTTTGGGTGTTGGTTGCTTTGGTTATTCTGTTATTGTAGTATTTTTTGGGCCTTATGGATTTCCTTTTTGTATGAGAGGAATTGTCATTGGAGTTGTAATTACTTCAACCCGATAATTTTTTTCCCTCCATTCTAGTATAGCTTTCTGTTATTCCTTTTCATGGTGATGAGTGGTGGGGTAAATCATTTTTTTTTAAATTGTTTTATTGGTTAATCAAAACAAATATCAACCTTTAACAATCAAATCATACATTATTACATCTCCTACTAATAAGTCCATCAATTTCCTGGATCTTCCACTGTTCCTGAAGTGAGTGTATTTTGCTTATCGCCTTCCCTTATTGCTGCAAAAAATGTTTCCACCAGTCAACTGTCATTAGTCGTTCCCACCACTCTTCTTCTATGCTATCGTCAAACGAGATCGCTATGTTTCCCAGCTAAATGTCGAGTTGACTCTATTATATCTGGGTTTTTTCAAAAACGACAGCTTGCGTCCTGCTCATTTATTAACTTTCTCAGGAGCTGAACTTCCCTTCAAGAGAGTAAATTGAGACTGCACCGCATCAGTAGATCACGATAAAACGGGGAGGGACATTTTTTCAAATACGGGGCTAGGCTATTTAGTGCTTTTTTTCCCAAATAAAGTTATGGCAGTGTCTGCTTTCCACCTTTAATGTGTCTGTTTCAGACCAGTCATTTTCCCTTAACCGTTTCTTTGCCTTGTCCGGATTGTTTTTAAGGGTTTCGATTTTGATGTTATTGTAAAGAAGTAGGTCAGAACATTTATGCTTCCAGGCTCTTAAAAATGTGTCGCCCTGGCCATTTAGTGACGTTTCCAAAATTTAAAACGGAATTGCAGGACAATCCAATAGGCATTTGCGATATAAGGAGATGGTTTTCCAGAAGACTATCGAGGACAACGATTGGAGTCTTGTTTCATGTTTGATTGTTGCTATTTTCAAACAGTTAGGAAGTCTAAGGATCTTCCTCCAAAAATAGGTCTACAGCTTTCCCCAGCATTCCCAAGTTATATTTAGGAGAGTCTCGGCTCCGTGGGTGAAAATGGGTTACCTTTTGTTTAAAAAAGGTAATGATTGGAATCATGGAGTAGGTTCCGAACCTTTGATGTAGAGCTTTACACTTATTGGTTAGTTTCTTTAATCTTTCCTTCAGAAAATTATATTGGGTTTGCTCATTAATGTTTTTATTTATCTTTACCCCCAAGTAGATTGTGTATTCCACTACTTTTAAGGCCTGATTTTCAAGTGACCATGTAAAGGGGACCTTTTTCCTGATACCTGTAGCTGTTTGCATTATCAGTATCATCGATTTATCAACATTTATTTTCATTTTGTTTACATCCAGATATTTTTTGAATTCCATAATTCTTCTCTAGAGTCCTATTGCTATTTCATCGATGAAAACAACCTCATCCCCATATAGGACCCACAATAGATCTGAACCTTCGAGTTTGGGCGGAAAGGCTCTAATATTTTTTGGGGATGTTTGCATGTCTGCCATATATAGTATGAATAAGAAGGGGGCTAGAGCACACCCCTGCTTAATTCCTTTGAAGGTCCCGATCTTCTCCATCATATCGCCTCCGTTCGAGACAATTATTTGAATTGTTGTTTCTCTGTAGAGCTCTTGAATAGCTTCCAACAAATCATCTGGGCATTGCCACTGTTTTAATTTCGCCCACAATCGTTCTATGCAGACAGTGTCAAAGGCCTGTTCATGGTCTATAAAACCTAAATACAGGTTCCTTTTTGATTCCGGGGCTCTTAGTTTTAACAAGTTTAGCAAGAAGAGATTCAGGGAAGCGCCGACCCCTGTCATGAAAGCTGTCTGGCGGCTGTCCAGGAATCCGGCCTTTATCGCCCACAGATCTCTTAATAATATCGATGAAAAGATTTTGGCAATGGAGTCCAAAAGGGCTATTGGCCTGTAGTTCCTGGGGTTACAGCGATCCCCCTTTTTAAAAATTGGAACTATCAGAGCTGCCTTCATGACAATTGGATTGTTCTAGTTTGAATAATCTACTGAAATAGGGCTAAAATGAAATCTGCGCAGGCCTCTCCATTTTCTGTTAGCATCCCATTTGAGATGCCATCCAGTTCCGCAGCCCTTGTAAGTCTAGATGTTATGTCTTCCCTATCACTCTCAATAAGCCAGGGGGCCAGTTTAGAATTTATGTTTTTGTTTTGTTTTGATTGTTGGACCGATTCCATTCCGAACAGGGCTGAAAAATGGTTAATCCAGGCTTCCTTAGACACTTGATTCGTAGTTACGGCTGACTGAAGGTCTTCTCCCTTGTTTATAATTTCCCACAGGGATCGAGTATTCTCGGTCGTAATTGCTGCTAACATTTGTTCCTCAACCCCCCTGTGCTCTCCAGATCTTGGATGATTTTAACAAGTTTTTGTATCGCTATTTATTCCACCTTAACAGTTCTGATTTGACCGGCAGATTACTTTGGCGAATTTTCCTTTGTTCAGCACAATATTCTCTCCTCCTCTTTACCACTTCCCTGTTGTAAGCGTGTTTTCTTACAATTGTGCTGCTTTTATTACTGTCCCTCTTCACTTCAAATTCTTTTAACAACCATCTGTACTCTGTTGCATTTTTGTTATTTCTGATGTTATTATCCAATTTCATGAGTAGTTTTGGAATATGAGAAGCTTTAAGTCTGATCCAGTCTCTTCCCCATTATACTTCCATTGGGCATCTGTTAGGATTAATCTCCTTCATAGAGTTCCATAAGAGTTCTGTTACTAAAAGGGCATGGTCGCTGGATATATGTTTCGTTACAGTCATTGTGATTTAATCCACCCTTGTGTATTTCTGGAGACAAAACAATAGTCTAGGCATGCGCTCTTAAGGCCGCAAACCCAGGTGACTGCTCCTGGTATGTAGCCCGAGTCTGGCCATTTAACATTATCATGTCACGGATATTAATTTCTGTGGTCCATCTATTTTCCAATGTACCTATATCCGAACTTAATTTTGGCTTTCCCTTTCCATCCAACAGCTTTAAGTTTAAACTCCACATATTATGATTAATTGATTCTGTTCATCATACATGGATATGTCCAAGGGTTCCGTGATGGATGCCATGTAATTATCTATCTCGCAGTCTTTCTCACTCCTATATGTATTGATTAGGAGCATTCTCGTTTTCTTTTTTCCTTTATTTTTCACAAGTTTTAATACTTGAACATATGGATTTGGGGTTTGATGGTCTACTAGCTGTAATTAAAGTTAAGAGACTGGCTCTGGTTCTTCCCAGTGGTCCTTTTAAGGCTGGATTAGTACAGACTTGATAACCCTCACATAGGGGGCTAAATCTAATCCAAGATTCCTGGATACATATGATCTCATATTCTGACAGGAATTCAGATTCCCCTGAGTACAGATGTCCAAAACCCCTGGTGTTCCACGGGGCCAAAAGGAATTTCGCCCTTGGCCTTCCTGTTGCCTCTATTGCTTCTTTTTGTCCATTCTAATTTTTGGGCTTCCTGTTCTCTTTGCACCAGTGGCCTGTTGGACTTTTCTTGATCCAGTTTGCTTCGACTGTGCATTTTAATTGTCCACTGTGTACCACATTTTTGCTAACTGTTCGTTTTTGATTTTCAGTCCTGTGGTCACCGTTCGTGGGTCTTTCGGTCTTCTCTTCCTTTTCGCCAGGGTTCTCCTTGACGGCTCTCTCTGTCTTCTCTTCCTTTCGATCAATTTTCACCGATGAGGCCTTTGAGGGTTTCCCCTGAATATAGTTAGTTTGATTTCTAACTGTTTGCTTTGTTTTTTCGGGTGACCGATCTTTTCTGGGTCTGGATTTTTCCACAGGTCTTTCTCTTTTTCCCCTTTCTTCTACTATGCTTAACTTCAGGCCCAAGTCCCACAGTTTATTCTTTGTTCTCAACGATATCTCTCGCTCTCTGTGATTTGAAATGCATGATAACCAGATCCATCCTCCTTTCATCTATGAATTCCACAATTGCTATATCATCAGGTCGGAGCTTCTCTCCATGGAGAAGCTGATTTAGCAATGTGGATGTATTTTTTCAAGTTTGAGTATAGAGAATTTTGTTAGATTCTTCTTTGGCCTTAATAGATCCCTCTGAGCCAGAGTTTCGGTAATTATTTGCTTTGCTTTATCTTTTTCCCTGGATGATGGTACCAATGTTTTTTCCTTTTCATTTCGATTTCTTCGGGGTTTGCTCTCATCCCCGGTATTCAAGTGCTTCTTTCTGTGGGATTGGCCTATCTTATCATTCCAATTTGATGGATAGTTTTCCCTGACCGATGTTCTTCGACCCTCCCTTTCCCTGGGATGGTCTATCCTCCTTCGGTCTTTCCTTGTTGGTGTCTTTTCTTTTATATACTTCAAAAGTTCTTTCCTTCTTTTCTCATTCTTATGTGTGGCGTACTTCCCATCTTGTTTTTTTTCAATTTTCTCCTCCAAATTTGAGTATTTATCTATAATTTGCCAGTCTGTCAAACTGATATTCTCCCATGCTTCTTCCTCTTGATTGTTTTTGATGGCATCAATGAGGTCACTCAGACACTCGGAGGAATCTAGATCCACAATTGACATCACTTGGGACAACTCATCCGTTGTTTGGACCTTCTCCCCCTTTGACGTTTTGATAGGGGCCTGGCTTAATGTCATTTCTCTTCTTTGTCTTTTTGTTGATGGTCCTGAATCTTCTTTCGGAGGGGTTTGCATATTTCTTAAAAAAGCATGAGATCCGGTTGCTTTTCGTTTCATGGCTTGTTTTTTTGTTTTTTTTAATAGGTTTTGTGTAGACCAATGTGGAGGGCTATTTTCTATGTCCACTAACTCAGGCTTGCATTGACAATTCCCTTCCTGAAACATTGAATATGTTGGGATTGAGTCCTTATCACCTACTTTATTCTCGAGAACAGGTTTAGGTTGCTTGGACTTTATTTGTCCCTTTCCCAACAACATTGCCCCCCCCCTTACATTTTGTAATAGGCTTTGGGTCCAAACTCCTAGCTGGTTGTTCACCCAGGACATTGGGTATTGGAGGCCTGCCTTGTGGGTCTTCCAGTCTTCTATCTATGGTAGCTCTTATTTCTCAGGATTTTCGAATCCACTTATGGTCTTCCAAGATTGCTTCCATTAACAGATGTTTATCATTTGTTTTTTGACGCACCAGATCACATCATCGGTTTTGCCACCAGCAAGAAATGTCTGATTCTTTCTCGAGCCTTACGTCCAATCTTTTTGCGAATCCTGCAAGTTCAATCACCTGCTCCTTAATATTCAAATTCAATTCTCAGGCCGAGTTTACCACTTCATTAATAGTTTCATAGAGTTTCAGAAACGGGGTCAAAGTTGTATTTAGAGCCGCCATGACCACATTTTGTATATTAGTGAGGTCTTCCTGTCTTCCATTTTTACAGATCTCACTAATTTTCTTTAGATCATAATCATTGAGCATCCTCCCTTGTGTGGCTTGGTCCGGTCTGGGGGGGTGTTGTTGACTTGATAGATCTAATGTCTCTAGACTTTGTCGACGCTTATCTCTTTCTTCCTGATATTGACCCATCAGAGTTGGAGGGGACTCCAGGTCTTCCCCTTCCAGTGCAGCAATTTTTTCCATAACAAAGGATAGGCTCCTTTTTTTTCACTCATTATTTTTCCTGTGAGGTTTGCGATATCTTGTATAAGATTACTCTGTGTAGGTGTTTCAGAGTTAGAAGATCCCCTCTTTGGCACTAGATGAATCAAACTTTCTTGATTGTGATGTGGGATCGTCACTTTGAGAGCCTGAGGTAATGGCCCCGCTCTTTGATTTTCTTTTTTCCTCAATATTGATTGTTGTTTAGAGGACTTCTTATTGGACACCTTATTTAGATCTATGGATGGGGGTGTCTTCGTTAAGTTAAACGATTCCTCCCATATGTCTTCATGCCAATCAGAGTCATTTTTATGACCAGAGGAGACTTCTTTGCTTTCCTCCTGGGTGCATTCAGCAGATGGGGTCCCTTTGGGCTGTTGAACATTTTGGTGCTGGCTTATTTACGGTTCTTCTTGATCAGGGGAACGGGGGCCCCCTTGAGCTTGCCATATCTCGGGTCCGACTTCAGCAGCCTTCATACTAGCTTCTCCCTCCGTTTTTGTTTTTTCATTAAAGTTTATCTCGTGTTGATTTTCCTTTTGCACTTTTGAGATGGGAGATAAGTCATTGATGTTGCTTCGGAGGGGTGTAGCCATGAGATTAGTTCTGTTGGCCTGATTCATTCCTGTTATTGGTGACAATGTTCCTTCCATTTGGGCCCCCTCCATGTCCGAATGGCCAGACAGTACCGGGAATTGAGTTGTTAAATCTACAATGAGGGTTTCCCATAAGTCCGATAGATCTGCAGTGCTATGCTCTCGTGGGATCATCGGTACATTATTTGTTGTCATATTGCATTGTTACTCCCCAACCTGTGGGTCTTTTATCACTGTCATTGCTTATCAGGTTTTCCCCCTCACAATTTTGACCCTCTTGATCCCGGGTGACCTCCTTTTCGTCTGTTAAGGGTTTAGTCATTGTTTGAGGCACTTCTACCCCTAGCAGTTTTTCGCCTTCTATAATTCCCGGGTTACCCAGTGTTAGCTTTTTGCTTCTCCCCCCCAAGGGCTAAGCTAGTAAAGGGGAGGCGGGATTGTATTAAGGAGTGGAGGGTCTTGGATCTGTGTTGGGCGGGTGAAGGTAATGGTGGCTGGGGGACAGGGTATGAGACCAAGCGCTGCCTTACTTGTTGGCGTGTCTTTCTCTTTGAGTCAGCATCCTGGACCATTGAGTCGCTAGTCGCATGCATATTTTCTCGGGTAGTGCAGCTCCTCTGGTTGCATAGGTGAATGCAACACCACAATTCAAAAATAGTGTGAACAAATCACTTCATGTGAAGGGGGTTTGCTAGTTTCTGCCGTCTCCAGCTGTAAACAGCAGGAAATATAAATCATCCAGCGCTCTTGACTCCTCGGCGGGCTTAACGCTGCAAGGGCGGCCAAGCAGTGTTTTTGTGCTGGACCCCCTGGGGGCGTGGTTCGATGGTGTCACGTGACATGCAGCTCGCCTACCGAGTCGAATCAGCTGGTGTCCGCGCTCGCTTCGAACTGCTGTAGCTCCAGCCAACAGTCTCACGCGAGTTGGAGTGGGACAAAGCAGACAAAGCTATGTTCACTATAGACAAAAATCAGGCTTCAGTATGGCTTCAATATATAAGAGATTACAGCAGAAAACAGCGATCATCCAGCGCCCTTAACTCCTCGGCGGGCTTAACCATTCTGAAAATCATTTTGCTGTTGCTCTTTTGCAAATGAAGTGAAAGATTTTCCTTGGAGATCTCGTCGATTGTTCCGGCGATCCATTTAGAAAGTAGTTTTGTTTTTCTGTCAAGGTCAGCTTTTCCAGGGTCGTTGTTGGTGGTTTGTTAATATCTAGTTGTTCTGCTAAGTTGCTGGCTATGATGGCCCTCCAGTTCCTTTTCATGGTAGTCAGAAGTCTGTTGGGTTATTTGTCTGTCGTCGTTGGCAGTGTGATTACAAAGGAGATGATGAGGTGGTCGCTTCAGAGGATCTGTAGTTGTGGCGTTGTGGTGATGAGGTTTTTGTTGGCGAAGATTGAATCTAGCGAATGTCCCGCCGTGTGGCTTGCTCCTTTGACTAGCTGATGTAGTTTCATTGTTTTCAGTTGTTTGGCTAGTGATTTTTGTGAGTTAGCTGTTTCTTCATCAAACCGGATGTGAAAGTCTCCCAGGATTATCAGGTGTTCCTGTTCAATGGCTAGGTTGGTGATGGCTTCAGTGAAAGTGTCAATGAAGGTTGCAATGTATGTTGGAGGTCTGTATACCAGAATACATTTCAGCTTTGTTTTGGGGTTTGTTGTTAGGGTTAGGGACTCGCAGTTTTTGATGTTTAGTAGGTCATCCATTTTGATTTTCAGATGCTCCTTGTACGCTACCACCAGTCCTCCTCCTCTTTTGTTTTTCCTGTTTGCTTGTGACCACTTGAAGTTGTCAGGGATGCAGTTATGCAGTGTGATTTTGTAGTTGTTTAGCCATGTTTCGGTTATGAATAAGATGTTGATACCCCTGTCGGACAGGAGGTCTTTCTATCTATCTATCTATCTATCTATCTATCTATCTATCTATCTATCTATCTATCTATCTATCTATCTATCTATCTGAATTCTTCTATTGTACCACTAACCCAAAGGCCTCAGGGCCCACAGAAAAGAGGGGAAAAAAAGAGGCACATAAACAACAACAGGGAAATGGAGAAGCGGATAGACATAGTGGACCAGGATAAGACAACCTGCAGAGCCATATTAGTGGATGTTACAAAAGGCAGAGTAGGGAAAGATTGTTAAAGCAGTCTAGAGAATTAGCCATGGCCTGATCGAAGATCTCTGGCATATTTGGACATTGATATAGCGTTGGTAAGGTTGCAATGGATCTTTTTAACGTGGTTGGGTTTGTTTTTTAATCCTTGTTTTGTCTTGTGAATGTTCTGTTGGAGTTCTTCTGTGTTGTTGTCCCAAATTGGCTGGTGGTCTGTGTAGTCTACTTCCTCGCTGAATCGATCTGTTAGATTGATTGTTGGGTTGAAGGATTCTTCTCTGGTGTCACAGGGGCCACCGCAGACCCTGCGCTGCGGGGGGCCCTGCTAATTCATGTCCTGGGAGGGGCCCAACTTCCCATATTTGTTAAATTTTCTTTTTTTATATTTCTTTTTGAATTCACTCTGCATTCATAAAGAAATTATTTCTGTAACAGAAATAATGTCCTTATGAAGGCAGAGTGACTACAAAAATAAACTTTCTTTTTGAAGTCCAAGGGCTCCCTCCACCCCATGACATGGAAGACCCCATACTGGAGGCCTCCATGTCGTGGGGTGAGCCATATGACTTCAAAAATAAATAGTTATATTTGAAGTCACTCTGCCTTTATAAAGAAATTATTTCCGTTATGGTTTGTCTTTAACGGAAATCATTTCTTTATGAAGTCAGAGTGACTTCAAAAAGAAACAATTTCTATTTGAAGTAATAGGGTTCCCCTCAACCCCATGACATATCCGATGCTAACTCTAGCATGAGGGAATTGTTTATCATCCTCAAGGAATTAGAATCCCCTATCCCTATTTCCTACATCTGCAACAAAGACAAAGCATGGTGCTCGGACATACAACAGGCGCTTGCCAACAAAGTAACTACCCTTCAAAAGAAAATAGCAAAAAAAAAGCCACACTCAACCAAATACCCCATTCCAATAATAACACTATCGACCTCTCCTTGAAGGATCATGACCCTATAGCCTGTTTCAAGTTCACCAAAACGACCACTCTTGTGGTAGAGAAAGTTATCCTTTCACTCAAGCCATCTAACTGTCAGAGTGACCTATGGCCAGCCCGGCTCATAAAAGATGCTGCTAGAGATCTTTCCCCATTTGTCTCTTAACTTATGAATGCCTCATTTACATCTGGTACTGTACCTACCAATCTGAAACAATCATGGGTGCTGCCCTTGTTCAAAAAGCAAACCCAGATCCACTCATACCCACTAACTACCGCCCGATCATGACAGTTCCATTCTTGCTAAAAATCCTGATTGCCTATAATAAAATTCAAAAATTCCTAGATTTACTCAAGCTCCTAGGAGCGTGACAATCCGGATTTCGACCTCAACACAGAACTGAGACTGCCCTCATCGACTTGAAGGCACAAATTGATGAGCTACGAGACGAAGGGATACCAGCCCTCCTTCTGCTGCTCGATCCCTCAGCTGCTTTCGACCTTGTAGACCATAAGGTCCTTTGCTGCCACTTAGACTCGGCCGCCCACTTTTCCAAAGAAGCCATAACTTGGATAGAGTCTTTCCTAAGCGATAGGACCATGAGGGTGTTCTCACCGTCAGCAGACCCGATCCCCATCACCTGCGGTGTGCCGCAGGGCTCCAGTGTCTCCCCTACCTTATACAACATATTTACTAAGCCCCGTTTTGATGATCTGGACCTTCTGAATATCACCTACACTAACTATGCGGATGATACGCAGATTCTCCTCCCACTTTTTGCGGATTACAACAAGGATTTGGCCTTGGTAAATAGGGTGTATCTCATCATCCAGGCATGGATGGCAACTCATGGTCTATGCCTGAATGATGATAAAACTGAACTCATCATCCTAAGCACCGACCCCAACCTCAAAAAATTAAACCAAGACTACTCCTTGTTCGTAATTGACAGCAACCTCATCAAGGTAGCCAATGAGGTAAAGACTCTTGGCGTCTACCTTGACTCCACCCTCTGCTTCTCCAATTAGGTGAAGGCCATGGCCTCTGCCACAGCCTACACCTGTAAGACCATCAGAACAGGCAAACCATTTCTTTCAGATGACAATTGCATCTTCTTGGCCAGAGCCCTTATTCTATCCAGGCTTGGTTATTGTAATGCCCTGTACATCGGTGCCGATAAAGGTACCATCCATAGGATTCAAATCGTACAAAACAATGCCTTACGAGCAGCACTTGGCGTGTCCAAAAGAGTTCACATATCATTGATAAGGCGCCAAAACAACTGGCTCTCTAAACAAAACAAAATGTATCTAAAAGTGGACTCCCTTACTCATAAAGCATTAAACAATGCAGCCCCCAGCTATCTCACCAACAGATTCCAGAGAAGAATCTCCAATAGACCCTCGAGATCAATCAATACTAACACTCCCTACCACTCCACATAAGAGTAGAACAGCCCTACCTTAAATTCAGATCTAATTATATAGACTGGCTAAACTCTGTGGATACCTAGATCTACACAAATGTATACCCGCTGTACCTGCTTATATATACATATGCACCCTCATTTCCACCATGTTTTGCTCTTCTGTTACCTATCTACCTGACCCATTGCGGACATGTATATAATCCTTTTCACTGTGTGACCCACAATTTTCTTTGACCTAATATCAACTTGTATGAATAGAGTCCAATTGGTATTATACTCTGTATCCATGTAGCTATGTAACCAATCTGTATTATATTCTGTAACCATGTAACTATGTAACATGTAACCTAAGCTTTGCATATACTTTATTGTTGCGCCCTGATGCCCTTGGGTCTGGCTCACATTATAAATGAATAAACAAACAAACGTGTGTGTGTGTATGTATATGGTGAAAGGGTAAACACACATGTATGGGTGGCTGGGTGTGCGTGTGTGCATGTACGGTGAAAGGGTGCACACTTAAATGTATGGGTGGCTGCCTGTGTGAGTATATGGTGAAAGGGTGCGATTGCCTAGGTGTGCCTGCATGGTGAAAGTGTGCACACTTATGTGTATAGGTGGCTGCCTGTGTGAGTGTATGGTGAAAGGGTGCACACTTAAATGTATGGATGGATGACTGGGTGTGCCTGTATGGTGAAAGAGTTCACACTTAAATGTATGGATGGCTGGGTGTGTGTGTGTGTGTGTGTATATGGTGAATGGTATGTGTGCTTGTGTTCAGGGACGCAACAATACCTACATTTCGTGGGGGGGCGAATCCTTCAAATGTTGAGAGAGGCGCTAACTTCTTGAGTGGTGGGGGAGGGGCAAACTTATTTGTGTAGGGGCATCTAACTTCTTTACACATTTTAATTATACTATTCTAGTGCAGCTTCAATGTTACAAGCAATTAACTCTCTCCTTTAAGTCTGAAAGCACCCACTTATGGACTGCTGTGAGAATGAGCGGTCTCTTGTTCCCTCTCTAGCCTTCCAATCACTCCCCTGGCATGCAAGTACTAAACCCGCATCATGATTTAAATAGGCTAAAGAATTTGGCATTTCAATGCAGGTACTAACAGTGAAATGCTTTACAATGGTAATTGCTGGGCCCTTGTTAACAGCGAAATCCAAGTGCTGTTTAACATCTGTGTCCTGTTCTGTCCGGCAACTGCTCTGAAGGTCAGCCAGGTTGAGTCAACATAGCCCAAAATTTCAGGGGGAGAGTGCTGAAGCCCAGTCAACTCAATGGTGCTACGCTACTACTTGGGTTTAATGCCTTGATTACTTATTGGTAATCGTCATTACTCCTAGCCCTATTCTTCCTCGTCCCTGTAATTGTGTATGAGGCAGTACTTGTGCATGAGGCACTCTTCCTCATATACAAGTACTGGGATGAGGTAGAGGTACATGGAGGTAATGCCTGATTTAGCTACCTATAATCTATCTTCATTACTCCTAGTCCCACTCTTCCTCATCCCAGTACTTACCTATGCGGCAAAGAGCCTCATACGTAAGCTGTAGGTCAAGGAAGAGGGAAGTGAAGGTAATTCTGGGCAAAGGAGCTGGTTTTGGAGGTTTGGGTAGGGTGGCAGGAGGGAGAGGGGATGTGTGGGGGTGGGATTGTGCGATAAATCATAATGTCTGTCCATGTCCAGGCTAAGCAGGCATGATATTTGGTATTAGTGGCTAGAGAGACATTTTGGTGCAGCCAGTCCAGTGATTCCTCAGTTTGGTATGACTTTTTTTTAACTGCGCATTTCTGATCAAGCAGTCCTGCTAAGTGTAATTACCTGGCTAGACTGGCATTTGGGTGCTGCCAGTCTAGCCGTTTCTTACTGCCGCATTGTATAATTATTTGGGCCTCTGTGATAAAATTATATTATATGATATGATATAAATCATTCATAAGAGATCTGTACACAAGTGTTTCTAGACGTGAAAAGACAAGGGAGGGAAGATAGAGAGAGGACAAGACAAACAATCTTACTAGGCCTTGTGTCATTCAGATCATGCAACTGCGAGAACGAGAAATGCAAGGGTAGAGGGAGGGGGGAAGTGCAAGGAAGAGGGGAGGAGAAAACAGGGCAGTAATGCTCTGAGTAAGTGCAGCCGGGCAGCGCAGCCCTGAGTAGTGCAAGGAGAACAAGGGGCTGTAGGCTTACAGTTACTGCCCCTAAGTGTGTAGTAGGCCTGGAGGCAGTGCAAGGGTGATTGATCAAGAAAGAGCCTGGACTCAGTGAGACTCTGAGGGTAGCCAAGCAACCAGTCAGTACAGCAGACAGGTAGGTCAGGTAGGTCAAAAAGCGTTCGAACGTAGTTGGATTTGTAAGCAGGAATATGAGTTTCTTTCACCAGTAAAACCTAGTATTCCAAGGTTGTATATATTACCAAAGAGTCACAAATCTTTGACTAACCCAATAGGGTGCCCAATAGTTTTAGGGACGGGGTCAGTGTTAGAACCTCTTTCAAAATATGCTGACCGTTTTTTAAAACCTTTCGTCCTGGAAATGTACTCATATCTACAGGACACTACAGAGGTAATAAATCTGATTGAACATTATCCATTTGATGACAAAAAACTACTTTTGGCAAGTTTAGATATAGTGTCATTGTACACGTGTTTCCACAAGACATCACACTTGCAGTAATTGAGGAAGTACTTTTAACTAAGAGAATAAGTGGAACTACTCCGAATAGTTTCATTTTATGGTATGCTGAGCTAGCACGGATGGAAAATTATTTCAGCTTCAACAACAAATGGTTTCATCAAATACACAGAACTATGATGGGGTCATCTGTGGCCCCATCAGCAGCAAATCTGTATGTTGAGTCTTTTGAAGTTGGGGTGATATATAAAGAATCAAATCCATTCCTCCCTAATCTCCATCTGTGGAGGCGGTTCACCGATGATATCTTGGTGATATGGGATGGATATGAAGCCAGCTTCAAGGAATTTGTGCAATGGATCAGTAAACAAAATGCATTTTGTGAAGTTCACTGCTGTTAAAAGTACTTCTGAGATTAATTTCATGGAAATCACAATTTGGAATGACCCTGAAGAATGGGTACTAAAAGTGCGACCATATCACAAGAGTACAAATAGGAATTTTTTTGTTACAATTTGGTAGTTGTCATCCGAAACACACAAGGGAGAATCTTCCGGTGGGACAGTTCCTCCGTTTAAAACGCAACAGTTCAGACAAACATACTTTTGAAGAAGAAGCCGAACGGTTGGGCCAGAAACTCATTGCAAGGGGTTACCTTCGATCGTCAATAAAGAAAGTCCATAAAAAGTCCAGAAATAACAATAGTGAAGCCCTTTTGGAATATAGATCTAAACCCAAAATTCAGGATAAGATTGTGTCTGTTAGCACTTTCAATTCTCTATCGAATAAAGTGAATGCCATTGTGAAGAGAAACTGGCACATTTTAGAGGGTGGAGAGTGCCCTTTAGCTCGTGCACTATGTACTTTGAAATGAGGAGCAAACATAAAAGATCTTGTCACGCAAAATTATGTGTTTGTTAGAAGAGAGCAGTTAACCCTAACAGAATCATGGGGTTCATCAAAACCAATAGGACACTCTCCTTGTGGCATGTGTACCTGTTGTGCTTCCATGAAAAGGTCGAAAGAGATTGATTTGGGAGTTAAGAGCCCATGGAAACAGTTGCAATTTACCAACTCCAACTCAAAAATGGTGGTTTATGCAATATGGTGCCCGGGCCATATGTTGTATATTGGCATAACTGAGAGGAAGGTTAAGATCAGAATTTTGGAACATAAGAGCTATATAAGAAATTAATTACTTGCTGCCCCCTTGGTTGGCCATTTTTTAACAATGGAACACACTCCGGAGTCATTAGTTTGGACTATTTTGGCACAAGTTCCGTTATTAGGGGTATTGCCATTAGCAAGAATACATTATACAACAAAGAACAGAGGCTAATTTATCTGTGCAATAGTGTTGAAGATGTCTGAACTAAATGATCGATTGGTCTACAATTTGAAGTAAAGTGCTTCAAATCCCAATAGAAACAATGCATGCTGTAAAGTGGTTGTTACACTTTGCAGAGTTGTATAATGATGATTCCTGTGAGATGCTACAGAGGCAGATGTTGACGTTTAGCCACACTCGGAATAGGTTTTACAACATTGAGTGGTAAAAGAGAAAGAAAACGTTGGTGCAGCTAGACCTGATTAAGTCACAAGTAAAAGCAAAAAGCAAGTGAAGAGTTAAAAAGTTAAAGATCTACAAAAACAGGAAAGAAAAAGTGGAGGGTCCGTGGTAATTACTGGCGAAGTAATGTGGTTCCATTTATCTTGACGAGTAAGTCTCTTTTAAAAAAAAAACAAAAAAAGATTCTTGTCAGTTTCTGTCAAGGATATAATGTTGTGTTGCAGTATATATATATACTCTCTGCAACATGGATAGCATATTCTGAGCAGAAAGGCAAACAACACTTTATGTACTAGTGTTTTGTGTACGTTAGTAAGCTAGATTCTTCATCTTCCAGCGTAGTCGACAAGATAAAGAAAGGACTAGCCGTTGTATTGTGGAGGCTTGAAGTCGGCGATGCAAGTTTATAACTTCTTTTGAGATTGGACAACCAGTTTATCAACCAAAATAAAGGTGAGTCATGGAGCCTCATTTTTCATGACATACAGTACGCTCAGTTATAAAGGGATGTGAAATTTTGGATCAGTAAACCCAGTTGATTTTTTTACACAGTAATGAGCGTAGTATACATCGGCAGTAAACAGATGCGTTGTTTTGTACTTACAGAGCCATTCGGGTTGCTTATTGACTGATTTAGTAACCGCTACATGTGCGGAAGCAACACGTTTTTTGAAGAAGGAACAAATACCACTGGAAGTTGATGGATGTCTCGCAGTAGGCACCGGATTCGCTCCGGATGGACCACACCTCTAAGTGAAAGATTCCAACAGTTTTGTGAGTAGATTACCTGCCTATGTGTTGCCAGCGGGTCATGTACAATTAATATGCACTACTCAAAAGAATGTCGATACTGAGTTAGTGCACTAGTTGAGCATAGTGTTGACAAGTTTTTGGTTACATTTAACATTGTGTAACCCAAGATTGAAATAGAATCATTGAGTGGTTTTGATTACAAAAACGTGGCAACTAGGTGAATCTTGAGGTCACAAGGCACACGCTAATATATGTGATGTTCCAGTTGTGGTGGAATATAGTTTAGTGATTTTAATCATGGTCAACATAGTCTTTTGAATGTTTTCTTTTTTCTAAACAGAATGGGTTGTTGTTTTTAAAGTGAATTTAATATATAGACCTTAGGTAGTGAAGGTCAACATTTTGTTGGTTTAGCCTTCTTTGGAAGATCAATCATCTTTGTACTGATTGGATACTGTCCCTCCACATCTCATTAGATCCGGTTCCTAATTACAAGGAATTCCACTCTCTGCATTATATTCGAGATACCCATAGTAATGAGGTAAGCCTTGCCAGAATTATTAATTCATTTTGGCAAAGAAGTTCCATGATTTAAGGTAATGCGATCCAACCTACACTAAGTGTTGTGCTATCTCCTTAGGTCGCTGTCTTATTAGGCAATTTAACCTCATGAGGAGCAGTCAGAAGTGCGTACCCATTGGAAGATGGACTATTGCCAAGCCCATGTTATGACACATTGTAATTAACTTGTCTCCCCTGAAGAATTTCCCTTAATCAAGTTTGTGATACAAAATTGGGAATGAAACATGTTGGGAATGTTGTTACTGTTATATTAATCATGACAGGTGTATTCAGATACTGTTAGTTAGTGCCGTACATGCTGATAATACATTTTGACTTGGATTAAATATGGCATGTAACTAGACACAGGTACTCTCAGATTAGGACCCAGTGCTAGTATAAAATATGTGTCATTTCTTTAATTTTTTTATTTTTTAAATTCACTTTGTATCTACCTTTTTAGTCGTTTGTTAGGTCTTTTTATGCAGTGTGCTTATATGTAACTGATGAGCATTTGTTTGTAGTTTGTAAAGTCAGTAGTGGTGTTAGTGTATTTTTAGAGCATAAAAAAATATTTTGGTGTTGTGGGTTTCACCCGTTTTTTTCATATATGTGTTGCAGAGTACTTGGAGTGTATGAATTTTGTGTAATAGAGTGAGAATTATTGATTTTTATCAAATAAAACTTTTAGAGAGTTTATATTTATAAAACTGACTCTTGATTTAGAAAAAAATATAGAAATTTAAAGAATTGAAGTGGTGTCAAATTGGGTACGCAGCGCTGACTTTTCCTTTACGATAGGGTTGGTCCTCGTACAAGAGGACTTTGACCTTTGAAGTTGTAGCAAAAGAGGTGACAGGATTTTTTTGATAAAATGTTTGTTGTTGAAGGGGCATAGTCCTGTCCTCTTGTTAAAATCAATCCCCAGGTACTTTTTTAGTTCAACAGATCATGTAGGCCAGCAGGGGGGGAAGAGAGGGAAAGCAGAGGAGAAGAGGAAAGGTTTGAGCTGCTTCCAGAACTTCAGGTGGTACGCTCAAGTTTGAGAGGGACAGGGAGGCCATTCCAGAGGGAGATACCTGCAGAGGAGAAAGATCTACTCCCCCCTCACTCTCTGCCTGGCTAAGCGTCTAACCCTTAGAGAGTTGGAGGTAGCTGGGTGAAGGGCTCGCGAAGGAAGGTATTTTGGAGCAGAGCGTTGGACGTAGTGTGGGCCCAACCCCAGAAAGCCTTGTGGACAATGCAAAGGGTCTTTAACGTGATCCTTCCAGCCACCCGGGGCCACTGGAGAGATTTCAGGGCTAGAGAAATACGATCCCTGAGCTTGAGGCCAAGGATAAGTCTTGCAGTCCTGTTCTAGAGTAGTTGCAGAGGGCGGAGAGTATAGGAAGGCAGTCAAGCCTAGAGAGAAACAGGGCTCTGGAGATAGTGAGCTTCTGGGGAAAAGTGAGAAAGGGAAGAGTCTCTTTGAGGAGGAGCAGCTGGTAGTGGCACTTCTTGGCGACGTCCGAGATGTGAGGAGAGAAAGAGTGAGTGGAGTCGAAGATTACACCCAGGTTTTTTACCTCGCAGGAAGGCGAAGGAAGAGGGCCCAAGGTGTGTGGCCAGAGTGAGAGAGGGAAAGCAGGGTCCCAATGAGAAGGATCTCCATCTTAATGGTATTAAGGCAGAGATCGTTGGAGCCGCACCAATCCTGAATCGCGCATAAACAGTCAGGAATGAGTGAGAGAGGAGCCTGAAGGAAAGCTGAGTTTCATCTGCATAACACTGAAAGTTGGAGGAGAAGGTAGAGATCAGGTGGGCCAAAGGGGCCATGTAGAGGTTGAAAAACCAGGCTAAGAGGATAGAGCCCTGGGAAACACCACAGGTAGAGAGAGAGGTGGCGGGGAGAAAGGGACCAAGTTAGTCCTGGGAGGGGCAGTCCAAGAGGAAGGAGGTCCGCCATGCCAGGGCCTGATCCGTGATGCCCAGGTTCTCACGTAGTCGATTGATAAGGATGCCGTGTTTGACTGTGTCGAAAGTAGAAAAAAGATCATGGAGGATTAGGACAGAAGGAATGCTGGAATCAAGGTTAGAGAGCAGATCATCACGGGTATTCAGGAGAGCAGTTTCCGTGCCTCTGGCAGCTCTGAAGCCAGACTGATGGTCATGGAGACAACCAACAGATTCAGTGTGGAGAGTAAGCTGGGGGATGGCCAGCTTTTCCAAGAGTTTGCCCAGGAAAGGGATGATGAAGTTTGGGCGATAGTTTGCCGGGCAGGTAGGATCGGCAGACGACTTCTTGAGGAGTGGTTGCACAAGGGAGTGCTTAAGAGGAGAGGGGAACGTTCCAGTGGCGAATGAGTGATTACAGAAATCGGCCAAGGCTGGAGCACGGGTGTCAATATGGTTCTTGATGGTTCTGGAGGAGCAGGGGAGCACCTGTTTGGACAACACTTTCATAGATTGGACTTGTCTAGAAACCTCATGAGGTGTTGTCAGAGAAGAGAGAAAAAGGAGAAAGGAGGAGGAGAGGTAGAGATGGTCAAAGGGGGGCTGAGAGAGGAAGAGGGAGAGGAAGAGGAGATAGAGGACAGGATGTCCTGAGTTTTAGCTGAGAAGTGAGAGGCCAGAGCCAGACAGAGGGCCTGGGAGGGAGCAGGAGAGGTAGAGGCTGCAACAGGATTGACCAGTTCCTTGCAGATTTTAAAGTGTTTGGCCGTGTTGTTAGAGGCTGCAGAGACCTAGGCTTGAATATGTTCTCTCTTCTTGATGAGTGTTTTTGCTTCGGCTGGCATTTTGGTGCAACCAGTCTAGGTATGTCTAAATGTGGCCTGGCATGCTTTACTATAATGTTATTACGTGTCTACACTGGTCTACATTGTGCAGCCAGTGGGACATGTTTTCCATGTGGCATGGCATTTTTAATAGCAAAGCATTAATGTTCCTGTGCATTGTTTACAGCAGTCTTCTAATATGGCAATACATTTCTTTCCATATTATTTTTGTTCTGGGGCTTTAAATTAACACTTTGCAGGACTCACATTACAAGCTTCATTTGTTGGAGCACTTAAGCCGCATGACGGCCTGAAGGGCTGCAGCAAATGAAGCTTGTGATGTGAACACTGCAAAGCGAATATTTAAAGCAAAGGAATACACTTGGCCTTTAATGGCCGTTCATTGTTAGAAGACGGGCAGCCAGCAGGGTGCTGAAACACTTAATGCGCAGTGAAAAGCTATACATCCTTCTTTGACACTGGTAGAGGAACCAGTGTTAAAAGACGATGAGATGATAATGAGTTGGCATTTAGTGTTGACAAGTAGGGAGAAGTGCCCATTGCAATTTCTGCATTCTATGCCTTCTGACCGCGTCGGATTTATTCCTTGCCTCTTTCCGAGATTAAAGTAGCAGTCACCTCCACCATTTTATATGGCAAAAGCACCAAGAAACATTTTTCTAGCACATATAAGTGTTTAATTGAGGAAGTCTTTTAACTTATCCTAAGGAAGACTGAGATTTCCTTGGACAACAGGTAGATTAACCCCAGACTATTTTTGCTGTACAATTATGTTAAATTGCGGCAGTGCGGGAGACAAACTCTTTTTGTTGGAGACTCCCAGGAGTTGCTGGAGGCTTGGTTGGCAGGTCTGCTGTCAGCAGCTGGTAAAGCCTAGCAACATCAGGCGTCCTATTTTCAAATCAACTTCTGTATTCTCTTTATGCAGAAGCCAAGTTTACGGACTGTAAAAAGCTTTTTCAAACTTTTTTGTTCTGGGCACAAATTAATCTCAGTGTTTCTCACTATATTGGCTGTTCATACATTGTTTTCCGTTCCAGCAGCAACAGTTTGTCACCGGTTGACGTTGCTTTATTGCCTTACGGTTGTTTGCTCTATACACACTGATATTAATACTACATATGGTGATCCAATCTTGTATTACATGTGAATGTATATCATATTACAGTGATATTGTAACCATATTTTTCTGAGTGCACTGGAAAAATGTAATGGGATGCCACTTCCTGTTTTCTCAAGTGGTTAAAGGTCGTGTGCCACCACTTCCTGTGAGGTCACTTGGGGGTGGGTCAAATGGCATCACTTCCTGTGAGGTCATCAGAGGTCCTGGGTCATGTGATGTCACGCCCGCTTCCCCTAGCATTTTGGTGAAATTACGTCCCTGCCCAACACTCGTTCCACATAGTCGCGATTATGGAGGTCTCTGTGCTGTTCACAGATGGCACTGTCCATCCTTCTTGGGTCACGCTAGGTTGTCTGTGTTGGGGTTTTCTTCCCCTTCATTATCCTAGTTCCAGCTCACTCTGTACTTCCTCCGTACAACAGCGGGTTCCTTTCATTGGGCACAGGGCATCCTTGCTTCGTTCTGCTGTCCCTGTAATGCAGGGTTAAACATCCTGGGCTTCTCCTTCCTGACGCTGACTCTCGGATAAGAGTCTTTCTCTTTTTAAGCTGCTTAGTTGGGTCCTCTCCAGCGGAGGATCATAATCCTCTTTCACTGTCCATAAAGTATTCTTCATCACTCCATTATTCTTACTCTTCACAGTATTGTCAATTTTCAGTGGTGGAGTGTTCAGCGTTACTCCTCTATTCTTCTTTTTCACAGTATGATTGATTTTTATTTGAGTGTTAGAAATTGTGTCACAGTAGCAAACAGTGGTTTGTCAAAGTTGGATTTCCTATGGCCCTGATGATATGAGGGGATCATATCATAGAGGGTTAGGGAGATTCTTCGTGGAACAGGTGTCCTTGTCCCCAAGAGGGGTGTCTCTCCATGTGTGGCTGTGATGCTGGAAATGTATCGGAGGGACAGGGCCTCCGTATCCTTGTCCTTTACTGTTTTATCGTGTGTTCTGTCATGTTTTCCGCACAGGAGTTCATGTGGGACCCTGACGGTGCAGCTCTTTCCTTTGGTTTGGTGTACAGACCCATGGGATACCCTTATGGCACACATGGGTGGGGGTACAACCCTGTGCCCCTAGTGTGTGTTTTTGGGCACCTGTGTGTGGCCCACAGAGCAGGGTATGGGCTGCTGGCAGCTCGGTGCTGAATTGACTGGTGCCCTGAGCGCCCTCCATTTTGGGATGCCCAGGCCGTGTCATTGGAATCGGTAGGTTCCTGATGGAGACAAGATGTCCCCCGTGGCCTCTTGCCTTCCATCGCCTGTTACCTTGATCTTCCCGAAGTCCCGGTGAGCCCTGACTCTGTCCCTTCCCCCTGACTGGATGTTGGGTGGAAGTTCCATATGTGGTAGTTTGGGGAAGTGCCGACCAGACTGGCTGGAGCCTTCCCAAGGACTGTATGTTGTGGGTACGCCCTGTCGGTGGGACCTGGGTGAATGGAGTGTGTGACCAATATGCACTTCTTGTTGTGGGTGTCTGGTTTTTAGTGTTTGACACAATGACTGAGACAGCCCTGCCCGAAACTGGTATGAATGCAGTGTGGAGTGTTCAATGGCTGGGTACTTGTCCCAATACACATAACTTGTTGTGAGGGTCTGGAGAGTAGTGAATGGCCTGAATGCACTATGCACCTGATTGGCTGCCTGTCTGCATGAATGCCCTTCTGACCGATTGGTTGCCTGGGTGTGACCCAGCAGAATGAATGGGAGATCAACTAGTATATCTGGGGGCCTCTCACTGCTAGAATTCGTGTTCAGAAGCTGAAGTCCACTACAAAGAGTAACTGGAGTAAACCTGAAGCTTAACCTTGAAGCCCTTCCGGAAGAGAAGAATTGCTGTTGCCCTTCTTCATCGATCTGAAAGCTGCTGTGTCTCCAAGGACTGACCCAGAGAGGACCTGGTAAAGCGCCCTCTTCCCGAGCTACGAGGGACCATCGTGCACCAGCTGATCTTTGCCAAAGCACCCTGGTAGACAGACCTACGACAGGCTGCCAACCGGAGACGGGGACTGCTGCGGAATCCCAAAGAGAAGTGCCCGGACTGTTGTCCGCCACTGTCGACGACTGCCGTCGCCGACCGGAGCCGACGTGCTCCCGATTGCCTAAGAACATTTGATCCAAGGACGCTCTCGTCCGCACCGCCGCCCGCCTTATCCCGGCAGAGAAGGCCAGGCTGTCGAAGCACCGAGGAGCATCCGCCGGTGGGTTTCCCACCACCCAAAGACCACAGAGACGCCGATGACTCGACGCCCTTGCTGGGCCATAGTTCTTCAAACTCTTTGCGGTCCAGAACCTTCGACATCGAGGTGCCCCACACGCCTCTTCCTTGCAGGACGTTTACGCTTCCCCGTCGACGAGCACCGCTAGGAACGAAGCTGCCACTTCACCGCTGTAGTTCACCCTGTTCTTCGTCGGACGTTCGATGACCCGTGAATCCTGCCTTAAAGGGAGGGCACTCAAGAAGGGCCGTCGATTCCTCGACGAGGAACGCTACAACGCCAGGTACCTTGGGGTTGCTGAACTATTGGAAAGATTCTTGTGAACAATATATGGACTGGGCTTGTGATACATCTTTATTTTACATGTTGCCCAGGTGCGGGGATCTCCACACAGAACTATGTCTAGTGGTAGGGGCCAGTATTCTGCCAATTGTTCTAATCAACTGCTTTCCTTTTATATCTATTGTTGGTTTCTTTTACAAACTGATTTGTGTGACATTTAACCATTCAGTTGATGCACTCTAAAGAGATCTGATAGTAATTGTGGTACCACATAGAACTGTATATTTGCCATTATAGATAACCGAGTACAAAGTGAGTTATTGTGATATTGTAGATAACCTTGAATATTAAAATTATATAAAGACTGTGTTTTAACTAATACAGTGTGCGGACATTCCTTTGTGGGTGCTTGAGGACTACACTGTACTTAAGAACCAGCCTGAATCACCTCCTGAGAAGCTAGGCCTTGATTACTCGACCACGCACCAATAGTAGAGAATCTTGGCTGGGGTCCTCTGTGCCTCTCCTCTGCCATATAGAGAGCAGAGGTACAGACACCCCCCTCCGGTCTTTACAGTGGGCCGCCTGCTGACACCTTTAGGGGGAATATTGTGCAGTGGGCGCCCCTCCCTAGCCTCACAAGGAATGGCTCCCCGGAAAATTGACTGAATCCCATGATTCATCACACCAGCTGACCAGAGAGCCATAATAATGGGGAAAGAAGGAAATAAATGTCCCTATCTGATACTTTGAATTATTAGAAAATAAATGCTATACAATTATAAAAGAGATTGGAATATGTTAATTACTTATTTATGTATTCATCATTATTATTATTGTTAATTTATTTATTTCATGGACTAAAATATTTAAAATATATAGTAATTTATGAAGCTAACTGTCTCTATGCTATAACTGCCCCCAAAATGATAAATCGAGAACTGCCATGGACCAGGAAAGGACCTGCTGCCCCTTGCTGGGAGAAGGGTGTACGGCACTCCCAATGAAGGAAAACCTAGGAGAACGGCACAGGCGTACACCAATGCTTGGTGAACTGGGAGCACTGAGCGAGACACCCTGTACGAGAAGGAAAGAAAATGAATACTGCTGCACGCTGCCTTGAATGAGGGGCAGAGCCCAACAGAGCAATGGCACTGCAGCCTGCTATGAACACGGAGAGGGGAGCCCCGCCACAGGGAGGAGAAGGAAGGACACTTACTGGGCCCTGAAAATGCCCCCCAAACGATCCCTAGATATATCTTTTTAATTACTTTTAATTTATTTTATTTATTTATTTGTATGCTGAACAGTCCTGCAACATAGACCAGCCACCCAGACATCCACCTCCATGCTCTGCCAAGCTCACAGTGCCCCTGCCAAACTGCTGCGCAGCTATTCACTGGAAACCACTGTACGGCCGTGGAGCCCACACCAACATCCAAAAGAACAAACACACATGCCTGAACACCCAACCCTATTAACGAAACAGGTAGGTATGCACAAAAACCCCAGTGGGCCGAAACTACAATCCCTGAAGGGCCACTGAAGGATCGGAAACAATTTGCTACAGTCTTACCAAATAATGCTTGTTTCTGAACCTTCCACAGCCCTTCTTATAGTGACGGAGGCACTCTAGCCCCAGGAAACAGCTCACTGCCTCCTAGTGCAGCACCCAAATCCCCCCCGGGGTAATGTGTCTGAATGCCCGCAGGTACACTCTATCCGCAGTGGTTTGTCCCCTGGAATTAGAAGCCCGTTCATGAGAACATATATCACACCTGTTGACCAAATTGACACAGCCCTGTCTGGTTCTATATGATAACCTGTTGTGAAGAGGGCGAATGTGTGAGATAGACACCATTAATATTTGCATTGTCACGCTACATGGGTTTATTCCCCGGAAGGGGGGCCCAGGGGAGCATGTGGCATGCGTTGCTCCACGGGGAGATTTTTGGGCACTACACCTGGGCAGTGTGCTGGACCAGAGATAGAGTGGCCCCACACGTTATTTATATGGGTGCGGGGAAGGTTCAGGAACATTTGGCAGTTAACGCTGTTCCGCATTGCCTGGACCTTCGCCGGCCTGCTGCTCAGGTAGCCTGGGCAGCCTAGGGGGCACATGGTATCGGGGTGAGGGGCAGTGTGGTGGCCTGCCTCCGGTCACTGGGGCGGGCCACAGATGGTGTCGGGGCACCCGGCACGGCACCAGCACGCTGCATGCACACAGCGGTGAAGGACAGGGATCACCCTGTCCTGTCTGGATCACCGGACTCAGCGGTCCCAGCTGGGGGGCACCCAGCTCAGATCAGTCTCGGCATGGGGGCACCCAGGGCAAGGCATACAACATCGGCCACGATCACGTGGCAAGGCGCACAGTAAATAATGGGACACAGACACGAGTTGCTGCTTCCTGGGGCTCTGCTGCACTGCCTTGTGCGTGCCGGCAGAGCCCCTTTTATTAGAGAGGCGTCATGACGATGTCATGATGCTCTCTCGCATGCGAACAACTAGACACACATATAACATCCCTCCTTTATTATAAACAACAAAAATGCACACCCCACTGCAAACGGTGACCCTAGACTGGGTCTTACTTGGTGCATTCTAGTCCGCGCACCTTTTCTATTCCTACATCATCACTGCAACCACAGGGTGCATTCCAGTCTGAGCACCACCTAATAACTAATCAAAGCCTTGAACTTTAAACACTACAACCACACAGGTGTGCTCCAGTCCGCACACCACAGGGCCCGTCAGCGGGCTGATCCAACTTAGAAATTCTGGGATCGAATTGGCCAGTGGCGCTGCTGCAGGACAAAAAGAATATACTTTCTTCATCTACCTCCTCTTCTGCAGCATACTACATTCTCCTTTGGTCTTCCGCCACTTGGACCGCAGCCACTCTGGGGGTCTTTCTCCCCTTTGACTCACTCCACATCGATGTCCCCGCCATGCTGGCTGGTGTCGGGGCGAGGCACACCCGTGCGAAGTGATCCCCCTTCCAGCACCTCCCACAGATGTGTCCTTTCGCCAGGCAGTCCTGCGGGTGTGGAAGATCCCACCCACACTGATGGCATATTGTGGCACTGGGGTCTCTCCTTGGCCAGTCTCCCCTCCTCACCGGCTTTCCTACTTGCCACTTGCTGACAGCTGCCAACTCCTCCAGCTTGACCCGCTGCATGGGGGCCTCCAGCTTGAGGTGTTGTCTGGATGAATCCATGACTGAGGCCCATAACTCTGCCAATTTCTGGGCACGGCCAAGGTCTAGTATCCGGTCGAGAGTCAGCGCTGGGTCGCTCAGGACTTGCTTCCGCAGCTTGGAAGAGCTGCAGCCATAGATGATCTGGGCCCTGACCGCGTCCTCCTCGAAATTTCCCAAGGCACAGGACATTGCAATGCCGCACAGCTTCCCGTGAAATGCATCGAGGCTCTCCCCTTCCTCCTGCCTCGCACACCTCATCCTGAACCGTTCATAGTCCCTGTTGACCATGGGTCTGAAGTATTCATTCAGGGCTGCGATGGCTGCATCATAGGTCTGATCTGCGTGCCGTAATGTCTTGAACAGCCTCTGGATGGCCAGACCGGCCGAGTACAGGAAGGTTGGGCATTTGGCCTTGTCTTTCATTTCAACCGCCTCAAAGTATAACTCCAGGTTCTCTACCCAGGTAATCCACTGGGGTCCCAGACTGGCAGGCACACCCAACACGTCGAAGGGTGGTAGTGGTGCAAGCTGTCCTCGACATGCCCCCTCGTCGTCCGACATGTTGAGCGCTGGGCGGGATGCCGGATTTGTCCACTACTGGTGAGTCTTGGGGTGTTGTTCACAGTCCCCGGGCCTCAGGTTGCTTGATCTCCCCCTTGTGGAAGCCCTTTTTGAAGGTGCACAAGCACTCCTTGAGGAGCCGCTGCCTTCCTTGGGGTTGACACTGGTTTAGCTGGACCGGGGTCTTGATGGTCTCACCGAACTTGGGCTAAAGTGGGCGCCCGATTACTTCTTGGGGGCCCCACCCAACAGGAAAGGTGAGGCTGGCAGAAGCACCAGAAAGATCCCAGATGTGCTTTCCTACACTCTTGAAGACAACTACGTTCCTTCTTTCCTGCAGCCTGGTGCTGGTAGGCCACGTGTCCCCCTCTTTATCTTGCAGGTTCAGATGGCTGCTTCTGTTCACCGCCGCAGCCCGGAATTTCCGGCCGCACCCCTTCCTTTTTTCGTGGAAGGGAGTGCTTCTGTGGAAAGCCGCACCCCTTTTGTGGGCGTGTCACGATCCCGATGAGATTGTGCTCAAAATTGTCTTTCACTGTGCGGCCCTGGTCTTGCAACCGTCCACCCCTTTCAGGGCTGACCCTTTCCCCTCGGGGACCTTGCCAATGGTTGGCCCCGCCCCTTTCTTTGCCTAGTATGGGCAAGCTTCTGTGGAGGTCACGCCCCCTTTTCCGGGCTTATCACCAGCCTGAGCCAATGTGAAGCAGACGCAACTTCACCCGGCGGCCCGGGCCTTGATGGGGCCGTCCGCCCATTCCAGGGCAGCCTCCCGCTGTTCCCCTGTCTGCGGAAACCGAACGGAAGGTTGGCCCCGCCCCTTTCCTTTGTTCAGGGGCGGCGCATTACCTCCACGCAACAGGGCCGAAGCCACAGCTCCTTCCCATGGCCTCCGCTGCCGCCGATAGCGCTTCCTCTCACTGGCGGCCACACCGCCACGTGGCCACCGCCACTGGGTCTCCTTTCAGCGGCCGCACCTCCACGCGGCCGACAATCACATGGCTTTGTCTTCTCACCACCTTGTCGAAAGAGGCCCCGGAGGCCCGCTCACAACAAAGTGAGCAGGGACCCCCAGACCGCTTCGTCGCCAGTGTGGTGGCCCGCCTCCGGTCACCGGGGCGGGCCACAGATGGTGTCGGGGCACCCGACACGGACCCAGGATTCTGCGTACACGTAGCGGGTGAAGGGCAGGGATCACCCTGTCCTGTCCGGGTCACCGGACTCAGCGGTCGCAGCTGGGGGGCACCCAGCTCAGATCAGCCTCGGCATGGGGGCACTAGAGATAATAGTTTCCTTTGCGGGTTCAGCATGGACACGGAATAGGCACAGGCTATAGGGTAGTAAGTGGCCCCAATTACAAATGGCAATGGCAATGGCTTTGCCTTGGGGTACAGGCCCTGGGTGTTCCGCTAGGTTTTGAGGTGCTCCTTTGTTTGAGCCTCTAATGGGAGATGAGGGGATCCGATAGGAGTGGTGTGGGCAGTTTGGGACACAGTTGGGTGGTGGAGGGGGGTTCGGGCGGTTCCTGCAGGGAGTATCGTTGGATTTGTAGCCCTGTTGTTAGCAGAAGTGATAATGCATCGGTGCAGGGCCGGTAACGCCCTTAGGCACCATATCAGTAGGCTGGGCAGTAGCTCAGGACGCAGCTGTTCAGTTCAAAGGCACACAGTATGCGGACAGAGGCACCCTCCACACCTCCCATTGGTTAGAAGTGGGCACGCCAGCCAGGTTGGTTCCAGGTGGCATAGGTGGGAAGCAGGCAGGGGGATTAAGGAGGGGGTGGGAGAGGGTGTTAGGTTGGGTGTGGGGCAGGGTGGGTGCCTCCCAAGAGTGACCACAGGTGGAATAGATGTTTCCCACTTGGGGTGGCAGAGGGCTCAATACGGCCCCAAGTTTGCCAATGGGGGTAAGGGGAGTTGGCCGAATGCCATCATCCCAGTGGGTAGCAGCATGGGGGATGTGTTAGGGTGGTTTCCCCATACAACAGGAGCTGAAGGGGAATAGTACGTCCCTGGGCTAGATATCACGGTGTAGGGAGATGGCTGGAACTCTGTCACCTGCAGAGAGTGGGGAGAGATTTTGGGTGGCTCCCCGCCCAGCAGCAGTGCAGCAGTGATGGAATTTGAAATGAGTGGGGAGAGATTTGGACGGCTTCCCCCCATTGGCGGTGAAGCAGCGATGCGGTGTGTGCTCCAGGCTATGACGGTTTGGACGAAGAGCTGAGCAGGATTTGAAGTGAAGGTGCATTGGTGTTTGGGGAGGGTAAGGGTAAGGCTGGTGGTGTGAAGGATGTTGGAGGTGGATTTGGTGGGTAAAGGATGCGATTAAATAAATATAATAAACATGAAAAGAATAAAAGGAAAGTAAATAATAAATATGAAGGAAAAGTGGATATCCCAGGTTGGAACAGGATTGGGTGGGTAATATTAATAAAAAAGAAAGGGCATTGGAGAACTTGAGGGCCAGGAAGGTGGATTGAAAAGTATGATGAGGATGAAGAGAGTGACAGTTGGGATGAACCGGGGGCAGGGGAGGAGGATATGATATGATAAGTCATTTATAGCACGCCTCTACACAAGTATTTCTAGGTGGGGGAAGACGAGGGATGGAACACAAAGGGAGGACAAAAACACGATCTTACTAAGCCTTGTGTCATTTACATCGTGCAAGTGCAAGACGCAAAGTGCAAGTGTAGGGAGAGGGGAATTGCCAGTGAATCTCTGAGGGTGGTCAGTGAGCTCAATATACAGGTTGGTCAACAGGGGAGAGCGAGATAGAAAGCAGAAGAGAAGAGGAAGGTCCTGAGCCGCTTCCGGAACTCCAGGTGGTCTGGCTCAAGTTTGAGAGGGCTTGGAGGCCATTCTAGAGGGAGAAACTTGCAGAAGAGACAAATCTACCCCCCACTCTCTGTCTGGCAAAGCGTCTGACCATCAGAGATTTGGAGGTGGCTGAGCGAAGGGCATCGAGAAGGAAGCCTCGAGATGGAGGGAAGGTAAAGATAGCTTTGGGTTGTATTTTAAAGGGAAGACAGGGATTTGGTGGTAAGGTAAAGGGGGGTTGATTAAGTGAGAGAACAGTGCAGTAGTTAAGTTGATATAAGTGTGGCCTACTCTAGTGTTAGGGGGCATGAGTTATCAGGCCCAGGCTCAGCATAGAGCAAGGAGTGTGGATTTTTTGGTTGTATGACCCCTCTGGGCCTTGTGGTTTAGGATCTCATCGGTACTACAGGACAGGCCTGTGCCTTTTTATGGCCCAGTTGTTGGTTGCCCCACCCTGGACAGGGCTGAAGGGGGACAGGAGGCAGAAGGCAGCCAGCAATCTTTGGGGGAGGGGTTTCAGCAGGAGGGGTAGCAGTGACTGGGTTGGAGGGGTTCCTACAAGAAGGAATAGTGGTGATAGGAACATATCGGGTTGAGAAGTTGTTGGGTTTTCATGAACAGCAACACAGTAATCATTTTGCCGTACCTCTGTTAGTTTGTTAGCTTAAGTGGACATTTGGTTGTGTGGCAGTTGAGTTTGGTGACAGTTAAAAGGGGTGAATACAGGTCAACACAGAATTTTAGACTAAGGGGGAACTCGGATGATCAGGGATGCATAGAATGTTATTTTAAGTGGAAAAGTTTGGAGTAGGAGAGTTCAATGGGAGGGGACGAACATTTCAGGGGTGTGGAATTATACATTCTCGGGTCTGGAGATATTGAAGCGATAGCCGGGGACACGGTTGGTTAAATGATGGTTGTCTGAAGCCGAAGGATTATTGCGGTAAGGAGGGTGGTTAGTGCTGTTTGGATAGACAGGCTAGCCCGGGGCTACAAGGTAGGTGAAGAGGTAAGGAAGACGGGTGGTGCCTCGGGGAGAGGACATGGATAAAGTTTGGAAAGATGTTGGGGGAGGAATATTTGAAGTGAGGGAATGGGGGAGAGTGGGTGGACCTACATGTTAAAATTGTGTTTAGTCAGTAAGGCCGAGGGGCCAGGTTAGTTTAGTTTGTAAACCGTGGCCTGTCCTATCAAAGCAACCTTTTCCACTAATGGCGAGTCTGGGTATTTTGTGCAGTTCTGCCCAAAAGCATGTGGCTGTTGTAAAAGAGGTTGACGAGGATAAAGTGGAGGTTCTTAATTGGATGTATATATTGGCATAGTATGGCAGCTGTCACGTGGCTGAGGGTATTGTGTGATCTTCAGTATTGGAGGGCACTGTCCTTATTCATCGACTGTGCTGGAAAGGGTTCCTACCCTCGGTTTGGGTATTTCACTTCCTCCTCACATGGATTAGGGTAAAGCCGGGAATTGACAGGTCACACCACACTGTTTTGACTGACAGAGATGACAATGGAGGGAATTCTAATGAGTGGCTGGGGTGTGTTGGAGTGTGACTGGGATTGGTTTGTGCGGCACCAAGGGGCAACCATGTGGGATGAGGGATGTTAGTGGGCATGGATTAGGATAAGCAGAAGTCGAGGCTGTTTGGCAATAGATCTGAGTGGAGTCGAGTTGGGGGGGGGGGGGTTGTTGATCCAGGGGAAACCAAAGCTTGTTTAATATTTTGAACAATGTCGGGAATTCAAGGACACAGGGATCTATGAATGTTTGCTGACTTCTTGTTTACTGTTGCTTAGCAATTATAGTTGTGTACGCATGCGCGAGCAGAATCGAGGCTCGCGCATGCGCTGATTGCATTAAAGGCGGTGCGCCGGCAGTTTGCGCCGGCGACCGGAGCAGACACACGTCTCCGGCGTCTTCTCTATGGGTGCCTGCCTGCATGCGTGAGTGTGTGTGCGTGTGAGGCCCCAACACGCCCTGAGGCCCATAACACTGGTGACGAGGGCGGACACGGAGCCGTCCTCCGCTCCGAAGACATCGGAGTGAAGGAACGTTACTGCGTGTGCATCGATCGGATGCATACGGACCCGCACGCACGGCCGGCGGCCATTTTCTTATTCTACTCTACACGCAGATTGCAGTGGTTGCGGCCCGAGAGGGTGCTCGTGCGCCATTTGCCTCCTGCACTGCTCCAGAGCAATTTTTGGAACCACCACAGCCCAGACACCACAGGGTTGTGGTAAGAACAAGAAGGAGAGTGTGAAAGCACTCTGAAGTTGACCAGATACCTCGACGCCTACCAGACAAGGATCACTTTGAGTACACAATGGGGGAAGAAGGAGAGGAAGAAGAAAATGCTGTCGCCCCAATACCTCGCAGAATGCACAGTACTCTAGCCCCCATGCCTGAATTTGATACCACAGGCCCCCCATCTAAGCTAGGACCGAAGTGGATCACATGGGTCAAAAAGCTGGAAATGTTTTTTAGAGCCTCGGGGGAAACGGAAGATGAGGCGAAGATTGCCATCATGGTCTATTCTGCAGGGACTGAGGTTCAAAGCATATATGACACTCTCAACATTCCAGCAGCGAATTATGATGCGTTCAAGCAAGCTTTCCGTGACCACTTCCTTCCTATGGCTAACGTTGACTTTGACAGGTTTGTCATGGGCGCTGAGAAACAATTGGAAGAGGAATCATTAGACCAGTTTTGCGCTCGTCTGAGACACCTAGCGAGCTCCTGTAGATGGGTTAACGAGGAAGAAATGGTTCGCAACCAACTGCTGCAAGGTTGCTGTTCAGGGACACCGAGGAGACAAGTGCTAAGAGAACCTGGACTGACTCTGCAGCAAATTCTGGACATGGGGAGAGCGTACGAACTGGCAAAGGCAAGAGGGGCGAAAATGGACGCTGCTACACGCTCCAGGAAGGAGGAAGAGGCATATGCAATAGGACGTTCGGCCATGGGGAAGGCAAGATGGACACCAAGGAGAAGCGAAGGGCCCACAACGCAAGGGAATGTCTCATCGTGTTCATACTGTGGGTACGATCTGCCACATGCGGGAGAGTGCCCAGCAAAGTCAAGGACCTGTGGTCAATGCGGCACACCGGGACACTATGCGAGGATGTGCAGGGCAACGACGCCAGTAACAGTTTTGAGAGGACCAGAGAGAAGTGGTAGGAGTGTCGCTGGGAGAGTAAGGGGTGTGTCCTCTGTCGAACAAGGAATGCAAGATCTCAATATCGCGGAAGAGGAGGAGGAAGATGATGAAATATTTTTCATCTCAAGCATTGCGCAAGGCCCTGGGGACCGTCGACAACCCAGATGCACCGTTAACATTAGCGAGATGCCAACTCCGGTCCTCATAGATACTGGGGTGTCTGTCTGCGTACTCGCAACCAAACATTACAATGCTCTTCCTGGTCCACCAAGGCTGACGAATTCCACAGCGCGAATTTACGCATTCGGAGGGGATACACCTCTCCCCATCCAAGGAGTATTCGTGGCCCCAGTCTCTCATGGTCAAAACAAAATAAAGGCAAGGTTTTTGTCACCAGCGTAAGCCCACACTCCCTCCTAAGCTGTGCCGTGTCAGAAGCGCTAAACATTGTACACTTCACTCTTGCCGTGTACTTCACCGATCTGGACCGCCTACTACAGCGCTTTGAGAAGATCTTCACTGGTATTGGAAAACTCAAGGCTGAGCCCATACGTCTGCACATAGATGAGTCTGTGAGGCCGACAGCGCTTAAACATCGCTGTATCCCTTTTCATCTAAGGGAACAAGTTGTGAAAGAGCTACAGTCACTGGTGGACAAGGACATTATCGAAAGGGTAGATGGACCCACCCCCTGGGTCTCCCCAATTGTGGTGGCCCAGAAGCCGAAATAACCAGGGGCAGTACGCATCTGCGTAGATATGAGGCTGCCTAATGTGGCGATCAAACGCAAACGCCATCTCACACCGACCCTAGATGACATCGTCGGAGAGCTCCAGGGAGCTAGGGTTTTCTCGAAGCTAGATGTAACGCTCACCTGATTCCCACGGAGGCGCGGGTCTTGGCAGGAGGGTGTCTGTGACTCGAAAAGTGATGTGCAGGACTCGATTGGCTTCTGGGGTCGAACCTCTTCGCACTGTGTGTCGAACTCGAAGAGTGAGGTTTCTGCAGGTGAAAGAATATGGGGGTTAATGGCCTGGGTTGTTGAATGTCCCCCTCTCTCTCTCTCTCTCTCTCTCTTCCCAGCTTTTCTGTAGAGCCCCCCCAGGTCAACGTGCTCACCTTAGATAGGTGAATGCTGGGCTCTCCATCTGCGTCTGGTGCAGGGTGCCGTTGCCAGTTCCTTCACTGGTGAAACATTGGCCTCTTGAATTCAGAGGATGGTTACCGTCGTTATCTGCACGAGCGGTGAGTTTCTGGACACCTTTTGTCTTTATAGTCTTTAAATTCGTGGCTCGTTAATATAGAAGACTCTGTATAATGCTTTTCCCTTAAGTATTGCAGGACTCTTGGGATGGAAGATGGAGTGAAGCGCCTGGAAATTCGTAAGTATGGCAAGCGCTCTAACTGTCTCTTTCCTTGCAGCTTAGTTCGTGTTAAAGAGACGCCGGAGTATTCGCAGGCGTTTTATTGCGACGAGCGCGATGGGCGTGAGTAAATACCTGCTTAATGTCTTTTTCTTTTGTCTTTCAGATGTTGGTTTGCAGCGCCGGAGTCAGCGGAATGTTAGTAAGTTTTAACTAAACTTTGTCTTCACAGGCGGCGATGCAGAATGAAGAAATCCGGAATTCACGGCGTGCCGGTAAGTATAACAATGCTTTTGTCTTTGCAGGCGAAGGTGCAGCGTGAAGACACGGCCGCTGCTGATGGATCAGGTGAGAAAGCACTGTGTGTAAAGTTTGTCTTGCTAACCTGTTGTTTCTTGTCTTTTGCAGGTGCTGATGTTGACTGGATACAGGAATGGTAAGTATAATTCTTGCAGGTTCAGGATCGAAAGAGGAAAGGCTGGAACAGACTTGGTGAGCGTTCTGCTGCAGATGCAGAATAACGCGAAGCACGTTTCATCTATCGGGTGTGGTTTAAATAGCCTTGGAGTGATGAGGCGTCTTCTTCCACGGCCCCGCCTAGGTATGAAAGAGTTCCAGTTTCCAGAAGAGTTCCAGGGCTGTATCCAGGGAGTGGAGCTGCCCCACCCAGGTAAGAAAGTATTTCCTGTTCACAGAGGGCTTCTAAGTGGCTGGTAAGTAAGCAGCATGGTCTGCCGCAGGTAAGTCCACCCAAGCACCTTCACACCAATTATGAGCCCGGCGCTTCCAGTGCCGGGACCGATGGTTTTGATAAGCCTGGTGCCACCGGTGCCAGGACAGGGTCCAAAAGGTCCCAGTAGGGACCGGCTGGTGCCTAGGATTAGGGTTAGGGGCCTGCTTCCAAGGACATTGGGCTGGTCCTGGCTCCTTGGAAACAGTGATCATGACAGCACCCCCCCTCAAGGCCCCTCCTAAACGTGTCTTCTCTGGGGGTTTTGGCTTGTTGGGGTGATTCAGATGGAATTTCTTGATCAGACGAGGTGCGTGGACATATTCTGAGGGTTCCCAAGACCTCTCCTGGGGGCCGTATCCTTTCCAATCAACCAGATAATATAACTTAGATTTGGAGATTTTGGAGTCTAGGATGTTCTTTACTTCGAATTCAAGTTCTCCATCTACTAAAACCGGTTCTGGAAGTTCAGTCAATCGGGTTTCTGGTTGTACTGGTTTTAATAAGGAGACATGGAATACTGGATGTATTTTCATATGCGTAGGTAATTCCAATTTGACAGCCACCAGATTAATTATGGCAGATATGAGATAGGGTCCAAGGTATCTCGGGATGAAGGTGCGGGGTCCTTTTAGAGGCAGGTGCTTAGTGGATAACCAGACCTGATCTCCTACAGCGTAGTGAGGGGCCTCTTTACGGTGTCGATCTGCTCCTTTTTTGAATTGAGCTTTAGCTCTTTGCAGATGGGCAGTGGCTTCCTTAAAAGCACGGGTGATCTCCGAGTGCAAGTGATCCACAGCAGGTGCTTCAAATTCTTGGGGAGGATCCAGGTTGGAGGTTCTAGGATGGTGTCCGTATAATAGGAAAAAAGGAGTCTTCCCGGTTCCAGAATGAGTCGAATTGTTGTAAGCGTATTCAGCGATCCAAAGAATATCCTTCCAGGGGTTTTCAGTTTGTTGGAGCATGCAACGTAGATATTGTTCTAGTGTCTGATTTGTCCTTTCGGTTTGTCCGTCAGTTTGGGGATGGTGACTGGTCGAAAGTCTTACATCAATTTGGGCTAGACGACAGCAACTGCGCCAGAAGTGGGAGATGAATTGACTTCCCCTATCGGAGACTAAAACCGAGGGAAAACCGTGTAAGCGAACGATGTTTTCCAAGAATTCTCGGGCCAATACTGAGGCTGAAGGTAGACCCTTCAGGGGAATGAAGTGAGCCATCTTGGAGAATAGATCCACGACTACTAAGATGGTAGTATACCCCGAGCATGGAGGTAAGTCCGTGATAAAATCCATGGACAAGGTATGCCATGGACAGGGAGAGATGTCTAGTGGCTGTAATAGGCCGGCTGGTTTCTGCTTCTGACTTTTATTCTGGGCACACACACCGCAGGAGATTACAAAGTCTCTAATATCCTTTTTCCATGATGGCCACCAGAAATGTCTTTTAATCTTTTCCATGGTTTTGGTAATGCCAGGGTGACCCTCCATTAGAGAGTCGTGATAACAGGAGATTACTTGTTTTTGTATTTTCTCACAGGGCAAGTGCAATCGTCCTCGGAAATATGGTAGGTCTTGATCCACTGAGAATTATTTTCCCTTTAATTGCCAGTCCTGCAAATCGGCCGGAGTTAGGAGTGATTTAACCGTGGTCTTGATGTCTTCAAAAGATTGAGTGCTGACCAAACCCAAAATCCTTTGTTCTGGGATTATGGGTATTGGTTCTGGAGTGGTCAAATGTTCATCTACTCCCATCCGGGAGAGGGCATCTGCTTTTCCGTTCTTACTGCCTGGTCGATAAGTAATTATAAAGTCAAATTCAGCCAGAAACAGAGCCCAGCGAAGCTGTCTGGAAGACTGAGCTTTGGCCGTCTTTAGATATTGTAAATTGCGGTGATCAGTCATTACGGTGACTGTGTGTCTGGCTCCTAAAAGATAATGCCGCCATGCTTTAAAGGCCGATCTGATAGCTAAAAGTTCCTTGTCTGTAATTGAATAGTTGATCTCGGGAGCCAAAAACCTGCGGGACCAAAAGGCTACAGGGTGTAACTGGTGTGTGACCGGATCTCTTTGTGATAAAACTGCCCCCATAGCAAGACTAGAAGCATCCGTTTCCATGATGTAGGGGAGTTCTGGGCGAGGATGTCTTAGAACAGGTGCAGAAATGAATTTAGCTTTTAAGTCCTGAAAAGCTTGTTCTGCTTCAGAAGACCACTCAAAACGTTTGTTCTTCTTTAACAGAGCGGTGATGGGCTGGACTATCCGAGAAAATTCAGGAATAAATCTGCGGTAAAAGTTAGCGAAGCCTAACATGCTTTGAACTCCTTTTACAGAGGTTGGTGATGGCCACTTGATGATTGCATCGACTTTCTTTGAATTCATATGGACTCCGTTAGGTGACAATATGAATCCCAGGAACTCGACTTCAGTTACGTTGAAAACGCATTTTTCAAGCTTAGCAAAAAGATTATGTTGACGCAATCTCTCGAGAACCTTTTTAACGTGTCTCTGGTGTTCCTCTTTGGATGATGAATAGACAAGGATGTCATCAATGTAGACAACAACACACACGTCTATGAGTTCTCTAAGGACATCGTTCATAAAATATTGGAAAGCGGCAGGGGCGTTACAAAGTCCAAAGGGCATCACTTGATATTCGAATAGCCCGTACTTGGTGCGGAAGGCCGTTTTCCATTCATCGCCCTCTTTTATCCGTACCAAGTGGTAGGCTCCTCTGAGATCCAATTTTGTATATATACATGCGTCTTTGACTTGGTCCAGGAGTTCAGGGATCAAAGGTAACGGGTATCTGTTTTTAACGGTGATTTGATTCAGGGCGCGATAATCTATGCAAGTACTAAGGTCTCCTTCCTTTTTCGGAACGAAGAACAAAGCCGATGAAGCTGGAGATTTTGAAGGACGGATAAACCCGTTAGCTAGGTATTGGTCCAAATATTGTCTGAGGTGAAGATTCTCAGGCTCGGTGAGGGCATAAATCCTGCTGCAAGGAGGAGTTGTTCCGGGTATCAAATCTATTTGACAGTCGTAAGACCTATGAGGAGGCAGGGTGTTAGCTTGATCCTTCCGGAAGACGTCTTGGAATTCCTGGTATTTGGGAGGTAATTTGGGAACCTCCTCCGAAGAGATTGCCGCCAGTGAAACATCAGGCCTAGGATAACAAGTGGTAAAACATTCTGGAAACTGAACCGTCTTTGCTCGCCAATCGATCTGAGGATTGTGCTTCTCTAACCAAGGGATTCCCAGAATGATCTGGAACTGAGGAGCCTTGATCACATCAAACACGATTTTCTCCCGGTGTCCATCTTGACTCACTAGCGTCACTTCTTGGGTGGCATGCGTTACTGGTCCGGAGGCTATCTCCGTGCCATCCACAGTAGTAATGACGTCTTTTACAGCCTTAGGGACAAGGGGTAGATTCATCCTTAATACCATTTCACGGTCCACATAATTACCGATTGCTCCACTGTCGATGTAAGCTTCAATTGCATGCAAACGATCCGGACGTTCAGGACTAATGAGGACCATGGGTACCACGAAATGCGAGGTCACGGGACAAATCTTAACGCTCGGCAAGAGGATCTCTACTCTTGTCGGGCTAGGTCGTTTCCCTGCTCAGAATTTGTGGTACAGGTATCCGCGGCTCCTACAGCCTTCTTAGCTGGTTTCACTGGACAGTCCTGAAGAAAGTGTCCTGAGTTTCCGCAATAGAGGCATAATTGCAGCTGCCTTCTTCTTTCCCGCTCTTTCTGGGTTAAAGGTCCTTTCAGGCCCCCTATTTGCATGGGTTCCACCGTGTCAACTCCCTAGTAGAGGTTTGTGGTTTAGAAAACACTCGGGTATCAAATTTGGAACGATCTGCCTTCCTGTTCTGTAGTCTGTGGTCCAATTGGACAACTAAGTCAATATAGTCTGAGCATTCTTGTGGAGGATTCACAACTTGAGCTAACACATCCTTGAGCTCTCCACGCAGGCCTCTGTAGAAAAGCGTTATTCTCTTATCCTCGGGCCATTGAGTTTCCACTATAAGTCTGTTGAATGAGGCTATCTAAGTCAAGAGGTCTTGATTACCCTGTCGTAATGAAAGAAGTTCATTGTCCAAGGCCTGCCCTTGTGCATGTCTTGCGAACAGTTTCTCCATGCTGGACTGGAAGGCCTGGAAATCATGTAAAACCGGATCATCCTGGGTGACTAAAGGGATCGACCAATCTGCGGCGCTGCCACTGAGATAAGAAAGCACAAAAGCCACCTTGGTCTGGTCTGTTGGGAAAGCAGCTGGTCAACATAAGAAATGTAAGCGGCACTGGTTGATGAACACCGCAAATTTCTTTGGATCACCAGAAAAGCGTTCGGGCGGAGCCAAGGGCACATTACCGGGCAGATTGATTTGCACAGGATTTAAAGATGATGCAGAAGGATATCTTCCTCCGGGAGCGGGCAAAGGTGTCTGTCCTGCCTGCGTTTGTAGCAACTGCCTAGCGAGGTCCTCAGTTCGCTCCTTGGAAATTATCAGTTCTCTTCTTAGAGAGTTTGTTTCCTGACGAGCTGCATGGACTTCTGCTCTTAATTCTCCGAGCAACTGGGCTAGTTGATCAGTGTCTGAGGTTTCCATTGCGCCTGGGTAGGAGTTTTGTGGTGGGCTTCGCGTTCTGTAACGCTCACCTGATTCCCACGGAGGCGCGGGTCTTGGCAGGAGGGTGTCTGTGACTCGAAAAGTGATGTGCAGGACTCGTTTGGCTTCTGGGGTCGAACCTCTTCGCACTGTGTGTCGAACTCAAAGAGTGAGGTTTCTGCAGGTGAAAGAATATGGGGGTTAATGGCCTGGGTTGTTGAATGTCCCCCTCTCTCTCTCTCTCTCGTCCCAGCTTTTCTGTAGAGCCCCCCCAGGTCAACGTGCTCACCTTAGATAGGTGAATGCTGGGCTCTCCATCTGCGTCTGGTGCAGGGTGCCGTTGCCAGTTCCTTCACTGGTGAAACATTGGCCTCTTGAATTCAGAGGATGGTTACCGTCGTTATCTGCACGAGCGGTGAGTTTCTGGACACCTTTTGTCTTTATAGTCTTTAAATGCGTGGCTCGTTAATATAGAAGACTCTGTATAATGCTTTTCCCTTAAGTATTGCAGGACTCTTGGGATGGAAGATGGAGTGAAGCCAGTAGCGCCACGAGAATATTTTTATAGGGGTGGCCTGGTGAGGCCACAGGAAATCTTGGGGTGGCACACAAATCTCTCCTTATCTCTCCTCCCTTCTCTCTTTCTACTCCCCCTCCCGTTCCCTTCGATCCACTGAACATTTCCTTCTCACTGTACCTCCATCCCCCTGTGCCTCCTCCCGTTTCCGCTCCTTCCAACTCCTAGCGCCTCTGCACTGGAACTCCCTTCCTCTTGCAAACCGCTCCACCTCGACCTTCTCCTCATTCCGCACTTCCCTTAAATCTCTCCTCCTCCATTCTCCTCCTTGAAACCCCCTCCCCGCTCTGCATCCCCTCCCTCCTTATTCTTTCCCCTTGACTATTTCTCTCCCCTCTCCCACCTCCCCTCTCTCTCCCTTCCCTTTCCCTCCTCCAACTCATCACCACCCCTCCCCCCTACCCAGTCCCACTCCCCTGTTCCTCCTTTCCCCTTGAGTTAATTGTTCTTTTCACTGTTTTGTTGAATGATTCATATTGTAATTTTGCTTCCACCGTTATATTGTTTATGTTTTCATGTATTAAGTTGTTCCACTGTACAGCGCCTTGGTGTAAGGCGCTTTATAAATCAATAAATATAAATACAAATACAAACACATAACTGCACATAGGAGGGGGCGTGGTAATGATGTTTGTGGGCAGTGGGGGCTTCTTTGGGTACACTTCGACCATTGACCGCTAGCATCTGTACTCTATTACGGATCTAGGATAGATGCAAAAAAGGCCCAAACTGTCATTGACAAATGTGGTCCACTTTTTTTTTCAGGTTCCATGGCCTTTTTTTTAGTCACAGTTTCACCATGCGTCAAATACTAAGAATTGCAAATCTGTTAGAAAAGAGTAACAGGTATGATACTTTCTACCCCATAAGGTCTCTCAAGTACAGGTCCTTAATATTAAAAACAGAACTGCTAAGCAGTGGCTGGCCATCGAGAACTACCCACTTATACCGGTGTCTCTGGGTGAGTTGCTATGGGCCCCTAAGAAGTCTTTCCCTAATAGTGTATTGCAGCACTTTGTGATGGGACCCCTTTTGAAACTATGGTGGAAAAAAAAAGAGATCGAAAGTCTTACAACCTGGCCCTCCCCATTGAGCTGTATCTGGGCGCCACCCATCAAAGACAGAATTCATGAACAGTACCGGTTCAGGTATCAGGAATGGTATGAAGCGGGCTTAGAAAGAGTGGGGCAAATCCTAAAGCGAGATGGATGCATGACAATCCAGGACCTGGAGGCAGGACTGCACATGAGATCCTGTGATGTGTTCAAATACCTGCAACTGAAAGGTGCGCTCACGAAATCAGAGTGAGCGGAAAGATGAGCTTCAAAGAGACCTCACCAATTTTGAACGGATACTTAGCGACACCCACTCGAATAAAGGCCTCACCTCCCGTCTATTCGGATCCCTAATAGTGGAACGGGAAAACAACCTGGAGAATCTAAAAAAGAGATGGGAAAAAGATCTAGGTCCCCCACTATCAGACCAACTGTGGTCAAAGATGTGTGAAATGGTGCAACAAATATCTATCTCAGCGCAATATAAACTGCATGGTCTGAAGGCACTGGTGGCAGTACGACCCCCTCAGACTCTCAAAGATGTTCAGTCATGCTAGCCCCTTGTGCTGGAGGGAGTGTGGAAGCCCTGCCGATTACTGGCATATGTGGTGGGCTTGTCCCAAATCCCAAACGTATTGGAGTGAAGTTCTGGCCTGGATAAGGAACATAGAAGGGATTACCAGGGACAGGGACTCAAGGCTGGTGTTATTCAGACTTGAGGAACAAGAAGGGCGCTGGGTAAAGTCTTGCATATGACTCACTTCCTCCTGCTGGCCGCCAGGGTCTGTATCACCATAGGCTGGAAAGAGAAGGACCTTCCGACAGAGAAAACATGGGCCAGAAAAGCCAGAGAACTCTACGCAATGGAAAACATTACGGGGGCCATGCACAATATATCCCCTAGCAGGGAAAGGGAATGGGCTCCTTTCCTTGAAGCCTACAAAGGAATGAATGAATAGCCCGAGCCCTAAGTACACTCATTGAACAACTTGCCGGTGACCCAAGGACCAAAACTCACGGCCAGTCTCGTCTCCATTGTGGGGCAAGGGGGGAATAAGGGAGGGAGGTGGGAGTTAAAATCAAGTTAAATTGTAAATGTTACCCAAACTGATACTTTTCCCGAGATTAATGTTTGAGCACTGTTCAAGAGAGGTGCAGTTACATACGCTTTGAAAACAATCAATAAAAGTAATTTTGAAAAAAAACAAAACAGAACTGCTACAGCCTAGCTGCAAAAATTATAGAAAATACCTTAGTCGTTTACACAGGAGCCACATTTCATATGCACATTCAAGAGACACCTCGCCTGACAGCCAGGGTAGTTTCTAGCAAAATTAGTGCCCAAGGCGAAACCTCAGAATGCGCCCCCACCCCACTGACTGGCACACGTCACTCCCAAACTACACCTCTGCCGTGCGACAAAACCCCTCCTCAATATGAATAAATAATGCTATATAAATGAAGCTGGTCTCATTACATTGTAATTCAAGTACTTTACAGAAGAATTCTAATGTGAAAACACAGCTGTTGCTGCCCAAGTAACTGGTTTTTCTGTCACCTGCTCTTAGGGAAGGCCTTGCCTGAATGCAGTTTTAAACTGTCTGTACTGGCACACTGCGGCGTGAACAGCCTTTAGGGGTCTGAGGGCCCATTGACCTGGCCCTGTGTTGCAGGTGTTGTGTTCGTACCACCTCACTTGTATTTCGCAAGGGGCAATACTAGACTAACCATATTAATTATTTTCTGATAGAAGGTTATAACTCCAAGATGGACAGTTAGGTACACTCTTATTGTGCTCTTGCAAAATGCCTCTCTGAGAGTGGGAAAGGGGACAAATAGCACCATTGAGGATTCCTGTATACTTTGCATTAAATCACAGAGTCTTTCAGGACTATAACAGTGATCAGAGATCTCTACATTTGATAAACAACTGTGTGATAAAAGGGTTGTATGCATGAATCTCTAAATGCATAACTGATGGATGTATTGGTGCTCACATCACGGTTCACAATACTCACCCTAACATTAAAATGTTTGTACCTTGAACCATACATGCTCATTTGGACAGCTTACGTTTTTGGATGCAAGTATAAAATGGCTGCAACATCAGCCACTCAAATGGGGTACACCGTACAAGGGCTCTTTTGCTTCTTGTTTAAGTGTGGGGACAGTATGGCATGCTCGTCAGAGTCACATACACAAAACAGTCCAGTGTGTTCCTATATGGACATTAGGCACATCATACAAAAACAGGTATTTGTACTGTTACATAAGGGAGCACCACATAGACACCATTAACCAACAGGGTCAGGGTGGTGACTTGTGCAGCACACAAATCATTGCTGCACACATCACTGCATTGATTTGCCATGGACTACTGTCTGCATGGTGACACACAATGAACTCCACTTTCCTAATCAAGGTGCCAAGTGACATTGAGTTGCCATCAGGTCTGTTGTGCGCCCGGCCAAGAAACAGGGCTGCTGACAACCATGAATGGAAAGATTCCCAACTGACTAAGTTACGATTCTATTGTGGGAAAAAAAGGCTCAGCAGTCTGGCTCAGTTGCACATATAACAACCAAAAAAAAACACCAGGTCAGGGTGCCACACACAGACATAGGCCCTCATTACGACCTTGGCGGAGAACCATGGTGCTATTAGCACCATGGTCCATGGCGCTAAGCTGCCAACTCCGCCATGGTGGTTGGCGGACTTACCGCCCCATTCCGACCTTGGCGGGGCGGTAAGTCCCCAATCCCCATTTACCCTTCCCCATTCCCATTTTTGCCCCATAGGGCATAATGGGAGTGGGGAAGGCGTTAATTACGCCACCGTAAATTACGGTGGCGTAATTAACAACGAGGTCCCTTAGCGCCATGAATTTTAACACCTGCTAAAAGCAGGTGTTAAATCCGCCATGGCGCTACGGGAACTCGTACTCAGGCGGTAAGGGTCGGCGAAGTTTACGCCGGCGTAAACCCCTTACCGCCTGGGTCGTACTCTGCTTACCTCAGCTCTGTGAAGTGTGGGGGAAATAAATCTCTCGGCGCCGCAGGGCAGCACAGGTCTCCATCTCCTTTTGCAGTGCCACCAATCCAGAAATATTGGCAGCATGTTAACTTTGCCCCCAAACTGGCACTTCAGCTTAGCACCTGGCACTGCGGCCAGTTGCTAATAGCTTTACTGCCATGGACCTGCATGGCTTCTGGGCTCATAATAGCCTGTTTAGCTGTGAGCAATAATGCTTAGTTATCAACAACTTGTGAAAGAAAGCCTAGTCCTACCATCATTAAAGAAACACAATTTAGATCCATCCTGAGGGCCCATAAACTATAAACTCATATCAATGTTTCATTTCACAGCTGCAGTTATTGACTCGGAGGTAATGGTTCTGAAGCTGACATTATGGATGTGCATAGGAAATGAGTATGTCTTAGGGGTAGAGGTCATCCGCAACATAATTCGCATTTGACACAGTGGCATACATACAGAAGTCTCCTTGACTGGGCGATGGGGATTATTGAGGCGGCAATGCCCTGGATGCATTTTTATCATGAACAGAGATCAGGGTGCCAGCTAAGTAGTTCTCTTTCTGCTTCCATTGGTGACCGCACCCAAGTCAGTATAGTAGGTTAGCCATGGAGGGTTACTTTTTGATACGCTTCTGCCATTGCAACCATAGGTACAGAGATTGGTGAAATCCTCCCACTGTCTGTCTGTACAGATGTTAAGTAGGCAGCATCGAACGTTCTAGTTACAGGCGGTCCCTTTATCTTGTGTTTTATACTGCTCTGCTATGTTCCTAAACATCTCCAAGAAGGCGAGCTTCCAGCTGTCCAAAATAGGGCTGTTTGCATTATGCTTGACCTCGAGAATTACGGCAATGGGCCTCATTACGACTCAGGCGGTAAGGGGTTTACGGCAGCGTAAACAGCGCCGACCCTTACCGCCTGATTCCGAGGTCCCTTAGCGCCACGGCTTTTAGCAGGTGTTAAAATCCATGGCGCTAAGGGACCATGTTGTTAATTATGCCACCGTAATTTACGGTGGCGTAATTAACGCCTTCCCCACTCCCATTATGCCCTATGGGGCAAAAATGGGAATGGGGAAGGGTAAATGGGGATTGGGGACTTACCGCCCCGCCGACCTCGGAATGGGGCGGTAAGTCCGCCAACCACCATGGCGTAAACTACGTTTACGCCATGGTGGTAAAGGTACGACCCAGGCGGTAACTTACCGCCTGGATCGTAATGAGGCCCAATGTGTCTATGCATCGAAAAGCACCTGGTTAGTTACAGTCCCTGTGAGTTTCCAGATGCAGCTTCGGGTTGCCAGCCTGGTCATGGCGTGAAACAACACAGTATGTGCTGCGCAGACGGCACAACAACCTACATGCAGCCAGAACTTTGGAAACCCGGAAATAAATACAGCCTGGGAAGCATGAGCCAATTGCCAAAGCAGAAACGCGCACCTTCAGCCTCAGGCTGTATTTATTTCCAGGTCCGTCCACTGTGGGCGGCGGGCTGCAGCAAACCGCAGCAAAAAAGAAAAAGCAAAAAAATAAAATACTTTTTTGTTCGCACTGAACTACTGGGCATGCTATTTTCCGTGCACAGTTCAGTGCGAAGAAAAAAGAAAAAAACCTTTTTTTTCTTCAAATTTCACAGGGTGGCCGATGGGGGGGCCAGCATTTTTATAAGGGTGGCCATGGCCCCCCTTGGCCACCCCTTGGGGGCGCCCCTGAGTGAAGCGCCTGGAAATTCGTAAGTATGGCAAGTGCTCTAACTGTCTCTTTCCTTGTAGCTTAGTTCGTGTTAAAGAGACGCCGGAGTATTCGCAGGCGTTTTATTGCGACGAGCGCGATGGGCGTGAGTAAAAACCTGCTTAATGTCTTTTTCTTTTGTCTTTCAGATGTTGGTTTGCAGCGCCGGAGTCAGCGGAATGTTAGTAAGTTTTAACTAAACTTTGTCTTCACAGGCGGCGATGCAGAATGAAGAAATCCGGAATTCACGGCGTGCCGGTAAGTATAACAATGCTTTTGTCTTTGCAGGCGAAGGTGCAGCGTGAAGACACGGCCGCTGCTGATGGATCAGGTGAGAAAGCACTGTGTGTAAAGTTTGTCTTGCTAACCTGTTGTTTCTTGTCTTTTGCAGGTGCTGATGTTGACTGGATACAGGAATGGTAAGTATAATTCTTGCAGGTTCAGGATCGAAAGAGGAAAGGCTGGAACAGACTCGGTGAGCGTTCTGCTGCAGATGCAGAATAACGCGAAGCACGTTTCATCTATCGGGTGTGGTTTAAATAGCCTTGGAGTGATGAGGCATCTTCTTCCACGGCCCCGCCTAGGTAAGAAAAGAGTTCCAGTTTCCAGAAGAGTTCCAGTGCTGTATCCAGGGAGTGGATCTGCCCCACCCAGGTAAGAAAGTAGTTCCTGTTCACAGAGGGCTTCTAAGTGGCTGGTAAGTAAGCAGCATGGTCTGCCGCAGGTAAGTCCACCCAAGCACCTTCACACCAATTATGAGCCCGGCGCTTCCAGTGCCGGGACCGATGGTTTTGATAAGCCTGGTGCCACCGGCGCCAGGACAGTGTCCAAAAGGTCCCAGTAGGGACCGGCTGGTGCCTAGAATTTGGGTTAGGGGCCTGCTTCCAAGGACGTTGGGCTGGTCCTGGCTCCTTGGAAACAGTGATCATGACACTAGACCTAAGATCAGGTTACCACCAGTTGGAGCTCCACTCCGAGTCTAGATACATTACTACCTTTACGACTGAGGGGTTGTATCAATACAAAAGATTTAGTTTCGGGATCTCGTCCGCAGCAGAGGTCTTTCAGAATGCTACCAGGGGGGCACTTTCAGGACTCAAAGGGGTCATCAACATGTCAGATGACATCCTAGTTTTCGCAAAGTCCAAAGCCGAACACTTGAAGCGCCTAGAGAACACCCTTGAGAGACTGTGCAGTGTCGGTTTAACCCTACACAAAGAAAAATGCGAATTTTTGAAGGACAGGCTTGAATTTTTTGGATTTATATTCCATGCTGGAGGAATTTCCCCGGATCCGGAGAAGGTAAAAGACATCCGACATGCATCCCCACCAGCGTCCCCAGCCGAAGTAAGAAGCTTCCTAGGGATGGTCAATTATTGTGGCCGCTTTATCCGAGATCTAGCCTCCCTATCAGAACCACTGAGGGCGCTCACCAGAAATGATGTGGCATGGACAGGGAAGGAACAAAGAGCGTTCACCGCCATCAAACATGCCCTGTCGGAGCAAGAGACAATGGCCTACTTCCATCCCGGTCGCGAGTCGGAGATCGTAGTTGATGCTAGCCCAGTGGGGTTGGGAGCAGTCCTCATGCAAGCAGACCAGCAAGGGACCATGAGGCCCATCGCCTATGCCAGCAAAGCCCTGACCGATACGGAGAGGCGTTACTCCCAAATAGAGCGAGAAGCCTTGGCCATACTATGGGGGTGTAAACATTTTAGAATCTATATTCTAGGGAAGCCAGTCGTTGTGGTGACTGACCACAAACCCCTCATCCCAATATTGTCTGTAACGTCGTCCAAACCGCCTCCGCGCATAGAAAGGTGGATGTTGGCCCTCATGGAATATGGGGTCAAATTACTATATCGACCAGGGACACACAACCCGGCGGACTACCTATCGCGCCCTCCGGGCACCGGGAGGCTCAGGGACTCACTAGAGGTGGCGGACTGCGTGGAAGCCGTACATCTAATAGTTGAGGCAGCACTGCCTTTTGCCCTGACACGTCGGGAAATCACGGATGAATCCAATAGCGATGAAGCATTCCGAAAGATAAAAGGTGCGGTGGACACAGGAGAATGGCGGGAGGTCCTCCTAGACAACTCCCGAAGGACTGCGGAAGCACAAAGAGATCTACAGGCACTCTGGAAGACACGCCATGAATTGTCGGTGGCGGACGATGGAATACTGCTAAGAGGGCACCAGATTGTGATACCAGGGGCGTTAGTTGAGAAAGTCCTACAGCTAGCCCACAAGGGACATCAAGGAATGGCCAAGATGAAAGCTCGTCTCAGGTTGAAAGTTTGGTTTCCGGATCTGGAAGGAAGGGTGGGGAAATTTGTGAAGGCCTGCATCCCATGTCAAGCCGCAAACCCTGTGGAGAGAGCGCCACCCATTCAGGCCATGGAGAGGAGTGACCGCCCATGGGGGACAGTGCATGCGGACTTCGGATCCACGGGCTGAGGTTTATACTTTCTGGTGGTGACCGACCAGTGGTCACGATACCCAGAGGTGGAGTTGGTTGAATCCACATCCAGTGACCACACCATTCTGGCCATGGACAAAATATTCGCCACACATGGATTCCCTCTGGAAATTTGCTCGGACAATGGGTCACCGTTTCAGGGCTAGCGTTTTGCTCAATACTGTGAGGACAGGGGAATAAAGCATTGCAAAATAACCCCACTATGGCCGAGAGCAAATGGCGAGGTGGAGCGGTTTATGCGAACGCTCAACAAAGTGTTCCGCATATCGGTGAATGGGGGAGAAGATCTCCGGCGAAATCTGGTCGAGTTTCTCAGAGAGTATCGCACGACCCCACATCAGTCCACCGGAGTCGCCCCCGCAGAAGCCCTTTTCAAAAGAATACCAAGAGGTCTACTACCCGAAGTAGAAGGAAGACCACCAGGAGAGATCGACAACCGCAACGTGCGCACAGAGAGGGCCACTCTGAATGAGAAGGAGACTACACGGCGAAGGCTACCTGAGAGGGCGATCGCAATAGGTGACACCGTGCTGGTGCGCAACAGGAAGCCAGAGGGGAAGTTATCACTGCCGTATGAACCACAACCACTGGGCGTGACCCACGTCAAAGGGTCGATGGTCACGGCTGCCAACGCAAGAGGGACTATTACCAGAAATATTTCGTTCTTCAAGCGCATAGAAACTGCGATCCCTGAGGCAACAGTCAGGGATGACCCCGACCCGAATACTGGGGTGCCGGTGGAAAACGATGGGCCGCCAGAATCTCCGGTGGCACCCGAGGACCCCGACGCAGGAGCACGCAGGTACCCGAGCCGGGCGGGGCGCAAGACACCGCTGAGGTTCAAAGACTTCATTATGGACCCTACCTCGTAACTAAGGGCACACTTATCGTGAAAGTTATGAGGGACCCTGTTGGTTCACATGTTTGATAATGTTAATTTTGTTTTGGGGGGAAAAGGAGGAATGTTGTGTAGCAATTATAGTTGTGTACGCATGCGCGAGCAGCATCGAGGCTCGCGCATGCGCTGATTGCATTAAAGGCGGTGCGCCGGCAGTTCGCGCCGGCGACCGGAGCAGACACACGTCTCTGGTGTCTTCTCTATGGGTGCCTGCCTGCATGCGTGAGTGTGTGTGCGTGTGAGGCCCCAACACGCCCTGAGGCCCATAACATTTACCGACCTATGCTTTTGCCGAATTGGTTTTACTGAATTTACCACTTTCTGTACTGCAAAATGCGGGGGCTAGGGGCATCTATATACCTTACACCAACTTACCTCCTGCTGTTTGCTGTAACTAAAAGTGGTAACAAATTCAGCAAAACGCAATACAGGGAAAAGTGTAGGTTGACAAAAGAGTTCTGTGAGCCGTTCCTTTAAATGTTTGAAGCAATTCAGACTGCGCTAAACAATAAACTCCAGAGGAGGATATTGACTCCTGGAAGTGGGAATCACGTCCCTATTAGCAGCGTTGTGCTCATTTAAATGGCACTTACATCCTCTAAGCAAAGAGCAGATAAATGTTAATTACAGAAGACTGAATGCGCCAGATGTACGTTTGTGGCACTTTCAGATTATGGGAGGTTTGACTGGCCCTGATGAAGATGAGGCGTCCAAGCTCTTCATTGAAACTACTACTCTTACATCAGATTCACTACTGTTTGTAGGACATACATTTGCATAAACCTGTGTAATGGGGTAATATGTATGTTACATCTGTACATTGATTTGCCATTAGTAGGCCCGGTTTCCACACAAGAGAGTAGGTGTTGACCATATAGAGGCCGATTCATGGAATTAATGTGCGCTGAAAATTCCAGCGCAAGCGCGCGAAACCGTGCGAATCGCAGTGCAAGATGCGAAAATTGCAGTGCAAGTGCGAAAATCACAGCAAAACCCGCGCACATCTATTCATGGAAGTCCGTGCGCAAGTAAAATCTGGGATGTGCGCTGAAAATCTGTGTGGCGCACGCCGTCGCACAGGTCATCTAACGGCGTGCGCTACGGCCATAGCGAAAGCGCACATAGCGCGGCGCACATAACGAAAGTAGGCGTAACACGGGGCATGACACGCGGAATGGGGAACAACCCGTGAAAATGTGGGCGTCACGGGGGAAGTACAAGAGGCAAGTGCGCGGAACGCCCACACGCTTGTCTACAATACGTATTCATGGAATCGAATAGGGCAAACCAGCACACGGGCGAAGACACCCACAAGCCTAAATACGTCCGCCACACGAAGGCAGGCGGTAGCGTCCCTGCGCATGAAAAAAATGTGCGCCAAAATGTGCGCTAACAAAAAGCACGTATATACAGCTCTGATGATTGTCCCATACTGTGGCCCTCTAGGACAAATGACGTGCAAAGGGGTACGCGACAAACACGAACACCCGCTGTGTCAAAAATAGCGTGTGCGTGTATTTCGGGGGTGCGCAAAGTTTCACACGCGATTGGCCTTGGGCGAGTGGGGTGCGTGTATATCTGGGGTTCACGGGAAGTTTCACACGCGATAGGCCCTGTGCGAGTGGGGTGCGTGTATTCCGGGGGTTCGCGTGAAGTTGCACACGCGATTGGCCTGGGTACGTGTAAATCTGGGGTTCGCGGGAATTCTCACACGCGATAGGCCCTGTGCGAGTGGGGTGCGTGTATTCCTGGGGTTCGTGTGAAGATGCACACGCGATAGGCCCTGTGCAAGTGGGATGCGTGTATTCCTGGGGTTCGCTTGAAGTTGCACACGCGATTGGCCTGGGTACGTGTAAATCTGGGGTTCGCGGGAAGTCTCACACGCGATAGGTCCTGTGCAAGTGGGGTGCGTGTATTCCTGGGGTTCGCGTGAAGTTGCACACGCGATTGGCCTGGGTACGTGTAAATCTGGGGTTCGCGGGAAGTCTCACACGCGATAGGTCCTGTGCAAGTGGGGTACGTGTATTCCTGGGGTTCGCATGAAGTTGCACACGCGATTGGCCTGGGTACGTGTAAATCTGGGGTTCGCGGGAAGTTTCACACGCGATAGGCCCTGTGCGAGTGGGGTGCGTGTATTCCTTGGGTGCGCGGGAAGTTTCACACGTGATTGGCCTTGGGCGAGCGGGGTACGTGTATTTCTGGGGTGCGCGGGAAGTTTCACACGCGATTCCAGCACGGTATGTGTATTTCTGGGGTTCGCAGGAAGTTTCACACGCGATAGGCCCTGTGCGAGTGGGGTACGTGTATTTCGGGGGTGCGCGGGAAGTTTCACACGCGACAGGACCTGTGCGAGTGGGGTACGTGTATATCTGGGGTGCAGGGGAGTGGCATTGTGGGTCCTCCCAAGTGTTCCCTCTACACCCTCCACGGCCCCTGCAGGAAGCCCACACCACAGGGGACTACCCTGCACCCCTGGTCATGTCCCGCAGGCAGCCCATCCACCATGGGCATGCCCCCCAGGCAAGCCACATGTCAGCTTGCACTACTGATCACCAACGCATGACCCCCTCCACCCCCACCCCCCAGCAGTGCAGGGCACCTGCCATCAGGCCCCCACTCATGTCCCCTTGCACCCCCACCCCCCAGCGCTGAGGGGCACCTGCCAGCAGGCCCCCACTCATGTCCCCTTGCACACCCACCCCCCAGCACTGAGGGGCACCTGCCAGCAGGCCCCCACTCATGTCCCACTCATGTCCCCTTGCACCCCCACCCCCCAGCACTGAGGGGCACCTGCCAGCAGGCCCCCACTCATGTCCCACTCATGACCCCTTGCACCCCCACCCCCCAGCAGTGCAGGGCACCTGCCAGCAGGCCCCCACTCATGTCCCCTTGCCCCCCCACCCCCCAGCACGGAGGGGCACCTGCCAACAGGCCCCCACTCATGTCCCCTTGCACCCCCACCCCAGCAGTGCAGGGCACCTGCTAGCAGGCCCCCACTCATGTTCCACTCATGTCCCCTTGCACCCCCACCCCCCAGCAGTGCAGGGCACCTGCCAGCAGGCCCCCACTCATGTCCCACTCATGTCCCCTTGCACACCCACCCCCCAGCACTGAGGGGCATCTGCCAGCAGGCCCCCACTCATGTCCCACTCATGTCCCCTTACACCCCCACCCCCCAGCACTGAGGGGCACCTGCCAGCAGGCCCCCACTCATGTCCCCTTGCACCCCCACCCCCCAGCAGTGCAGGGCACCTGCCAGCAGGCCCCCACTCATGTCCCCTTGCACCCCCACCCCCCAGCACTGATGGGCACCTGCCAGCAGGCCCCCACTCATGTCCCACTCATGTCCCCTTGGACCCCCACCCCCCAGCAGTGCAGGGCACCTGCCAGCAGGCCCCCTCTCATGTCCCCTTGCACCCCCACCCCCCAGCACTGAGGGGCACCTGCCAGCAGGCCCCCACTCATGTTCCCTTGCACACCCACCCCCCAGCACTGAGGGGCACCTGCCAGCAGGCCCCCACTCATGTCCCACTCATGTCCCCTTGCACCCCCACCCCCCAGCACTGAGGGACACCTGCCAGCAGGCCCCCACTCATGTCCCACTCATGTCCCCTTGCACCCCCACCCCCCAGCAGTGCAGGGCACCTGCCAGCAGGCCCCCACTCATGTCCCCTTGCCCCCCCACCCCCAGCACTGAGGGGCACCTGCCAGCAGGCCCCCACACATGTCCCCTTGCACCCCCACCCCCCAGCAGTGCAGGGCACCTGCCAGCAGGCCCCCACTCATGTCCCCTTGCACCCCGACCCCCCAGCAGTGAAATGGCGATCTCATGACACAAACCAAAAATCAACACATGTCCGCCACACGAAGGCAGGCGGTAGCGTCCCTGCGCATTAAAAAAATGTGCGCTAACAAAACGCCTGTATATACAGCTCTGATGAATGTCCCATACTGTGGCCGCTCTGGTCAGTAGGGGCAGAATCACCGGTGGACTGGGTTGTTGGCGTGTGCAAATGCACATTGACCATAGGACTTGGTGCAGGCATTGTCTGAAGTGTGATGTTGGCAGGGGGAACATCAGTATGATGGACCAGGACCGATACTGTCCTGGCTGGGAGAGTCAGAGCTTGGGCGGATGGAGCTGCAGCTGCCCCTGCAGCCTCACCACCCTGCATACTTGGGGCAGCAGATGACATAGCTGCCCCAGATCCACGTGGCTTGGTGACAACTTGCACCGCCACACGTGGCTTAGACTTGCTGACCTGGAAGTCAGCCAGGGAGTCATCCTGTGCCAGGTCAGGTGCCACAATGGGCTGGTCCAACAAGGGCTGAGCTGGGATGGTCTCAGCCACGTTTCCCTCAACCATGGGGGGTGGGGGGTCATGGGTGTCCCTGATTGGTCCTCCACACATGGGGGTATAGGGGCACCCTGCAAATCCTGGCCACGTCCCCTACCACGCCCACCATGTCCACCTTTGGAAGGTCGGCCACCTTTGCCTCCCTTACCACTTGGTCGCCTCCCAACCATGGCACTGATGTTGTTGTGCGTATGGAAGGAGCAGTAAACTATTGTCCTGGGCAATTAGGGGTCAAAGGGGTAGGGTACTAGATGGAATTCGTACCCTAGTGCTCTAACAAGGCTGTCTGTGACCCCTGGGGGAAGATGACGGGTCACGCAACGCACAGGCAGCCCAAAAACAAAAATAAACGTGCACGCAACCCCTCGTAGACCATGTGCGTGGAAAAATGAACCCGCACTACGCTGTGGCACCCAGAAACACAAAAATAAGCGTAGGCGTGATACACGCAGCCTACAATGACCTCTGAAGGGGTACGTGACAGACGGGGCAAGCACAGTTGCTAAGTACGTGCGGAACTCACCGTCTGCCTGGAAAAAGAACGTGAAAAATACAACACCCCCGCCAAAAGAAGAATTGTACGCTGTATGAGGAGACAGGACAAAAGGAGAAGTGAACACTGTTTGAGGAAACAGGCCCAAAAAAAGTAGAAAAATGAAAGCTGTCAGAGGTAACAGGGAGTACGAACTTGTGAAGTAATCGTGTGTGAACCGACAAGAAGTACAGAATCCACCCACCCGCTCTCCACAAAAAGCACGTACAAGGAAATGGCGTCCTACACGTACCTTTTAAACCAGCTCACACGTACACGTCACTTACGCGTGTACGTGCCCTTACCTCCAATTACACGTGCTGACACTCGGACGTGCAGCTTTTCCACGTGTGCTCTGTCATCACATGCTATGAGGGAAACACCCGCACGCGTTACGTCACAGACGCGCTTACGCGCTAAGGGCCTTTGGTCCAATGAAATCGCGTACGTGCGCTGACGCGCTTACGTGCTAAGGGCCTTTCCTCGAATTACACACTGACGTGCAAGATTTTCACGTGCCAAATCACTCCATATCAAGCTGGCCACGCGTTCACACACGGAAGACCACGCTCCCAAAGTACTGCCCCCCAGAGCCCCGAGCACGCTCCCACCTGCCATCTGCTGCTGCCTGATTGCCTGCTGCCCATGTACCCTGCCATTTGCTGCCTGCACGTCAGCCATCTGTAGGGGTGCAGTTGCTGTGTCCACCCCTGCTGGAACAGAAGACTCCCGACTGGGATTCCATCGCTCCGCAGCCCAGCCCCAGGACCCAGTTGCCCACCCACTCCTGCCTCTGGGGTTGCCATGTTGGGCACATCTCCATCTGGCACCTTTGGCAACCCCCAGCCAGAGAGGCAGAGGGCCACCAGCTTCACTGCCACCGAAGTTGGTGTCCTGGTGGAGCATGTCCTGGGGCATTATGATGCCCTCTTCGGAACAAGACGCGCCAACAAGGAAGGACGGGAGAGGATCTGGGATGACGCAGTGGTTGCCATCAACGCGGAGGGGGTGGCAACCCGCAACTGCCAACATGTCAAGAAGCGCTGGAAGGACTTGAGGTCCAGTACCCTCAACAAGGCCTGGCGCCTCGTGGAGTGGGGCCGGGGCAGCATGAGTACCATCCAGATGAGGGTCATGGAACGCGTAGGCCCATCGCTCCACGCCCAGATCCTTCGAAGGCAGACCCGTCCGGAGATGAGCGGTAAGTGGCCAAGCATTGTTGTGTGAGACAGGGCATGTTGCAGGGTGCTGGTTGTCTGATACTTGCCTGTATGTGTGACATAGGTCATGTACGTATGTGTGTGTGCAGGGACATCATGGTCATGCATGTGAGACCAGTAATGTGTGAACCACATGGTTGATGCATGTGTTACAATGCAACATTCGGAGCAGCATGGGGAATGCACACATTAATGCATGCCTGTCTCTGTTATTGGACATGGATGGGGTGTGAGAGATGGGTGCTGCTGTCATGGACATGTATGGTGTCCATGTCTGTGTGTCTGACTTGCGTGTCTGTGACTTGGAAATGCCATGGATGCATGACACATGTCTGTGACAATGTTCAGATTCACTGATGCAGCCTACTCATCCTTGTATCCAGTGTGTCTGGCGTGTACGAGGCCAGATGGATGATACTAGGGTGAAGTGTGTGCATGTGATGTTTCAAACCAGCATTGTATGTTTGAAGAGTCACTTGGACATGTATGCTAATGTTCATAGCATGCGCCATGCCTGTTACTGCATGTGTTTTGCCTGCACTGACCCATGTGTTGTGGAGGGACATGATGGAAGTGATGTTTGACAGTGCCACTCATCTGCTATTGCTTCCTGTCTAGGGGACCATTGTATAGTACCCTGATGCTTGTGTTCTATGTCTCCCTCTACACAGCGGCAAGTGATGAAGAGGGCGGAGACGGCGCTGTGGAGCAAAGCGGCGGGGATGCCCCCACCGGCCGGCGACGCAAGGCCCAGTCACCCTCCCAGAATGTACCATCGTCCGGGAGTGAGGGGACTGGTGCTGCGTCTGCCACTACGGCTGCAGCGAAAGGGGTGGGTGAGCCCCCACAGGGGCTTGCAACGGCGGAAGACGGTGTGGAGCCATCCAGGTTGGTGGTTTCCACAGAGAAGGAGGAGGCCGCTACTGAGCCACACATGGGGCCTGGTGGGGGTGGTACCACTGGTGCAAGTGGTGCAGTCCAGGGCCAGGGGAAGGAGGCAGCACAGGTCACCGCGGAGGGGCCTGTGCATGTCGCTGTCCCTGACCCTGTGACTGCACCACCATGCACCAGCAGGGATGCCCCATCCCAGGCCCGTCCGCAGGTAGGGGGGATGTCCATGTCATCTGACACTCCTCTACCTGCGGACGAGGGGACCCCTGGCCGTATGGAGAAGGTCCTGATTGGTGTCGCGTCGCGCACGCGTGACATTCGTGATGACGTGCGTGCTTCCCGGGATGGCGCACGCACGTCATCACGAAGAGCAGCGTGCCAACGTGGCCCAGTTGGGAGTGTCCATGGTCGGGGGTTTTGTACATGTGTCAGCCACTCTGGCGGCCCTCTCCTCCTCTGTGGAGACTATGCGCCAGTCGTTCTCCATGCCGTCTTCCGGTCCAGATGCCACCAGGGCCCCCTGTGGACCTGCCCTGACCAACGCAGCCAGCTCGGTGGGGTTCCCATCCCTGCCACAGTCGGGAGTCGGAGGTCCAGCAGGGGTGGACACCACAGCAACTGGACCCCAGCAGATGGAGGATGTGCCGGCAACATCGAACAGGGCACATGCACGACGGCGTCGGTGGATTCCATCAGCCTGGATGCCGTCGTGCTGGCAGAGGCAGTTGCGTCGGAGGCAGCGGCAGGCTCAACGTGGGAGGCATCATGGCTCGGGGCAATCTACATCAGAGGAGCAGGCATCGGCCGGAGGGCAGGAGGACCCTGGAATGGGAGTGTCTTCTGTGTGGCAGCGGTTGGGCCAGCAGATAGGTGCGGAGCGGCGGCAGGCGGAGGAGGCACGGCTCACGATGGTCAGGGCGGAGAACTCCATGCGCAGGGCGCTGAGGCGGGCTGAGTGCCTCGAGGGAATTCGCAGGGAGTTGGAGGTGGACATGGCGTTATCCCTGCGAGACCTCGGGGCCAGAGAACAGGCCCGCCTCCAAGACATTGAACAGGAGTTCGATGATGCCCTGGCCCATGACATCAACAAGTGAGCCGTTGGACTTGCCCGCCGCCATTGTATATAGTTCATTAGTGTTAAGTTTAATTTCTTTTTTATTTCATTTGGGGCGCATGGACTATGCGCCACATTTTTGTATATAGTTAGTAATTTGGTAGGTTTCATTGTAGGTTTCATTTATGTCGTTGGGCTCATGGACCCTGGATTTGCTATTTGTACATAGTTTTACAGTGGATTCTTCTCCTTCATCTTTATTTTTCTTCACCATGGAGCAATGGATATTACGCTTTTCTTTCCCTTTGGATTTGCTTTGTTGGACGGTGACTTTGGACACATTTTCATTTGGATTAATTTAGATTCTCATTTTTTTTATTTATCATTTTTTGGGACATGCTGCATTTTCATTATTATTGGCATTATTGTGTGTTTTTATTTCATTCCCTTCATTTTGACTTGATTACATTTTTGTTTCTTACTTCAATGTGTGGTCTTCTCTCATTGGTTTCATGCATGTCACAATGTGGGTTTTCTCAGTCATGTGTTGCCATTGTGTGGGTCGGACAGACTTGTACTCATGCGCATACTGCTTATTTGTGATCTATCATGTAATGGGGATTTTAATTTGGAGTGGATGTAAAGCTTGGTTGGTTGTTTGGACTGGGGTGCTGTGGGGTGGGATTTGTGTGGCCATGAGAGCCAGGGATCTGGATTGTGATGATGTGTTGGCTGGGGGACATGTGTCAAGGCCTGCTGGCAGGTGCCTGTCAATGATGGGGGGTGGGGGTGCTGGGAGACATGAGTTGGTGATCATATTGCAACGTGACATGTGGCTTGGCTGGGGGTCATGCCCATGGTGGATGTGCTGCCTGCGGGACATGACCAGGGGTTCGGGGTAGTCCCCTGTGGTGTGGGCTGCCTGCAGGGGCCGTGGAGGGGTAGAGGGGACACCTGGGAGGACCCACACTGCCAATTCACGTGTAGGACTAAGACATGTACCCTACTCCAATCGCGTATGAAACTTCCCGCGCACCCCTGAAATACACGTACCCAGGCCAATCGCGTGTGAAACTTCCCGCGCACCCCTGAAATACACGTACCCAGGCCAATCGCATGTGAAACTTCCCGCGCACCCCTGAAATACACGTACCCATGCAAATCACGTGTGAAACTTCCTGCGCACCCCTGAAATACACGTACCCAGGCCAATCGCATGTGAAACTTCCCGCGCACCCCTGAAATACACGTACCCAGCCCAATCGCGTGTGAAACTTCCCACGCACCCCTTAAATACACGTACCAAGCCCAATCGCGTGTGAAAATTCCCGCACACCCCTGAAATACACGTACCCAGGCCCAATCGCATGTGAAACTTCCTGTGCACCCCCGAAATACACGTACCCAGGCCAATCGCGTGTGAAACTTCCTGCGCACCCCTGAAATACACGTACACAGGCCAATCGCGTGTGAAACTTCCCGCGCACCCCTGAAATACACGTACCGAGGCCATTCGCGTGTGAAACTTCCCACGCACCCCTGAAATACACGTACCCAGCCCAATCGCGTGTGAAACTTCCCGCGCACCCCCGTAATACACTTACCCCACTCGCACAGGCCCTTTCACGTGTGAAAGTTCCCGCGAACCCCGTAATACACGTACCCTGCTGAAATTGCGTGTGAAACTTCCCGCGAACCCCAGTAATACACGTACCCCACTCGCACAGGCCCTTTCGCGTGTGAAACTTCACGCGCACCCCAGTAATACACGTTCCCCGCTTGGCGTTTGCTGTTTGGCAGCCCTGTAAACTGGTCCAGGGTTAGCGCAGCCCTTTGCGCTGAATTGGGAATTTTGATGGCTTTTCCTTGCGCGAGGGAGTTCTTGGGGGAGTAACTGGTGCTGCTGCAGGGTCGCTGCGCCACTCTGCGCCACGGCTGGTTTTGAAGGCTAAAATCCATGAATACGCTGTGCGCGGAAATCGATTTTAGCGCACGCGGCTGGCGCAGACATTCGCACGCGCACAACGTGCGCCAGCCGGGTGCGCCACTTTTGTGCGAAATTCTATGAATTACCCTGATAGACTTTACTTTCTATGCATATGACTGTTCTCACCTTATAACTTACATGCTATGTGAAGCTTGCACTGCTCTTTAATGCAAGCACTCCATTCACTTTCAGCATTTGTTTTATTGATCAATTGATTTGAGCAGTCTCAGTTAGGATGGAACTGTTTGTTATATCAGATATGTATTTTGACCAGGAATTTGAGTGTCTCGATGGCTAGAGTGAATTCAAAGGAATAATGGAGAATTTGATTTTGTTGGTGTTTTTTTTGTCCTCTTTTCTTTCTTTCTTCTTTATTTTTAGTTGTATTGTTATGTGTAATTGTTGATGAGGTTATTGTATCAAGACCAAAAATTCGAAATAAAAAAAGATATGTATTTTTAATCAGCTTTAACTTGTGTACATGTTGTTAGTCTGTGTCGTCTTTCAATAATGTAACACAAATGCTAAATATGTGTGTACAAATAACTTTTCATTACTAATTAAAAATTGTTCGACAATATTTGTTGTGCTCATGGGGATGTGTATAAGGTGGTACAATAGTACTAAGTACCGACAGGTAGTGAGCAGGTTGCCTAGCCACGCTAACAAGCATAATTGTAAATCATGTTATTAGTGATTAAAGTTTCATTGATCTTTGCATTAGGAAGATATGTTTCTTGTGGCGAGCTGTGAGCCAAGCTGGGAGCTCACGCATTGATAGATGGTGTGGCCCGATTCATTCTACTAGGTGGGATGGCACAGGGGGACAGACATTATGGGGAACATGAAGTGGTAAGTGGATGAATGGGCAATAGAGAGGTTTTCCCCCGGGGAACGAGAAGGCATGTTGAGGTGGTAGGAGATGGATTTTAACCACTTGGTATGTTATGTTGATAGTTCAGGATTGCGAAATTAGTTAACTAGAGTGAGTGTGTAGTATTAACCCCACATCCCCTGTCCCTCTTCATCTTTTCAGTACTTACAGATCAGAAGACCTATTTCAGATCTCTCCAATCATCTTTCTGCTACCTTCTAACTTCTTCTAGCCATACCCATCATACAGGTATAAGGCTCCCTTACCTCCCGGACTAACTCCTGTTTTGTTTCCTGTCAAACTTGGACAGGGTCTCTCTGGCTGTGCGCCTGCCGGGTTCACATGTGCCATGAACTTGTGGACAAGATCACCCATGGACCCTGTTGATCTGGGGAAGGGTTGGCAGGTCCAGGAATATTCTTGGTGAGTTGACAGGCAACAAGGGATGGAGCTGGGGCTGTTCCGTGGGATAGTCAGAAGGTACCTTGCGGGCTGCTGGGCTTCACCGGAGGGACCAACTTGAAGAGCTATTACCTGGCCAAAAGTCATGAGGTCGGGAAAGCTGCAATGTCATTCATCCACTAGTGCGAAGTTGTGGTGCAGCACAGAGCTTCTTTAGGGGGGACTATGGTTACCTCAGTATTTCACCATTGCCAACTCAGCCAAGAGAGAAAGCACTGTGTCACTGATGCCACGTGGTCACGGCTGGGTAAACACAATGAAAAGTAGACACATAGAGAGAGCAGCCCCAGTACTTCCTGATTTCTTTCACCCACCCACACCAGAAGAACAAGCATTGACAATGCCAATAGTTTTGGCGTTTACTGTTGCTCTTTGCATTTGGGGGCACCAGGGTGCAAGGAGGAGAGTGCAAAGTTTTAAAGGAGGATGCGGTAAGAGGTGGAGGTGTGCAATAGAATGAGAGAGGGAATAAAGCAACGGAGAAAGCCATTGATAGAGGGTGCCGATGTTGAGCAACAGCAAATATGAGCGAGAAAGGGTGAGAGAGTAAGAGAACAAGTGAGCGTGAGAGGAAGGATGAGAGAAAAAGTAAGGGCTGATAGCAAAGGTGAGAGTTGGAGAAGAGGGAATAAGGGGGATATCTTTGAGAGTACCAGAGAGAAAGCGACAGCATGTGCAGGGAGAGAGAGAGAGCGCGACAGTAGCCGTCTGTGCTTTGAAAGCGCACACGAAATAGTAACTTTTAAGTATACGTACTACTTTTGGAGGGGTGACTTAGAAATCAGTGCTAAATCCACACTTTGGTGGTATGAAGACAAAGGTCAGCGTTTTCAGAAAAGTTTCATTGCCAACGTCATCATATTTTATGGAGCCCGGGTTTTTTCATTAGTGTTTCATTAGTGTTCGCTTAATTACTTTTTAATAGTAAAAACGTGACAGAATATTAAGTTTGTCTGTCAAGAGACACATGGGTTGAATGACGCATAGCCAACATAGAGTACCTTTTTCTCGCTGTGCGACCCTTCAGCAAAAGCAATCGTCATTGAACTAACATGGCCGAGCCAGCCCTGTAGGCAAAGCAGGGAACTGTGGGAGCATTAGCTAGCAGGGGCGCAATGAGAACAAAGGGGTGCTTTTCTTATTATGATCAGCACTAGGATGCAAAGGTCATTGCACCAGCCCTGAACTCTTGCAATGCAGTGTAGTGGCCAGCTGTGGTCCAAAGGCAGAGTTGTTCATTATGCGCTCCAAAGGGCAATCTGTGTGAACCCAAGCAAATTGTGTTATCCTACTGCGACAATTTCTTTATCTACTAAAACTGAGACTTCTTAGAAATGTTTATATGTGATATCACCGACCACAATTAGAGAGTGGTACATTTCATCATGGGAAAAAGACCGAAAATCACCAGATTTTCTACCGTTATAATGCCACCCCAACCCCATCCCAACCCGTTTTAACCCCTTACCCCACTCCCCTTTATATATTTATTTAATCTTTTCTGTGTTTTTCGGTGTTATTGTCCACTCTTTTATGTACCACTCTAATATTTGCAATAAAATGACTGGATACCTTGTAAATGGGTTATCAATTCCCACCTGGGAATTCAGTTTATTTCGGTACATCCAGGAAGGGCTCAGTTGCTCTGTGTCAACCTCCTCTTAACAAACCCTTCCCAAACTTGTCTGGCATGCCATTCGAAAATGTCCCGATGTCCTAGTAGGTCTCAATGCCCGTGTTAAGTGCCATGTTAAAAAGTGAACACTTTCACATTTTTATTTGTCAAGACATTGCCGGGGCGATTAACAGAACAGGTAGGCAAATCTCACGTGCAAATAGCTTTCAGGCAGAAAGATGCTGCAGTGGGAGACAATGGGCTTCATTACACGTAGGCGGTAAGGGATTACCGGCACCGGTAAGGGCACCAGTGCCTGTAATCCCTTACCGCCCTACTACGAGGTCCCTTAGCGAGTCCCTTCCTTAACGCCAGGTCTGACCTGGTGTTAAGGACGGGACCCGTTAAGGGACTTCAGAGCTAATAACGGTACCGCAAATTGCGGTACCGTTATTAGCTACTTCCCCATTCCCATTGAGCCCTATGGGGGCTCAAATGGGAATGGGGAATGGTTCCTGGAATGGGGACTTACCGGGTCCTCCAAGTTTGGAATGACCCAGTAAGTCCCTATTCCGGGAACACGGACACGGAATGCGGTAAGGGGGTAGCCATGGCGCTAATAGCGCCATGGCTACCGCCTACCGTGTAATGAGGCCAAATAACTGTGAGGTCACTTGGCCATAAGGAATGTGTAAAGCAAACAGGGCCAAGTCCACGGCACATCCACAGCACATCCGCTTCTCCAAAGTGATCCATATTCCCCCGCCATATTCCCCTGCCACTGCTGGTTTAGGGCAAGGGCATGCCTGCGATTTCCATGCTTTTAAAATTCCGACCTGCTCTTAAAATGAGGTCAAAGGCTAAAGTGAATCTCCCACAATAACACGATGTGATCAAGTGAAAGTCGGGATTTCAAACACTCTTAAGCCAGTAGATCAGATAACCTTTGCAGACACTGCGGAAAGATATCACTGTCATAGCTGTGTCCGTCTCTTTATGGTTTGGCAGGGGATGGAGGAGCAAGGGGAATCCAGTGCGTGCTCCCTAAGATGTACGTTGGAGGCGGGTGAGCAGTGTCGTGCTCTGCAGCATTTCACATCTGTCGGGGTGTGCGAGCGCGTAGCCCCCACACCCCACACTGCCATCCCGGGTCCTGTATTGTGGTACCTGAGTCCTGAAGCGACTTTGTTTCTTCTGCAGCCCTCCATACATTCCCCGCTCCATTGCCCTCTACCAACCCCCCAACCTGAAATAATACACGGACACGTTTGTGGATGTATAGGCCACAGTTGCTTTATTAAGCAGGAGGTAGCTTACAGGTGTTCCTTTACTCGAATTTGGTAGTACTGCTTCAGGATATTCTGCTCTGAGCAGCACACCCTTACATTCCCCACTTGTTGGCGAGCAGCATCCGTTGAGCGGAACTGATGCTGTTACTTTTCCACTTTAACTAAGCATGAACTCCAAAACCTGATGCCGAGCAGCTTCCGTTAAGCGGTGCTGACGCCGTTACTTTTCCACTTTACTTATCATGAGCTCAAACTTGATGGCGAGCAGCATCCGTTAAGCGGAACTGACGCTGTTACTCCCCATTTCGGCAACGGCTTTACTTTGAGCCTATGCCACTTTACTACTTTCGCAGGGGCAGGATCATTAACTTCTTTTCACCCCTGTTGCCTGCGCCCCCTTTGCTCCCTGTTGGCCACGTGTAAGTGCTCTAAGCTTTCCCTTTACCCAACCCCTTCATACACTGACCCCCAGCTTCCGTGTCCCTATCTTATTCCTTGCTCCCGGGGTCCGGTAACTCTCTCGCCTCCTCACTCATCCCCTCCCTTGGTACCTAACCGCTGCCTTTTCCACCCGTTCTCCATGCCTACTGCTAGTTCCCCGTTGCTTGTGTGACTTACCCTCTTGCATGCCCCCATTAGGTTTCCTATTCTCCCTCATTCCCCCTTGCGCTTGCCCCCTTCCCTTACCCAGGTTGTTTGTCCATCGCCCCCCTGGGGTTCTTCCCCCCTCCGAGTCCTCCCCTTTCCTTCCCCCTGGTACCCGACCACTAGTCCTCTGCCAACTCAAGTGGCTGTGCCGGTTTTGCGTAAATGTGTCCCCTTCCCCCTTTTTTGACTACTTGGATTCCCTTGCGCCCTGTTTCCTTGTGCCTGCCATCCCATACCGTCAGTTGCATAGTCCTCCGACAACCTTGATCCTTGCACCTGTGCACCTCCCATTCCTTCCCACCACCCCCACATCCCCACCCTCCTTCCCCCGTGTCTTGCTGAGTTAGGTACTCTGGTGCCGTCAAACTCGGCTACTGCCAGTCCCTTGTGGATTCCAGCAGGCCTACCAGCCTGGAGCACCATGTACATCCACTGCGACAAGCCTGTGGAAAAATCAAACACAGATTAATGCATTCCATAAATTAACATCTGCTAATCCTATCGCTTGGGTGGGCAGGCAGGTCCTTCTCTCTATGATGTTGAGGATTGAGGCCAGGGGAGTTGCTAGGTCTGGAAAAGACCCGGGGCTAAGCTGATGTCGGAACTATTGGGACTGGGGGCTAGCTAGCCTTTTGGCTGTAGCTCCTGAGATTCTATCCGGGGCTACAACCAAAAGATCAGGGGCTATAGCCCCTTTAGCCCCCCCCTAGCAACGCCCCTGATTGAGGCTGTCTCCCCCCCTTACCTGTGCTTATAAGCTTGCCCAGAGGGGATGGCCTGGCTTGAGCCCCCACCCACCCCTTACTCGCACCTTGTCTACCCCCTCCCCTTTCTTGTTCCTTGGAGCCCTCAGGTCTGGAAGGGACCCTTCCCCTCTCTCTCTGCCTGCCCTAGTAGTTGTAGGGGGATGGGATCCCCTTGGCCCCCAGAAGTGGCTGGTGGGGGGGTCGGCTACGTTCGTGTCTGCCTTTAGCCCTCACTGTGTTCGGTGCATCCCCTGGCTTAGCCGCCACTCCCCACACTGCCATCCCGGGTCCTGCATTGTGGTACCTGAGTCCTGAAGCGACTTAGTTTCTTCTGCAGCCCTCCATACATTCCCCGCCCCACTGCCCTCCACCAACCCCCCACTTGAAATAATACACTGACACGTTTGTGGATGCATAGGCCGCAGTTGCTTTATTAAGCAGGAGGTAGCTTACAGGAGCTCCGTTACTCGAATTTGGTAGTACTGCTTCAGGATATTCTACTCTGAGTTGCACACCCTTGCATTCCCCACTTGTTGGCGAGCAGCATCCGTTGAGCGGAAATGACGCCGTTACTTTTCCACTTTAACTTAGCATGAACTCCAAAACATGATGGCGAGCAGCTTCCGTTAAGCGGAGCTGACGCCGTTACTTTTCCACTTTACTTATCATGTGCTCAAACTTGATGGCGAGCAGCATCTGTTAAGCGGAACTGACGCTGTTACTCCCCATTTCGGCAATGGCTTTACTTTGAGCCGATGCCACTTTACTACTTTCGCAGGTGCAGGATCGTTAACTTCTTTTCACCTCTGTTGCCTGGCCCCCCTTTGCTCCATGTTGGCCAGGTGTAAGTGCTCTAAGCTTTCTCTTTACCCAACCCCTTCATACACCGACCCCCAGATTCCAGGTCCCTATCTTATTCCTCACCCTTGGGGTCCGGTAACTCTCTCGCCTCCTCACCCATCCCCTCCCTTGGTACCTAACATCTGCCTTTTCCACCCAGTTCCATGCCTACTACTTGCTCCCGTTGCTTGTGTGACTTAGCCTTTTGCATGCCCCCATTAGGTTTCTTGTTCTCCCTCATTCCCCCTTGAGCTTTCCCCCTTCCCTTACCCCCGTTCTCTGCCCCTCGCTCCCCTGGGGTTCTTCCCCCCCCGAATTCCCTCCTTTGCTCCCCCTGGTACCCGACCACTAGTCCTCTGCCAACTCAAGTGGCTTTGCCGGTTTTGCGTACATGGATCCCCTTCCTCCTTTTTTGACTACTTGGATTCCATTGCGCCCTGTTTTCTTGTGCCTGCCAGCCCATACCTTCAGTTGCATAGTCCTCCGCCATGACTCTCGCGCGACTTCCCGCACCTGCCTCATTCTGGTCCACCCTGCCTGTCTTGTGCCCGTATCCTTTGTTTTTCACGGCGGCCCCACTCCCTTGTTTTATTTATTTAATTTTTTATATCCCCGTACTGGCCACCTTCCCTCTGTATGTGCACACCACATTTTCCAGCGCTTCCCTGAGGTTTCTACTCCAGAGAGGTGCACCCCGTCCCATACGAAGTATCCTGGTGACCTTAGGGAAATTAATATGTGTTTTATGGCCCCCATCGCCATTCCTGTTAAGAATTTCTTGAACTTTGAGTTGAGCTTCCTCCTCGACTCTCCTACCCTTCCTTGGTTGCGCACCCCCCTCCAGTTCTGCTGTGGGATAATTTCTGACCATAATAGTTCTGTGGAGTGCAACCCCTTCCCCAATCTCACCATCACACTTCTCATCTGTTGCGACAATCCTTTCCTCCCCATTTCCACTAAATCGGTCCCTCCAGGTGTATAATCAATATATCTGGTGCTCCGTATCTCTCCATTCCCTTCTGCACCTCTCTTTCCAGTTGACCCCATAACATCCCCCCTCTCCCCATCCAGCGCACCTCCGTATTCACCAGGCCTAGATTACGATTCCAATCACCTTCACTGGTTCCTCTGGCTGCTCTTTTGACAAAAGAGTGACCCATCCCCCATACTACGGTTGCCCCTGAGGAAAAATGAGAATGATATTATTTGCCTTGTTACGGCCTACCCTTCTTCATCCTATCCCGCTAATGGCCATGGTATTTCTGTGCCCTAGCTTATGCTTTTCCTTGTTTTGTAACCCCTTTGTTTAATATATATATATATATTTTTTTTTCAATTTTTTTTTTCTTATTCCATTGTAACTGGCATGATATAACCCTTGAACCTGCTTGAATCCCACCTCCCCATGTTCCTTATTTCTTTTTTGCACATAGTCCTTCATCTTGCACGGTAGTGGCCGCCCCTATTCTGAAGGAGTGTGACGTGAATTTCCCACTATTTTCCCCTCTCTCGGGCAAGGACATCCGTAGTACTTGCTTAAACTGATACTGGGTCAAAGGTTTTCCATCCTTGTGCAACAAAAAGTGCCCTCCTACCCCTGGTCTCACCTCCTTGTACTCCCTGTTCAGTGCCACCGGCAGCGGTCGAAATGGGCGGGAGCGGTGCTCCTCTACTTCTTTTAATTAAGGTTTACCGTTCCTATACTTTTATTTTAAAAAGAAACCGTTCCGGAACGATTTCGTTTTTACAATAAAAGTGTAGGAAGAGGTTGGAACTTGCACTTTCAGTGCACTGCACAGTATGTTTCCTTTTAGAACCGGCATATGTGTTTTGGGGTTTTTATTGTGCATGTGAGGGGGCGTGGCTATGGGGTCTGTGGGGATCAGTGCAGGCCAGTAGGAAACATAGTTCCACTACTTCTTTTCGTACACTTCGACCACTGGCCACCGGACAGTATCTATCCCTACCTAACCTGTTTAATACCAATTCTTTGCCTTTTCCTGCTTGGTCTGTTTTGGACCTTCTTATCATCACTCTGACCGTTTCCCCATGTATAGTGACGTTTTCCTCCATCAATGCCCTGTTGCTGCAATCGTTTTTGGATCTAGGCACCAACTCGCTAATCCTTAAAGTAGCGAAAAATGCCAATGCAAAACAAGCTTTGAACAATATTGTTTCAAAAATTGAATTGCAAATCCCTTCTAGTTTGTCCATCAGCAAACTTAATGTGCTGATGGTGATAGGTAGCCTGTTGTCTATCATTCTTGCGCTCTCTGCATCCCAGCCCCGCACTGCTGTTCTAACAAGAAAACTCTTGGTTGGGTCCGCCCTCCCGCCAAGCTGTGCATAAAACGCTACTGCTGCCAAGTGGTTTTTTACCCAGCTCTTGCCCAGAGGGGATGGCCTGGCTCGCCACCCCACCCGCCCCTTACTCGCACCTTGTCTGCCCCCTCCCCTTTCTTGTTCCTTGACGCACTCAGGTCTGGAAGGGACCCCTCTCTGCCTGCCCTGTAGTTGTAGGGGGATGGGATCCCCGTGGCACCCAGGAGTGGTTAGTGGGGGGGGGGGACGGCTATGTTCATGTCTGCCTTTAGCCCTCACTGTGTTCGGCGCATCCCACCCCCTTTTGTCTCTTTTCCCATTGTCATCAGTTCATTCATCCCCACATTCTTAACTTCGTTCATAAGGAAACAGCCCTCTTCAGCCATGCAAGTACCCCAAGTTTCCCCCCCCATAGAAATGTCCTCTTTGGCCCTTCACTTGTCTTTGCTGATAAGACAGTGACGTCCGAACTGACCCTTACTACCATACCTTCCCGAAAACCCTCTGTGATGCAACCATGTGATCTAAATCACCCGGTACCCCTAAGGTCTCCTCATAATCAGGGCCAAGGAGTGATTACTGTTCGGAGCCACTTGCGGTTCCGTACCTGTCATTTGTTCATTTGTGTAGGCTATCATTTAATTTGCAGTCAATATTTAAATAATTCAGTAGCCCTAACTTTCACCACATGTGAAGTGTGGTGTCCTTTGCTTGAGGCGTACTTATAAAGTTCAGTAACAAACGTGGACACCCCAAATGGGTGTGGTGTAACAAATGGGACCTTATATATTATCTTACTTCAAACAGGTCCAATTTTGTTGTGCAAATTTACTCACCTTGCCAAATCAGTGAAATCCAAGAGCAATAGTACTAAAACAAACCTCATTTTCCTGTGTAAAACAAAACAAGCCATTAAAGCAACCTACTTCAGAGCACATTACACAGTCCAAATGAGATTTTACTGTAACACATTTTTCGAACGTGTGCACACCGCATGTGCCCTTTCACAAACGAGCCCTTAGTCCACCTGCTTAAAAGGGTAACACTGTTAAGCATACCCTGATATCCACATATCATTATGTGCATCAATTGTACTTTGTTTATTTAAACATTCCCAACCAAATCTCCAAAAGCTAACGTTACGTGTGCATTACTACAAGTCCCAGCATGCAAAGCTCTGCCCAAGACTTGACCAATCTACCCCTAATGAACAGTAGCGCCACGAGAATATTTTTATAGGGGTGGCCTGGTGAGGCCACAGGAAATCTTGGGGTGGCACACAAATCTCTCCTTATCTCTCCTCCCTTCTCTCTTTCTACTCCCCCTCCCGTTCCCTTCGATCCACTGAACATTTCCTTCTCACTGTACCTCCATCCCCCTGTGCCTCCTCCCGTTTCCGCTCCTTCCAACTCCTAGCGCCTCTGCACTGGAACTCCCTTCCTCTTGCAAACCGCTCCACCTCGACCTTCTCCTCATTCCGCACTTCCCTTAAATCTCTCCTCCTCCATTCTCCTCCTTGAAACCCCCTCCCCGCTCTGCATCCCCTCCCTCCTTATTCTTTCCCCTTGACTATTTCTCTCCCCTCTCCCACCTCCCCTCTCTCTCCCTTCCCTTTCCCTCCTCCAACTCATCACCACCCCTCCCCCCTACCCAGTCCCACTCCCCTGTTCCTCCTTTCCCCTTGAGTTAATTGTTCTTTTCACTGTTTTGTTGAATGATTCATATTGTAATTTTGCTTCCACCGTTATATTGTTTATGTTTTCATGTATTAAGTTGTTCCACTGTACAGCGCCTTGGTGTAAGGCGCTTTATAAATCAATAAATATAAATACAAATACAAACACATAACTGCACATAGGAGGGGGCGTGGTAATGATGTTTGTGGGCAGTGGGGGCTTCTTTGGGTACACTTCGACCATTGACCGCTAGCATCTGTACTCTATTACGGATCTAGGATAGATGCAAAAAAGGCCCAAACTGTCATTGACAAATGTGGTCCACTTTTTTTTTCAGGTTCCATGGCCTTTTTTTTAGTCACAGTTTCACCATGCGTCAAATACTAAGAATTGCAAATCTGTTAGAAAAGAGTAACAGGTATGATACTTTCTACCCCATAAGGTCTCTCAAGTACAGGTCCTTAATATTAAAAACAGAACTGCTAAGCAGTGGCTGGCCATCGAGAACTACCCACTTATACCGGTGTCTCTGGGTGAGTTGCTATGGGCCCCTAAGAAGTCTTTCCCTAATAGTGTATTGCAGCACTTTGTGATAGGACCCCTTTTGAAACTATGGTGGAAAAAAAAAGAGATCGAAAGTCTTACAACCTGGCCCTCCCCATTGAGCTGTATCTGGGCGCCACCCATCAAAGACAGAATTCATGAACAGTACCGGTTCAGGTATCAGGAATGGTATGAAGCGGGCTTAGAAAGAGTGGGGCAAATCCTAAAGCGAGATGGATGCATGACAATCCAGGACCTGGAGGCAGGACTGCACATGAGATCCTGTGATGTGTTCAAATACCTGCAACTGAAAGGTGCGCTCACGAAATCAGAGTGAGCGGAAAGATGAGCTTCAAAGAGACCTCACCAATTTTGAACGGATACTTAGCGACACCCACTCGAATAAAGGCCTCACCTCCCGTCTATTCGGATCCCTAATAGTGGAACGGGAAAACAACCTGGAGAATCTAAAAAAGAGATGGGAAAAAGATCTAGGTCCCCCACTATCAGACCAACTGTGGTCAAAGATGTGTGAAATGGTGCAACAAATATCTATCTCAGCGCAATATAAACTGCATGGTCTGAAGGCACTGGTGGCAGTACGACCCCCTCAGACTCTCAAAGATGTTCAGTCATGCTAGCCCCTTGTGCTGGAGGGAGTGTGGAAGCCCTGCCGATTACTGGCATATGTGGTGGGCTTGTCCCAAATCCCAAACGTATTGGAGTGAAGTTCTGGCCTGGATAAGGAACATAGAAGGGATTACCAGGGACAGGGACTCAAGGCTGGTGTTATTCAGACTTGAGGAACAAGAAGGGCGCTGGGTAAAGTCTTGCATATGACTCACTTCCTCCTGCTGGCCGCCAGGGTCTGTATCACCATAGGCTGGAAAGAGAAGGACCTTCCGACAGAGAAAACATGGGCCAGAAAAGCCAGAGAACTCTACGCAATGGAAAACATTACGGGGGCCATGCACAATATATCCCCTAGCAGGGAAAGGGAATGGGCTCCTTTCCTTGAAGCCTACAAAGGAATGAATGAATAGCCCGAGCCCTAAGTACACTCATTGAACAACTTGCCGGTGACCCAAGGACCAAAACTCACGGCCAGTCTCGTCTCCATTGTGGGGCAAGGGGGGAATAAGGGAGGGAGGTGGGAGTTAAAATCAAGTTAAATTGTAAATGTTACCCAAACTGATACTTTTCCCGAGATTAATGTTTGAGCACTGTTCAAGAGAGGTGCAGTTACATACGCTTTGAAAACAATCAATAAAAGTAATTTTGAAAAAAACAAAACAGAACTGCTACAGCCTAGCTGCAAAAATTATAGAAAATACCTTAGTCGTTTACACAGGAGCCACATTTCATATGCACATTCAAGAGACACCTCGCCTGACAGCCAGGGTAGTTTCTAGCAAAATTAGTGCCCAAGGCGAAACCTCAGAATGCGCCCCCACCCCACTGACTGGCACACGTCACTCCCAAACTACACCTCTGCCGTGCGACAAAACCCCTCCTCAATATGAATAAATAATGCTATATAAATGAAGCTGGTCTCATTACATTGTAATTCAAGTACTTTACAGAAGAATTCTAATGTGAAAACACAGCTGTTGCTGCCCAAGTAACTGGTTTTTCTGTCACCTGCTCTTAGGGAAGGCCTTGCCTGAATGCAGTTTTAAACTGTCTGTACTGGCACACTGCGGCGTGAACAGCCTTTAGGGGTCTGAGGGCCCATTGACCTGGCCCTGTGTTGCAGGTGTTGTGTTCGTACCACCTCACTTGTATTTCGCAAGGGGCAATACTAGACTAACCATATTAATTATTTTCTGATAGAAGGTTATAACTCCAAGATGGACAGTTAGGTACACTCTTATTGTGCTCTTGCAAAATGCCTCTCTGAGAGTGGGAAAGGGGACAAATAGCACCATTGAGGATTCCTGTATACTTTGCATTAAATCACAGAGTCTTTCAGGACTATAACAGTGATCAGAGATCTCTACATTTGATAAACAACTGTGTGATAAAAGGGTTGTATGCATGAATCTCTAAATGCATAACTGATGGATGTATTGGTGCTCACATCACGGTTCACAATACTCACCCTAACATTAAAATGTTTGTACCTTGAACCATACATGCTCATTTGGACATCTTACGTTTTTGGATGCAAGTATAAAATGGCTGCAACATCAGCCACTCAAATGGGGTACACCGTACAAGGGCTCTTTTGCTTCTTGTTTAAGTGTGGGGACAGTATGGCATGCTCGTCAGAGTCACATACACAAAACAGTCCAGTGTGTTCCTATATGGACATTAGGCACATCAGACAAAAACAGGTATTTGTACTGTTACATAAGGGAGCACCACATAGACACCATTAACCAACAGGGTCAGGGTGGTGACTTGTGCAGCACACAAATCATTGCTGCACACATCACTGCATTGATTTGCCATGGACTACTGTCTGCATGGTGACACACAATGAACTCCACTTTCCTAATCAAGGTGCCAAGTGACACTGAGTTGCCATCAGGTCTGTTGTGCGCCCGGCCAAGAAACAGGGCTGCTGACAACCATGAATGGAAAGATTCCCAACTGACTAAGTTACGATTCTATTGTGGGAAAAAAAGGCTCGGCAGTCTGGCTCAGTTGCACATATAACAACCAAAAAAAAACACCAGGTCAGGGTGCCACACACAGACATAGGCCCTCATTACGACCTTGGCGGAGAACCATGGTGCTATTAGCACCATGGTCCATGGCGCTAAGCTGCCAACTCCGCCATGGTGGTTGGCGGACTTACCGCCCCATTCCGACCTTGGCGGGGCGGTAAGTCCCCAATCCCCATTTACCCTTCCCCATTCCCATTTTTGCCCCATAGGGCATAATGGGAGTGGGGAAGGCGTTAATTACGCCACCGTAAATTACGGTGGCGTAATTAACAACGAGGTCCCTTAGCGCCATGAATTTTAACACCTGCTAAAAGCAGGTGTTAAATCCGCCATGGCGCTACGGGAACTCGTACTCAGGCGGTAAGGGTCGGCGAAGTTTACGCCGGCGTAAACCCCTTACCGCCTGGGTCGTACTCTGCTTACCTCAGCTCTGTGAAGTGTGGGGGAAATAAATCTCTCGGCGCCGCAGGGCAGCACAGGTCTCCATCTCCTTTTGCAGTGCCACCAATCCAGAAATATTGGCAGCATGTTAACTTTGCCCCCAAACTGGCACTTCAGCTTAGCACCTGGCACTGCGGCCAGTTGCTAATAGCTTTACTGCCATGGACCTGCATGGCTTCTGGGCTCATAATAGCCTGTTTAGCTGTGAGCAATAATGCTTAGTTATCAACAACTTGTGAAAGAAAGCCTAGTCCTACCATCATTAAAGAAACACAATTTAGATCCATCCTGAGGGCCCATAAACTATAAACTCATATCAATGTTTCATTTCACAGCTGCAGTTATTGACTCGGAGGTAATGGTTCTGAAGCTGACATTATGGATGTGCATAGGAAATGAGTATGTCTTAGGGGTAGAGGTCATCCGCAACATAATTCGCATTTGACACAGTGGCATACATACAGAAGTCTCCTTGACTGGGCGATGGGGATTATTGAGGCGGCAATGCCCTGGATGCATTTTTATCATGAACAGAGATCAGGGTGCCAGCTAAGTAGTTCTCTTTCTGCTTCCATTGGTGACCGCACCCAAGTCAGTATAGTAGGTTAGCCATGGAGGGTTACTTTTTGATACGCTTCTGCCATTGCAACCATAGGTACAGAGATTGGTGAAATCCTCCCACTGTCTGTCTGTACAGATGTTAAGTAGGCAGCATCGAACGTTCTAGTTACAGGCGGTCCCTTTATCTTGTGTTTTATACTGCTCTGCTATGTTCCTAAACATCTCCAAGAAGGCGAGCTTCCAGCTGTCCAAAATAGGGCTGTTTGCATTATGCTTGACCTCGAGAATTACGGCAATGGGCCTCATTACGACTCAGGCGGTAAGGGGTTTACGGCAGCGTAAACAGCGCCGACCCTTACCGCCTGATTCCGAGGTCCCTTAGCGCCACGGCTGATTTAACACCTGCTTTTAGCAGGTGTTAAAATCCATGGCGCTAAGGGACCATGTTGTTAATTATGCCACCGTAATTTACGGTGGCGTAATTAACGCCTTCCCCACTCCCATTATGCCCTATGGGGCAAAAATGGGAATGGGGAAGGGTAAATGGGGATTGGGGACTTACCGCCCCGCCGACCTCGGAATGGGGCGGTAAGTCCGCCAACCACCATGGCGTAAACGTAGTTTACGCCATGGTGGTAAAGGTACGACCCAGGCGGTAACTTACCGCCTGGATCGTAATGAGGCCCAATGTGTCTATGCATCGAAAAGCACCTGGTTAGTTACAGTCCCTGTGAGTTTCCAGATGCAGCTTCGGGTTGCCAGCCTGGTCATGGCGTGAAACAACACAGTATGTGCTGCGCAGACGGCACAACAACCTACATGCAGCCAGAACTTTGGAAACCCGGAAATAAATACAGCCTGGGAAGCATGAGCCAATTGCCAAAGCAGAAACGCGCACCTTCAGCCTCAGGCTGTATTTATTTCCAGGTCCGTCCACTGTGGGCGGCGGGCTGCAGCAAACCGCAGCAAAAAAGAAAAAGCAAAAAAATAAAATACTTTTTTGTTCGCACTGAACTACTGGGCATGCTATTTTCCGTGCACAGTTCAGTGCGAAGAAAAAAGAAAAAAACCTTTTTTTTCTTCAAATTTCACAGGGTGGCCGATGGGGGGGCCAGCATTTTTATAAGGGTGGCCATGGCCCCCCTTGGCCACCCCTTGGGGGCGCCCCTGCTAATGAAATGGATTATGGGAGTGTTTGCAGCCATGTTCATACCTTCCTCTGCTGGTGCACTTGCCTTGTTTGGTTGTAAATGCGCACACTGCACAAGGTATATCGAACGAGGGCATTACACTTGAGCGCGATGCTGATAAGTATTTCCATTTCAAGCAAATACGCAACAAAAAATAATCAAATTATTTTGGAAAACTGGGATCACATTTACCACCAAGGCAAATGAGCACTTGCTTTTAAATAGTGACAAATGTATAACATTACCCCTGTGGAAGGAGGCACGCGTCATGCGGGAAATGAGGCAATTTAAACACTGACAGGAATCCACAACTGTTCTTCATGTAGCCGGGACACTAAGCAGTAGACGTTGGACCCTAACACTGGATGCAAGCAGACACTGATCCATGCTCATCCACTCTCAAATCCACCTTGCCCACAGTTATAATCGGCCAGGGCAAGCTATCCCTCAGCTTGCACACAGTCCTGCCCTTTAGTTCATCTACGATGGTCATGTGACTAGGGAACATGAGAGAGCGTGGCTTAATGGCCCATCTGACGAAGTATTAAATGGAAGGGAAAAAGCCTCTATTCTCTATTCTCACACAGGCATGTCCCACTATCGGGTGTTAGGCCTTTCTCCTTAGTGGGAAAATATGTGTACAATAAACCAAATGAAGGTCTCCAACATAAATCAATAAGTATACCCTATCCAGTCCTCATGACGCTCTGAGAAAAACCAGGAAACAAATATAGGTAAATATCAAAGTATCAAAGTGATGTTGAGTACAAAAATATGAGTCAATTTTATTACAATACATCAAATCAGGTGTGTAGCCACCTAGTATTTCAATGAAAAATAATAGTTAAAACACATATATACATCAGTATACAACATCTGATGGTTTGAAAATCAATACTCTAATTTTTACAATGATGGTACACTGTGTACATGGTTGGTACATAGTAAATCAAGTCCTCATGACATGATTATTCATAGTGTTGGTTATGTCTGCCCAGTTCTCACACTATTATTGTCTTCGCCCAGCTTATATAAGTTACTGTCCTTTGTGACTAGACCATGCCGGACATTCCTCAAGGGCAGAATGTGTGTATCTTAGAAGTGGCTGGAGATGGTTTACACTGTTCTCTCACACATGTTTTCCAGAGTGTCCCTATGAGAATGGGTACACAATTAAAAACATATATGAATCTATGAGCTTCATCGGACTAACACTGGACCTAACTTTCCTCCTTAACACCACAAGGGTAGTAAGATAGACTATGAATAATCTACCTGAATGTTGTTGCTGCTTCTTTATGCTTACATCCGGCAATGCAACCCTAAGTGTTGCTAAAGCTGTTCAACAATTATCAGCTTCACCTCAACCATCTCCCCTGAAAAGAAAATGAAACTCCACTGTACTGGGCCCAAACACCCTCAGAGAAACGCAGAAACACCAAAAGCACAACAACCACACCAGAAATGCCCACCCTGGTCCACACAGCCAACAGCAAAGTGAAGCAGGTTGAGGCAGACACCTCGTGCAACGAGCGACAACCACGAACATATAAGCAAGTAATATGGCATCTGACCCAGCACAGTGCCAAGAGCAAAACCCTGACACCAGCACCTGGTTGGACCCAACTCAAGGAACATTCATGAAACCGTTTGAACTATTTGGGCCCAGAGTGGCACTCCGCTGGAAACTCTGTTTCAGAGTTTCAGCCATTTGAACTCAGCAGGAAAACAAGAAAAGTCCTGGACCTGGAAGAAAGGCAAAGATTGCAGATGTTTAACCTGGACACTATGGCACTGCGATCTTTCAATGTACCACCAAACAGAGTTACTGTGGATGATTATGATACGGCCAAATTCGAAGTGACAAGGAAATTCAAACCACAACTGAGTTCAGACTTTGAAAGATTCAAAATGAGTCAAGCACGACAGCGCCCAAATGAAAACATTGACGATTTTCACGTCCGCCTCTGATAGATTGCACTCGCGTGCGAGTTCCCGAACGAGGAATTTGCCTTCCGACAACAGGTCATCCATGGCCTATCATTGGAAAAACTCTGCAGAACAATACTCTGTGAGAAGGACCTACCCCTTGAACAGATCCTCACCATGGGACGCCAGAGAGAGAGAATTTATGAATGTGTAGTGGAAAAAGAAGAAATGATCAGCTAACTGCCGCTTGACACAGAAAACCTAGGAAACAACATAACCACCATCAACACTCTCTGACAAGGGAAGTACAAACAGAAGCAGATACTTAGGAAACCAGGTAACAGCCTGTGATGCGGAGGGCAACGGCACAAGGAAGAGCCATGTCCGGCACTAGGAACTACGTGCCACAAATGTGGGCAATTGAACCATTTTGCACCAGTGTGCTTAAGCTCCCGAGGACTGAATGAGCAGCAAATGCCTGACATGTCCAGGAAATGGCGGAGTGACACACACCAGAGACACACCCAGGCAAGTCGGCCCCACCAACAAGAACCCCGATCACATCGACAATCCATGCAACCACACGTCAAACCGCGAGGACAAGCATGAGTGGTAGACGTTGAGGAAGATGAAAGCAATAGTGAGGACGATCAGTCGAGCAGAGACTCTTTCCCAGACCCATGGGCGTAGGACAAGGGGGGACAGGAGGGACAAATCCCCCTGACAATTTTAAGTGGGAGGGATATTATGGCATTTATCCCCCCCAAAATTGTGTCTCTGCTGCAGGCCTGCAGCGTGTAAAAATATGTCTGCAGGCAGCCTGCACTGTCTGCAGGCTGCAGCTGTCAGCGTGCGTGCAAAACAACAAAAGTACAAGTTATAACTAAGTACTTCTGCTGCTCACTCATGCGTGCCCCGCGCCTGCCCATTTGGAACTCGGTTTATCAGACAACCTGATGTCCTTTCATCAGGGGTTTAAATGGTTTTTTTGAGAATTGCATTTTCTTTTTAGACATGGTTTGCTTTGTTCTTCGCAGGCGTAGTATTATTTTGTTATTTTGCTATTTTTAATATATTTGTGTTCAAATATATTTTAGGGCCAGGTTAACTTAACTGCATATGAATGTGGAATGATGTTATAACTCTTTTTACAGCACTTTTCTGCCCCTCTGGTTGAATTAAATGTAATGGTGAATAACTTTAATATAAATGAAGTTCACATGTTGCAGAAAGCCATGCATGTGCCTCTCAGAGTATGTTCCACCGGAAGGAATCCCTGGATGCTCCTTTGATTAGTTACATATATGCACTTCAGTGTGCCACTGCTACACTGGCAAAAATGGGGCAAATGGTGGGTGGTCGATGAATGGCATTCAACAATCCTATGACACCAAATAAATTTCACCAGTTTTAAACATTGCACCAGCAGATTGTAATTAAAATCACTGTTAGTGTGCTAGTTAACACAATGAACTCCCTGATTTACGGAATTATTTGCATGTAAAATGGGGATATCTGTGCCATTCTACCCGCAAATCACTGTTTGACGAATGGGGATTTGCAGGCAGAATTGCACGCAAATCCCTGTTTTACTTGGTATGGTATTGTTTATTTATAAAGTGCCTATACACAGGCAAGTGTTTCAAAGTGCTCAAGGAGGGTAAGAACATGGCGGAAAAAAACAACAGTTGCTCAGAGCCCTTGAACTTCTGAGACAATAATAGTCTGCACAGGCAGAGTAAGTACGTAAAATACATTTAACAGTTTGAGATACTGCAAATAGGTCTGACTGAGATTCTGCAAATTATACCAGTGCTAGGGGTAGGGACAATGGAGGAAAGATAGACGATCTTTAGGCACAGAGCATATGGATCATCCACTTGATACAGGAGCGTGTGCATCAGCAAAAGTACAAGTTATAACTAAGTACTTCTGCTGCTCACTCATGCGTGCCCCGCGCATGCACATTTGGAGCGTGCCCAGGCCGGGGAACAAACTGCACGTGCCCCTGCGCAGTGCACTGCTGCGCAGCCTGAGCCTCAGCCTTCGTTTTTCCAGAACGAAGGAGAAACCAGACAGCAACGCGTGCTCGTGCTGATCGAGGGAGAGAGACAGAGTGAGACCCTGACGGCGACTCGAGTCGACCTCCTCAGCTACTACGTCTATCTACGTACCTATCTACGTAAGTGATTGACTTAAAATGAAGTGTAATTCTGGTTTCTGTAATCAGGTAACTCGTAAACCGTTTATACACCCACAGACCAGTTAAAGTGAGTCTGCACCCTGGAGGTGGCTGCACACAGCGCTGCTTGTGTGGTGTTGTGTATGCAAGGCAAGGGTACCAAGTTTAACATTTGTGTTGGGGGTGGTCTTATGGTAGTACGCCCAAGGGAATGGTGGTGGAAGGCCGGGATCCAATCTCACTTCGGGCCCAACGCTTAGTACTTTTACATCTATTTTTTGGATAGGTGAAGCGTGCGATTTAAACTTTACAGTTATCTTTTGGTGGTAGCATCAATGCGCATATTCTTTTAATCCGACAATGGCAAGTTGTTGGAGACAAGGGAGTTGGGCATCGTTTTCTCACACGAGGAAGTTCCTGTTGCGCAGGTTAATGTGGGAGGCAATCCTTAGGCCCCAATCCCTGCTAAGAATACTTATAATGAAAGGCCCTCCCACAGGGCTTGCATCATTATCACTCTCTCTGTTGTGTATTCCTGTATCTAGCGGTTCTGCCCTTGAGTTCATATTGTTATTGAGCTGTGCTTGTGGTATTTTGTTTTGACCTGGAAAGCCTTTTGACCTCGGAAGTGGTAAAATCTTTACGTAAACGGAGCCTTCTGAAGTGAGACGTAAAATTGAAGGATTTTATACTCTGAACTGCTTTTCTTTTTCTTAATTTTCTTCTGTTTTCTTTTCTTCTTTTCTCTTGTTTTATACAGTGATGATATGTGTAATTCAATACGTACTGCTATTTTAACTTTGTGAAAAGTCAAGTTCTTTGACATAAACACAATAAATAAATTTAAAAAAGCAAAGTCCCCAAGGTGTCCTCTGCCCCCCCAGATTTTATGGGTCTCCTACACCCCTGCCCAGACCACACCCCAACGGAGGAGAACGAGGAAGGAAAGAGTACACATGATCTTGGCAATGAAACCTCTATGAGGAAAAGGGTCATGGAACACAAAGCCTCACTGCACCTATGTAATCATGGCAGATGAGCCACCAGTGAAAATAATGATAGACACAGGGGACACAGTGAACGTCATGACGGCCAACAAATACGAAGAACTCTACAACGAAAGTCCGTACAGCTCTTGGCCTACGGGTACAAGAAACCGAGACCGGTAAGTGGGTCTTTTATAACAAATCTAACATACGGGGAAGAGACCTGCCGAACACGAGTCTATGTAGTAGACACAGGGATTGAAACCCTACTCTGCTGCCCAATAGTGGAGAAACTGAAGCTTATTAATTTCACCTATGCAGTAAACACACGAGACATCGACCGGTTATAGGAAAAGCACGAGAAACTATTCCAGGGGATTGGATGCCTGAACAGACGCAAGTGTGAAGCTTCACATACACCCCACTGTGGAACCAAGAGCTGTTAGACACCGGAGGGTGCCATTCCACATGAGGGCAGCTATAGAAGAGGAGCTCAACAAACTGGAAGACCTCGACATCATTGAAAAAACCACAGGGCCAACACCATGGGTTTCCCACATGGTAGTCACAGAAAAACCAAAACAGCCCCAGGCGGTGAGCATCTGTATCGACATGTGTCTACCCAATGTAGCCATAGGACGAGAGAGAAACATCACCCCAATGATCGACAAGCTGATTGTTGACCTCACAGGGGCCACTGTTTTCAGCAAACTAGATCTGAGATAGGGATACCATCAAATCCACCTAGCTAAGGAGTCCTGTGATATTCCGACCTTCTCATCCCATCTAGGATTACGGAGATACCACAGGCTCAATTTCGGGCTCTCATCTGTGCCGGAAGCTTTCCAGCACGAAATTAGAAAGGTGATACAGGATCTCCCGGAGTCACAAATGTGATTGACGACATTCTGATCTACAGGAAGACCAACAAAGAGCATAACTCACGACTGGCAGCTGTGCTCCAACGACTAAAGATTCAGGGCTCACCCTCCACGCGGAGAAGTGTGAGTTTGGGAAATCGACACCCAGTTTCATCTTCAATGAGAAAGGGGTATCACCAGACCCAAGCAAGGTGATGAAAATTCAAAATCCCCAAGCGCCCACCAGCGCCACCGAAGTGCGCAGCTTCCTCAGAATGGTGACATACTGTGGAAGGTTCATCCCTGACCTAGCCACCACGGCCACACCCCTGCCGAAACTCGCCAAGACAAGAACAGCATAGAAATGGAACGACACACATGAAGCCATACACCCCATTGCTTTTTCCAGCCGATCTCTCATGCCGGCGGAAAAGGACTATGCACACATCGAAAAGGAAGCACTAGCCATCCTGTGGGGGTTCCAATACTTCCGCGTCTACATTGTAGGGCAACCAGTCAAGCTACTAACTGAGCACAAGCCACTGGTGTCCATATTCAAGGGATCTGCACCTCACCCAATGGCAAGGAATGAACGCTGGATGCTCCATCTTCAATAATTTTACCTAGAAGTGCAATACCGAGCAGAGGCCGACAATCCAGCAGATTTTCTGTTGCAACCCTCAAAGCTGGCCACCGTGACAGAACGCAAGACTGCAAAAGAAACAGAAGAAAACTTTTGCCACATCATAGCATGTGTCTGATCAAAGGCGATGCATCTGCACAAGATGATAGTGTAAACAGACAACGACACATGTCTTCAGATCACAAAAGGGACAATGCTAACATGGGAATGGAAGAACTACCGCACCCCGCAAGCTCAAAAGATAATGTAAAGCCTTTTCGGGATCAGACACAAACTGTCGGTGTCCGAGGAAGACTGGGTAGCCCACTTTAGTTATCTTTATGGGACCCAAAATAGTGGAAGCGAACGATTTGGTGGGGTCCATTGCTTTTGAAATGGAAGATGTTCTAGAGGTTATTAACAAAGCTAGTAACTCAAGAGCACCTGAGGCTGATAACATGTCAAATAGGTTATTTAAGGTCTCACCATTGAAATGGGCAGGAATCATGAATATTCTGTTTCATGATATCCTGAGGAAGGGCTTCTTTCCCGCAACCTAGAGTACATCTTTCATTATTCCAATTTTCAAAAAGGGCAGTAGAAATGTTCCACCAAATTACCACCCAATATCAATTTTGGAGTTGGACAGGAACATTTTCGCAAGCCTAATACTAAAACATCTAAAAATGTGGCTGAGTAATAATTCTCTGATTCCACAATTCCACCCCCCACCCCCAAATTGGCTTCCGTAAATCACATAGCACCAACTTAAATGGTTTCCTTTTAAGCAGTCTACAGAAACGTATTAACCAGGGAAGGTATCCCGTCATTCATGTTGCTGTGTTGGACCTGTCAAATGCCTTTGACACGGTTGTAAGAACTAGCCTGTGAGAACAGATAACAAAGTGGGGCTTGCCTGGGAGGCTTCTAAATCTAATAAAGAAGCTGCATGAGGGCTCCAATGTGAGAGTACGATTGAATCAGGAAGGTTCCCTAACAGAAAAAATCATTACTGCTAATGGCTTAAGACAGGGATGCATTTAGGCACCCTGGGCCTCATTCCGAGGTTGGCGGTAAGTATTGGTTTTTACCGGCATGGCGGAAAGACCAAGTCCGATCTGGTACCATGCCGCTATTTACAGGCTATTCTGACTTCGCGGGCACGAGCTTTCCGCCATGCCGGTAAATCCCCTAGCGGCATACCACTAAAGAGCCCGTTAAACCCCTTAGCGGCATGAAGCGAGACGTTCTTTACAACACCGCCATCGAAGCTTCGCCGTCTGTAATTAGCGGTGACCGTAATTTACGGATACCGTAAATTACGGTCACCGCTAATTAACGGATACGGAAATTACGTCATCGCACAGGAACAGGAAGGAGCGCGGTGGCCATCTTTAAAAACACAATCCATTGCCATCCTCTTCATACAGGACCCGGAGGCATATTTGGATCTGGAAAATAGCCATTAGAGACCAGCATCATGCCGAAAGCACTGAAAAAAGGTGCCGCCCGGATAAGGAAGGAGCGCTTTACGCAGGACGAGCTCCAGGTCCTGGTGGACACTCTGCACAAACATGCTGAGATAGTATTCAGCAGTGACATGCGTAGGCCCACCGTTGTCAGGAAGAAGGAGATCTGGGACTTGGTTAAACAGAGGGTGAGCGCCGTAGGAAACACCCCCCGCACCACGAAGGACTGCAGGAAACGGTGGGATGACCTCCGTCTCAGGGTGCGGGCCATCCTATCGGCCAACCGAACCCAGGCCCTGGAGACAGCAGGAGGCCCAGCTTCTCCCATCAAGATGATGCCCTGGGAGCAAACGTGTGCGGACATGATGGGCACAGAAGCCATAGAAGGGGTTGGCGAAATGGAGTGCGGTGCTCCGTCATCCGCTGATGGAGGTGAATGTCATGAGTCAAGACAGTAAATGCATTCCCAATGTAAGGCACCGCCAAGGGCTGGGCAAGCTGTCACATCACGTATGGGAAACCCCCCCAATGAAATCATGCCGTAACAAGTGGGACCCAGGCTGATGTCAGGTGCAAGGCTCCAACCCATATTGGCCATAGCACACAAAGAGGCAGTCAATGTGAGTCAGCACAGTACTCCGCCAACATGAGTGACCCAGACATCTGCATGCATTTTCCATCCAAGCCCAGATCACTGCCCCACTCACCACCCAAATGTCAACAAAACACTGCAATCCAATTGTTATACCATAGGCTTGAAGAAATGTTGACCCCCAAATCATTGCTCATGCCATCTCTCTCTTCCCCCCCACGGGCAGCAGGCATGAAAGTGAGGACCAGGAAGCCACCCAACCCTGTAACTCCAGGGGCACAGCCAGGGGACACTGTATACCTGCAAGAAGGAAGAAAACACAGGCAACACCACCTGCTCCATCAACCCCCATGGAGGGTGCACAACCCCCACCCGCACCCCTACCCATGCCTGCAGTGCCGCCAGAGACATGCCCCACGGTGCACTCTGAGGAGTCCAGTGTGGCAGGGGAGAATGCTGCCATGTGCCTCCTCGATGTGCCAGATAGCCCCACATTAATTTCCGTTTCCAACGTGGAGGACCCCAATGACATTGGACATAGCCCAGACACTCCATCCTACAGCCAGGTGGCACACAGCGACTCCGGGGAGAGTGACACCCCAGGGCTCACAGGCCAAGGAGTACCACCTGCCTGTCCTGGATCCACCTCCCCTGCAGAAAGTCCCGAAAGGGCTGCAGGCTCTACACCAAGCCTGCCAAGCACATCGGCCACACCGGTCATGTATGCATGGTATGGTTGAGGGTGTGTGTGGAGTTGGGGGGAGGGGAGTGAGGGTGGAGGTTTTGTTGTACACGTTTCTACATTATTGTTCAATACACTGGTTGATCATCCCTAAAAAACAGAGTGGACATTGATCATTGTGCATGTGTCTTTTAATGTCGCACAGTGCATGGTGTACATGTATCCCCACACCCATTGCCCAATGTCCTGTCATCCTCACACCCTCAGCTGACTTGTGAGTCAGAAATATTGTCCAATCAATGATTGCCGCACTGAAAGTCCCTCCTGTGCATCGGCACCTTGATGCTGTCCTGCCATTCCTTCCTCCTCCCCCTCATCATCATCTGGTGGTAGCAGTTCCACGTCAGGGGGCAGTGGCACGTTCCGACGGATGCACATGTTGTGCAGCATTACATATGCCATGGTGATCTTGGACACCTTCTCGTGGCTGTGGATGAGTGCCCCACCATACCGGCTGAGGCAACGAAATCGTGCCTTCAACAGGCCGAAGTTCTGCTCTATCACCACCCGTGTACGGGTATGGGATCTATTGTAGTCCTCCTTGTGCCTGTTCTGTGGGTTGCGGACCGGGGTCATGAGCCACGGCTTCAAAGGGTAGCCAGCATCACCTGCATGAGAGTGAAATGAAGGTAAGTGTTTGTGCATTCATGGTGGAGAATTGTACTAGTCTTACATGGCCGCAGGTGATTACTGGCCATACACACATGTTCCAGGATACAGTCACCCCATTACTGGACCAGCTATGTGTCATGTGCAATGGAATGATGGAGGGGGTAGCTTCTCACTGATGGGTCATGGTGTGCACTCACGTCGTGTTGCATGTGCATCGTATATACATGCAGCAGTGTTGGACTGCATTCATTGATGTCTTGCGCGAGACTTGGTGAAAGGGGGTGTTGGCTGTATTTGGTAGCATACTCGTCACTCTGCACGGATCCCTAACATGGTGACTTGCAGCAATCCTATGGGGGTGCAGGACCAGTGACACGCTGTAGGATCCCTGTTAGACTCACTTCTATGCACTCCAAGGGATGACTGTCCTGTGTGTTGAGATGCAGGAGTCAGCGACATTACACTGCATGGTGCAGGATGCCGCTACGGTGTGTAAGGTCCGCCGATGAGTGGTGCATGTGTTGTGGTATCTGGCCAGGTTTCCTGTTACTCATGTAGTGTTAGGTGTTGGCTCAAATTCATCACTGTGTGGTTATGTGGTCATGTGCCGTGTCACTTGCCTTGGGGCACAGTGTGCTGTGAGGTGAACATCGTGCACTGGCGTGGACATTCCCACCCAGGTGGAGTATGCATCCCTCCCCCTTTCCCACCCAGGTGGAGTATGCATCCCCCCTTTCCCACCCAGGTGGAGTATGCTTCCCCCCCCTTTCCCACCCAGGTGGAGCATGCATCCCCCCCTTTCCCACCCAGATGGAGTATGCATCCCCCTCCTTTCCCACCCAGGTGGAGTATGCATCCCCCCCCTTTCGAACCCAGGTGGAGTATGCAGGCAACCTACTCACAGCCCCAATGGACTGCCATGGCCCATTCAGGTTACTCACCAAGCAGCCAGGCACGTCGTCCAGCATGTCGCTCCATGTAGCGTGATAGTGTTGAGTTCCGCAGGACAAAGGAGTCATGGGTTGATCCGGGGTATCGGGCATTGCAATGTGTGATGGCTTTACTGGCATTACACACCATCTGGACGTTGATGGAGTGGTATTGCTTGCGGTTGCGTATACGGCACCTCCATGGCATGCAGGACCACCAATTCAACGTGGGTGCAGTCGAGGGCACCTATGCAATTTGGCATGCCTGCCAGTGCATGGAAGGCAACTTTGGTGTCATATATCTCCTGGGGAGTCTGGGGTAGGGATATGTAGTCCCTTGTGTGGGTGAGGAGGGCATCCAGCACTTGGTTGAGTATCCGGGAAAATATGGGCTGTGAAATGCCATGCATGTGCCCCACTGTATGCTTGTAGGTGCCTGTGGCAAGGAAGTGGAGCAGAGCACAGACACTACCTTCAGTAGAGAGGGGATGGCAGTGCTGATTTCTATGCGGCTCACTATATCGTCATGTATCAGGTCCACTATGGTGGTAATGGTGTCCCAGTCAAGTCGGTACAGGGTGTGGATCTGCTCTGGTGTAAGGTTGAAGGGGGTGGCTCTGATGCGGGGGATCAGGGGCTGCCGGCGTGGTAATGGTGGCTGCACTGGTAGGGCATGCTGGGCCTGTCTCACCCTCCTTCTCCTCCTGTGTATCCTCTGTGGTGGGGGCTGTGGTTGTTGTTGTTGCTGTTGTTGTAGTTGCTGCCTTGCAAGCAGGGCCTCCAGCTCCAGGAATGCTGCTACAATTGGTATCATCTTGGTGTGGGAGGGTGTGTGGTGTTTGGGTGTGCTCCTTTTGTGCTGTGCCAGACTCCATTGCCTCCACCTGTGCTGATTGAGTGCACCTGTTCCTCTTGGAAACACTGCTCAGTGTCCTTTACACCTTCTCGGCGATGCCGGTATTTACTCCATGGCGGTAAGGTACTTTGCGGACTTGTGGAGGCCGTTTTTTCCATGTCCGCTTTACTTGGGATCAGCTCCGGTTTACGCCATGCCGCTAATTCCGGAATGGCGTGTCGGGCGCGCGCCACTAAACCGCTATTTACGGCCTCGTACTTTACGGCGCCGTAAATAACGGTCTGGTGGGTCAGAATGGGCCGTAACGGGAAACGATGCCGGTTGTCCTTTACCGGCATCGTTTTTCCCTTACCACCCAACTCGGAATGACCCCCCCTGTCTTTTCAACCTATATACAGCAAAAGTTGGAAAGAAGCTAGAAGCAGTATCATTTGCTCCACCGAAAATAAAAGAAAAAACTACTTAATCATTATCCCCAAAAAAACACAGATCATGTCCCTGGTTAAAAAGAAACGTAAATAAAGCCCAGCTTCACTGCTCAATTAATGGTACTGCACTGAATCGGATCTCCTCGATTAAATAGCTTGGCTTTCCTTTCATGAGCTCTCTAGATAGATTGTATCTTAAGAAGCTCTTGAGAGCAAAAGCAGATTTTTACATTCCTCAAATGAGACTCATTAAGAGCAAATATTGTAGATTCTCATTGGTACCTGTCATTCGCTTCTTTGAAGGTAACATTTGTCCTAAATTGCTCTATGGGATAGAGCTTCTTGACGATTGGGTGCTTTAGTACCTAGCCACCTTAAAAGGCGTAATTTGGCAGAAAGTTTGGGGTATTTCAAATGCAGTCCCTGTAACAGCTATTAAACACAAAGCACGAGGCCAATGGCAATTTTGTCCCTTTATGGGAAACTCCTTGAGCCGCACGCGAACAGCATGTATCATTCAATTGCAGAGGAGATGAAGACAGGGGTAGTGCCCACCCTTAATGATTTCATTAAATGTTGTGAAACATTACTGAGTCAAATAAATCTCACAAGGGAGGATCTGGTCAGGGACCCAGTCTGGACAAAAAATAAACTGTTTGATTGTGATTGGTGAAATAATACAGAAACAAATGCATGGGTATGTATTCCTAAGGCAACTGTCATGGTCATGAAGTCAGGGGCACAGGCATGCAGGGGTCACATGCACAGGAGATCTGAGTGGACACTGTCCTGGCACCTTTGGCACCAGGTTCATGAACAAGAGTAAACAAGAACATCCATTTAACACCAAAAAGCTTTTTCTATGGACATAGCACTTCAGATGCATTAACCTTGAACATTCCATCCATTAAGCAGCATGCATTAACATTGAACATTCCATCCATTAAGCAGCCCCAGGTGTATTCTTGGGTGTGGTTGCTAATGGATTGCCTTCGCACGTGCTCACTCTCTCTAGGAGTGGCAGGATGTGGTTGGTAAGCCGGCCCTAATGGGCGTGCCTACAATCTCAGCTATATAAGCTTCCCCGATCCTCAAGACACAAGCTTTGCATTATTCTGTACTTACAAGCAGCGTAACGCTCACTGTCGTCTGAGGTCAGACTTACCTTTGAAGATCCTGCTTCCTGGACATCCTGCTTCCTGCCAGCATACTTACCAACTGGGGGAAGCTGTTCTTACCTGTACACCTCTACGGTGAACCAAGTATTCATCTTTACACTTTCCGGAACGCCGAAATCTTCATCTTGGCACCCCAGCACGACACGCTCCATCGTCAACAGAAGCGCCTGCAAGGAAAAACAGAAGACAAGGTCAGACATCAAAAAACAGTCCGTTTAAGGTTGCGCTTCACCATACTTCGCACTTTCCTTAAACCGTCACTTACCTGCTGTCGAACATTGCGGTAGCATCCATCTTCCATCCGACCGCGGCTTGCATCTCACAGCTGTATTGAAGCCGCATTTCCATCTAAGGGAAGAAAACAGAAGAGAGACAGCATTGCAGGCATACATAGGAGCAACATATAAAGACATTAAACAGAACGAACAGCATCACAAGAGCTCAAGAAAGACTTACCAATCATAGGGAGAAGCATAGTCACAGCTGGCCTGGACTAATCATTATCAGGGATCAGTGAAGGAACTAGATCCCATTTGACGTGCCCTTGCCAGAAGTAGCAGGACGGAGAGCTTATCTACCATAATTCACAGGTGAGCCTTATGGGCTGGCGTCTGCTCACAGAAACCGTACTTTGGGATGAAGGGTTCGAGAGGTACAGCAATCACAGATTGGCGCACTCACACACTCTTATCTCCAAGCAGGAGCAGTATCACCACATAGCAACGCTCAGAGCTTTTCTACTGAGGGAGAGGCCTGAAGGGGGTGATTCAAGTTCAGGGAGGGCTGCTGTTACGCTCACCTGGACCCCACAGGGGTGTCGATCGGACAAGGACAGCTGCGGTCTCCTTCAACGTGATGCGTAGTGCAGAGATGACTGTCTGGACTGGCCCGTCTAGTCTTGTCTGCTGGACCCGAAGAAGTATTTTCCTGCAAGTGGAGACAGGGATTACCCACCTGTGGGTTTTAGTGATGGCCTCCCAACTGTTCTTGCTCTCCCCCACTAATCACCTCCGATATCCCCTTAGTAACCTCACCTTATGTTCGTAAAAGATGAGCTCTCCATCCTGCGTGTCTTGCAGGGGCGCGTAGATACCAGTTACTTCACTGGTTTGAAGGCGTTGGGAGAGTTCCAGTAAGTATTGACTCTGAAGTCCCTGGCGGGATTGGTAAGTATCAAGTTCAAAGAGTTCAATGTGCCCGATGTTCACTCTTGTCCCCTTCCTTCCTTAAGTTGCAACTGAGTTCGTGAGAAGAAGGTCTCGTAGCTGCTGCTGGCGTTCAGGTAAGAGTCTGTGTTACCCAACGCTGTCCGGTAACTATTGCATGCGTTAACGTGTTGTTTTTCTCCCTCTTTACAGATGTGGCATATGAAAATGTGGAGAGTTATGGAATAATACCGCCGGTGGTAAGTCTATGGTGGTAAGAGGTTGTATTTGTTTAGTCCCTTGACTCACCTTGTTTTTTCTTGTGTCCCCTAGGTGCCGGATTACGGCGAAGAAATGATGGAGACAGTGCCAGATCGAAAGATGCTGTGAGAACTGGTGAGTATGGCGCCGTGCTGGAGCTGGCGAAGCGACGCGTGCAAGACTGATGTACTTTCCAGGTCCGGAGATGAAATGGTTCCGGAATTAGGTGAGGAATTTGATATAAATTCGTTTTCTAACCTTGTCCTTTTCTTCTTCTTTATTCTAGGAGCTCCGGATTCGAGGCGGGCGTGGCAGAGGACTGGATGCTGGCTGCAGGCACGCAAACGTGGCAGAAGACTGGATGCTGGCTGCAGGCACGGTGCGCGTCACGCTGCTGGATGCAGAATAAGGCGAAGCATGTGCTCTGTTCGGGTGTGGTTTAAATAGCCTCCAAAGTGGTTCCAGGTAAGAAGTTCCCTAGAGCCACGCCCGAGTAAATAATAGTCCCTGTAACAAAATAGTCCCATCCAGGCCTCATGTAGGCTTGGACTCTTTTGCAGCATTGTCTGCATCAGGTAAGTAAAGTCTATGAGCCTGGCGCCTATGGCGCCAGCACTGATTTCTATGATGAGCCTGGCGCCTAAGGCACCAGGACTGAACCCAGACAGCCCCTAGCCGGGGCTGCTGAGGTTTAAACAAATGTCTGGATGCCTGCTCCCGGAGCTGAGGGCCTTGGTCCTGATGCCCGGGGGTAGGCATCATGACAGCTGCAACCATGCCCCAACGCCTCCGCAGAGACCAGGTGAGCGTAACAGAACGCAAAGCCTCTAATACTCTCTGCCTGGGCATTATGGAAACTTCAGAAACAGATCAGTTAGCCCTCTTACTAGGGGAATTACGGGCTGAAGTTCATGTTTCAAGACAGGAAACCAATGCATTACGGAGGGATCTTATTGTAACTCGAGAAAGAACTGACAAATTGACAAGACAAATGCTACAAGCACAAGCAGGACGGGTTCCACTGCCTGGAGTGATCAATTCTTCTCATTCTTCCACACCACAACAATCAACACCGGTTCAGGTGGTTCTTCAAGGAGCAGTACCTCTAGCCCATCCGGAATGCTTCATCGGTGACCCAAACAAGTTCCCTGTATTTATGAACCAATGTCACCTTCATTTCTTGTGCAGACGAGGAGCCTTTCCTAATGACCAAGCCAAAGTGGCGTTTGTACTCTTGTATTTAGGAGGTAGTGCGGCGGACTGGTCTATACCTTTGGTAAATCAAGATGGCCCTTTACTCCGGAACTTTGGGAATTTCCAACATGAGATGGAGAAATTGTTTGCCCGTTGTACACAAGGACAGGCTCTGGACAATGAGTTGTTGTCACTCAGACAAGGGAGCTAAGATCTATTTTCCTGCAAGTGGAGACAGGGATTAACCACCTGTGGGTTTTAGTGATGGCATCCCAACTGTTCTCGCTCTCCCCCACTAATCACCTCGGATATCCCCTTAGTAACCTCACCTTATGTTCGTAAAAGATGAGCTCTCCATCCTGCGTGTCTTGCAGGGCCGCGTAGATACCAGTTACTTCAATGGTTTGAAGGCGTTGGGAGAGTTCCGGTAAGTATTGACTCTGAAGTCCCTGGCGGGATTGGTAAGTATCAAGTTCAAAGAGTTCAATGTGCCCGATGTTCACTCTTGTCCCCTTCCTTCCTTAAGGTGCAACTGAGTTCGTGAGAAGAAGGTCTTGTATCTGCTGCTGGCGTTCAGGTAAGAGTCTGTGTTACCCAACGCTGTCCGGTAACTATTGCATGCATTAACGTGTTGTTTTTCTCCCTCTTTACAGATGCGGCATATGAAAATGTGGAGAGTTGTGGAATAATACTGCCGGTGGTAAGTCAATGGTGGTAAGAGGTTGTATTTGTTGATTCCCTTGGCTCACCTTGTTTTTTCTTGTGTCCCCTAGGTGCCGGATTACGGCGAAGAAATGATGGAGACAGTGCCAGATCGAAAGATGCTGTGAGAACTGGTGAGTATGGCACCGTACTAGAGCTGGCGAAGCGACGCGTGCAGGACTGATGTACTTTCCAGGTCCGGAGATGAAATGGTTCCGGAATTAGGTGAGGAATTTGAAATAAGTTTGTTTTCTAACCTTGTCCTTTTCTTCTTCTTTATTCTAGGAGCTCTGGATTCGAGGCGGGCGTGGCAGAGGACTGGATGCTGGCTGCAGGCACGCGCGCATGGCAGAAGACTGGATGCTGGTTGCAGGCACGGTCAGCGTCACGCTGCTGGATGCAGAATAACGGGAAGCATGTGCTGCTGTTCGGGTGTGGTTTAAATAGCCTTCAAAGTAGTTCCAGGTAAGAAGTTCCCTAGTGCCACGCCTGAGTAAAAAATAGTCCCTGTAACAAAATAGTCCCATCCAGGCCTCATGTAGGCTTGGACTCTTTTGCAGCATGGTCTGCATCAGGTAAGTAAAGTCTATGAGCCTGGCGCCAGGACTGATTTCTATGATGAGCCTGGCGCCTAAGGCGCCAGGACTGAACCCAGACAGCCCCTAGCCGGGGCTGCTGAGGTTTAAACAAATGTCTGGATGCCTGCTCCCGGAGCTGAGGGCCTTGGTCCTGATGCCCGGGGGTAGGCATCATGACAGCTGCAACCATGCCCCAACGCCTCCGCAGAGACCAGGTGAGCGTAACAGAACGCAAAGCCTCTAATACTCTCTGCCTGGGCATTATGGAAACTTCAGGAACAGATCAGTTAGCCCTCTTACTAGGGGAATTACGGGCTGAAGTTCATGTTTCAAGACAGGAAACCAATGCATTACGGAGGGATCTTATTGTAACTCGAGAAAGAACTGACAAATTGACAAGACAAATGCTACAAGCACAAGCAGGACGGGTTCCACTGCCTGGAGTGATCAATTCTTCTCATTCTTCCACACCACAACAATCAACACCGGTTCAGGTGGTTCTTCAAGGAGCAGTGCCTCTAGCCCATCCGGAATGCTTCATCGGTGACCCAAACAAGTTCCCTGTATTTATGAACCAATGTCGCCTTAATTTCTTGTGCAGACGAGGAGCCTTTCCTAATGACCAAGCCAAAGTTGCGTTTGTACTCTTGTATTTAGGAGGTAGTGCGGCGGACTGGTCTATACCTTTGGTAAATCAAGATGGCCCTTTACTCCGGAACTTTGGGAATTTCCAACATGAGATGGAGAAATTGTTTGCCCGTTGTACACAAGGACAGGCTCTGGACAATGAGTTGTTGTCACTCAGACAAGGGAGCTAAGATCTATTTTCCTGCAAGTGGAGACAGGGATTAACCACCTGTGGGTTTTAGTGATGGCATCCCAACTGTTCTCGCTCTCCCCCACTAATCACCTCGGATATCCCCTTAGTAACCTCACCTTTTGTTCGTAAAAGATGAGCTCTCCATCCTGCGTGTCTTGCATCCTGGCGCCAGGCTCATAGACTTTACTTACCTGATGCAGACCATGCTGCAAAAGAGTCCAAGCCTACATGAGGCCTGGATGGGACTATTTTGTTACAGGGACTATTTTTTACTCAGGCGTGGCACTAGGGAACTTCTTACCTGGAACTACTTTGAAGGCTATTTAAACCACACCCGAACAGCAGCACATGCTTCCCGTTATTCTGCATCCAGCAGCGTGACGCTGACCATGCCTGCAACCAGCATCCAGTCTTCTGCCATGCGCGCGTGCCTGCAGCCAGCATCCAGTCCTCTGCCACGCCCGCCTCGAATCCAGAGCTCCTAGAATAAAGAAGAAGAAAAGGACAAGGTTAGAAAACAAACTTATTTCAAATTCCTCACCTAATTCCGGAACCATTTCATCTCCGGACCTGGAAAGTACATCAGTCCTGCACGCGTCGCTTCGCCAGCTCTAGTACGGTGCCATACTCACCAGTTCTCACAGCATCTTTCGATCTGGCACTGTCTCCATCATTTCTTCGCCGTAATCCGGCACCTAGGGGACACAAGAAAAAACAAGGTGAGCCAAGGGAATCAACAAATACAACCTCTTACCACCATTGACTTACCACCGGCAGTATTATTCCACAACTCTCCACATTTTCATATGCCGCATCTGTAAAGAGGGAGAAAAACAACACGTTAATGCATGCAATAGTTACCGGACAGCGTTGGGTAACACAGACTCTTACCTGAACGCCAGCAGCAGATACAAGACCTTCTTCTCACGAACTCAGTTGCACCTTAAGGCAGGAAGGGGACAAGAGTGAACATCGGGCACATTGAACTCTTTGAACTTGATACTTACCAATCCCGCCAGGGACTTCAGAGTCAATACTTACTGGAACTCTCCCAACGCCTTCAAACCATTGAAGTAACAGGACTGAACCCAGACAGCCCCTAGCCGGGGCTGCTGAGGTTTAAACAAATGTCTGGATGCCTGCTCCCGGAGCTGAGGGCCTTGGTCCTGATGCCCGGGGGAAGGCATCATGACAGCTGCAACCATGCCCCAACGCCTCCGCAGAGACCAGGTGAGTGTAACAGAACGCAAAGCCTCTAATACTCTCTGCCTGGGCGTTATGGAAACTTCAGAAACAGATCAGTTAGCCCTCTTACTAGGGGAATTACGGGCTGAAGTTCATGCTTCAAGACAGGAAACCAATGCATTATGGAGGGATCTTATTGTAACTCGAGAAAGAACTGACAAATTGACAAGACAAATGATACAAGCACAAGAAGGACGGGTTCCACTGCCTGGAGTGATCAATTCTTCTCATTCTTCCACACCACAACAATCAACACCGGTTCAGGTGGTTCTTCAAGGAGCAGTGCCTCTAGCCCCTCCCGAATGCTTCATCGGCGACCCAAACAAGTTCCCTGTATTTATTAACCAATACGCCTTCATTTCTTGTGCAGACCAGGAGCCTTTCCTAATGACCAAGACAAAGTGGCGTTTGTACTCTTGTATTTAGGAGGTAGTGCGGCGGACTGGTCTATACCTTTGGTAAATCAAGATGGCCCTTTACTCCGGAACTTTGGGAATTTCCAACATGAGATGGAGAAATTGTTTGCCCGTTATACACAAGGACAAGCTCTGGACAATGAGTTGTTGTCACTCAGACAAGGGAGCCAAGATCTATTAACCTATATTGCAACCTTCAATCGTCTCATAGCCCAGACCAACTGGCCAGAAGAGAAGAGGACTACACTCTTTTACCGAGGGGTACATGGAGAACTTAAGGATGTGCTGGTTCAAGTGGTGAATCTCCCTGAGAGGTGTGCGGACTACATAGACCTGACGGTGCAACTTGACCATAGGTTGCAGAATCAGAAAATGGATCGAGCTAGATCAGAGAGACGGTCAGTTTACGTATGACCTTGTGAGAATCAGACTAAACCACATGAACAGTGTGAGCCAATGCAAATTGGTGGATTACAAAGTCCCCTTACCAAAGCAGAAAGGGAAAAAAGAAGGCAACAACAGCTTTGCTTATATTGTGGACAAGCAGGTCACTTCCTCTGTGACTGCCTGGAAAAACCACCCAAGAAAACGGTTGGGGCAACAGACTAAACTGATGAATAAGAAGAACAGAACTTGGGAAACGCCAATGCCTGGCAAGTGTAGGGGTACGCTTGTCGAGCATGAAAAAGGAATCCGTACAGACCTCACATCTAGTCCTTCCAGTGCTTTTGGTGACTCACAAGCAACCATCAAAAATACATGCCTTGGAGGCATATATTGATTGTGGAGCAGTGGGTAACCACATTGACCAGGATTTGGCTCTCCGAATAGGCCTTCCTCTCCGACAGAAGCAGAAATCGGAAAACGTCACTGCTGTGGATGGTTCTCAGCTATCATCCGGCCCGGTGACACAATACACCGAGAAAGTCAAGCTTCTGTGTCAGAACGGGCATCAAGAGGACATTACTTTCGATCTCATCGGTGCTCCTCAGTTCCAGATGATATTGGGAATGCCCTGGCTGGAGACTAACAATCCTAGGATCGACTGTGAAAACGAGTTCTGACATTTCCTCATGATTGTGCCGACACATGTTACAAAAAAGATTACACCAATCTGAAACCAAAGAAAGGAATCGTGTGGGGCCTCATCAGCTCCTTACCGCTTGAATACCAAGATTACCAGGATGTCTTCAAAAAAGAGCAAGCCAACGTTCTGCGCCCACACAGACCCTACGATTGTCAAATAGATCTTGTACCCGAAGCCCAGATCCCTTGCAGCCCAATTTACGCTCTGACAGAACAGGAAAATCAGCATCTTAGAACTTACCTGGATCAGTACCTGGCGAACGGTTTAATTTGCCCGTCCAAGTCACCTGCCTCCTCACCCTTATTGTTCGTGCCTAAAAAGGAGGGGGGACTTAAGAACTTGCATCAACTATAGAGCATCAATCAGATCACAGTAAAAAATCGATATCCTTTACCACTTATACCAGAGCTCCTGGACCAAGTGAAACATGCTCAAATCTACACAAAACTGGATTTAAGTGGAGCATACCATCTTGTAAGAGTAAAAAATGGGACAAGTGGAAAACAGCCTTCCGCACAAAGTACGGCCTCTTCGAATACCAGGTCATGCCCTTCGGGCTATGCAATGCCCCATTGGCGTTCCAAATTTTATGAATGATGTACTCCGTGAACTACTGGACGTTTGCGCTCTTGTTTACATTGACAACATTCTTATCTACTCAAATTCCATGCAAGAACATGTAGGCCATGTCCGGGCAGTCTTAGAGAAGCTTCGACAACACCAATTGTATGCCAAGTTGGAAAAATGTTTTTTCCATGTAACCGAGGTCGAGTTTCTCTGTTTCATGCTCACACCACAAGGCGTACATATGGATGCACGAAAGGTGGATGCAATCCTCCAATGGCCCTCACCAACATCCACAAAAGGAGTGCAAAGCGTGCTCGGATTCACCAACTTTTACCGTCGGTTTATACCTGGGTTTTCACAAATTGTACATCCAATTACCTCCTTGTTAAAGAAAAATCAAAAGTTCCATTGGTCGACAGAAGCTGAAGAAGGCTCCCAGAAGTTGAAACTAGCATTCACTACAGCACCGGTTCTTCGACACCCACGACCAGACCTACCTTACATAGTTGAGACAGATGCTTCAAAAATAGCCCTGGGAGCAGTATTGTCACAACGAGACCCTGAAACAGGAAAACTACACCCTGTCGCATTCTGGTCCTGCAAATTTTCAGCCCCCGAGTTGAACTATGCAATCACAGATAAGGAATTACTGGCGATTAAAGTAGCATTCAAGGCCTGGAGACATTACCTTCTTGGGGCGAGACATATGGTCACTGTCATCACGGACCACCGTAACTTGCAATACTTGAAAACCGCCACAGCACAATCCTTGCGTCAACTTTGTTGGGCTCTCTTTTTCGCAAAATACAATTTTATTATCACTTATAGACCTGGAGTACGCAATGGGAAATCAGATGCTCTATCATGCATGAGTGAAGAAAAAGAGGCTTTTACAGCATCTGACCCCGTGGCCATAATTCCTGAGGAAAGGATTCAAACCAGAATAGCTGCCACAACGTGTGTGGATGACCAAAGAATCAGTTTGCAAACCTTGATGGATCTATCTACACAACAGGAATGGCTGTTAAAATTTGACTAGTACACTATCGAAGACAATCTACCATATTTCCAAGGGCGATTATATGTCCAAGACCAAGAACTTCAAACGCTAATCATCATAAATTACCACGATTCATTAGTGGAAGGACACCCAGGAATAGCCAAAACTCAGGCTAAGGTAAAACAAACCTACTGGTGGCCAACCTGGCGAAAAGACATTGCCCAATTTATTGAAACCTGCAGTGTCTGTGCACAACACAAGTCTCAGAAACAGAACGCTGCTGGCTTACTACATCCCATAACAGTACTGCCAGCACCTTGGCATACCCTGTTGATGGACTTCATCACGGATATTCCACCCTGCAATGGATACAACACCATATTAGTCGTTCATTGTGGATTTATTCTCCAAAATGGCCCATTTCATCCCTTTGAAGGGACTCCCAACTGCGTCAACTCTCGCTTCTGTGTTCCTAGAGCAAATTGTTTGATTGCATGGATTTCCATCAATTTAAGTATCTGATCGCGGAATGCAATTTGTTTCTGCCTTTTGGAGAAAGTGTTGTACGATTGCCAAAACCGTTCTCCGGTTGTCCACAAGCCATCAGCCTCAAACTGATGGGCAAACTGAACGAACCAACCAAACTTTAGAGCAATATCTCAGGCGTATATTGCAACAGTCCGAGGATTCTTGGAAAAATTACTCTGGATAGCTGAGTATGCATATAACAACTCAGTTCACACAAGCACAGGGCAAACTCCATTCTACACTGTGCACGGAAGACATCCGAGGACATCAGTATTTGATACACCCGATACCCTGGAAATGCAAGCCATAAAAAACTTGCATAAAACCATCACTCAGGTTCTTAAGGGGGCGACAGAGCATCTGACCAAGGCTAAGGAAAGACAAAAACTGTTTGCTGATCGACATCGGAAGGAAGCTCCCACCTACCAGATTGGAGAAAAGGTGTGGTTAGCATCCAAATATATTCCCCTGAGGGGGCCAAGAGCTTTTCGGCTAAGATACCTGGGCCCTTATACTATAAAGTCCATAATCAATCCTGTCGCCATGAAATTGGAGTTACCATCTCACATGACAATTCACCCCGTATTTCATGTCTCTCTCCTCAAACCAATGAAGTCCAATACACGGCTTAGTCTCCGTCAGAGCCCGAAGTAATAGATGGAGGAACCAGAATATGAAGTCAAATCCATCCTGGACTCCAAGGTGGTTCGATCAAAACCTTTCCAGTCAATTACCTAATTGACTGGAAAGGTTACAGACCTCAAGACCGAACTTGGGAACCCAGTGAACATGTCCATGCTCCGCGTTTAATCAGACAGTTCCGTCGCAATAATCCCACCAAACCAGGACCGGTAGGAATACAACCCTAGAGAGGTGCCTTGAGGGGGAGTGCTGTCATGGTCATGAAGTCAGGGGCACAGGCATGCAGGGGTCGCATGCACAGGAGACCTGGGTGGACACTGTCCTGGTGCCTTTGGCACAAGGTTCATGAACGAGATTAAACAAGAACATCCATTTAACACCAGAAAGCTTGTATTATTGACATAGCACTTCAGATGCATTAACCTTGAACATTCCATCCATTAAGCAGGATGCATTAACCTTGAACATTCCATCCATTAAGCAGCCCCAAGTGTATTCTTGGGTGTGGCTGCTAATGGATTGTCTTTGCACATGCTCACTCTCTAGGAGTGGCAGGGTATGGCTAGTACGCCGGCCCTAATGGGCGTGCCCATGACCTCAGCTATATAAACTGCCCCGATCCTCAAGACAGAAGCTTCGCGTTATTCTGCACTTGCAAGCAGCGTAACGCTCACCGTCGCCTGAGGTCAGACTTATCTTTGAAGATCCTGCTTCATGGACATCCTGCTTCCTGCCAGCATACTTACCAACTGCGGGAAGCTGTTCTTACCTGTACATCTCTTCGGCAAACCAAGTATTCATCTTCACACTTTCCGGAACGCCAGAATCTTCATCTTGGCACCGCAGCATGACACACTCCATCGTCGACAGCAGCGCCTGTAATGAAAAACAGAAGACAAGGTTAGACATCGAAAAAACAGTCTGTTTAAGGTTATGCTTCGCCATACTTTGCGCTTTCCTTAAACCATCACGTACCTGCTGTCGAACATTGCGGTAGCATGCATCTTCCATCCGGCCACGTCTTGCGTCCCACAGCTGCATTGAGGCTGCATTTCCATCTAAGGGACGAAAACAGAAGAGAGAAATTATTGTGGGCATAAATAGGAGCAACATATAAAGACATTAAACAGCATCACAAGAGCTCAAGAAAGACTTACCAATCATAAGGAGAAGCATAGTCGCAGCTGGACAGGACTAATTCTTATCAGGGATCAGTGAAGGAACTAGATCCCATTCGACGCGCCCCTGCCAAAAGTAGCAGGACGGAGAGCTTATCTTCCAAAATTCACAGGCGAGCTTTATGGGCCGGTTTATGCTCACAGAAACCGTACTTTGGGGTGAAGGGTTTGAGAGGTACAACAATCACAAGTATCACCACGTATTGCCGCTCACAGCTTTTTCACTGAGGGAGAGGCCTGAAGGGGGTGATTCAAATTCAGGGAGGGCTGCAACCGTGCCCCAACTCCTCCGCAGAGACCAGGTGTGCATAACAGCAGCTCAGGGAAGACCATAAAGTAGAGGGACACCGGCACCCTATATTATAAAGTTTCCCAGCAACAAAATTAGAGATGACGTCATTAGATTTTGATAAAACCCATAACTAACTAAAGAGGTCATGGTCAGAAGAATAATTTTCCATTGAGAAAATGCACAATGCAGATTTTGCCATAGGGAAGGGCTGGTGGAAACATTGGAATACCTGGTAGTTGAATGCCGGAATTTGAGATCCACAAGGTATTTGCACTTCAAAAAGTGTTTTGACTCCCCTGGGGACACCGATTGTGAATACTTTGGAAAAAATGTATTTCTGGCCAACAGACAAGTTTGTTGTCTCAGTTATGAACTTTTTTTACAGTTTCAATCTGAATGAATATACATCCAGGAAGGATGAGTAGCAAAAGAATGGGATGTAATAATGATTGGATGATCTCCCTCTCAATTCTATTTTTTGTATTTACTCTCTATTTATTGCTACTTCTTTTACCTTCCTTGTTCTTTTCATTCCTTATTTTATTAATTTTTAAATGGGTTTAAAGCAGTGTTGGTTAACTGTATACGTCTGAATGTTCTTTCTTTTTAAGGAAACTTTTTTTTAAGGAAAAATATCTTGTTATCTTGATTTTAAGAATTGTATGTTTCTGGTACTTTGAACAATTGCTTTTTTAAATGATATTGTTATGGTTGAATACATTTTTAACCAACAAACATTCAAAAAAAATGTTTAAACCTGTGATCGGGCAGATCATTCCATGCACATTACGTGCGTAATAAACAAGATCGCCGCTCATGCTTTTCATATGACTAGTTAGCATTATGGACACTAAAGAAGGACTACATTTTAAAACCATGCATTCAGTAAAACAATACAGATTTCCAGTACTAGCGTAAAGGAAAGTCATGATTCTATTAAAGACACAGAGGCGAAGGATTATGCTCATCTAAACTCTTTACTTCTCGAGCAGCCAATAAAAAACAACATTACAACCAGAAACAAAGTTTCAAACAAACTACAATTCCCATGAATTAAGCACATTTTGTAGTTTGTTGGTAATTCTTTCATGATTCCACCTGACTTCACATATCAAATCACAGTCCATAGTGCATTTTAATATTCCTTGACTTCCTTCTTTAATTCTCTTTGTTTAGCTGATCCATAACTGAAACTTGCATCCCAACTGGTTAACGCTTGAACTTCAACTAAATATCCCCTATTAGTACTATTTTAACCCGCCTTTGACAGGGTGGGCAGTTATCGCTGATAGACTAACTGAACATGTTTTTTTAAACTGCCTGTCTCATCATACACTGTAGATACAATTCAATGTGTCTGACGTTTTTCAGCAGAAGGTTGACCCAGAGTACTTCTTTATGAGTTGCATATAAGGATTGTGTTTTTTCCATTTGTTCCATGTCTGCTGTTAGATAAGCAGCACACCGGCGATACCTAGTATTAGTGGGGCATAGGTAGTCCTAGATAGATCTTCACGCTATCCTTCTGTCCTCTTTTTGTGCAACTCAAATCCTGGGCCTCTCCTGCTCTTGCCATTTTTTTGAATGGTGCGATAATTGTTGACTCACTAACCAACAAAGATGAGCAAGATGGGGTGTAACGTGAAAAGTACAAGGAAGACAAAAAGAGTCCCAACCACGGTATGTAGAATGGACCGCAAAGGGAAAAGAGCATAGATTGTTAGACCCACGTAAAGAAAACAGCAATAATGAAGACGAGATAAGACAATGGTTTGCAGCAAAGGTTTGGTTGAGGAAAAAGTAAGCTGATGACATATCTTTTTGATAGTGAAAACATGAAAACAACAAGATTTTACTATGCTGAAATCTGAGCCTGTAGAGAAAAGGAAGAATTTAAAATGACACAAATTATGAGATTGGTCAAAGAACGAAAGCTGAAGTGGGGGAAATGATATAAAAGAACAAGAATTCCTAGGAGAAGCAGGAGAAAAGAGGAATTTTGGGTGTTTTTTTGGATTAAGGTGAAGGAAACGCAAAGACATCAACGATGTAACGACAGATAAGCAAGTAGAAATGCGCTGCAGATTGAAATAATTAAGAGGGAAATGGCAGAAAAATCTGCATGTTATCCGCATAAAGATTAACCTGGAAACCAAAGTCGGAAATTAAAGAAGCAAGAGATGAAGTATAAAAAGTGAAAAGAAGAGAACCAAGAATAGAAACCTGAGGAACACCATAAAGAGAAGAAAAAGAACGAGAGAAAGAACCATTTTAGATAACAGTGAATGAGTGATTAGAGAGCTAGGAAGAGAACCAATTTAGGACAATAACAGAACGACCCATAGAGGAGAGAGTAGAAAGCAATGTGGGATGATCTACAGTGTTTTGAATGCTGCACTAAAGTCTAACAAAAACAAAATAAAAGGTAGTTTTAGATGATGGGCGTGAAGAAAGGAATTAGCAACCAATAAATATGCGGTTTCAGTGGAGAAGCCAAAATGAAAGCCAGATTGGTGTAGAGAAAGCCAAGCATAAGTATTAAGTTATGAACAGAGTTAACAGTGAACAAGCCTCTCTAAAGGTTTAGACAAATAAGGAAGAAGGTGAACTGGATGTAAATGAGCAGCATCAGATGATTCTAGAGGGGTTTCTTTTAAGCAAAGGAACAACAGTTGCAGTTTTAAACACCTACGAATCTAGAGAGGCATCATTATTAAAAGACAGTCTAATGGTTTTGATTTTGGACAAGCAAATTTAGCCAAATCTTCTGATATATTGGCGAAAATAGTGAAAGGATAAAAAGAAGGAGGTGCAAGGATATTATTGAGGGAACAGAAAAGCAATTTAGAGGAGTTAGCTTCAGACTGAATACACGTATGTAAGTAGTTCGCTTTAGCATGTTTAAGAGCAGAGGAATAAGAATTGAGCAATGCAGAAAAGAGTTGTCAGTTATAGGTGGAACAGTATTTCAGAGATCAACACTCGCTTTCTAAAGATGAGTCCTAAGGATTTTTAAAGGAAAAGAAAACCAGGGGCGGGAGGTTTACCCTCAGGGGAGAATTGGGATAGAAGATAAACAAGATCTAGTGATGAACTGAAAGCTGAGTGAAGTTTCATAAGAAAACTGTCAATGTTGGAGGGAGGAGAAGGTCCAATATCTTGGAGATGTGAAGAAATAGAAGCAATAGGAACAGAAGTATTAAGATTACTCAGGTCACAGTGTAGCAAAGTAGAAGATGAGGGTGGCTAAGAAGGGAGAGAATCAAAAAGAAGAGGCATGTAAGAAGTGATCGGCACAGGGAACAACATGTGTGAGCAAAGTCAATAGCTACAAGGTCAGAATAGACAAAAATATGATTGAGAACCCTCCCCCTTTGGAGTGTGTGGGCGAAGAGGAGATCATTTTAAGATTATAAACTGAAGCAAGAATAATTTGTGGGGCAACACGAAGGATTGGAATGGGGAAGATGAATGTTAAAGTGCCCAGCAACAATCAATGAACAAGTTGACTGGGAGACTAAGGACAAAAGATTGTGAAGATCCTCATGAAAAGAACCAAGCGGGTCTGGAGTACGATACGTAGTTAAAATGGAGAGAAAAACAGAAAAGGAAAAAGAAAGAAAATGATATTCAAGAGTGTAAAAAGAAAATAAGAGATATAGTAGTCGGAACAGTAATCCAGCAAGGATTAAATAAAATACCAGTGCCACCACCTGGATGTGAAAACCTAGGAGAATGTGAAAAAGATGAGCATGTAGATGTTAAGGCTGCCTGAGAAGTACTATCAAAATGATGAAGGCAAGTATCAGTAATAGAAAGAAAATCAAAATAAATAAATCAAGTACAAAATGGGTTTTAGAAACAATAGATTCAACGTTCCATAAACCAAGAGTAAAAGAGGACAGAGCAGAACCATGACTTAGAGGATAGATAAGATTAGAGAGGGGGCAGTAAGTACAACTTGCTGCCTCCTACGATTAGAGAAATTAATGTGAATGTTCATGGTACTGAAGAGGAAAGCAAACACACATAAAAAAGAAATAGAAGAAGTTGTTGTGAATAGATATGAATAGCGGCTGCAAATCGGTTCGAAGACTGCCCATAGCTAATGGCCGCCCGCACAATGAATGCCCTGGGAAATTGATTTTTAAAATCATATAGGACATGTGATCACAATGCTGCAGGGGGTGTGAAGAGCTGATGGAAGATTTTTAAGTCACGTGACCCTAGCTGCTACAGATCACCTGGCTGTGATGCTGTGGGGGGAGTTGAGGGGGCAGACGCCAGTAGTGGCAGCACACCGGGGAAGCTCCGCACAACGCTGAGGCAATAGGCAAGGAGTCACTGCTGGATGGTAAGTCGATCCACCTTATCTACCATTTCAAGTTTCTTTGCTCTTTGGTGAAGAATTGGAAGAAAAGATGCACAAAGTCAATCAGCAGGGTAAATCAGTGGAGACTTTGCACAAGAATTTCAAGAATCATCCCTCAACCTGAGGGATCCCTCAGAGAGTATTGCAAAGGAGGTTGTTTATTAGACCACGCATTCAGACATAGGGCCTCATCACGAGTTTGGCGGTAACTCTTAAATCCGGCGGTCGCGCTATTACCCTGGATTTAAGGGTCCGCCAAATCAGGGCTTTGGCGGATTTCTCCCAAGCTCTGAGCAGGAAATCCGCCGGCGGTAAGAGCGCGAAACTTCCCCATTGAGCCTAATGGGGAATGGGACATTCCCGAATGGGCTCAGTGGGGAATGGGGAATTCCATTACCGCCAAACCCGTGATCCGGCGCTAATAGCGCCAGGGGTTTGGCGGTAGGGCTAATACCGCCCAACTCGTGATGAGGCCCATAGATGCAGAGTTTCGCTACAAAGGTCAAACACTACGTCACTGCCCAAGTCTGGTAGGTCCTGATGAAATCTCCCCACCGGCAATAGACTTCATATGGAGAGGCTTTGACTGTTCAATCATCAGTCGGTACGTGGGTACAGATGACATAGGACCAATGTTCCCTCTAAGCTGCGCGCATGTGCGCTTGCCCAGCTTCCTTCTGGGTGCCGCTCAGAAGATTTTTAGCAGCGCACACAGACAATTCTAACCTATAAAAAAAGATTTAATAAGGCACAAGCCACAGCAATTACCTGGCATTTTCTTTCTCTTAAAATAAGCAACTAGTCTAGATATTCTGCTAATTTGCATGCACTACTATGCACCTAAAATCTCTAAAAGCAAAAATAAAACAGCAAAAATACAACAGCAGAGGTGTAAAACTAATAAGAAAAACTGGCCCCATGTACAGAAGAATCTAACCAAGATATGCCTGCACACATTAACCAAAAATGTTCCCTCCCCACCCATGACTCCTAATCCTGACTACCACACGTTTACCTTATGACTAACTTCTGCCCGAGAGTACATTAAGATTCTACCGGACAACCTTGATTCTAACATTTATAACGTTCACGCGCCAGAATTTCTGTTACTAGTTGTGCCTTACCAAAAGCGTCACCCCCACTATATAATCGAATTACCAGTTCAAATATCGGATACTGACTGTAAGTAAGCAATCTACTTGGATGTGTAACCAAATCTCATACTTCCTCTTCTTTGCACATATGTCACGCAAGTGCTTTGAAGCGGCCCACTTGTATGTTAACTCATTATAAAACTCAAAAATAATTTTGCCCTCTAAAGATTTTGAAAAGACAAATGTGATGCTCAGCGTCTCCTACTTTAGCATTACTAACATTACCCTACAATCAGAGAGCAACATTGCAATATCATTTACGTAGCCTACAAGGGATAATGGGTATGGACTATGCCTGGGATTACTCGTCCATAGTATCATGGCACCGGATATTCAGCCAGGAGAATGCTTTTCACACAATCTGCATTGTTTTCAAGTGTTCAGAGTTCTTTGGGCATATACCTTCACACATTATATGGTAACCCTCTTCTATACAAAAACTGTTTCACTGAGTACTTGTGCAATCCTACACAATGATATAAGGGTGGGGTATGTTGCAAACAATCTTGCATGCACTGCAAAAGAATTGTGTACATGCAGAATCATGCCATTCTTAAAATGCACATCATATGTTGAGGCATTTAAATATGACTTGCTTGCAAAGTATGGTGGGTCTGCAAATATCCCACCGAGTGTTTACTGCTACAATCCTTCACTTTTTACAGTGCTCTATCAACTAGTATTGGAGGCAAGCGCAGGGGCCGAGGAAGGGTATGGGTGGAAGTATCACTCCTTGCGGGTGATGAACAAAGCAGCACATTTCAAAGACCAAGTCAGACATTTCAGCAGTACACTGAAGGAAATGTGTTGCTTTTTTGCTAAAGGATAGGAAATTCTAGTACCCATCTAGACAACATCACCTTCTTTTTCTTTCTATGCTCAACTGTTCTGTGCGTGTAGTCTCTAGCATCTCCCTGCATCTTATTTAGCTGATCACAAAGAATTACAGAAGAGGGATCCATAGTTAGAAGAAGGCACTCAATCAGTTGTATCTCTGATAAATTGATGCAATTAGCTTAAAAGGCATTACTGTGTGATTTTCTTCAACATGGCTCCATAATAAACTGCACTAAGGCTCGTGTTTAATGTTATCTAGGCTGTGGTGCGGATGGGTGGGCACAACTATCCACTTAATTAGTTGCCTTTTCACTCCCTATGTCATCGGTACCAGCAGGGCTCTAATCAGATTTTGCTCCCTACTTGGGGTCAAATATATTTTTCAGGGAGTAAAATAATTTGCTTTGCCGATATGGATACTTTCTGCTTATTAAAAGATGTTCTTTCCCCATAAAATTCCTCTTGAGATCGGTAATTCATATAATTAGAGTTCCTTCCTTCCTATGCCACTGCTCTACTGGTCACTAATTCAAACAAATATCAGTGTTCATTGTTTCTCGTTTTTGTTAGGCACATTTTCCTTTTTTAGGAACTAGAAATGCATGGTGCATATGTCTCTTAACTCTAAGGCTGATGTTATCACTACCCATAGGAGAATGTAATGTGGACAATAAGCAGAGGCACAGAAATTCTGGATCATCATAGCCTAAGGTGTAGTTATTCTGATGCAGTTATCATCCTTACACAAATTACTAGAAGCATGTTCTCCTGGCCCTTGAATGACTTCATTATAGTGGCACTTGAAGTCCTTTCAGCATGTTTTTCATACATTGCTTTTAATTGCCATGAATCCATCGGCAAATGTATTCTGAGTTTCTTGACAGCCACATCAGTTATGACAAGAGATATTTGTGTTTTGCAATATAAATTAGTGATTTTCCGGTGGCATAAAACATACAGGGCATCATTGCGACTTGGAGCGGTATCCCGGTGTAAATCCACCAGAATTCCCCCCTACCAAATTAGTGTTACCGCCACTTGGTCTGGATTACAACCGGTGGTGGCAGTGTAATTCCCCATTCATATTGAGACCAGTGGACTTAATGTGGCTTTTTTGGCAGAATTACCACAGCGGAAATTCTGACGATTTCGGCATTGAATTGGAGGATTTACCTCCAGGATTTTCCTGGAGGCAAATCCTCCACTAACGGCCCAAAATCTTAATTTGGCATAGTGGTAAAGTTGGCGGTAGTGGAGTTACCACCAACTTTACCACTTACCGCCAAACTCGTAATGAGGCAGAACTCTTTCTCTGCACAGAAGTACATTTGCCTGGTACTGTGGCAGATATTGAAGGCTTGGACTGGTTGATGAGTGTTCTGTATAATCACATATGACCTATTTTATTTTAGCCTATGTGTTTGGAAAAAGGGTTGTAAGATTTTTAAAGAATTGCAGTGGCTGGGAAGAGGAAATTCCTTTCCAAACTCTGTTCTGCGACAGTAGCTCACAAAGTTGCTTTCCTCATTAGTCAGTTGCGCACATGGAAAATAATGTGTGCACAACAGCCAACTGGGTCTGCACATAGAGAAAAATAATTAGAGGGAACATTGCATAGGACCCTTGGTTTCTAGAAGTCGTCTCAAGAAGATACACAATAGGATTCACCTCAAGGCCTAAGGAAATGAAAATTATTCAAATCTCCTGGCCTCAGGAAAAGGAGAGAAAATGGGCCTTGGGAGCAGAAATTCAAAAACTCTTGCGAAATGGCTCAGAGGGGGAAAGGTTGCTATTACATTGCCTTCCTGGATGAAAAGAGAATGGAAGGCTTTCGTCTAGTACTGAATTTGAAGCTGGTATGGTGCAACTGCCGGCAGACAGGGCCTGGGTAATCCGAAAAGAGGTCCAGGATCTCTAAAAGAGACAGGTAGCCCTAGAAAGTACTTGGCGCATGGTGCTAGGGCTGATGGTGGCATCTGCTTTTGGAAACCCTTGGGCTGGACTACATCTAAGACCGGAGTTATCTCAGTTCCTCAGGCACGGGAATTTGTCATCCAATGTAGTAAAGGATCCTGGACAACAGACTATCTCTGGATCCATGTGTTAATACCCCCGCAAAAATATAGAGATACAAAAATATCGCCATATTTTTGCGGCAATATTGACTCATAGACCCTATCGCGAGACAAACGGCCATATGTACAGCGATATTTTTGGTGGGGATTTTTTGCAGGGATACCCTAACTCTGGAACCGCAAGTTAACGCAATCGCTAAAAAGTGTCCTACCTCCTAAGGCTACTCAGAGTGCTGCTGCCATACCTCTCCTTCCCTCACAGAACCCTTACAATCATATGCCTGACAGGAATCGACTACACAAACAGTCTCTACCTAGCAATGCTGGAAAGACTCACCAATAAACTCAAAAAGGTCCAAAACATTGCAGCCAGTATTTTACTAAGATTAAACACAAGAGACCATGTCACCCAAGTCCTGAAAAGCCTTCACTGGCTACCAGTAAAAAAACACATCAAATTCAAAGCCTTATGCTTTGCCCACTAAGCCTTACACAGACAAGGAGCTGAATTCCTCCAAGACAAGATCAACCGTTACCAGCCAAAAAGGGACCTAAGATCAAGCGACGACCTACAAATAGAGACAAAACAGTATGCCTAATTGCTAAACTTTGGAACACCATGCCCAAGGAAATTAGAACCACAGAAGACCACATCACCTTCAGAAAATGACTCAAACCCTAGTTAATCAACAGCCAATGGGAAACGCAAAAGGGAGATTGACAGCAAAAACATTTCAGACCAAAAGAAATACCCTAAGGGAGGCGGTCGAAGATAACAGCAGAAAAATCAAAGAGGACCAGAACAACACACTGCCCCCGCCTTAACCCCTCCTCTGCCAGCCATGCCCTACAACTAGAGTGACCAATGAAGAGAAGTCCACCCAAACAAAAGACAGATTTAGGGATACCACCCATATGCAATTTATGCACCGAGGAAAACCTGAACAAGTAAAGCATTAAAACCTAAGCATCACCCTAACTTGCCCACCCGCAAGGGGAACCCGGTTGAGCACCACTTCCCCTATTTAACACCAACTGTGCACCCATTCAGCAGCCGACTGCACAATAGGCCCACACCTGAACTGCCAAAATTGAACCAAAGGGGTAAACGGAAACACACTAGATACAACCAACGCTATTCCACCAAACCCGAAGGATGGTCAGCCACAAGACATGCAGGGGAAGTCATCCTCCAGGCCCAGAGAGGAAGCAAGATTGACCGACCAACCACAACCAAGAAGGTTGGTAGAAACCATTGAGCGGCAACCAAAGACTCATGCCATAGGCATCGTCAAAGCAACTAATTTAGTAACCCATTTCCCCCCTTCCTGATCTGCCAACATAACCTATGCCACTACACCTGACTAGGGGCAAGCAACACAACATAAACTCACTGAGAATTAATCTAATGCTCACACCATAACATACCTCTGAGACTCTTGAAACAACACTCGAGGGAACGTCCCTGCACATAGTCCATAAATCCATCGACTCTACACAGCAATATTATATATTTAACACCTAACATGCCATCCGCGACTCTGGACCCCATATGGACAAAACTAACCAGTGTGCACGGCCACAAACCACACCGTAACATTGCAGAATAGAAACACCAAAAACAAACACTAGTACACACCTGAGGTACTGAGTCCTACCCATATGGTTACATCACACAGTCCTACAGAACCAACTCCTGCATGCAAGACAATTCTCACAGACGCCAGTTCCTCCTGGTTCTGAACCTATCCATCATCCTATCCCCACTAAAACACCCGGCCCTCTTCTCTTGCAGAGCCACGTGAGCGCCTGTAGGTGGTAACGGTGTGCGAAATAGATCAACATAACATAACATAACATCCAGGAATCTCAATCATCACAAGGGAGTCCAGCACCAGAGGGTGGGAGCTGTCTTTGAGGACACCACAACATAGAATTGTTGGGGTAAAAAAGAAGTCCAGAGGAGCTCCAACTGGAAGGAACTGGAATCAGTGAGACAGGTCCTCCTGGTGTTTCAAGCTCATAAAGGGGGTCGGTCAGTGGTGTTTCAAGTGTACAGCACCACCAAAGTGGCCTACATTAATCAACAAGGGCAACTTCTGGGTTCATAGTCTGGGGAGTGTGCAGAGGTGCATATGACATCTCTCAGTGCACAGTATATTGCAGGGTTGGGGATGGACAATGCACCAGCAGAAGCCCTCGGCAGGTTTCTTGACCCATAAGCTTTGGTGATGGATGCCATGATTCCATGCATCAAGGAGTACCCTACACCTCCCTCCACCCCCCGCTACCTCTTGATTCTGAGGGTCCTGCACAAGATCAGTATGTCAGACTACAGGGTGAGCCTGGTAGCCCCCATTTTGGTACAGGCATTTGGTTTCCCTAGCTCATGGGAATGGCCACAGCTCCCCTTGTTCTTCTTCCCATAATTTCGTCCCCAGTTCAGACCCCTGGGTCTCCGTCCAGCAACTGCCATTGGGAAGCATGGTCCTTGAGACGAAATGTTTAGCTAGACAAGGGTTTTCAGTGTTGTCTATGCATCCATTCAAGGAGGAGAAGGAAATCCACTTCAAAATCCTATGACATGCATGGGGGAAATTTCTCAGCGTGGTGTGGGAGTAGGGGTATTCTACCCTTCCAGTACAAGGCTCTGGACATAGCATAGTTTTTAAAAGATGGCCCCCTCTGCTATCAGGGCCAAGTGGGTCACTATTAAAAGGTGAGAGAGCCCTGTGTATGTTAGGAACAGGAGGAAGCCCGTATAGCCAGAATGCTAAAAGTGTTCTCTGTTTAAACATCACAGTGCAGTCGTGGGACCAGTCACTGGTGCTTAAATCCTTCCATGGGCCCCTCTATGAACCTTTGGAAAGAGCAGAGATTACCTTACTGACACTGAAAGTAGTCTTTCTCATAGCCATTGTATCTGCCAGGAGAATTAGAGGACTGGGTCTAGAATAACCCCAGAATTAGTTATTCTGTGATGTGGTCCCACCTTTAAACCCAAGGAATTGCCGTCCTTTCACTTGTCCCATGAGAAAGTGATATCAGGGTATCAGGCGATCACTCTCAGGTGCAAGCTGAAGACATGGTTGGGTTGAATATGGGCATGGCCCTGCCTTGGTATGTTGAAAGGTCAGCCTTCTTTCGAAGGACATAGAGTTTATTTGGAACATTTGGAGGGGGGGTGGCAGGGGAAAAGCCTCCACTACGTCCAATCAGCCAGTGTTTGAAGGAGGCAATTGCTCTGGCATACTCCAGGGGTTTCTATACAGGCGTAGGGAGGTTCATGTAGGCTGAAGGAGGCCAATGGCAACATCCTATGCAGAAGCAAATGGGGATTGGTTTGCAATGTATGTAGGGCAGCGACCTAGCCATACCCCTTTGTTCATGTTACATTACAGGCTGCAGCTGCCAGGCCAGGAACACTAGGTTTTTGGACAGGCAGTTATCTGGGCAGCTCTAACAGACATCAAGATATTGGCCCTCATTACGACCCTGGCGGAAAGTGACTGACCTGACCGCCATAGCGTAAATAGCGTTTCCGCCATTGCACGACGGAGCAAAGTGCGTCTAATTCCGACCCATCGGGCACGAGCACTACGCCATGGCGGAAGTGCAAAGTCTGCGATGGCGGAAATGTCCCCAAAACGGCCCTCACCGCCGCCGTACGGCGCCCTAGGTGCAATTCCGCCACCCATCTTAGCGGTCACCGCAATGAGCGGCAATCGGAAAGTACGGTGACCGTAAATATACGGAAACGGAAGTAAAAACATGGTCCCGGAACGGGAAACAGCACGCCGTACACCTATAAAATCACAATTTCCACACAACCATTAAAAATACTACCCTGAGAACCATCCCAACCCGTCATCCACCCTAGTGAAAGCAATAAAAATGGGAAAAGTAGCGAAAAAAGCGTGCGACCGCAAGCGGCAGGTCCACTTCTCCCGTGAGGAACTCACCGTGCTCACAGAGACCCTCCAGGAGAATGCTGCCGTTGTCTTCTCGACGCAAATGACCAGGACGGCACTTGCGAACAAGAAGGCCATATGGGCCCTGGTGGCACAGCGGGTAAGTGCGGTGGGGACCGCACCCCGCAACCCACAGCAATGCAGAAAGCGATGGGACGACTTGCGGATACGCGTACGGTGCATACTATCCGCCAACCGTAACATTGCCACAGCTACCGGGGGAGGATCGGAATCACCCATCAAGTTGACCCCCTGGGAAGAAATCTGTGCCTCCACCATTGGAATGGAGAGTATAGAGGGAGTCGGAGGGATGGAGAAAGGAGTGCAGACATCCGAAGAATCAGGTAGGTGGGCCAAATAAAACAATGCTAAATCCACAATGTCCAATCATGTGAAGTACCATGTGTCCACATAGTGCAACAGAAACACATGTCCAGGAGAACGTCCACATACATTGGCCTGATAGCGCACTTTAAAAGTCACATTAAATACATGAATAATTAAAAATCCCAAAAACACCCTCTACACATGTAGCAGGCACACCCTAACTGCAGGCTGCAAAACAACTGCATCCTCAATCCACACAAAAATGAAACCACCTCCAAGGCCCCGACCCAAATCACCCTCAGGTACCACCCCAATGCATGTGATACATTGCCATTCCAATTTCCACAGACCCATTAATAACGCTCGCCCTCCTTTACTCCACCACAGGGTCCGATTCAAACGACGAGCTCCAGGACACCCCTACCAGCACACCTGCAAAGAGGGCCAAGACCAACGGCCAAAGACCCTCCACCTCAGCTGCACGGATCAAGACACGGCAGCAGCACAAATCAAGTGGCAGCACACAGGAGGGAACATCAACAGGCACCCCAGCAGCCAGCATGCCCACAACAGCACCACCACAGGTCCCCCCAATGGATGCCACAGAAGGCACTGCTTCTGGTGGCAGCAGCACCATAGGTGACACTGCATTAATGGCAGCATGCTCCGACACAGAAAACGGGGATGTCGAAGTAAGATCCATCCATGACCTGTCTCAATCCCCCTGTTTGTTCCATCCCGTACACCATGAGGATACCACGCAGGGGCACCCACAAGATGACGACTGGCCATCCCCCACAAGCCCTGTGGCAAGGCAACATGAGGTGGCCAGCCCCTCTGTGACACCACCGCAAATGGCCATGGCACAGCAGAGGCAACAGTCCCTCGACCAGGTGATCGTGCAACAGCAGCAACTGGCCACGCTCCTCAAGGACCATGCTGATGAATGTGGGGGTACTAAGGCAGCCCTAGAAACATCAACTGAGACACTTAGGGCAGAAATGGAGAGAAGTACAGAGACACTAAGGGCACAAATGGAGAGAAGCACCGAGAGCCTGAGGGGGGAACTGCATGCGACGTCCAAAGACGTATGTGCTGAACTTGCCGCTGTGTGCTCACTGAGCTCTCACAAACCCTTAGGGACATGCATGGACGTGAGCAGACAGAGACATCATCCGTTGCAAGTTCCGTCCAGGGCAGCCCCCAACGTAGATCTGGGAGGAACCTGCGCTCCACAGGCAGGGGTGCCCCTGATACCCGGAGAGGGGGCTTGCAATAGCGTCTGCCCACTGACAATGAGCATCTTCGGACACTGGTGTTCGGGGGGGAGGTAGGAGGGATGAGGGGGTGTGTTGGGCTCACTTGGGTGGCGGGTCGATGGGGTGTGTAACATAATTTCACATATGCTATAAACAATGCACGATCATCCAATGAGATGTGTGGACATTGATCTTTGTGCACGAGGCCTTTATAGGCGTACAGTCCATATTGTGCATGTTCCAGACACACACAGTGCCACAAGTCCCGTGTCCATGTATCAGCCACCAGGCGTGAGTGCTAGAAGCATGCATCTATGATATGCTGACGAATGTCACGGCCCTCCTGTGCCTCGCGGACTCCTTGAGGTGCTGCCACATCCCCACCCTCATCATGACCATCTTCAGGTGCTTGCAGTTCTGCGTCAGGGGGCATGGGCACATTTCTACGTACGCACATGTTGTGTAGCATGACACATGCCATGACCATCTTTGCAACCTTCTCATGGCGGTACAGGAGTGCCCCGCCAGACCTGCTGAGGCAGCGGAAACGAGTCTTCAGTAGGCCGAATGCCTGTTCTATGACTACACGTGTACGTGAGTGGGCATGGTTGTAGTCCTCCTCATGCTGGTTCTGTTAGTTCCGGAGTGGTGTAAGGAGCCATCTCTTCAGTGGATACCCGGCATCACCTGTATGTGGACAATAAAGGATGTTTGTGGAATGACATTGCTACGTACGCACCCCCCCCCTTCCTGCCAGGTCATTGCCGCATCACATACCCCACATTATCATGCATGAAATGAGACTCACCGAGTAGCCAGGATCTGTTCCCTGCGTGTCGCTCCATGTAGCGTGGTATTGTAGAGTTCCTCAAGACCATAGAATCATGGGTTGATGCAGGAAATCGGGCACAACAATGTGTAATGATCCTGTTGGAGTACACACCATTTGTACATTAAGAGAATGAAATTGTTTTCGGTTGTGGTACTGGGCCTCCATGGCATGTGGGACGACCAATTCCACATGGGTGCAGTCGATGGCACCAATGCAACCCGGTATGCCGCCAAGTGCATGGAATCCCACTTTTGTGTTCGTAATTTCCTGCTCCGAGCGTGGTAGAGAGATGTAGTCGTCTGCGTGCTTCAGGAGGGCATCGAGCACTTGCAATAGTGTCCGTGAGAACACTGGCTGTGAAATGCCATGCAACTGTCCGACTGTGTGCTGGTAGGTGCCTGTGGCCAGGAAGTGGAGTACAGACACCACCTTCAGTAGGGGTGGGATGGCGGTTGGGCTATCTATCATGCTGACAAGGTCAGCCTGTGTCATGTCCACAATGGCGGTTATGGTGTCCCGGTCCAAACGGTAGAGTGTGTGGATCTGCTCAGCAGTGAGGTTGAACGGATGTGCTCGGAGGCGTGGGATTGCGGGCTGCCTGCGTGGTGGTAGTGGCTGTGCTGGTGGGCCTTGCTGGCCCTGCCTTGCCCTCCTCCTCCTCCTGCGTCTCCTCTGTGCGGCCGGTTGTTGTAGTAGTTGGTGTTCGTCTTCTTCTTGAAGTTGGAGTACTTGCAGTGCTATCAGGTCCCCCAGGGCCAACATCGCTAGTCCTGCCGGTAGCATTTTGGAGTGGGTGTGGTTGTGGGAGGGGGTTGGGTGTGCAATTTATGTGTTTTCAGGCTGTATAGCCTCCACCTGTGGTGATTCATTCCACCTGTGCAAGCTGCAATCCCCTTTGGGCGAGCACGTCCCGCACACAACGCTGCAATTCGACGAATGGCATCTTGCTATTACAATCATGTATTTGTTCCCGATGGCAGTGAAATATTGGTTCATATGTTCATTCTGCTATGGTCCCATTGTTTCACATACTATCTTTGCAGTCGCGAACAAACTTGTGAAGGGTCAGTGGAATGTAGTACTCGATTAACGGTGGACCCTCATGCAGCACTGTACCGAGGTTCACCGACGGGCAGGGCGTCCCATTTGTGAGTGAAGCCAGTTGCCATTTTCACACACTGCCGCACTACATGGATGAATTTGTGATTTCAAGCGGTCACAGATGCCTTTTCGACGTGATGTTGCAAATGAGGAATTCGAAGGACGGCGCTTTCGGTTTTCAGCTAGCGGCGAGGAGATGCCCACAGGTCTGACTGCAAATATAACGTTCTATTGTTCAATGTCCTTGGGACAGGGGCCATGGCGAGAATGCAATGATTGATATGAATAGTATGGGATGCGCAATAGCGTAGTGGACGATGAGGCCGGACGTTCCCAAATACATGTTACTTCACAACACTGGAATTACGGGCTGGAGCACAGTGGATTTTGCAGACTGCATAACGCACAGACTCAATGGAAATCTCACATGTTATGTGAGTATGAAATCAGGCGTTTTCATACCGGGATGAGGGAATGATGTATGGATGCATGGACAGATGATTTAATAGAGAGTTTGCCATGTACATGGCTTTTTGTAATCTATCCACCTCCCCTGCGCTATGTGATGCAGAGCTGCCATAGTGGGACCATCGTCTATCTGCCCTTGTTGAGCCCTCCCTGTCTCGACGCGCCTTCAAACACTTGTGTCTATGCACGTTACTAATCCCATCTAATGGATTCTGTTTTAACAGACGCATGCACACAAACACTCGTTTGTAATAGTGTATTCACCTCGATTTATATAGTTATGATTCGCAAGTGGTTTTTGGGTGGAAATAAGCCTTTGGAGTGGGCTAGCATGCATATGGCTGTGGATTTGGTGTGATCATTGAAGTGAGTAATTCAAATGAAGTTCTGATGCCCATACTATTCTTTTTCATTTCATTTGGGTGACAGGTATCTCCTCCCCTTTTGCCGCTGCCATCTGTATGCCACTCCTGCAGATGGCTTTTACTCACGACACCTGCTGCTTCGTGTTAATCAGTGGAGCACCATTACGATCTTATGGGACGATCGCCAATGGGCCACATGCCCTTACGCAGTACTAGTGGCTAGGAGCAACATATCGACCTTTCAGCTGGACTAGTGCCTACCTAATGGGACGGCCCTGCGGTTCTAGGCGCTTCCATGTTGCCTTTTTGAACGTGAATGTAGCCCCTGTGTACCATGAAGGAACAGGGCGTCACACAAGAAGAAGCTGGTCATTTATTGCGGATGCAGCCCACAATAATGAAATATATTTTGGAGTTCATGACCTAATGGCTGTATGGGCTTGGTGATTTTGTTGTGCATTAAATTTCTATTCTGATATTAACCGTGTAGCGTTCTTCTTTGCAAGTGATGTAGCATATTCCTATTTGTGGAGCGATGTATTGTGCGGAGATCTGCATTGGGTTCCAGCTTCGGAGTATAGTTGCGTGGTACTGTACTGGGCGCGTTTGCCTACGAAGCCCAGTGAGGTCAGGGATAGGGGCTGCCATTATGACTGTTTTAATGATGTCATGCTCAGGGGCGGGGGATTGGCTTTTGTGTAACAGATGCCGGCCAGCCAGGTGGATTGGTGGAATGATGTGATTATCAGAATATGGCTGGTAACAGGTGCCTGTGTTTGCGTGCGTTTCTTGGAGGGAGACTGAGGTCATGTCCATTTGAATGGCTTCTGTATTCGTGCCATCTGTGCCCTGCAGCTCCCATTGGCCCCTCTTGAGATGAGCCTGGCTGCTCAGTCACTCTGCCAACTTGTGTGGTACATGCTTATGCTGATGGTTGGTTTGTTTACTGGCAGGAGTACAGGGCTGGTGCAGTCTCACTCAGGATACTGCTTTGTATGTTGCCTTACACTGGTGTCAGTCGATGGGGGGGCCTGTTTTTGTTTGTCTCATTTTTCTGTTCATGTTGCTGGACTTGACCCTTCACATGCCTGTGCTGCATCAGTGCGGCAATGGTGCCATGGCAAATATGGATGGCCACTCACAAGGCACTTGGAGCCCCTAGATTCATTTGTTCGTTGGCATGCATGGGTGACTTGTACATTTCACTGGTTGCATTGTGTGACTTCATTGCACCTACGAGGAGTTGTGCAATGTGGCCAGGGAGTGGTGTACAGGCACTCAGTAGGGCCGTTTACGGTTGGTTCGCGATGCCGTACTTCTCACCATGGCGGAATGGTACTTTCCGCCATGCTTGATGGCGTTAGGTACATGTCCGCTAGGGTCAGAATTCGCGTACCGTTGCGCCATGGTGGTAATTACGGTTTGGCATGGCGCGCGTGCGCGTACTTGGTGCAGTTAGCGTTGGCGTTCACTACGGTGTCGCTAATGGCATCGTATTTTACGGTGACGGGTCATAATCGCACCGAGCGCTATTCGATGGCGGTATTGCATTTCCGCCATCGTTTTTCGATTTCCGCCAGGGTCGTAATGAGGACCATTGATGAGTTTGGTGAATAAATTAAGACAGGATTCAGTGTGCATCACACCTGTGGCTGTGTCTGTTTTGTTCTAGTTGATCAATCTATGCTTGGTATGCTTCAGATCTAAATGTACTGGAATGAGGAAGAGACATGTGGGCGGTAATGCATGCATTACTTACATTAGCACTATACCTCCTATTCCTCTTCACAGTACCTGGACGTGGGATCGATCCGAGTTCAGTGGGTGTGGTATGAGAAGCCTCCGTTGGGTGAAGGGGCTTTATGGACTGATGATGGGCATGTCTAGATCTGTAACTGCAGTCAAGTAAGAGGGTGACTAGGGGTAATGAAGATTAAGTAATACAAGCATTCTTAATTATAAATATATGAATAATGTCATATATAAGGAACGCAAGGGGTCCCAACAGCGTAATGAAGCAGAGAAAAGGTGTTGTTTTTCATGGCTTGACATAAAATCAGTGTTGGCCAGCTACAGGAGACCACCTTGCTAGAAAGGAACACCCTAGCTTTGCTGCCCAATGGGGTATTTCAATGTTTGAAGTATCTATCAGCTTGCGAACCAGTTACCCCCGATGGGAATGTTAGGATAGCGATAGTGAGTGGAGTATTGGAGTGAATGCTGGTTGATCAGGGTGGAGTGGGAGCTCTGATATTGTTAAATCTTTCAGTAGCTTTCAATACTGTCGACCATTCCATCCTTTTGTCCCACATGGTGTCTGCCGGCAGTGCTTTAAGTGGGGTAAGAAATTGAGGGGGGGCCCTCATGTGGGTGGGTGGCTACCATGGTGGACGTGGCCTAAAAAGTGCACACACCATAGTAAGGTGCGCAAACAAATATATAAATGTATGTAAGCATTTATATATGTATGTGCATACCTTACTATGGTTTGTGTACTTTTCAAGCCATCTTTTATAAACATAGAAATGTTACACAATTCTATGTTTATAAAAGGTGGCTTGAAAGTGCACAAACCATAGTAAAGGTATGCACACTTGTGTGTACTTTTCAAACCACCTTTTATAAACATAGAAATCTGTAACAAATTTCTATGTTTATAAGAGATAACTTGAAACATACAAAATTCAAGCCATCTTTTATAAAGCGTTGAGGACGGACAAAACCTGAGGTGTCTTTGTCCGTCGACAAAGCTTTATAAAAGATGGCTTGAATTGTGTACTTGTCAAGCCAACTTTTATAAACATAGAAATATGTCACATATTTCTATGTTTCCAAAAAGATGGCTTGAAACATACACAATTCAAGGCATATTTTATAAAGCTTTGCCAACGGACAAAGATGCCTCAGGCTCAGTGATCTGTGCTCTGCTCTGCAGAGCAGTTGGATCACAGAGCCCGAGGCGTCTTTGACCCTCTGCGAACCTGGGGGCTCGTTGATCTAATCTGCAGATTAGATCTCGGAGCCCTCGGGTTCGCTGAGGGTCAGTGACATGGGGAGGACAAACAAAGGGGTCATAACTTCCTCTTGTGACCCCTCACGCGAGGGGTCACAAGAGGAAGTTACAGTGACTGACAGAAGTGCCAGCCAGTAACAGCATCGCTGCAGATGGCTGGCACTTCTTTCAGCTAGCCTGACATAAAAATGGCAGGCGCATGTCCCGTCGTGGCTACGGTCGTGGCAGGATAATGTGTCCTGTCATGGCTTGATGGAACTGGGGGGTGCCCCGGCAGGGCCCGACTCAGCCCCACTTTTTTGAGACTGCCGGGGCATGGCCTTGGCTCACCCCCGGCCACTTAAAGCACTGTCTGCCGGTCTCTCTGGCCCTGTCCTGGACTGGTTTTCTTCTTTTCTTACAGATAGGGCCCAATCTCTTTTGTTTCCTCCGTTTGGCTCTGTCTCTCGTGCAGTGCACTTTTCTGTGGTGTCCTTCCGGGATCCGCCTTGACCCAGACGTTGTTCAACATCTAAGTTCAGCAATTGATGTGCCTCATCCGCTCCCATGGCTTCCGAAGCTATGCTTATGCCGACGATACCCAGATTCTAGTCCGTTTAGATCTTGACCAGTCTGAGGTGTCGGTACAGTTGTGTGATTGACTGGTGGCCGTGGGCGAGTGGATGGGTAACAATTGACTGAAGCTCAACAGGGACAAGAGAGAGGTCCTGGTGGCAGGGTCTTCAACTGATACTGCACTTTGGTCTTCATCTCTATGGCCTTCTGCTTTGGGTGTGGTTCCTGCTCCAGTGTCTCTGTTCCCGCTCCAGTGTCTCTGGTAAAAAATCTCAGAGTCTACCTGTCTGCCTCACTTTCTATGTCTGCTCAAGTGCTGTATGTAAAACTGGTCACTTCCTATTATGGGTACTTCGGGGGATTCTACCTTTTATCCCTGCCTGACTGCACCTGCTGGTTGTGGCCTCGGCTGTGCTCAGTCGTATTGACTACTGTAATGCCTTGTTTTTGGCTCAACCTTTGGGGATGATATGTCGGTTGCAGCTTCTCAGAATCTTGCTGCTAGGGTGGCTACATCCACCCTTTCCCATGCCCACATCAGCCCATTACTTTGCTCTTTACACTGGCTTTCTGTGACCAAAAGGATTGACTTTAAGACTCTTTGCTTGATACATAGAGCTTTCTACGGTGAAGGAGCCCACTACCTTTGTGAAATATTCCTACTTTATGTCCTGGGCTGTGCTCTTCACTCTGGAAATGCACTCTTAGTGACTATTCCTAAGTTTTGCTTCTCTAGGATCGGTGGGCGGGACTTTTCTATTGCCGCCACCGAATTGTGAAATGAGCTACCTGTTACCCTTAGACGTGTTGAGAATCACTTTCAATTCCGCCGTCTTCTGAAAACCCTGCTTTTTTAGACTGCTGTTATTCATTAGTGTTCTGTGTGTTTTCCTCACGCCATGATGCCCTTGGGTGACCGTGCACGTTATAAGTGCTGATAACATAACATAACAGTAATGGGAGGACAAAGACTATGCTTGGCAAATCTCTAATGCCCAAGCATAGATGCTCTGGGTACCTGCCGCAGAGTGGCAGACATATTCAAATACTAGCAATTGAGGGAGGGTGTAAGCTGCGTCCAACCTGATTTTCTGACTGTACCTAAAAGGCTGCCAATTGTTTTCCTGTGTTCATATATTCACAAGGTACTGGCGCAGAGGGAAACAGCTCTCTGCTGAATGATAGGAGTCCCCTAGCTACACAGGATGGGTGTGGTATTTAGTGATGTGCAACTAAGGGAGGAGACTCGTACAGTGCTGGTGCCTCTTTGGCAAAGACCAGAGAACTTCTGTGCTGAATTTAGAAGGTTCTTGACCACTAGGGATGGACGGATGGGGGGTTGAGCAACAAGGATGTAGGGTCTTGGCATGCATAGGGTGCTGAAAATGAAGTACAAGAACATTCACAAAGAACATAAGCCTGAGGGTATCCCACCATTGGTGACTGGTGATTTTTTTAATTGGAGGGGTATAAATGTTTCCTCCAAATATGAGGGAGCAACAGGGAGTAACGAGCGAGCCCGAAACAAACAACAAGATCTTTGGGAGGTTCTCCCTCAGAGAAATGTTTTAAAATATCGGGATAAAATCATGCATTTCCAGCACACTTTCTTTCCACCAATGTGGGCCGATATCACATAGAAACATGCATCATGCTGTCTTCACCCTTAATGCCCAGTAATTTCTTCCATGTCACTGTTAAGATTTGTCAAGACTGGATCCACAAATGTGGGACAGTACCACGTATGTAGACATTGTGATGCCATCACCACTGATGCCCGGGAACTGATGCTGTACCACAGTAAAGAAAAATGCCCAGACTGGACTCACCATGTGGCACAGCACCACATAGGGACATTCAATATGATGACTTCATCCTGATACCTAGTAGAAAATGTCCTACCTCAGTATAGAAATATGACCAGACTTGACCCACCAGTGTGGAGGCAGCATAATGATCTGGAAGCAAACGATGTAGACTTCCCCACCAAAGTGAATTCGTCGGGCCTCTGGAATTATTCAGCAACTCTGCTATGAAACCGGTGGACACTCATGCCCTGCTACAATCCAGCCAGCCAAAGACCAAACCATCTGCTCCATCGTATCACATCATGGTACACCCCCAAGCTAGCCTCAAACAAACGCTCAATCAGAGCTCTAGAGAAATGGTGGCACAAAAACCATAACTCTGGAGACCTCACCAACCTCAAATCTCTCAGCGCAAACTGTAGGATTCTGATTACTGATTTACTGATGCCAAAGTAGTTAACAACTCCACCACCATTGCGTCAGCCTCCAACAGGAGCAAAGCTCTCTTTGAAGTAGTAAAGCATTGTACCAATCCCTCACCCGATCCCTAGGTACCAGCAACTCAGGAGAAATGTGATGGAATCAACACAATTCTTATTGAAAAAAAAGACAAAATTCAAGAGACCTTTCTAATCAACCTCTCACAGCACTTACATCCCCTACACCCCAACACGCACACTACCCCTCTGGACTGAAGTCTCGCCTCTCTCTCCCCCGGATCTCCTAAAAATGATTGCCTCCCTCAAACCTACTTCTTACTCTGACGATATAATTAATGCCTTCATCATTTAACAATTGACGGGCCCAGTGCTCAATGCACGCCTCAGCATCATCAATGCCTCCCTCGCAGAATAATCATTCCCAGACACCCTCAGAACTGGTCTCATATGACCCCTTTTGAAAACACCAACCCTAAATTCAGATGACTTAGCCAACTACCAGCCCATTACGAACCTCCCGTTTATTGGCAAAATCGTGGAAAAAGTAGTTGCTACACAACTACTCGCCACATTCGAACAACTCCACCTCCTAAATGACTATCAGTCAGGGTTCCGCCCCAAGTGTAGCATCGAGACAGCCACCATACAGATGGTGGATGGTGCCCCACCAAATCATAGATAAGGCCTCCTTATGCCACCACATCCTCCTTGACCTCTCGGCTGCATTCGACACCTTCGTTCACTGCATCCTTCTCTCCCTCCTTGCTGACAGGGTGGGATTTTCTGGCACTGTCCTGAATTGGTCTACCTCCTACCTCTCGGGCAGACACCAGGCTGTTCATATGAACTTGTTGTGTTCTAACTGTCTCCAGGTCTCCTGCGAAGTCCACCAAGGCTCCATCTTCTCACCAATACTTTTTAACCTTTACATGGAGCCTTTGGGCTCTCGCCTCAAAGATCCCAATATAGCCATCCACCAATATGCGGATGATCCTCAGTTGTACATGGGAGTAAATAGCGTGCAGGACATCATTCATCTCTGCGATTACCTAGCGTTCATCCAGTCCTGGATGTCGACTGCCTACCTCAAACTAAACCAATCCAACACTGAATTCATCCTCATCGGTCTGCCTGCTAAAAAAACAACTTGTACAGCAATGGCTCAATGATATGCACCTCGAAGGATTTGATCCACAACTCTCAGACCCAGCAAAATCCTTAGGCTTTATCTGAGGGGTCAGAAATGTGAGGCGGACAACTTTGTGAAGTGTTTTTAACTACTGCTATTTATTAAATGAAACAGGTTGAGTAAACGCTTCACCATCCCTACCCTAAATTGGATTTTCCTGCCTACAGTGAAACTGAAAGGGAGCACTCTAACCAAGGGATCTCAAACCTTCACACGTATACAACATTCAAAACAAAAAGTATGATATGGAAAAACAGTTCAACAAATGTATTCAACATATAACCTGGTTCACAGTAGAATCAATGTCTCCTGTCATGGACTGGGCAAACTCCCCTTCACCAGATCCAAATAAAGGGTTTTCTTCACAGTTCAAAGGAAAACCAAGGAAATCTGACTTTAACTTCAAAATCTGTTGTTTCAATGAAGTAACTTGTCAAAGTCAAAAGCTCAGCAAAGCTTTTTTTTAATTTATATATATATTTTTTAGGTTGTAGTTTAGGGAAAAAAGGGTTTTTTAGAAAAAAAAGGGGGTGGGGGGACCCCCCCCCAAAAAAAAAAAAGTGAAAATAAAAATAAAAAAACATTCGACCATTTGGTTTCCGACCAAATGGTTTCGACCAAATGTCCTGTCGACAAATTTTTTTCGACGAAATGTCTGGCAACCGCTCTCACACCTCCTGGAATGAGAACTCCTTCACGCTGTTGGAAACAACAAATGGTCTAGTCAGAATGATCTGCTTCAAGATCGACTGCAGAAAGAATTGTAACTTTTACTCATTCAGCTTTTACAATTCTACCTCAAATGTTACAACTTAGTGTGGCGCTTTACAATAATACCACTCTTCAGCACTTGCTGCTCCGTCTACTACCTGGGGCAACCTTTCGTCAGTTTTCCTCAAGGAAATTACCTCTTGCCCTAAAGGTCTATTCGCCTGCCCGTCTACTTCGTCAGAACCAAAACAGATATGTGCTTCATTGGTAACTTTCATAGTAAAATAACAACTTCAATGGCCTTCTTTAGCATAAACATGTTAAAAGCTTTCAGGGAATAGGACATTCACATTGATCCTTATCAGATCCTCTCTACAAACGATGCTCATCTGCCTCTGGAAAACCACCTCCAGAAGGGCAGCCTGTTTGCCACCTTTCTTCCCCTTCTGCATAAAACCGAAAATAATGCTCAGGATCAAGTCTTTCCCTGCTTCTATTTTCGCTGTAGCAATGTGAATCTACTTCAACCACAATGATAGGTATCACCGAACCTTGGTGGCAACCTTTTCAACCTTGGGGCTTTTCGCTATTACCCTCTTGTTTTTGGCAACCTTTATTGGATTGATATTGCCAGTTTATCAAGGTTTCTTGGCTTGGGTATTAGTGGTATTCCTAGGTTTCTAGCACAGCCTCCCCACCAGGTTGTTGGTATTTGCCCAAAATCACACTTTCCTTCCTGGACCCTGTTTGGTTTACTATCAGCCACTTTTGCAAGTCTGCCTTTTTTCAGTTTGCCTTTGAACGTTTGTAAAAGTTCTGTTTTCGTGATGCGTATTAGCGTGTTTTTGTACATTAACAATAGCTTGGCATTCGTAATGTTGCTTATTTTGCCTTTCACTCGCCTGCGAGTGATCCCATCTGCTCTGCACATGCAGACTGCACCGGAGCACCCTAGAGTTACTTGCATGGCTTAGACTCACCGGTTAAGTTGCTTCCAGGTGCTCCTCTCCACGTTGGCAGAACTGCTGAAACCGTGGCTTCTCTAACCATGCAAACCTTCTCTCTTTCATCGCTGCCGCGTCCGCCACACTGATTTGTAGTCACTCTGATTCCTGAGAGTCTCCGGTGCAACCCTGTCACCTGAGATCTCTTGACTGCTCACACTACGTCTGCTTCCTGCTGCAAAAGCTCTGCACGACGGAGTCCTCCCGGCTAAGCGTTTCCTCTCCATGTTTCCCGCTGTGTGTCCTCTGCAGGTTGGGATGATAGAGGCACAGATCATCTGAGGACTTTCAACAGTCCTGGCGTCTTTCAGCTCCTCTATTCCTGTCTCCCGCAGTAAACATGGGCGGCACGTCTACTCCTTCTCATGCTGCTTCTGCTACTTCTCTACTACCTGCACCTGACTGGGCCTTTTATACCTCCTAGTCTCGCTCAGGTGTAGATTATTCTTGTTAATTAGCGGACCACTTCTACATCTTTGTTCTCTGTCTCCCTCTTCCTCGTCCCAGTCCTGAGGGAATTATGGGACTTGAAGACCCGAATGAAAGAGTTTGTTTTCTTTACTCTTTTCACTTTACATTAAGCCATCAATATACTAGGATATTGGGGAAAGTTAAACAGGGGTATTTCCCCTTCCTCTTGAACAGTTTCTTCCCTCATGTGATCCTCCTGTAGAACACCATCCCCAGGGTTGGGATCAGGAAGCATCTGCCTTTCCCTTTCCACATGAGGAAGGTCCCAGGCTGAGGTTTTGGGGATAATCACTACAGATTCATCACATTCACCATTGACAGCAGCCCATCCTGCCAGAAACACATAGCCCAGAAGGCCCAAATAGCCTGGCTCAGAATCTCGACCCTTTGAATAATCAAACCTGTCATCCTGCCGCAGGACTTCCGGACCATAGTGCAGGCCTTGGTGGTATCGCATATCAATGGGGGAAATGCTCTCCTGACAGGAATTCCAGCTGCTCACTTGGCTCCCCCAAAAGCAGTCCACCATGCTGCAGAATGTCTTTTTACAGAAGCACAGACATTTGACCAAATTACCCCCAACTACATTGGCTTCCACTCCAAGCCAGTATACTGCCCAAGACTGCATATATCATCTACAAAGCAGTCATGAGTAGCACACCAGTGTATCTGGTGGCTAAGCTCTACATATCTGGTGGCACACGATCCTCGCGCAGCAAATCGGCCAACCGCCTTGAATCACAACACGTCCGCAAAGAGAGGACCCGCAAACAATCCTTCTTTTGTCATGCACCCACCATCTGGAACTCGATACCAGTGTTGGCTCGGAATGCCCACACAATTCTCCAATTTCACAAATCTTTCAAGACATGGCTCTTTCAACAACTCCTGACCAAGGACTAATTCCAATGGATGCACAGACCGAGGCACAGACCGCACAGTACTGTGCTACTGTTAAAAGATGGCAGACCAAATGCAGGCTACCCACACTCTGTACAGTGCTCCACTGGTCTCGAACTAGGTCCACGCTTTAAACAATAAGAATAAAATGAAAGGAAATGACAGTTCCTATGTGGTACTGGACTACAATGTTAGCCAATACCACATAGGATCTCTTATTATGCTGCTTTCACCCTTGATGACCAGTAATAAGTGCCCTGTCACAGGAAAGCAACATGTGCTGACTGTACCCACCAATGGGGGCCAGTGCCAAGGAGGAACACTCAACATGCTTCCATTATCCTTGATGCCCATTAAAAGAAATGCCATGGAATGGTAGAGCAATATGTCCAAACTCTACCCACCAATGGTGAAGGCAGCATAATGGGAGATCCAACAGTGTGGGCCAGTACCACGTAGAAATTATCATAGGGACTCTCATTATGCTGCCTTCACCTTTGATGCCCAGTAAAAAATGCCATCCCACAGTAAAACAACATTTCTAGACTGGATGCACCAATGTGGGTCAATACAGGTTAGAACTCTTAATATGCTTCCTTCCCCTTTGTTCCCCAGTAAAATAAATGTCATGTCAGGATGAACATTTGTCCAAACTGCATGTTCAGATGTGCTCCAAAGTAAACTAAGTCCATTGTCCACAAATTCTACTCTAGTGTAGATTCTGGCCCTACCATTTTTAACACAAGGAAAATGTAACATAAACAAGAACGTCTTTTTCTCAACTAATGAGGGTGGGTCTTGTGTATTAGTTCACAGTCTGTCTCTTAGTTCGAGACTCTCTGGGTCTTCCTGGCTTCTTCTTTGGTTGGCATGTTGGTGTTGCACTGGCCCCTCCACAGGCTTGAACGCAATGCCAGGCGTTGGTCTGCCTCGTAGGGACACACCTCCTGGCAGGAGGAACTCCTGCTTCTGCCGCTCCCCTTGCGACTTGATTTCCTCTCTTCCATGGAGACCGCTGTGATGCTGAAAATGCATTGGAGGGATAGGGCCTCTGTATCCTTGTCCTGTACTCCCTTATCATGTATGCTCTGTGTTGTTTTCTGCACAGGAGTCCAGTTGGGACTCCTGGCAGTGCAGCTCCTCCTCTTTTTGGTTGTGGTGAACAGAGACCCTTGGGATATCCTTATGGCACCCATGGTTCGGGTACAACCCAGTACTCCTAAAGTATGTTTTGGGCACCTGTGTGTGGCCCACAGAACAGGGTATGGGCTGGTGGCAGCTCCATGCTGAAATTGATAGGTGCTCTGAGTATCCTCCATTTTGGGATAGCCAGGCACTGCCAAAGGAATTAGTCGAGCCTTCCCAGTGACTTTATGTTGTGGGTACACCCTTGGGGTGGCAACTGGGTGAATGGAGTGTGTGACCAATATGCATTCCGTTGTTAAGGGTGTCTGGTTTATGTGTGTGACACAATGAATGAGAGCCCTGCCCGAAACTGACATGAATGCAGTGTGGTGTGCTGAAAGGCTGGGTGCTTGCCCCAATCCACATTCCTTGGTATGGGTGCAGATGGAGGAATCGTTCCTCCCTTGTGCTCTGCTCTGCCTAACTGCCTAAACCTGCCCCCTTCCCAAAGGTTGCACTTAAAAAGCCTTTTGGTACGCATCAACCCTGGTGTGAGGCTGGCCCTTTTATTTAGGGTGTGCCCTTTCAAGTCTGATTCCCATCGATGCCCCTGCTGGGAGTGGTTCTGCTGAAGAGAGGTGTTACCTGACCGACTTTGTAATAGTGAGCAACATGACATTAAGCAATCAAATGCCTCTGCGGTCTACTACCAAAGGACTGGAAAGAACAGTTCCCAATAGGGACTACTACTTTTCAAAAGCACCTGTTTCACTTTTAGCTTAGCTAGGCGGCAGTGAGTTCAGGGAAATACATGTATTTCATAAATCATACATTGATTTTCCCACTGGACAGATCATTGCATGAGAAGATTTAATCTCGCCACACCGAGAGCTGCATAGGAAAGCACAGAATGTGAACCTTCTTCCCCAGCATAGGTATAACAAATAGGAAATTCTTGTTGAAGAATGCCTAGGTTTGGCCTAAGGAAGTGTCAGTGTGTCCTTGACTGTCAAAATCCTTTTCTAGGTAAACCTCTTGGTTTAATGCAAAAACAAGACTCCATATTTAAGGAATAGGTAATCCAGACTTATCAAAATAAGGAAAGGATAGGAATTCTTCATTAAGTGTTGATGGTACTTGGAGCTGCGCAAAATAAGAAGATTAATTAAAAACATGCCTTCGGCTCTTGGGGATAATCCAGGCAGTGTCTGTATGGGTCTGAAAATCAGCCTCTAAGTACTCTTATATTGGCATCCTGTAGCTTCTGTGCAGTGCTTTAAATGGGCTGCCTCTAACCAACCCTCAGAACCTGCACTTCTTATTTTTCACTATATTGAGGGCCAGGACTTCTACAAACTTGAGGAGGGTACCTGTTCTGAATAACGTTGCAGTAGTATTTACTTTCCTTGTGAATGTAGTTTTAAGATCCATTTTCTTTTACTGTGAAAACAGTTTTAAAATGTCACCCACGGTTGTAGGCTTTTACTTAGATCTTCCAATCAGAATGGATAAAATAAATATATAATCCTACTGTTGCTTGACATGTTTCCAAAACGTTTTATATAATGTCGGGTTATTTTATTATGTAACTTGTGTTTTTTTTTAATGAATTGCTGTAAAACTATAATTTGCTCTTCTCAATGGGGGGATGTAAGTGGGGAGAGAGAAAAATATAAATTTATACAAATAGATACGGAGGCACAAAGATAAGAAACACATAGAAAGTGAGACAAATTAAGAACTTTTTGACCGGACAGTGAGACAGGGCACATTTAATAGAAATGGGTAGGGGAGACCTGCCAGGGCCCTGGCACAAAAGCAATTTGTTGAACTTGTCAGGTCTGAGCCCCGGCCCACTTTAAGCCTCGGTTTGTGAGTACCTGCCCTTCTTTTTTCCATTTAAAGCACTGCATTTGTGCTTATTTTTACAAAAATAGCTATGTGCTAGACAAATTACATAAATCTGTGAGCCATTGTAAATATGTGATTCAGGAGAAATCCTTGCTTTTTTATAGCTTTTTTCCTCTTATCCAAAATAATTACTGAAGAAATTGATTCAAGTTATTTGCTACACATCTTAACCAAGTCTTTGCAAGCACATATTGGGACAATGCAGGTTTTTACTCTGATTTCCTAAAAAAGGTCTCTTCAAGGTGCATGCTGGAAGGATGCATCTGTCCCCATACAGCGCTGGCCAATTGGCCGGCTCTTGTCGGGTCCGAGATCCGGCATCAGATGTCTGGCCAGATCCCGGGACCCGGCCTACCTCAGCCCTGTACTGGCAGCTCAGTGATCAAATCTGCACTGTGCAAGCTGTGAGAAACATGAAGGTGCCTCACCCGCTAGTCCCCGGGGATCTGTCAACCAGGTGGCCAGGACACAGCCATCACTTTTGGATCCAGTGGAACCTGTGCGGGAGGATCCCCTGGATGAGGGGTCTTCAGGGAGTGGAAGTGGGACAGCAGATAGTGAGACGCGGTATCTCCTTCCCTGTAATACCTTTACACCATCCTACCCGGTAGGATACTTAGGAATTCAACCCCTCACCCCTTTTCCAAACGAAAACATTCCCACCAACGTATACCTGACGTGTCCCACTACAATGGTCAGGCAGGGTCAGGCAATTACGGATTATTACACACGCCTGACTTCCATCACACTTTCCCACATGGATAAAAGTCGAAGCACAAAAGCACACCCTGAGCAAGGCAAAGCACACGAAGAAGCAGCAGTTCCAAGATGGCAGTTTCACACAAGGCGGAAGACGGCAAGTCCGAAGAGGATTGCAAGGAAGGAAGTGACCTTGACCTTTTCCCAAAAGCCTGTATCTTTCCTGAGCCTTCGAAAATAAGAAACATAAGAACTGGAATCAAAGCTAAAGAATCTTGTATTGTGTGTCGGAGGTACCCAGGGCTCTCCCGCATCAACAGTCAAGGCGGGGAGAATCGATTTCCCCCGTGGTACTGTCCTTGGCTCCTACAACAAAGCAGCACCAGTGAAGCCAGCAAAGCCAGTGAGTTGGGTAGACTGATACCAAACCAAACGTAAACTGCCCTCTCTAGAAGGTCAGTGATTGCTTGAGTGGGATAATACTTTGCCTTTGTGTCTTTAATAGAATATGACTTTCCTAAACATTAGTATGGAAAATCTGAATTCTATGTCAAGACCCGGAGGCTTGTATTATGCTTGTTCAAAGCGTACTTGCCACCAACAAGGCTGCCTGTCTAACAGGCTTAAAATAAAAGGTCTGGAAAGTTTATTAATTTGACCAATTGGTGGCTTTCATGATATCCTGAAGCCGTGCAACGCTTTTGAAAGCCTTTGAAGCCATGGCACGACATGCAGAGTGTGTTCAGAATCTCTCGACATCAATCACTGACTGGGGCATGATCCACTCGACCCATCGGGCCAGGGTGGCTACTGAAACCACCCTAAAAGGCGTACGGTGTCCAATAAATAAACCGCTCCTCCGGAAGGCATGAGGGGCTGGTGCTCGCTTCATATTCTTTAAGACTTCTGACTGGGCATAGTTTTGGTTGTGCTGTGAAACTTTAGAAGGATATTGTGGTGATGGCATTCTTCGTCCTTCTACTCACCTGAAAGGTCACTTCTTCCGGAAAAAAGGATTTGCCATCTACCTCCAACGCTCCTACATCCGACTCTCTCTTACATGCTACTAAGCAAAAAAGCATGAGAGCTCTTTCCTGGACAACTCTTGATTGTCCGGCCATCTCTGCAAAAATGTTAATACAATGTCCATGCCCCACTAACCTGTGTATTTTGGCTTTGGCAGCCGGATCACTTTCACTCCCTTGATCAGCCTGGACACCAGAGCATGCTCGCCTATAGGAGCGCCTGACACGTGATTGTGTCCTGCTGAGATTGCGGACATGAAGATATTGACCGTCCTATATGCCTTACCTTGGCAAGCCAGGGCCGCTAAGAAATTGACCATATGTATTACATCTGTTGTAGTGGGATGGGCATTCCTAGCTAGACATCAACTTCGGCATTTGGCCCAGGCTGAACTAAAGGACTTAGTCTGCTTCGGCACCTAGGATTCTCCAAAGAGGCAGTCAGCCTCTCCCGATAGGCCTGGCTTTCTCCAAGTACCCCTGAAATCACCCAGACTACCAGTCTGAGGGTCCCCAAGAGTACTAGCAGGCGTGGAAATCCTGCCAGATCCCAAAGAATCCCTGGTCAGCTGGGTAACAATACCGGATCATCGTATGACAGATCTAGTGGGTCGGGGAACCAAGCTTCGCTCTTCCAAGCCAGCATGACTAGGACCAGCTTCGCCTTCTGCCGCCTCACATATGCCAAAGTCACGAAGGGTGGGAAGGCGTACACCTGACTTGACCCCCAGTGTTGCATGAACGCATATGTGACGGCTGCCTCCGGGTCCAGTATCCAAATGAAGAAATGTGGTAACTGGCAAATTAGCCTGGACGCAAAAAAGATCTGTCACGCAGGGTCCTTTCAGACTCATCAGTCTGCGAAAAGTCACTGTCTCCAGCTGCCAATCACTGGAATCTCGGAGGTAACAAGTGTTCCAGTGTGCTACTTAATTCGCTAACCTAGGCAGGTACTCCACTGTCACCTTGATCTCCCTGCTAAGACAGATGCCAGAATTCGTTGGCTATCTCTGCTAACAGTCTGTATTTTGTGCCGCCTAGCTGATTGATGTACCGCAAAGTTGAGACATTGCCCATTTTCAACAGGATACAGCACTGCACGCGTCCTGTGTCAGACTCCTGATCTCAAAGGAGCCTGCAAGCAGCTCCAGGCTGTTAATGTGCTGTCAGTTCTCTGAGGGGGACCAACAGCCTCTAGTTGAGCTCGCCCCAAAGCTGGCTCCACAGCCCCTGCGGTTGGCGTTCGACTCGATTATCAGGTCTGGAAGGGAGCCGAATATGACTTTCCCGTTCCAGACCTCCATGTGCTGGATCCCCCAGAGCAATTCCATCCTGCGGTAGCGGGACTCTACTCATATGATAGGCCTTGCTGCAGGTGCTGTATTTTCAGACGTTGCAATGCTATGTAATGTAGAGGTCCGGGGAAGATTGCCTGGGTGAAAGAAGCAAGCCTTCCTACGATCCTCGCCAACTCCCTCAGGGACACTTGACCTCTTCCCAGAATCGCTCTGATCTCCTTCTTGATGTTGTTTATCTTTAGCAATGGCAGGCTCAGTGTCCCTTGCAGTGAATGTATGACAAACCCCAGAAATTCCATCTTCTGGGTGGGAGCTGTCTCTGACTTCTCCCAGTTTACTGCTAGACCATACACGGAAATAAGGCTCAATAACCATATACCCAATGACACGTCAGTCGTGAGGTTCGATTTCCAAACAAGTCTGGTTTTATTCAAAGTATCTCAGTCGGCCGACTGGGTCTCAACACCTCACGATGTGTGTTCCCAGACACTGTGAGATGAGAGAGAGAGCGAACAGCGCTCAAGCAGTCATATATATACTTAATACATCAACATTTGCTAATTCCCGCCCTTATACATGTCATACAAGCTAGGGTTCGGTAATTGACAGTTATGACACATCTTCATTTAGTCTAAACATTAGTTATTCTAGCAAAAGCTGCAGAGACACTTTTCTGTTATGAGGAACATGAAGCACTGGCACAGGAAGGATATCTTGTTCTTAGCAGAGAAAGATTGCATACAACGTTATCTGTTCGCTGTGGCTCGTGAGCTAAGGGTCAGACAGTTCTGAGGCAGAAAATACCATCCTTCATGAAGGAGCACTGCTAGCTGCATATAATTCATGTTTAACTGCCTTTTACAACAGCGCTTGCAAGACAAACCGGCACCTGGGCTACTGATTAGGTGCGGCTTCTGCACAGCTTCAAGGCCTCAGTGAAAGGGGAAACAATGTATTTTTGTACGACTCTACATTCCTGCCTACGTTAGTATTTCAGAGTTCAAGCTGTGGCTTCGCACCGTGTGTGGATCTACAGCATAGAATATATTTGCAAAGCGTTATTAAAAAGAAGATGGCCGGTATTTACAAAATGGACTCCCTGTGGTCACATTCAGGTTTCTTAGTTTGCGAAGTTTGTCACATGATGCGATTTGCTTCTGGTCGGCATACTATTCATACCATTCGGGCTATGTGATTACTTTTTCGGTATAACAAACCCTCCTTTAGCATCATCAACCAAACATTGCGTCCTCATCAGACCAGGGATCACTTTCTGAACTACCCAGGTCGCTATCATCATCATCAGAAATATTGATTGCCATAAATTCCTTAATTATTTCATTTTCGCGTTTCGGACCATCATTTATCATACGAGGAGGAGGCTTCACGATCGTTGTACTAATTGTACACATTAATTTGAAATTATGGAGCAAATGGCTGGCAAGCATTTTATGCAACAACAGCAGAATATGAGGATACTGAATATCATAACCAAAATTGCAATTAGTTTCCATCCCCAGGATCGTAACAGTTCCCAGAACTATGAACTTATGTTTACATTCCAGCCACATGTGGGGACATGAATTCAGAACTTAGGACATGTCATTTCTTAATTGCTTCAAATATTGTAGGGGAGGAGTCACTTACAAATACACAGCACGCTGATCCCACTAATTTGATACACCTCCACAAACAGCCAAAATAATATCAAGAACCATTCTATTCTGAAGTGCAACTAGTCTGATTGCTTTTTGTTCCAGTGTCATATTGTAATGTATGTCAGTAGTTCCATTTATTGTTTTCTCTAAAACCCTGGATAGTTTTCTTATATTCCATGAGTTTATTGCCTGCCCCCAAAAGGGTATAAACGATTTTGTAATGTCCCCAAGAATTTCCCCAGCAGTATCAGCTCGTTGTGGCCGAGATCTAGATATTTTTGCTATTTCTGAGGTTTTGGCAAGGAATACACCAGGTAAAAGTATCCCTAAATAACTGGTACCTTCCCAGCTTCTAGGTAACCATGGATAAGTTTGGTCTCTGCACACAAAATAGACAGAACCTCCTATATATAATGATTTCTCTTCTTGCTCAAGTACAGCAGTATTCATGCATCTAGTAAATGTTCCCACTGGGTGGGAACCTTTTTTTCGTAAGCAAAATGGAACAGAATGTGGACTATTTTTAATAGTACCGGAGGGAGGCATGGCATCCTTGTTTCCAACCACAGCCATTTTGAAGGTAATTAGGGACTGGTAGGGCCTAGAGAATCTATCTATGGGACTGGTCGATGCAGTGTTCATTTTGCTCCTATTTGTGAACACAGAGCAACCTAGCGGTGCTAATACCAATCTTTCGAATTCATTTATGTTTGTTCTGTCAAAGTTGCCAGTGACACTATCATTCCATCTTCCAAAAAATAGAGCTCGTAATGATGCATGACATGCAGTACTAAGCATAGAGGATGTATATATCAACCCATTCCTCTTTCCCCATGCTGCGGTAAATGTGAACAAACCCAGCAATTGGATCTATTCATGATAGCATGAGTCATATTTATAATCAGTGATAAAGTATTACTATCATAACATTTTCTGTGTTTCACATCTCATGACGGAAGAGTGTAGGAAAGCACCTGAGCTGGGGTGCTTTTAGTGGGAGCATTGACAATTGGCTATAGAGTGTTCATGGGATGCATAGTTTCCAAGTACCAAAACATTGGGATCAATATAAATAAAATACAGATAGGTATGGTAATCAGGAGCAGGTTAGTCTTTGTAGACCAAGTCTTTCTTGGGGTAGACTTAATGTCAATGTCTTTATGTCTATCCATGGCAGCATCAGGGCAGGCGGCAACAGGAGCGAATACAGGCATGATCTATGAAGCTTATTTCAAGGAAAGTTTTTCAGCGTCTGTCGGAAAAGTTCTCCACGACAACACATGTTGGCAGCAAAGTTCAAACAAGTTCAGTTCAGCCTGCTTAAGATGGCAGCAAGCTGATGTTTACCTCGACAGCTCCAAAAAGGCAGGAGCAACTATCAATATCAATTTTTTAGGTTTGGTACCTTTTGCCCCCGCTTGTTCACACTAGGTTGCAAAGGCCTTCGCTTTCAATGGTAGCACTGGGAAACCGCGTGCCAGAGCACTCATCCGATGCAGCTCATGCGCTCCTTTCCCTAGGCCTCCGTTCCCAGCTCTGTCTGTGAGCTAGAAACAAAGGCAAAACAAAAGCTGCTGATTACTTCCGATTTCGTGAAGGCAGATTGTACCTTACAGCTCCACGTACAGTGTGGTCGATGAATAATGCACTGTCGTTGTTTGCAGTGGATGCAGAAACAGTGCCAATCGGTAATGCAAATCATGAAGATGAGGTAGCAGTCGAACAATGTTGAGGTGACACTGATGTTTCAATTTTCATTGCAATCTCCCCAGGCCCCTTCTCGGGCTCAGGAAGGACTTCTGTAATTCGGCAATGCCTTTGTGATCAATCACAGCTGTCTTACTTTCGACGTCAGGATTATCGATCTCTTTCTCATGTGACAAAGGAAACAGGATTCTTTTTGTGTGTGCTGCGTGGATCCAATGCTTTCGACCATTGACTCAGACTGCAGTCTGCGTGGCCAGTAACACCTGATAGGGTCCCTTCCAGCGCGGTGCAAGCAACGATTTTCTTTCAAAGTTTTTGACAAGGGTCCAGTCCACTGGTTGCAGACTATGTCCTGGGCCTGTATATCTGACAGGAAGAGTCTCCTGGACCTGCTGATGAATCAAACGCAAGTTTTGAGTCAACTGTTTAAATTAGTCAATGAGCAATGGGTATTCAACATCCTTCAATCTCTTTGGACGTTGCACATTCCAGACATACGCTAGTCTCCCCATGATTATTTCATATGGGGAGAGGCCAGTCCTTGCCTTCACAGACATGCACATGCTCAGTAAAGCTAGTGGTAATGCATTGGGGCATTTCAGATTGCTTTCGGCGCATATCTTGGCCAATTTGTTTTTCAAGATACCGTTTTGGCTTTCAACCAAACCGGCACTCATCGGGTGTCTAGCTGAATGCAATCACTTATCAATTCAGAGACCTGCACAAATCTGTTATATCACGGCCGCCATAAAATGCAGACCATTGTCTGACCATATGACAAGGGGTACCCCGAATCTGGGAAAAAAATCTTTTAACATGGATTTCACTGTTGACATGGCTGAACAGTCTTTCAGGGGATAGACCTCCACCCATTTGCTAAATGCACAGACCACTACGAGGACATATTTATAATTCTTCCATCTTTCCATTTCTATGAAGTCAAAATGGATGACCTCAAAGGGCATAGAGGGAGGACCAAAACTTCCTACTGGTGTCACTGTTCTTTTCCCAATGTTATGTTGTAAACAAGTCATGCAATTCTGCGCCAATCTCTCGGCAGTTTTCATAATGTAGGTATTGTACCATACAGAATCAAGGTGCTGGGACATCTTTTTCACACATATTTGTGTTGGACTATGGGCCATGGTAACCATTGCCATAACATATGCATTTGGCAACATCCATCTATTATTTTCTTTGTCCACACAACAACCTTCTAATTCTGCTGGACCCTCGGACCATTGTTGTATTTCATCTGGAGTGGCTTCTGCTTGTATCTCCTTAACTGTCTTAATAATTCCATGCCCTATCATGCAGGCCAATTTTTCTGCTCTTTCGACATACATTTTTGTGTGTAAATCAATGGCAGTTTGTTTCACGATTTGGTCTGAAAATGCGTTTCCCTTTACGGCATTACACATTATTTTCTTATGTGTATCACATTTCATTATTGCTAACCGCTTGGGAAGTGCAAGTGCTGACAACAGTCGCACTATTAAAGTGCCATGTTGAATCTTAGTTCCATGTGACGTCAGGAAGCCCCTTTCAGCACATAATCGGCCAAAATTGTGGACCACCCCAAAAGCATACTGGCTGTCAGTGTATATGTTTACACTAAGGTTTGCAGAAATTTCACATGCTCTGGCTAGCGCTATTAGTTCCTCAGTTTGTACTGAGTTATATGGGATTCTTTTGCTCTCTATAATAGTCTTCAGTGTAGTAATGGCATAAGCAGCAGTTGATGTGCCATTCAGTAATTTAAAACAAGAGCCGTCACAAAACAGTTCTCCATCTGGCTCTTTCAGAGGAGTATCAGTTAAATCAATTCTTCCTTTTGACTCTTGCTCAGTAATAATTAAGCAATCATGTGATAATTGTTTCTCATTCCCTTGTTCACCACTGGGAGGGGGTAATAACTCGGCCGGATTTAAAGCGCAACATCTCTTAATTTGAATATGCGGTGCAAATAGTATAATTTCATACCTTGTTAGTCGGGCGGATGTGAAATGTTGCGTTTGCGTTCTATTTAGAAGAACGTCTACTGAATGGGGTACCATCACGGTTAAAGAGTGACCTAAAACCTTCCCCTGTGTTTGTTTTACTGATCTGCAGCTGCAACAACAGCTCACAAGCAATATGGCAAAGCACATGCAACAGGATCCACCGTGGAAGAGAAATAACCGCATGCCTATTTCTCCCCCCTGTGTTCCTGAGTGAAGACAGCCAAAGCACATCCATCCTTTTCATGCACAAATAACATAAAACACTTCTCATTATTTGGCGTGCCCGAAACTCGAGCTGAACATAACGCAGCTCTGAGCAGGTCAAAAGCTTCTTGACACTCCATGTTCCATGGCAAAGTTAAGGTAACATCCTTCCTTATCAATGCCACTATGGGTTTCACAATCATTGAAAAATTAGCAATCCACTGCCTACAATATGAAGCCATGCCAATTAAAGCCCTGACTTCCTTCTGGAATAGGCATGTCAGAGATGCTTTCTATGCGTTCTGGTGTCAGTCTTCTTCCCTCCTTCGATAGGAGGTAGCCCAAATAGGCCACCTCCTGCCGACAATACTGTAATTTCTTCCATGAAGCCTTGTGACCTTGTGATGCTAAATGTGTCAACAAAGCGACAGTGCTTTCTTTACAAATGTCCTCTGAATCTGCTGCTATAATCAGGTCATCAATGTACTGTAATAATATAAACCCTGGCGGCAATTCAAGCATGTCCAGTTGTTCTGTTAATGCTCTACTATACTATAAATACTTGGACTTTCAGTGTAGCCTTGTGGAATACATGTGAATGTAAATGAGCGCCCTCCTAATGTAAAAGCAAACAAATATCTACTGTCTGGATGTACGGGAGTACTGAATAACGCGTTCTTCAAGTCGATCACACTGAAGTGTAATGCGGGAGCTGGAATCATAGTCAAAATCGTGGTTACATCGGGGACTAAAGGAAATTGGGGATCAACTACTTTGTTAAATGCATGTAAATCAATTATAAAACGGTAAGGGATATCATAACCTCCTTTCTTGGAAACTGGAAGAATCGGGCTATTGCAAACACTACCAGAAATCTCTTCAATTGCATTTCTAGCAATTAAATCTGACACAATATATTTCAACTCTCTTTCACCTTCACTCGAAATTTTGTATTGCAGAATATGCAGTAATGTAATTCCTTCCTTCAAAATAATTTTTACTGGTTCTACTTTCAAACATCCAACATCATTATCGTTCACCGCCCGTATGCAAGCCGGCACTTCACACAATTCAGTCGGCAATGGCATGGATACATGAGTTTTTTTGTGGCGAAATCGTCAAGTACACTCCATCAGGAGAACAATAAATTAATGCATTCAATTTCTTCAATAGATTCAATCCCACCAAATTTTCGCTGCAATTTGTCATCAAAAGAAACAGGAAAGATTCAGTAAATGGACCCAGTGGGATTGGCACTGGTTGTGACACTGGGCTGGTTACTGGCGTACCTGAGAACCCTACTGAGACATTGTTATGCCCTGACAAAGGTATATTTGCAACCTGCTGATGGTCGATCGAACATTTTTGTGCACCTGTGTCCACTAAAAAAAGGTGTTCCCTATTCCCAACCTTCATTTCTACGTAGGGCCCTTTCTTATCAATGGGAATAGGCACTGGTTCCAACCCCTGTTTCGGGCTGTCCTAGTGGAACAGTACATCATCAGATGTAAAGTCTTCAGAGTAATATGGATTATCAAAAAGATTTCCACCATTCTTGGTGTTCCGTTGTTGATTTTGATTAACCGGATCATCCTGAAATTGTGGCTTCATCTGATTTCTATTCTGACCTGCTATTCTCGGACGACCTATAAATGGTCTTCTCGAAATAGTTCAATTTCTGTTCTGTAAATGTGGGCACTGTGCTCGCCAATGTCCTTCTTGTCTACAATAGGCACATTGATTTGTACCTATTGGACCCCCTTGCAGGTTAGATGATAATGCAAATTGGACTCTACACGGTGCATTCCTGCCACCTCTATTATTGTTTGTACCTGTTATAGTAACACTCTGGTTTTCAAATCTCCTTTCTCCCTTATTTCTTTATCCTTTTCTGAATTTACTCGATTCTCATAATATTAGGCCACATATAATACTTCGATTTGTGATTTTGCTTGACGTGCACTTTCAGATGTCATTATTAATGTCTAGATTTTCAGTAACAATCATCGCACAAACTTATCAACAAATAATCTCTTCCCAGGTTCGGTATTTAGATCTTGACCACAAAAATCTGCAAATACATCTTCAAACCGGTTAAAATAATCTGTTGCTCCTTCTGATTTGCCTTGTAAGGAAGCAGTCAATTTATCCCAAACTATTCTCTTCTCAGGCACTAAAGTTTTCAATTTCTCTACTATCCGCAAAGGCAAAGTTAAAATGACTTGCAAAGGCTTCTCCCGAGCCTTTCTCTCACTATCAACTCTAATCAAAGTTTCCCATGTATTGCCTAGCATCGGCACATCATTTATACTTCTAATCTGCTTCCATATGTCCGCAGGAAGAATCACAGGGAACAATAAATCAATGTCACTCAGTGTAAAAACTCATGAATTTGAAACAGATTCACTTTCCTTATAGAAGCCCACCAGATTTTTCCTAATGTCAGGGAGCGCCTGCTTTATAGTGTTCACTTCTTGCCTTGAAAAGGGAACATGTACAAACTGTGTGATATAATGGGCTTCTATCGTTCGCGCTGGAGTCGCTCCATCGGCAGCAACCACTAATTTTGGGACAAACGTGGGAGGCACCTCCCTCATGGGTAATTGCAAAGTAGGGGATTCCCTTTCTGGACATATAACATATGCAGTTCACCTTTACTCATTATCTCTTTATGCAAACAATCAAGTTCTTGCTTAAACACAAATATTCGCCCTACATGTTCTTGTATTTTCGCCGCATTATCTCGCAAATTCGAAAGGACAATCAAATCACGCAACTCCTGCGGTACCACTGTATTAGTCAAATTACTCCATATTTTAACAAGGTAATCTCCCATCCATTCTAAAAATACCTGCTGTTCGCTAAGGCCTCTATGATCAGAAATGGAACTTTGCACAGCCACTTCATCTCCATCATCAATATACGTCTCAGCCCACTGTTTCAGTTCGTCTTTCTGTCCCTTGCTAATCGTATTACGAGTCAGCCTAACCCTTCCTCTTTAAGGCCCCATTGATGCAGAACTGCCAACTAAAGCGTATAACTCATGTTCTGAAGGAGGTGGAGGAAATGATGTCACGGGCGCAGATGGGACTGCTACTGCAGGTGCGGATGGAATAGTGGGAATAGGAACAGAAGGAGGTACATAAGGAGGCGGTGCAACTGGGTCAGTGCTTGAATGTTAATTTCTTCACTTATTTACTATCTTATTTATCAGTTCATCTGATGTAAGCAGATCTTGTGAAGTATATATATTCTGTATGTCTAATTGGAAGGCCCTATCCATACTGCTAATGGCTTCTGGCTGCTTTTGCTGATCATGCTCTAGTGCTTTCTCTGTATTTGATTTATGTCTACGTGCGTGTTTTTCTCCACTTTTCAAGCGTAGATTCGGTTCCTTCCTCCAGTCTCTTACAACGTTGAACGCTGCAGGTCTGGCCTTTTTTCGTAACAAAACTGATTCTAAATGTTCTATACGTGCTAGTTCAAAACTCGCATTATTCGGCCGCTGAAGGTCTGATACACGTCTGGTCTGCCTATGCCAAACCGCATTGAACACTATTGCCCCTATTCCATACTTAATGTGCATATCATGTGCCGGCTACCCCTCGGGTGGCGCGGCCTGGCCAGTTTCCAAAGATTGTCTACCGCAGTGAAAAAAATCTAACTAAACAGGAAGACAAATTCCCAGGCATGGTCAACGCTTACCGTTTCTTACCCTGGGCATTTGTACTTGCAAGTGCAACACTCAACCAATATCAGGACTTTTAAGAATCGGGGCACGACTCACCTGATCAATCAATTTGTCTCTCAGAGCGCAATTTGCCAGTATGTCTAATTGGAAGGCCCTATCCATACTGCTAATGGCTTCTGGCTGCTTTTGCTGATCATGCTCGAGTACTTTCTCTGTATTTGATTTATGTCTACGTGCGTGTTTTTCTCCACTTTTCAAGCGTAGATTCGGTTCCTTCCTCCAGTCTCTTACAACGTTGAACGCTGCAGGTCTGGCCTTTTTTCATAACAAAACTGATTCTAAATGTTCTATACGTGCTAGTTCAAAACTCCCATTATTCGGCCGCTGAAGGTCTGATACACGTCTGGTCTGCCTATGCCAAACCGCATTGAACACTATTGCCCCTATGCATATCATGTGCCGGCTACCCCTCGGGTGGCGCGGCGTGGCCAGTTTCCAAAGATTGTCTACCGCAGTGAAAAAAATCTAACTAAACAGGAAGACAAATTCCCAGGCATGGTCAACGCTTACCATTTCTTACCCTGGGCATTTGTATTTGCAAGTGCAACACTCAACCAATATCAGGACTTTTAAGAATCGGGGCACGACTCACCTGATCAATCAATTTGTCTCTCAGAACGCAATTTGCCAGTATACAGGCGCAACCAAGAATCGTCACAACCACGTGTCTGGCACAATTTGCCTTGCTTCCAGGACCCTCGCCTCGATGCTCTCTGGCTGCTGCTCATCGATCAGGGATCGGCTGTGTACAGATCTGCGGAGGAGTCTCTAATCACTTCTGCAGGGGTGCTCCAAACACCTTCCGATCCCGGTCAGACAACTTCGTCCTTGACTTGTCCGTGCCTTCAACATATGCAATGGAGCATCACAGGGATGGTCCCTATTCGGGTGCCATCTTTGCTAGACCATAGATGGAAATAAGGCACAATAACCATATACCCAATGACACGTCAGTCGTGAGGTTCAATTTCCAAACAAGTCTGGTTTTATTCAAAGTATCTCAGTCGGCCGACTGAGTCTCAACGCCTCACGACATGTTCCGAGACACCGTGAGATGCGAGAGAGTGCGAAAAGCGCTCAAGCAGTCATATATATTCATAAAACCTCAACATTTGCTAATGCTATTCGTCCTGCCCTTATACATGTCATACAGGCTAGGGTTCGGTAATTGACAGTTATGACAGGTCATCATTTAGTCTAAACATTAGTTATTCTAGCAAAGGCTGCAGAGACACTTTTCTGTTATGAGGAACATGAAGCACTGGCACAGGAAGGATATCTTGTTCTTAGTAGAGAGACATTCCATACAACGTTATCTGTTCGCTGAGGCTCGTGAGCTAAGGGTCAGACAGTTTTGATGCAGAAAATACCATCCTTCGTGAAGGAGCACCACTAGCTGCATATCATTCATGTTTAACTGCCTTTCACAACAGTGCTTGCAAGACAAACCGGCACCTGGCCTCAAGGCTTCAAGGCCTCAGTGAAAGGGGAAACAATGTATTTCTGTATGACTCTACATTCCTGCCTATGTTAGTATTTCAGAGTACAAGCTGTGGCTTCGCACCGTGTGTGGATCTACAGCATAGAATATATTTGCAAAGCTTTACAAAAATGAAAATGGCCGGTATTTACAAAATGGACTCCCTATGGTCACATTCAGGTTTCTTAGTTTGCGAAGTTTGTCAAATGATGCGATCTGCTTCTGGCCAACATACTATTCATACCATTCGGGCTATGTGATTACTTTTTCGGTATAACATTACGAGGAACCCCAGCTGCTCTAACAACTGTGTTATTTCTGCTACCTCTTTCTGCAGTAGTGTGGTGCCCTGCGCCATAATATATATGTCATCTAGATAGATTATAAGCCTTATGCCATGCTGGCACAGCTCTGCCACCTGAAGAGGGAAAGTCAAAATCTATCCCTGCTTCCCCTGCCCCAGACAAATGACCCAGAAGAAGGACAGAAAGAACTATGATTGTACGCACCATTGTGCACCAGTTCCTTCAACAGTGACTTTGCAGTGGAGAGAGCATCAGTGCTGACAATGGGGTGCACCACCACTCTTTATATGGAGCACGCCCTGTTTGCGATACTGCATAAGCCAAAGAGCATACTGAACATGCAGAGATCATCAGGGTATGAGGTCATACTATCCAAGCCAGGATTGAGGATTCTAAGGTGCAAGACAGTAAACCATGCCCATTTTTGGCAGATGTCTACCAACCAGGGGACTATGCCCATGACTGTGCAAAGAGCATAGAGCAATTCAGTGAGACACGCAAGGTGGAGGAGGACGCACTTGAGGGGGGAGACGTGCTTTACATTGATGGGTCATCGACCATTGATCAGACTGATGGGGTCAGGAGGACGGGAACTGCTGTAGTGAGACTGAGCGAAGACGAGACAAGTGAGGTGGTTGTGAGTACATGATTGACATCTCATTACACAGCACAAGCAGCAGAACTAGTGGCTCTCATACTGGCACTAGAACACAGCGTAGACAAAGGTATGACGATCTACTCCGATACCGCGTACATCACATCAACATTACACCAAGGATTGGCGCAATGGCTCAGGAGAGGGTTCAAAAGCGCAGATGGGACCCCAGTGCAACATGTGCTCTTGTTAGGCAAACTAATTGACGTGATCACCTATCCCAGAGAACTAGCATTGGTGAAGTGTCATGCACATCCCAAAGGGGAAGATGCAATCTCAAGGGGAAATGAGGAAGCAGACTATGAGGTAAAATATGCAACATATTTCAGGGAACTGACAGAGAGACCCAACGCCCCGGGAGGAGTGAGAAACATGGTGATGAGAAAAGGGTACAACAACCTACCAGAGAAACAAATCATGGAACTACAGGGAGCTGCGCCACAAGAAGAGAGAGAACTCTGGGTAAAGAGAGGATGTTCCATGTACCCTACAGACGCCTTGTGGTGGCAGAATAACACAGGGCAAGTGGTCATGGCACTAGCACTCTTGAACACGGCAGTAGCACAAATGCATTGTCCCACACACACACAGGGAAAGAGGTAATTGCCGCATAAATTGGAGAATCATGGTTCTGTCCAAATTTGAATGAACATGTAGCTAATTTCATTAGTACCTGCTTACCGGGCCAGCCGTTCACTGCTGGGCATACCCTGAGAGTTGTGAGAGGAGCCATACCAAGACCCGAAGACCCATTTCAACACCTCCATATAGATTACGTGGATATGATCCATGTGTGTCAAGGATACCGCTACATGTTAGTGGTTGTCTGCCCATTCTCCAGGTGGATAGAGGCTGGGCCCTGTTCACATGCTGATGCTCTTAGAGTAGTGAAGTTCCTGGTCCAGGAAGTCTTCCTAAAATGGGGTGTGTGTGAGGTCCTGCGGTCTGACAATGGCCCTCACTTCGCCAATGAGTTATTCCAACATATCATGACCCTGCTAGGAATCAAACACAAATTCACCTGTGCGTACCACCCACAAGCAAATGGGGTGTGTGAACGCCTAAATGACCTCCTGAAGGAGTGCATTGCCAAAACTCAGCAGAGCACAAAAAAGAACAGACTGCACTGCCTACCATTGGCACTGTTTGAAATGTGCAACAAGCCCGGGTCCGACCACCATTTATCGCCCCACAAGGTGGTGAAAGGATGGCGCATGCATCTTCCCTTGGCTCCTCCCACTAGTGCATTGAAGGATTGTGAAAGTATTACTGATATCTTGGATCAAGAGATGCATGATTATATCAATTCCCTGACTTCAAGCGCCTCTTTTATCTCGCGCCAGATACAGCAGATCCGCGGCACGCCTGACGACAAGGAAGGAAACAACTGCAGCAATACAGATTCTGATAGCAACCTCGAACATTCAGTAAGGGTGGGAGACCAAGTACTCCTGAAAACATTTGTGAGGAGATGGAATTCTCCTAGGTTCACTGGACCTCACCGAGTGGAGGCCATGATGGACAGAGCTGTTAGACTTGAAGGGAAAAGTGTCTGGAACCACGTCCAAGACATTAAGCACTACAAAGCGGCAGCCGCACCTGGCAACGGGGAGCACTGATTGACAGGGTCAACACAACAGATCTCGACGGACCCCATGAGCGTGCAAATTCAACAGAGTTAGGGACACATGGCCATCCTATGGTCCGACGCTCCCAAGCAGCAGAAGTAGAGACGGGAATTCTCATGTGCATAGACAGCTGAAACACATTTTATATGACTCAACCCCTTTTCCGCACACGCAGGTTGTGAATTTGCAACTGTAAATATTCATGCACCCTGACAGCTTAAACATTGTTTTGTTCTCTCTTTTTCTCGCACATGCAGGTTGATGCGACTATTGTTAGAAATGTTTAGAGAGTTTTTCTAATGTTACCTCCCACTGACCGCCCAGAAGCCTTCTCTGATCAATTTGTTCATTACATAAAAAGGCCCAGACAGTTCAGAGCCCAATCCCCTGAAGTATATTTCTTGGTATTTATAGAGTGTCTGGCCCAAGCATTTCCCCAACTCAAACACAGTGCTTGCCCCGTCCTACCCACCTTGAGAGATCCTGCAATAAGAAAGGTCTGGGAGGAGATCTTTATTTTTGCAGTTACTAACTACGTAGTTCGCAGAGCTTGAAGTAACTGACAAGTATTAACCTATTAATGCCTTTCTTGCAATTTTCAGGCGGGCAACTTTATCATCACATCAGCTGCAAGGATCTAGCAGCATAAGTGATTATGGCTGAGATAATACAGACTGTTATCATCCTGGTGGACCTATTGATTATCAGTGGAGTAATAGGGGTGGTCATAGGGCAATTATCTGTAATTGTGAGCATTACCACTGTACCCTCTACTAACAATACCCCGACCCGAGCAGGAGGAACTACTATGTCAGATGGAAGAGGAGACACTGCTGCCAAGGTAAGGAGAGGGAAGCACAGTGTTGATGCAGACATGAAGGGAGTAAACATATATCTCACAGACGCAGTGCGAGTATCCAACAACATTTGGTATAAACACATGAATAAAGTTGGTAGGGACACCACCGGGGAGAGTTGTTATGCCTCCTCCTTAATAAATGCCATAAGTACCTCGAGAACATTCAGTGAAAGAAGGAGACAGACAAAGGGGGAAAATAGCGATGTGTGACCTGTTTCCAGCAGGGACAAACGTGGACAATCCCTGTGAACCAAGGAAGTACGAAGGGAAGTGGGTTTGGTGCAACCCCGAAGGATCATGAGCATACATGTACTGGTCCTTTGATGAACATGTAAACTATTATGGAGACCTCGGAGGAGTGATGAAGATATGGCGACTTAAAGAAGATGAATGGTCCTTTCATGATGTGGTCGACAAGTCGACCAGAGGGGGGACTGAAGAGGGAAAGTCAAAATCTACTGATTCCCCCACAGACAAATGAAGAAGAACAGAAATAACTATTATCGCACGCACCATTCTGCACTAGTTCGCAACGCCCCAATAAGTGACAAGTATGCTGAAAGGTACACACTCTGCCAACCCTACGGCCCAAAAGCAACACAAACCTGGCCCGAGTAATTGAAGAGCCCCTGGATGCTGTTAAAGACATCTCAATTGACAGTCTTGACTAAAGTGCCAAGAAGACATGCTCAATGTCGTTAGAGACCTCATGACATAGAAGCGTTAGACATGAAGCACATGTGCCATCTGCACATCGGGTCACAATCACACACCCAAAAACATGAAGGGCACATGCGTTAGTTCTATGAGTTAGAGGACAGATACATTTACACCCTGTGATTGCTTTATTATTTTGTTCATTAGCGTGACTGTAGCAGTGCAGAAACAGCAAGTTGCAAGAGATCCTGTGTGCAGCTTACAGATGCTTACCTGCAATAACCCTATGGAACTGCAGAAGTAATTGAAAGACCTGACAGCGCCATAACAAACTAATCTATGGATATAGCACAATGTAGAAGCCATGCTCTGGGTTTTAGGAGAATTACAGAAATCCACAGATGTCTCAGTAAGGGCTGAGTGGAGAGGAATTCAGCGTGTACAAGGGAGTTACCATGTAAGAGAGGCTCGCTGCCAAGGCCACATTGTTATAAAGGACATTCCATTCTTCCCTGAACTGCAGTAACACCAGCACAGAAAATACAGATAATTCTTCATACATTCAGACTAATTCAGAGCTGCAGAGGTCAAGAAGCATGGTTGTTGAATATGTGGTCCAGCTGAGCTGATTGGGAGCCAAGAACTAAGCAACTGGGAAAGAAGGACAGTCTCACAAGCCAGACATTGGCTTGCAACAATTGTTACAGCCACAGCCGAGCGTCGCATGAGTAAAGCAAGCACTCACATAGGCATTGGTGTGTCACACATATTATACTGCAGACATATAGTTGCTTCCATTACCTTGAAAAGATACATTTCGAGCTGGGAACAGAATCTTTCTCAGACCTTGGGGCACCAGCTCTAACCAATCACTGTTCAGGGCCCCAGGGGTGGGTAGCAATGGACCACAAACATTGAGAAGACCCTCACACTGCAACATTGTAGGAAACTAGATTATTGGGAACAAGCCAGACCAGCCATCTGACATGGGAGAGCCAATTAGCAAACACCTGTAGGGTCCGCTATAGGTGGACTACTACTCAGCGCACAATCACAGGGTGTGATAAGTTTCTGTGAACAGACCCAAGGAGTGATATCAAATGTGATGCAGCTGCAGCACAAAACTGGGCTGCAAGCCAGAATTCTCTATGATGTGCCTGGACTTTCTCTCCATGTACTGATCCGTGTTGGTTTTGGCTGTAATAAACCACAGTTTGAACTTGCTGTTGGTCTGGGCCTTTGTTCCCTTTTGGGAAAGGGAAGGTGATGGGCCTTCCATGATTTCTGGATCAATGAACTCCTAATAGCCCATACCTACCTCGAGTTTTCTCTAACCCAACACGCCACTGGTTTAAACACCTTGGTGAAGAGCTATGGGACAGTGGACAGCCCAAATGGAAGGCAAGTGAATTGCCATCTCTGTCCCTTCCAAAGAAATTGCAGGAAACTCTGGTGCGGGTTGTATACAGAGACTGCTAGATATCTTGCAACAGATGGATACCCTCCAACTTGAGATGGCGGTAGAAAAACATTGAGAGCTCTGAAATGTATGACCGGCCTGACTTTCTCTTTTTTCTTCAGTAGGAAGAATTTGCTTGCAAACCATTCTGTTTCGTTTCTAACCTGCTTGATCACCCCTTTTCTTAGAAGCTTTGAGATCTCTTCTGACATGAGATTCTGCTCCTGTTTGGAAAATATCAGCAGTCTGGGGGGGCTACATTTCACCGGGCTCCACATAAAAATCTAACTGAAAACCATTAATTTTCGTCAGGACCCAGGCGTCTCAGGTAATTTTTTGCCATTCTTGCAAGCGTGTGGCTAATCTGTCACCTATCACAGGAAGCGCACTGCTGGCTTTCGCTGCCAGAGCTTGCACCCTCACCTGCGTCAGTGTTTGGAGCTATATTGGCACCACTCCAACCACGACCTCTGCCGCTCCCCCGGGTAGGGAAGAAGGGGTTTGAATTCCTGTTGTCATGCATGCACCAAGATCTCAGGACGAGGTCCTGTGTCCTTCTTCGGGGTGGGCAGAGCACCCTCAACCTCTGCCGGCCAGGCCAAAATCTCTGCGAGCAAAGACTTTCCGCAGGGATACTTGTACTTTTTTAGCAGGCGGCAAAGGTGTGAACGAATTTAGTGACATCTTAATGAAGGCTTCTCCAAACAGACAACCTTTCACCAAAGCAACAAATTCTGATAATGCCAACTCCCCCAATTTGCGGTCGATCTTCACTAAAATCAATCTATGCCTTTTGGCTGCCAGAGCGCAGTTGGCATTTCCAACCAAGCAGGCTTCCCTTTGTGCCCAGCCTGCTAGTACTTGCGGATCCACCTCACTCCTGCTCCGTTTAGCTTTCTCAGCCAACTCTATTATCTTGGCCAGCAGCCCTAGGCTGTCCAATAATTTCTGGAAAGCGGACCACGACCTGTCTGTCTTTTTGGATATCCTTGACGTATCTTGCCATGAATGTTTGGATTTTCGGGTCGAGGATTGGCTTTTCTGCACCATTATCTGGAAGCAGGGGCCTGGGACAGTAGGCCCTCAGCTTGTTATGAGCCTCATTGGATAGCGAAGTCTTTAACTGCTTACTTAGGTAGGAAGCTACTTTTCTTGAGGGCTCCCACTCCGAAGACCTGGAATGCAACAGCAAATCGGGGTCAAACTCCCCTTCAAAATACTGTGACAGACTTCTGGCTGTTTTGCGCTTCTTCATAGCTCCTTTTCTCTCTCTTTCACTGTCAGTGGAGCTACTCGATAGCATGGACTCATCCCCAGTGTATCTGGTAGTGCCACTTTCATCAGTGCCCTGTTGGACTTCATCCAGGCCAGAGGGTACATCCTCACGTGAGGTGCCCTTTTCAGATGTTTGCAGCTTCTTTTTTGAGCATTAGCCTTTACCACAGCATTTGGGTGGGAACCCGGGGGAGGAGGGGTGAAGGCTCTTGCGGGCATGTGTGTTATACGCCTGCTGACGCGGTCTTCCGCCGATCACCGTTTTCCATGGTCTTCTTTTGCGAAGGACAAAATGCCCTGGGACCTTGAAAATAAGAGATCCAGTCCTGGAGGAAATCAGCCTTACTGGAAATGAGTCCCAACCCTGCCTAAACTGCTGTTTGGAACAGGTGCTGCTGGTCTTCCGAAAACCAGCATGAGCTTGATGGACCAGCTCCTGGAGACTCTGAGACAGATGATGAGTCCCCCACATAAGCCATTTTAGGGCTTCTGCTCACTCAGTATCCCCTTGCAGTGAAACTTTCTGAGGGTATATTACTGTTTTGGCGGCTGCTGCCAATGTCAAACACCAGACATCTCTGTATTCAGGTTGCGTGGGCCTGATCCCATCTCTCTGGTGTAATAATCAGTCAGAGGGTGTAGTACATATATTCTGCCTGCCGGTGGCATTCGTGCGTATCCAAAGCAGACGTTGGAACAATAGGGAACGATCAGCAGCGTTCCAAATCACTGGCCGATCAAACTATTCTTCCTGTGGCAGCCAGAAAGGAATGAAGGTGCTGGTGCCCGAAACTTCATAATACAGGTCTGACGCTGACTCATTTCCGCAACGTCCACATCTCAGAATGCAGCTATGCGCTACCAGGAACGCAGGAACGTGACGGGAGGGACACAGAAGCCAAGCAGATTCACAAGAAGGCCTATGAAAAATGTTGACAGATCCATAATTTTGGAAATTAAGAAGAAATAAATATTATGTGACAATCTTGAAGCTCCTGAAGAGTGTAGGGCACTGGTCTAAGTCCAATACACAAAACATGACATGTCGAGCTAGAGGGCAACAGAACTTTAATTGCCCTAATTTTACACAATTTTGTTATCATCCCCATGGTACCTTGAAATATATTGTAGAGACGGAGCTAAGTACCCCCACTTCAATCACTTCGCCCATATTGCCTATCTGCTGGACACCAGAATGCGACACGCATACAAAGCCCTTTGAACTACAGATACCAAGGTGAATCCTGGAAGCAAGGTTTCCATTAAGACAACAACCCGCATATGAGACATTTTGATGGCTGTCCGAGTGATAGTCCAGAAGAAAGCAGGACAAATTGAAGAAACAAAGAGAAATAATGACATTATACAAATACAAAGCTGACATATATAGAGAAGAGATGCAGAAACCAGAGACTGTAGACAAATTCTATGAGGCATCAAGAAAATATATAGATGAAGGACATCTTGGGATCAAGATGAAGACACATATGCTACAAAAATAATGAAGATACTAAGCAATTTCACATGTGTAAATATGCAAAGAAATGCAAGCAGATGAAGGATGCTTGAGGCTAGCTTTATAGTGAATAGAGTGCGGCATGCGCCAACAAGTACGATGTTGGATGAGCCAAGAGACCAAAGCCTTACCAGACTAGGTTGAGCTGACATTGGATACTATTCGTCTGAAAGAGCGAAGCTTCCTGTTCAGAACGCATGAACGAGAACAAGAAGAGGTCAGAGGTATTGTTACACTCACCTGGCTCCCACAGGGGCGTCGATCGGACCCGGACAGCTGCAACCTCCTCCAACGTGAAGCGTAGTGCAGAGATGACAGATTGGACTGGACCGCCTAATCTCGTCTGCTTGACCCGTAGAAGTATTCTCATGCAAGTGGAGAAAGGGATTTAGCCACCCGTGGATTTTAGTAATGGCACCCCACTGTTCTCCCCACTAATCACCACCGATATTCACTTTCAGTAAGATCACCTTATGTTTGTAAATGATGAGCTCTCCATCCTGCGTGAAATGCAGGGGCGCGTAGATGCCAGTTACTTCACTGGTTTGAAGGCGTTGGAAGAGTTCCAGATGAATATTGACTCTGAGGTTCCAGGCGAGAACCCGTAAGTATAAAGTTCAAAGAGTTCAATATGTCCGATGTTCACTCTTGTACATTCCTTTCTTGTGTTGCAGCTGGGTCCAAGGGAAGATTGTCTTGTGGCAGCTGATGGTGTTCAGGTAGCAGTCTGTATTACCTAACACTGTCCGGCAAAAGATGCGTGTGTTTAAATTGCTGGTTTCTCTCTCCTTACAGGTGCGGCGTAAGAAGTTGCGGTTTGTTACAGAATAATGCCTCCGGTTGTTAATCAGGTAAGTTCTAGGTGGAGAGGTTGTATTTGTTGGCTCTCTCGGCTCACCTTATGTTTCTTTTGTCCCCTAGATGGTGGAATTCGGCGGAGAAAATGATCGAGGCTGCGCCGGATCGAAAAATGCTGTGAGGACTGGTGACTATGGCACGGCGCTGCAGCTGGTGATGCAACGCGTGTAGAATAATGTCTTTTTCAGTTCGAAGACGTGATGATCTGGAATTCAGGTAAGGATTGAAATAATATCTGTTTTCTAACCTTTCCTTCTTCTTTCTTCTATTGCTAGGAGCTCTGGATTCGAGACGGGCGTGGCTGAAGACTGGATGCTGACTGCAGGCACGGTGAGCGTCACGCTGCTGGATGCAGAATAACGCAAAGCATATGCTGCTGTTCGGGCGTGGTTTAAATAGCCTCCAAAGTAGTTCCAGGTAAGAGGTCCCTAGAACCACACCCGAGTAAAAAATAGTCCCTGAAGTAAAATAGTCCCATCCAGGCCTCACGTTGGCTTGGATTCATTTGCAGCATGGTCTGCATGAGGTGAGTAAAGTCTATGAGCCTGGCGCCTATGGCGCCAGGACTGATTTCTATTATGAGCCTGGTGCCTAAGGCGCCAGGACTGAACCCAGACAGCCCCCAGCCGGGGCTGCTGGGGTTTTATTAAATATCTGGATGCCTGCTCCCAGGGCTGATGGGCTTGATCCGGATGCCCGGGGGTAGGCATCATGGCAGCACTCCCCCCCAAGGCCCCTCCTAAAGTTGCTCTTCCCCCTGGTCCTGGTTTGTCTGGGAAGTTCCGATTGAATTTCTTCACCAACTGAGGTGCATGAACGTGGTCACTAGGTTCCCATGACATTTCTTGTGGTCCGTAACCCTTCCAGTTGATTAAATAAAAAAGTCTTGATTTAAGCATCTTAGAGTCCAGGATATTCTTTACCTCGAATTCAGGTTCTCCATCTATTAGGATGGGGTCAGGTGGTTTGGTTAATCTTGTCCCAGGTTGAACTGGTTTCAGAAGTGAAACATGAAAGACAGGATGAACCCGCATATTAGAGGGTAATTCCAATTTGACGGACACCGGGTTGATAATGGCCTTAATGGTGTAAGGTCCCAAATATCTAGGATTGAAAGTTTGAGTTCCTTTTAGAGGTATGTGTTTTGTAGCCATCCAAACTTCATCTCCAATCTGGTATTGTGGAGTTTCACTTCTATGTCGATCAGCATTTTTCTTGTATTTCTCCTTTGCTTGTTTCAAGTGTTCCATTGCTTCCTTAAAGGCTTGTGTAATAGTAGAGTGCAGATGAGTCACTGCAGGCATTTCTAAGTGTTGAGGCCAATCGAGTTCTGAGGTTTGAGGATGATGTCCATATATGGTATAAAAGGGCTTTGTCCGGTTCCTGAATGTACGGAGTTATTGTATGCGTATTCGGAAATCCATAAAATATCTTTCCAATTGCTTTCGGTTTGGGGTAGCATACAACGTAGGCATTGTTCAAGAGTCTGGTTGGTCCTCTCCGTCTGACCATCAGTTTGGGGGAAGTGACTGGTTGATAGCCTTACATCGATTTGCGCCAATTGACAGCATTTCTTCCAAAATTGCGAAATTAATTGACTACCTCGGTCAGAGACCAATACGGAAGGAAATCCATGGATTCGAACAATGTTCTCGAGAAATTCCTTGGCCAAAATCGAGGTGGAAGGTAATCCTTTTAAAGGAATAAAGTGGGCCATTTTGGAAAAAAGATCCACAATAACTAGAATGGTGTTAAATCCATTACACGGAGGTAGATCTGTAATTAAGTCTAAAGACAAGGTGTGCCATGGTGTAGGTGGAATATCCAAAGGTTGTAAAAAGCCAGCTGGTTTTTTCTTCTGACTTTTGTTTTGGGCTCAGATACCACAAGACATCACAAATGACTTTACGTCCTTTCGCCAGGTGGACCACCAGAATTGTCTTTTAATTTTAGCTTCAGTTTTTGCGATACCTGGGTGTCCTTCCATAAGGACGTTATGATAATTGGAGATGACTAGTTCTTGTAGTTCCTTTTGTGGTAGAAATAGACGTCCTTGATAGTAAGGCAGGTCATTGATGACTGAATAATCTTGGCCTTTCTTTACCCAGTCCTGCAGGGCTGCTGGATCGAAAAGTTGTTGGATTCTTAAATGAATGTCTTCTAGAGTCTGTAGAGTAGTTATGCCAAGAATTCTTTGTTCTGAAATTATAGGTACCGGTTCCGGGTTCGAATATACTTCTCCCATCCCTATTCGGGATAGGGCATCTGCCTGGCCATTTTTACAACCTGGTTGATAAGTGATCACGAAATCGAATTCAACAAAGAATAATGCCCACCGCAGTTGACGCGATGATTGGTCCTTGGCTGTTTTCAAATACTGCAGATTCCTGTGATCGGTGATTACAGTGATGGTATGCCTGACACTGAGAAGATAATGCCGCCAAGCCTTGAAGGCGGACTTGATGGCTAATAACTCCTCATCAGTAACTGCATAGTTTAATTCGGGTGCTGAGAACTTTCTTGACCAGAATGCTACTGGATGAAGTTGACCGGTTTCGGGATCCTTCTGGGACAGGACAGCTCCCATGGCTAAACTGAATGCATCGGTTTCAACTATGTATGCAAGCTCAGGGCGTGGATGCTTTAAGACAGGTGCATACGTGAATTTTGATTTTAGCTCTTGGAAGGCTCTTTCAGCCTCTTCAGTCCATAAAAAACATTTGTTTTTTCGCAAAAGTGCTGTGATGGGGTGTACAATATGTGAGAATTCAGGAATAAATCTGCGATAGAAATTAGCAAATCAAAGCATGCTTTGTACCCCTTTGACAGAACTGGGTGATGGCCACTTGAGGATTGCGTGCACCTTTCGAGAGTCCATTGGAACTCCTTTTGGAGTCAGGATAAATCCCAGGAATTCAACTTCTGTAGAATGAAAAACACATTTCTCCAATTTTGCGTATAACTTGTGCTGGCGTAGTTTCTCTAGGACTGCACGAACGTGCTTCACATGGTCTGATTCTGAGGAGGAGTACACTAGAATATCGTCTATGTATACGACAACACAGACGTCAATGAGTTCACGAAGGACATCGTTCATAAAATACTGGAAGGCTGCTGGTGCATTGCACAACCCGAAGGGCATCACCTGGTATTCGAATAACCCATACTTGGTGCGAAAGGCAGTCTTCCATTCATCGCCTTTCTTTACACGTACCATATGATATGCCCCTCGGAGGTCTAACTTAGTGTAGATACAAGCATCCTTAACTTGGTCTAGTAATTCGGGGATCAGAGGCAATGGGTATCGGTTTTTTACCGTAATCTGATTTAATGCGCGGTAGTCTATGCACATTCTAAGGTCACCTTCCTTTTTAGGCACGAAGAATAGAGCTGAGGATGCAGGAGATTTGAATGGACCAATGAAGCCATTTGTGAGGTATTGGTCCAGATATTGTCGTAGGTGAAGATTTTCGGGTTCTGTTAGGGAGTAGATTCTACTGCATGGAGGTTTTGCACCGGGTACTAGGTCAATTTGACAATCGTATGATCTGTGAGGGGGTAAGGTATTTGCCTGTTCTTTTTGAAAAACATCCTGAAATTCTTGATATTCCTGAGGTAATTGCACAACTGGATTAGTAACGGTGGCCAGGCTTTTGTTCAAGGTTTTTTCCGGGTAACAGGTGTGTGCACAATCTGGGAAGGTCACTCTCTTCTCTCGCCAATCAATACAAGGATTATGTGTTTCCAACCATGGCATTCCTAGAATTATTTGGAATTGCGGGGCCTTGATTAAATCAAACACAATAGTTTCTCGATGCCCATCTTGACCCAACAGTGTCAGCTCAGTAGTGGAATGAGTTACAGGCCCAGAGGCAATTTCAGTTCCATCGACTGTGGTGATGACATCCGAAGCGGTCTTTTTGCAAAGGGGTAGATTCATCCTTGATGCCAATTCGTGGTCCATGTAGTTTCCTACGGCCTCGCTATCAATGTATGCCCTTACTGCGTGCATACGTGATGGCTGCCTTGGATCAATTAGGACCATTGGTATAACTAGGTGGGAGGTCTGAGTGTCCTTCTTTAAGCTCGGCAAGCGGACCTCTACGCTTGTCAGGCGTGGTCGTTTCCCAAATACGGCTCTATTTGACTTTTGTCAGCAACTCCTACTACTTTCTTGGGTAGTTTTATAGGGCAATCCTGTAGAAAATGTCCTGCGGTTCCACAGTACAGACACAATTGCATCTGCCGTCTCTTTTCTCTTTCCTTTTGAGTTAAGGGTCCTTTAACCCCCCCCGATCTGCATAGGTTCTGATGCATCTGTTCCTTTGGGGGTAACATTGGGTTTAACCCACTCCCGACTCTCGAACTTAGCTCGATCAGCCTTTCTATTCTGATGTCGGTGGTCTAACTGGACCACTAAGTCTATATATTCTGCGCAATCCTGAGGTGGGTTCACAACTTGAGCCAAAACATCTTTGAGTTTTCCCCGAAGCCCACGATGAAATAATGTAATTTGTTTCTCCTCAGGCCATCCAGTTTCCACCACCAACCTATTGAAGGTTGCGATATAGGTTAGCAGATCCTGATTACCCTGTCGAAGGGATAAAAGTTCGTTATCCAGGGCCTGTCACTGTGAATGTCTGGCGAATAGTCTTTCCATGCTCCTTTGAAAACCCTGAAAGTCCCGAAGAAGAGGGTCATCCTGGTTGACTAGTGGAATTGACCAGTCAGCTGCGCTGCCACTAAGATATGATAGTACAAAGGCTACTTTGGCTTGGTCATTTGGAAAAGCTCCAGGTCCGCATAAAAAGTGCAAGCGGCATTGATTCATAAACACTGCAAACCTTTTTGGATCCCCAGCAAAGCGTTCGGGTGGAGCTAAAGGAATAGCCCCTGGTAGGATTACTTGCACAGGATTGCTCGATGAAACAGGAGCTGGGTTTCTCCCGAGTCCAGGTAGGGGTGTTTGCCCAGCTTGATTTTGCAGCAGTTGTCTAGCAAGATCATCTGTGCGTTCCTTTGACACAATCAGTTCTCTCCTGAGGGCATTAGTCTGTTGGCGCGCAGAGTGCACTGCAGCCCTAAGTTCCCCTAATAATTGGGCTAGTTGGTCTGTTTCGGAGGTTTCCATAACGCCCGGGTGGGAATTTGTAGATAGTCTTCGCGTTCTGTTACGCTCACCTGGCTCCCACAGGGGCATCGATCGGACCCGGACAGCTGCGACCTCCTCCAACGTGAAGCGTAGTGCAGAGATGACAGACTGGACTGGACCGCCTAATCTCGTCTGCTTGACCCGTAGAAGTATTCTCCTGCAAGTGGAGAAAGGGATTTAGCCACCCGTGGATTTTAGTAATGGCACCCCACTGTTCTTCCCACTAATCACCACCGATATTCACTTTCAGTAAGCTCACCTTATGTTTGTAAATGATGAGCTCTCCATCCTGCGTGAAATGCAGGGGCGCGTAGATACCAGTTACTTCACTGGTTTGAAGGCGTTGGAAGAGTTCCAGATGAATATTGACTCCGAGGTTCCACGCGAGAGCCTGTAAGTATAAAGTTCAAAGAGTTCAATATGTCCGATGTTCACTCTTGTACATTCCTTTCTTGTGTTGCAGCTGGGTCCAAGGGAAGATTGTCTTGTGGCAGCTGATGGTGTTCAGGTAAGAGCCTGTATTACCCAACACCGTCCGGCAAAAGATGCGTGTGTTTAAATTGCTGGTTTCTCTCTCCGTACAGGTGCGGCGTAAGAAGTTGTGGTTTGTTACAGAATAATGCCTCTGGTTGTTAATCAGGTAAGTTTTAGGTGGAGAGGTTGTATTTGTTGGCTCTCTCGGCTCACCTTGTGTTTCTTTTGTCCCCTAGATGGTGGAATTCGGCGGAGAAAATGATGGAGGCTGCGCTGGATCGAAAAATGCTGTGAGGACTGGTGAGTATGGCGCGGCGCTGCAGCTGGCGATGAGACGCGTGTAGAATAATGTCTTTTTCAGTTCAAAGACGTGATGATCCGGAATTCAGGTAAGGATTGAAATAATATCTGTTTTCTAACCTTTCCTTCGTCTTTCTTCTATTGCTAGGAGCTCTGGATTCGAGACGGGCGTGGCTGAAGACTGGATGCTGACTGCAGGCACGGTGAGCGTCACGCTGCTGGATGCAGAATAACGCGAAGCATGTGCTGCTGTTCGGGCGTGGTTTAAATAGCCTGCAAAGTAGTTCCAGGTAAGAAGTCCCTAGAACCACACCAGAGTAAAAAATTGTCCCTGAAGTAAAATAGTCTCATCCAGGCCTCACGTTGGCTTGGATTCATTTGCAGCATGGTCTGCATGAGGTGAGTAAAGTCTATGAGCCTGGCGCCTATGGCACCAGGACAGATTTCTCTTATGAGCCTGTCACCTAAGGCGCCAGGACTGAACCCAGATAGCCCCCAGCCGGGGCTGCTGGGGTTTTATTAAATATCTGGATGCCTGCTCCCGGGGCTGATAGGCTTGATCTGGATGCCCGGGGGTAGGCATCAGGTGGTGTATATTGGAAAATAGCATTTTAATACACTGAAACCTCCATTGCGTGGTCTTTAGTCACGTGGGGATAAGAAGTCGGACGAGCATGATGGTCACAACTACTACGCACGAGGGAAGAGTGTGCCTTCACTCCCCTGAATTCTTCAGTAGCAAGGAACATTTCCAAGGACAAGTTCAAAGCCCTAATTGACAGCAGACCACTGAGGTAATGATGGATGGTCATGCTAATTGGTGGGAAGCTATGGTTAAGACTACCTTATCTGCACCTGGACGCTCAGCCTGCGTGCTGCTAAAGTAGGTTGGGAGCGTACTGACGGAGGTTAGAAAGTAACCAATGATAGGGGACCGCATGATCAAGGGTCCTATAATTGGGCAGCCAAATAGACGTCGTATATTTAGTGACGTTCATAGTGACATATTTTCGGGAAGGGCTTAGTTGCCCCACCTGATGTTAAGAAGCCTATCACTTTATTTCACTTCCCAAACGAGTATGGATCATATACCTAGATAATCCGTTTAGACCCTATCACATTCACCCATAGGTTTTTAAGTTATGATAGCTTACAATGTTTAAGGGTACATGTATGCAGAGAGGTAGGAAGGTAAGGGCCGAGTGGTCATGGAACCGGATTTCAGGAATATCACGACCGTTAGGTGCAACAAGGTTAGTTGTCGTTGGACCAGAGCCAGTTTTTTACCTTGCTTCTGAAGCTGGAGTAGGATAGGTTTGCTCTTAATGCAGAAGGCAATGCATTCCAAGCCTGGGCAGCTCTAACAGGGAAGCTTGCTCCGCCTGCTTTGGATCGTCTAAATCTAGGGGTTTCTAGCAAGAAGAGGTTAGTAGCTCTGGTGTAGTGGCTGGACGATGTTCTAGTCAGTCTGGCCGAGATGTAGGGAGGTGCTGTGTTGTTAAGCCCTTTGTGTGTGAGAGAAAGTGTCTTGAGGAGGACTCTGTCGCTGATTTTTAGGTGGTCTTTCCTGATGTTGGAAATATGTGCTCTACGGGGTATGTCAAGGGCTGCTCTAAGAGCGTTATTTTGAAGGATTTGCATTTTATTTATGATGGTTTTATTAGCTCCTGCATAGAGGGTGTTACAATAGTCCAGCTTCGACATTACTAGTGCGTTAGCTAGCGTGATGCAGTTAGTTTTAGAGAGGTAAGGTCTGCAAGTCCTGATTAATTTGCAGGTGTACGCTGTCGAGGATGCCAGGGTATTGATTTGTTTTTTGAGAGATAGAGTGGAGTCGAGGTAAAAGCCTAGTGTTTTTACCTCGGTCGCCACCTTGATTGTATTACCATCTATGTTGAAATTGCGATAATTGGCGCTGAGTTTTTTTAGGGAGGAGTCGGAGCCCAGGATCAGTATCTCAGTTTTGTCGTCATTTAGGCAGAGGCCGTGGGAGGCCATCCATGCCTGAATGAGGAGGTAGATTTTGTTTACTAGAGCTGTGTCTTTGACAAAATTGCCTGATAAAGGTATGAGAATCTGTGTGTCGTCCGCATAATTGGTATAGGTTACCCCTAATCTGTCAAGTTTGTCGAAGAGTGGCTTAGTAAAGATATTATACATAGTTGGGGAGACACATGAGCCTTGTGGGACACCACAAGTGATAGGCATTGTGTCCGCTGCAGCTACAGGGGAGAACACTCTCATCGGACGGTTGGCTAGGAAGGATTGTACCCATGCTATAGCTTCACTTAAGAAGTGAGCGGCGGACGCTAAGTGGTTGCATAATACTGCATGATCCACCAGGTCGAAGGCCGCTGATAGGTCAAGGAGGAGGAGCATAGCTGTTCTACCTTTATCCTTCAACTCGTCGATTTGGGTCTTGATGTCAATTAGGGCCATTTCAGTACCGTGAGTGATAGTCCAGAAGAAAGCAGGACAAATTGAAGAAACAAAGAGAAATAATGATGACGTCATACAAATGCAAAGCTGACATATATAGAGAATAGATGCAGAAACCAGGGGCTGTAGACAAATTCTATAAGGCATCAAGAAAGTATCGAGATGAAGGACATCTTGGGATCAAGATGAAGACACATATGCTACAAAAATAATGAAGATACCAAGCAATTTCACACATGTAAATATGCAAAGAAACGCAAGCAGATGAAGTATTCTTGAGGCTAGCTTTATAGTAAATAGAGTATATATTAGAGTCAATAGAAAATGGATGTTCCCACTACATATGATTTTATTTTTAAATTTGTTTATTGGCATTTTCAGTAATATCACTTAGAAGTTTTGCAAATGTGTCTTGTGCATATTCTTTTACAATGCTTTTCGGTTTAGCCTTAACAGTATAACAAGCAACAAATAACGGATAACAATAACTGTCTCCTTGCCATGTCCATATGTTTCAGCGTCTCTTGTTTCGGGGGGGGGTGTAGGAAAGTTGGGTAGCATACTCAGGGAGGGTGGAGGAGGGATACCTTCCCAGGGCCAGCGTTGTCTCCAGTCATTTCTCTGGGGTTGCCCTTTCCTGTCTTGCAGGTAAGTTTGTTTCGGGTCATGGGCTCATGGGGGCTTGTCGTACGAGGGGAGAAACATGTGTCTAGTAAGTTCTTTCCATGCCTCAAGAGCTCTGCTGGACTTATCTGTAGATCTAGTGACACTTTCTTCCCAGGCCTTGGTCTCAGCCGACACCCATAGCTCTGTTTCACTATGCCATGCTTTGTATTGTGGTCCTGCGGGTCTTTTCCGGGACATGGCTATGGTTCTTTTGGCCAGTATGCACGTTATGTCCATAAGCCTGACTATGTGTTTCAGTTTGGCTAGCCTAGGATAGGTTCCGAGTAGGCATTCCTCAGGTGTCCATTTGTAGTTGGTCATGCCTGTTTTCTCGGATGTCTGTTTTACCCTATCCCACAGCGTCCTAGACTTGGGGCATTCCCACATCATGTGGATTAGATCCGCTTCCTCCCTCATGCACCAGGTGCAGTGTGACTGCGCTTGTTTGTTGAACTTAGCTATTCGTTTCGGGGTTAGGTAGGTTCGGTGCAACACATTCATCTATATTTGGAATCTATGATTTCTGGACACCTCTTTGGGGAATGCAAGCACCCTATTCCACTCCCCCTCTGTCATTTCTCTGCCTACATCCGTTTCCCATTTACCCTTAATTTCCATGCTCCGGGGGTTAGGTATGTCGCGCAGGTGTCTGTATATTTGAGATATTGGTCTGCTGTCCTCCCCCATATTGTATAGCAGCGTGAGTAATGGTTCCGGGTCCGGTTCCGCAGTCCATGCTTCCCATTTACGTCGTGCTGTGGAGCGGACCCTCTGGTACCAAAGGAACTGGCCCGTGTGGAAGCCCTCTCTGTCCTGTATTATGGCAAATTCTTTAAAGGTGCCCTCTTCGTAAAGGTCTCCCCAGGTGTAAACCCCTCCGCTTTCCCATAATCTGATTTGTTTTAGGTCAGTGACCGTTGTGTACAGGTCTGCGAGCAAGGGTATTTCTGGTGCGTAAGCGTTCTGCGTGCGGGTAAGTGTCCTTGTTCTACGCCAGATTTCCCTCCCCAAGGTGACTATGAGGGGTGCCGCTCCCAGCAGTTTCGTAGGTACCCAGACCAGTTCTTTCAAATTGAGCGGGAGGCTCATGGTCTGTAGCAGGGGTGTTTCATCTGTGGGCTCATCGGATAACCATTTAGTTACAAAGCTAAGCTGTGCTGCTAGATAGTATTTTTCTAGATTTGGGAGTTGGATGCCGCCTTGTGTGTATGGTAGGGTCAGTGTCGACAGCGCTATCTTGTGTCTGTTTCCCCCCATATGAACTCTCTTATTAGCGTCTCGAGCAGCCGGAAGAAGGGTTTATTGATATAGTAGTGTACATTCTGGAACCCATATAGGAATCGCGGTAAAACAATCATTTTAACTATGGATGCCCTTCCCATCATAGATAAGGGGAGTCTCAACCAAAAGTTCATGGATCTGCGCAGAGCCGGAAGCGCTGCTTTTGTGTTATGTTCATGCATCAGTGTGGGGTGTGCATTATTTGGATTCCTAGATATCGGAATGTGGTGGTCTGCCATCTTATCCCAACCTCCGGGAGTGTATCCACGTCCTCATTTTTCAGGGCCACCCACTACGTATGATAGCAGTGCTGAGCAGAAGAAGGAATGCCACTTTTCCCAGTTTCCAATTGTGGTGCAGTTAGAGAACAAGTGAATTAACAAAGGCGAAAACTCAGAAAGGCGAGGTTGGATGAGCCAAGAAACCAAAGCCTTATCAGACTGGGGTGAGCTGACATTGGATACAAATCGTGTGACAGAGCGAAGTTTCCTGTTCAGAAGGCATGAACGAGAACAAGATGACATCAGAGGTCTATTGGAATATAACATTTTAATACACTGAAAGCTTAATTTTGTGGTCTTTAGTCACGTGGGGAGGAGAAGTTGGACGAGCATGATGGTCACACCTACGCACGAGGGCAGAGTGTGCCTTCACTCCCCTGAATTCTTCAGTAGCAAGGAACATTTCCAAGGACAGGTTCAAAGACCTAATTGATAGCAGACCATTCAGGTGATGACGGATGGTCAAGCTAATTGGTGGGGAGCTATGGTTAAGACTAGCTTATCTGCACCTGGACGCTCAGCCCGCACGATGCTACCGTAGTTTGGGAGGGTACTGACGGAGGTTAGAAAGTAACCAATGATAGGGGACCGCATGATCAAGGGTCCTATAATTGGGTAGCCAATTAGATGTTGTATATTTAGTGATGTTCATAGTGACATATTTTAGGGAAGGGCTTAGTTGCCCCACCTGATGTTAAGAAGCCTATCACTTTATTTCACTGCCCAAACGAGTATGGATCGTATACCTAGATGATCCGTTTAGACCCTATAACATTCACCCATAGGTTTTTAAGTTTTGCCACGTAGGATGACGTTAGTGATACGCAGGTTAACGCCATTAATGATGAATATTTACTATAAAAGTGTGCTTTTTTAAATGAATTGTTTTGAGATCGTGATGAGAGACGTCTGCTGATGTCCATTGTACTCCCTGTTTTAGATAATTGATATTAAAACAGTTATCCTTTTGCCAACTACCTGAGTTGTTTTGATTATTGATTTTTTAATAGAATTCTGCATCCCCATCTGTCTCAAGGGCTTTGCTATCTCATCTTAAAGGGCTGGAAGGTCCAGTTCAATATTAAGATTGACGGGTGACTTTGGTGGTGGAATCCTGCACTTTAGGTATTAATACAAGCACTTTGTGTGTATGATACTTTTATAGATTGTTTTATTGATTTTTGTATTTTTGCATTTTGTAAAATGTTATTAAAGATTTTAAGTTTAACTTGTTATCCTGCTTTTTATGAAAGATACAATCCACCCACCCCAATCTTATTGTAGATACTAGTCTTTTGAGTCTGGGGAAAGGTAGGACGTCTTTAAGGACTCCCACTCGAGAGAACCTGGGGTTCCCTTGAAGGTCCATACAGAATCAAGATAGCAAGCATAATGCGAGCCCCAGGTTCTTCACATAGAATTGTGATTAAGCTTTTTTTTCCTCATTTCTTTTATGTGTGACCCTCCCAAGTGTGTTGTCCTTTTAAGATGGTGTGTCCCTCCCAAGTGTATTGCCCTTTTAATATGGGCCATGACTGTGTAATAAAAGGAGACACTGCGTGCTGGTGCTTCAGTACGGCTGCAGACTCCAAGAATGGAATGACTCCGTCTGTGTCTCATGTAGGCATGAAGGCCCACACAGTGTGAGCAGGGGCCTGCAGACAATGGTGCCGAGGGGCCCTCTTGCCAGGACGGTGGCCACTGTCCACATGTGCTGGTTATGGTCCGCCCTGCCCCTTTATAAGACCTGTGTTCCCCGGCAACCCTCCTGAGGAACGGGATTCCAACTAAGGTGCGGATGTCCATAGCACTGATGGGGCCGGCTTGATGCCAATACCTGGTCCACATAACAATGTCCACATCTTTGCATTTTCAGTGATGGCCTTTTGGGCATATGATGTTACAGTAGTTGTTCCAGAAGACTTCCACATCCACGATGCGTTGGCTCTTATATTGAAACACTAAACTCTAGCGTAGCTTGAAAGGCGTGGGGCAGTGTGTGTAAGGTGTAAGCGTCAAAGAATGTTATTATTTTTTTTGATAAACACAGATGTTCCACAATCTCTTCCCCCAACCCTTCGCCCGTCGTTTGTTTTGCAAAAATGCAGAGTCCCTGTGGAATTTTCGTTCTAATGTAATGCTGGAATGCTCGCTTTTATTGTTTCTGATTCTTTGGGACAAAATTGTACAACTATACCGCTCTCGGCCATTAATTGTCACATGTTCAAAGAATGGCTACTTGGTATACAAACAAATGCATGCTGATATGCTCGGAACCAACGCGGGGATACTGTCTGTGGTACCACATCCAGAAATCAAAACTGAGCGACTGTCCAAATTCAGCCAAGGAACTACACAATTTTGGTAGGATTCTTCCTTCCACAAATTGAGCAGGGGAGCAGGTAACGCTTCTCTCCCGTACGGAAGAAGGGGGTGGCGCCTGGTTTTCTGGGAGGCCTTGTCTCGCCCAGCACAGCGCCGTGTCTTCGTGAGGAAGGAATAAGCCCTCCTCCCAGGCCTCCTGTTGGTTACAGAGGCCTAGAGGGAAGGGCTTAGGGGGGAAGGGCTAAGGGGTAGCGGAAGCAGCAGCGCCAGGCCTCGGTAACGCTGTACCCCGTCCCTGAGATAGACAGCCCGCCCCAGCTAGACGTCGACCCGGAGAGGGGACAGAAGGAAGCTTCAGCCTGCGGGCGGTCACGGGACCAGGCAGCGGCGGGAGGAAGACGCTTGCTACACTGGCCGGTGAGTAATCCTTTTCCCCGTTGCCCTTCTTTGGTATCCACCCCTGTCCTTGTCCTCTCCCGTGACTCAATCCCAAGCCTTGTTTCCAGAGCTGCGCCGTCGCGGACACCACCTTCTCTCTCCACCCACACCGAGGCCAGCCCAGTCAGGGCAGGCGTGCCCGTCCCTAGGATATGAGGTCCCCAGGACGGCAAAAGATTTGTGTTGCCTAACTTGTACATGCAGTGACATCGTCGCAGGTGACGTCAACAATGTCGTTCTTGACACTTCAGGGGATCGCCAAGCTCTAGTGATCGGTCGGGATAATGTCATTGCCTGCACGCCAATTACTGGGGTCTGGGAGTCTTGATCAAAAACTAATTGTGTGTCGTCACGTCCGGGGACGCCACTTCCCTAATATCCATGCAACACCGCCTCCGGAAATGCATAAGTTTGATTCCCTGAAGCCAAGTGTTCTTTTTCATACTTCACCTTGAATAGCCAGCATAAGATAGCAGGGGAAGTATTTCGAACTTAGCCGCACCATGCACACGGTTTACATCTTCATCTCCGAGGGCCCGACTTCAACGGCCGTAGAATGCCGCTGTAAAACTCGGTTCTCGAACTGAGATGATAACGCAGCCCTATTACGCTGGCACTTTGCCTCCTTTCCTGGCTGCCCGTGTCCTGTAGGAAATACTTTGCATGGCACATTCAACCTTCTACAACGGAGAGCCCACATTTCGTTTTTACTAAACTCCAAGCAGTACTAACGATCCAGATTGCTTTAGTCCCCCGGCGCTTTTCTCCAGTGTACACATAGCTCTCAACCATTTATGTTGCAAAGGCGGGTGAAAACACTCGATTTTATTTTTGGCGGATGAGAGGTCCATTGAAACAAATGGGCGTGCAGGAGCCTTGGCGGGTGAGTCAGCTGTTTACAAGGCGTGTGACACCCGCCAAAAGCGTGTGAGTTGAGAGCTATGGTGTACAGTAATACGTAAACTGGTTAAGACGCTTTCAGCTATCTCACACCATGACTGTGAAACTCTACACCTCAAAATCAAGTCTTTCCACTTTTAAGAGACCTGACGTTCTTCCATTTTAGAGGTGTACATTTTCTGGAAGGTCCATGGTCACCCATTCACAAGATACAACTTTTTGCGGATCGTTAGCTCTGTAACTCCAGCATAATGTGACCCCCCCCCCCCGTCTACACACACCATCCCCTTGGTGTTTCTGCAAAAATACAGTTGTATGAGCTCTTACCATCAAAGCTGCTAAGAATTTAAACTCAAGAACATGAGATGGGCAAGTCGAATTCTTTGGCGCCCTCCTATGTATGTTTTTCTTCTATGTTGATGGATTTCCAGAATAAATAGACTATGCTAAAGTGTGCACATACTACCTAAATGGCTAAAAGACTTATATTTTAATGGTTCATGTTAACCACCACAGGTCGTTGATAGAAATTTAGGGTGTCCTGCCATCTATATCCAAAAGCACAGCAAAGTTCAGCCTGTAGTCGTTTGCTAATAATGCACTGGAAGCACATGTACCACCAGATGTGTACTCTACGCTGACTGACATACGTTTTGAAAGTGTAAATGTTTCAATTCCCTTGTTGAGACTTGATTGACAAAACCTAGTTTCCCAAAAAATAATTTTCAATCGCATGTTACTTTAGGCGTATCCAGTATGGCATTTTAGACAGGTAATATATCTGGACTCTGTCTTTTGTTTTGTTCATAAGTGAATGATTTGCTTGCTATTTGAATATTATTCATACTGTTTTCCCCATGCGCAATGAGACTGTTTGAACCGTATGCAAATTCAGCTTCTCTTGTACGGTTTGTTTACACATGTGCTTAACAAACGTAAACGTGTGATTCCTTGGAAATATTTAATTCGGCACGTTACATGTAGAGAGTGTGTGTGTGTATATATATATATGTGTGTTCGTAGATGTACGTTCGTTGGTTTTGTGCATTGTTTACAAGGCGTTGTTTTGGTTAAACGGTTGTAGCAATGTCATAGCTTACATGGGTCTCGTTCCATCCCTTTTTAACAAACTAATTTCTGCTAACGCATTGAGTAATACTTATACATCTGTTTGCTAAAGAAAATGGAGCAGATGATGATTATAGAAATAAATTGCGTTTGTGCAGTTTATTCGAAAATTACATAGTTTTTTGTCACAATTTGATTTCAATATCGTGCCGTACTTGAACAAAAATGTCTTGGTATCGATAATGGAAAAGAAGGCTATGAAATGTAATTATGTGAAAAGGTTATAAAAGAAGGATACGTACCTAGTTGGACGAGAGGGCTGGTGTGACAACCTAGTTGGCAGTAAGGCATCTCAACCTCTTATGGTAGGCTTTTCCTGACCATTAAACCGTTTCGCTTTTTCTCTTTCCAAGACGGATGCCAAAAAATCTTGTTTTATTTGCGTAATAAACACTGTCGGAAAGTGTATTTTAGGTCGTAGAACTTGCTGGTTCTTTTTCAGTTCAAATGTTTCATAACGAGCATGTGATGCGTTCGTGTTGAGCCCGAGGTGTGCCACAAAGCTATGTTGAACGTGATATTTGTTTTCTTTCCTTGCTCTGCTTGACTGACATTAGGAGAGACATGTTCAGGTAGGAATCTGTATTTTTTTTAAATTGAGTATTACACTTTGTGATATTTTAATGTGTTTGACTTCTTGAAAACGTAGTCCACTGGCTAATGCTTAATTGCTAATAAAACGTAATATTTAGAATTCCCCCCCCCCACGCACAGTGATAAATACATTTTTTAAAGCAAATGCCTTTCTACCCCTTCCTCTTTCCCTTTTTAACCACAAACCAAATGCATGCAGAAATGTAATTTATTTATTCAGATTTGAAGACCGCGCGTCAGCCCGGGGGCATCGTGGCACTTGTTACAGATATATCTTTGTTGCATATATTACAATATTGACATAAAATATTGTAAATATTTTGTCCGGTCCCATTTCCTCTATGTTTGTAGGACATATATGCTTGTGGGGCATTCTGACCTATGGAGTCGAGAACAGAGCATTGTTTCCCCAACATCTTTAGTCCCTCTTGTTTTGAGTAAATCTGGACAAATGTGTGGGCTTGGCTGGCCCCCACCACAGTTCTCTAATCCACAAAGTTGGTACTGGATGCGTGTGGCACTGCAGGCTTGATTCCAGTAATTATTTTTTAATATTTATATATTTTTAACCTTTTTGCCTTTTATTTTTCACTCCCCTTTCTCCTGCGTGTTTATTCTTTCCTCCGCTTATGCCAGGGATAAAGAGGTTTGTGTGTGTTTTGTCCTGTGGCTGACATTTTGTAGTGTCGGGTCCATAAACTCTCTGGAGTGGCTGGGGCTCAATAACCATTGGAATGGGTGCTTGTGCTCTGGCGCTTGCTTGGAACATTAGGTCAGCAGCTACTGCACTAGGGGATCGTTGGTTGCTTCACTCCTTTCTACTTCAAAGAATTAATTGACGAGAAGATATCGGAGAAGGTGAGTTCTTTCTCAGGTCACCTCTGGCTGATGACTTCTTTTTCAGGTCTTCTAGTTCCAAGGCTCCTCATCACGATGTTAATACCAGGCGTTGGCTAGAGGTTCACAGTTTCAGGGCTAAACACTAAACTGGCTTAGCTGAGGATCACTCTTCAGGCTAACACTATTCACCGGCCTGTTGAGCTTAAACGATCAGGGGCTAAAACGAACTTTTCTAAGGATCACACCTCCTTTGGTGCCTCTTTCTCCTCCAACTCCTCTTCTGCACCAAACTGCTAGCCGACCCCGATGGGGTACTCGTTGCTGAATGAGGTTTGGTCCAACCTGCCGCGCAGGAGCGGAAAGATGACAATGCAGATGACAAGAGTGAATGAGAAATGGTATCTCTTTTGCAGATACCCCTGTTCCCCGCACTTCTTGTTACTGTATATAGCAGTCGGTAGATTAAGCCAAGATAAAGAACATTACAGGCCATTAGCGAGTAATCTCTTGTTTATGCTTAAGTAGAAGTAGTTCAGTACGTAAATTAGCTTCAAACATCAGACTTGTTTGTCAGTACAATTCCGAATGAGATAAATCGGAGGACATTCATTAATAAATTAATAGAATTTAGAAAAGCATTCAGCTCTACGGGTTTCGGGGGGGGGGTTAATTTCCCATCATGAGTAATTTCTTGGATCTGTTAAAAGCACATAAAGTTATGTATAATAAAATTGTAGCAGCGTATGTTTGGATATAAAGAGTTCAGCGATAATTCCGAAAAATAAGGATTAATAAAAAGGTACTGAACTAGATACAGTAACAAAAAAAACCTCATGATAGTTAATATGGATCCACTGATCTCAAGAGATGTTAAATACATTAAAGAAAACCAATGCCTCACGCCAACATTGAAAGTTCTTCCATAATGAATACATAATTAATAAAGGAAACATGGAGTTACCTATCAATACCTTGATGCCCAAACTAAGAGAAATTGAGGTGACCTGAAAATAATAACCTAAATATAAATGCAATGTAGATTAAAGCATTTAAGTGAAACTGAATAACAGAAAAAGATGGAAACAGAGCTTTACCTCCATAAAATAGTAAGATATGTTTGTAAGGTTTCTCAGGAATTCCTTGATCTCTGGAAATATGAGGGAAAACTATAATTCAAAAATCCAGAGTCAATTGATTATAATATTTAATGGTGAAATGATGTGTAAATATTCTCCCAAGAGAGTATAAGGCGCTGTAGCAGTAGGATACAACTAGCGCTTGTGCATGTGATATTAACTGTTATTTTCAAAATGGTGGGATTGCGCATGCGGTGTGATAACGTCATCATGTGGAGCTCATAATATAGTCCAATGAAAGTGGACTAATGTAACATAGACATGGTGATATATATCGAACCTACTGTGCGGGCAAATTAAAGTGATATCGTTGTATGTGTAATGTGTTCTCAACAATTAAGGGAGAGCGGTTTATGATCATTGCATCTAAATGCATTTGCATTGAATTATTTCCATCTAAAAAATTAGCATTCAATGCATCGTTTTTGTGGGGACCCCCTAAACCCCTGTTTTTTTACCCTTTAAAATCCTCCTGAACAAAAATGAACCCTTTACGCCCCCTTAAACATGCATTCGATGCACATTTTTTTAGATGGAAAATATTCGATGGAATGGCATTAGATGCAGGACCAGATACCAGCGAGAGCATATGTGTAGTAAATATATAGTATCATACACTGGAAAGTGGCAAGTCAATACATTAAAAAAAAATTGGCTAAAGGATAAAACGGAGTAGAGCTACTTTTATTGCAGATAAGATTTTGAAAAGTAATCTATATGAAAATGGAGTAAAATGTCGTACACAAATCTATAACTTAAGAAAATAAGAGAATGGGCGTGAAGGCCGAAATGTTATCATTTATACTCACGATCTAGTAGATCATAAGTAATGGTAATACAGCAAGTCACTGTTCTATCTCTTACATGAGACGTTGATAAATCTTTGTGACAAGAGCAATAGACTCATACTATAACTTATAAATATATTTTTGAATCATAGTTGAAATCTTCGTTCATCCCTCTAGGGTGTAGGCAGCCCAATACAATTCTTGTTGTGCTAAGCTCTTCTGAAAGTTACCTCCCTCTGAGCATTTTCTACCAATTCATGAATCGCAAATCTCATTTGTGAGATATTGTGTCCAATTTCAATAGTATCGCTTGAGGGGAGATTTAAGGATTCTAGTTCTCATATTTGTTTTATGCTCAGTCCATCTCTCGCGTGCTTGTCACAATGTTTGACCAACATAGAAAATGTCCACATGGGCATCCAATACCATACACAAGCGGGCAAAATGTGCACTTGCCTCTGGCTAGTAAGACATGACATGGTGTGCTGTGTGTATGTACAGAATTGAGATGATGGGTGATTTAAAAAAAAATGTATTGTTTTTACGGCTGACTAGTAGCTTAAACATACTTCATTTTGAATGTTACATGTAGCAAAGTTACGTAGTTTGATTTTGTGATCCGAGTAAGGGTGTGATATAGAGTAGTCCCCCATAACATTGTTGCTGCAGTTAAAATTTGAAGCACGCAAATGTGCGTGTCTTGGGGTTTCGTAGTGTGAGTTGCTTGGCAGGAGACGTTTTAATCAAAAATGTTTTAATCTAAAATATTTTAATCAAAGTGTTTCTAAAGGTATGTCCACATTTCTATGGCCATCCGTGGTGTTGAGAACACCTATACGAGATGTGTATCAAAATGGAGAAACTTCAATTCTTTTCTTGATGATTCCCATTGGAACATGTGGGATCTGTATCAATTGGGTAGATATTTGTCTATAGTACTTTTTCAAATATTTAATCTCACTAAATTAGAAACTCTGGTATTTTTACCCACTTGTTCTGGGTAGCGCCTAACTTTGAAATGTTGCTCTAGTTTGTCACATTCCATTTCAAAGGTAGTAGGATTTCAAATGGTACTCTTTACTCTCACAAATTGACTTAGAACAATGGATCTTGGATGGAAGATGTAGTGAAGTTTATTATTCACATCAGTAGATTTCCTGTAAATGGATATGTTACCTTGTGATGTGTTAATCACAACATTTAGAAAATGTATAGTGAGATTGCTCATCTCCAAGGCAAATTTGATTCTAGTATGAACTGTGCTCAAATATCCCAAAACATCCTCTACTGCCTGTGAACCATTCCACAGACCAGAAATGTCATCACAATCTATGTAAGCCATGTGGATTAATTGGTTGTCATGATATTGATGGGTAACTCGCATTTTCCTTTTTATTAATCATTTAATTTATTATGGGAGAACTTTCACTCTTGTTCACTGATCATGATGAGAGTGAAGGCATGCCATCTTGTGAACGGACCCCACCTTGACCGGGTTCTGACTTGTTTTAGAAAGTCCTCTGATAGAAATACTGAGATGGAGCCAGGAGTTCCTCCAGAGGCCTTGTCTAGAAGAGAGGACAGGCATCTCCATAGAAGTTGAACAATTTTATTAAGCTTTCTGTACTTGGAAAGTAAGTTCAAAGAAATGCAAAGCATTGACAATGCCAACAGCTGAGGTTTGGGAAAGACAAATACCTAGCACTTGTATACAAGCCAAAAAAGTTGGCTTTGCCAATGCTTGTTTTTAACCAGCCTTCAGTGAAGGACGTGCCTAGTGCTTATAGAGTGACCTGGTTAAGGCACTTCTATTACGCTAGTAGCACGTTTACAACTCCAATTAGTGATTAGCTCTCAGAAGACTGCTTTGAAAAAACACTGGTGGGCACTTTGAGTGCAATGTTTGCTGGTAAGCCTTGAATAAAGCGAGCTCAGAGTTCCCAGGAGGAGATGTTTTAAGTGTGGAGGGGCAAGAACTGGGTGGGGACGGCCATAGGGATTAGCAAGGCCATGGGCAGTCACTGGGTGGTTAAATAACCAAACGCCTAAGCTTTGTGTTCCTCCTCATAATATGCCATTTCTCCCTATCTGTACTCTTATGCAGTAGGTTCAGCTTATGGGTGGCGCTAAAGAGCCACCTAATAGCTCAACTAAAAATTGACACAGAATACCTATTTCTAGCCTCGAAACGGGTATTCATGACTTTGCGCCCATAACCCTTCTGCTCTGTAGTGACTGCAGCTTCTCCTTCCTTTTATTTTTATTTTTTTTACAAACCCTCTTCATACTCGTATGAGACTGCCATTCTGTGTAAAGAAGACTAGGTACTGGAAGCAGTTTGGAAGACTGCAGGTGCCCATCTGGCTGTGATGAATTGGAAATTATTTTCATGTTTAGCAAATTAGAAAATGACTTTCAGGCAGTCTAGCTGGAACAATAAATCGCAGTTCATGAAAACGGTGGGTATCTCCCAAAGAATGGGTTATTTGGCCCTGTTCGTTCTCGGCACAGGGTCTCCCAGACCTTCATGTCAAATTAACATGTATGGCGGCACACTGCTGCTTTGCCAGGAAGCCGCACGTGTTGTGCTGCGAGTAACATTCCTAAAACAGAGTTCCCCCATTCAAAATATATAAATGAGCAGTGTCCGAAGATTAACCTATGGTGTCTTCTCTACCAAGGTCAGAGCAGATATCGGAACATATGCAACCCTGTTGATTGGCTTGAATCATGCAGGCACCTGACGAAGAAAAATATAATTTTGACTCTACTTTAAGGGGACATTTGTTTGACAGATATTACATGCAGGGCGAAGGCACATGAACCATCGCCAACACGACTCTTGATACTGAACTCTTTCCCCCCCCCACACCCTCCCATCTGATTTCGGCACAGCTATGCACTTTCAATTAAACCTACAATCCCACCAGAGCTCTGCAGCTAGGTCAACTTGCGCCACATGCTGCAGGGTTTACAATTAAGATTCAATGAGCAGGAGGTAAAACCAGCTTATGGGGGTGTAGGGCATCACCCGCCAGTCAAGAGCTAGAGCTATAGAACCAGGAGCAGGGACACCGCGTACTGCAAACCTAACCTTCACATGAGATGCATGCTTTACCCATGTGGCCTATATGTTTCAATGTGTCCTAATTAATATTCTCAAACACTCAACGTTAATGTCACGGATGCATGTTTGTTTAGGCACTAGTTGGCCTGGGAGCAAAAAGTAGCTTCTGGGAGCTGTTGGTTCTAACCAGGCTCTCCTTGGCTAGAAGCAGAAGCTAAATAGTTCCCATCAATTTTGAACCCTGGTGCTGGAAATTAGTAATGTGTGCAGGTACGCATATACCGAGGCCTGCGCTGCTGTTGGCGTGTGGTACATTCGCGCTTCTCTGTGCCAAAACGGAACTCCATCTCATTAGCAAGCATATATCCAATTTGAAGAACTGGACTGCGCCAGTGAAATAAGTAAGCAAAGCCATTTTAAAATCATACTTAATTTTCATAGTTCGTTTCTTCCCGTCAGTTTTCACATATTCATAATTTGCAATTTAACCTTATCCTGACTCCTATTTCAATCTACTTTCACAATTCTCCCCCATTTGAGAACAATACTACTACCGGTCTCGCAAACCTACATTTTGAGTGAACCAACAAGGCAAACCAACGTCCTGACCAAACAGCCTTTCTGTAGTTTTCATCAAAAACGGCTTTTCATGCACCTTCAATGCATAAGCAGTTTACTGCTCTAGACATTACAATGCACATCTGACCAACACGTATAACATGGTGAATCCCAAAAGAACTGCAAACATTGGCAGCATCCTGTCTAATATGGAAGCTCCTAGCGAACCAATTGAACTGGTTAGCCTGGTCCATAGGATCCATCTAGTATATGTATTTTCTCAGTGCAGTATGGCCATAGACTTTCTAATGTGAGTAATGTCTGAGATATCTCCATAATTTAGGATGCATGTATAGCCTTCTGAACCCACAAGAGTGCAAACACCTCCCTTGGAAGCCATTGTCTATGGCCATTCGGTTTTTCAGTGCCATGGTGTGTATAGTCTTTTGTTCATGAGTGATCAGTAAAGGGGGAGTTGTCATTTGCCACTCTCTCCAGCAACATAGTCTGTTTCAGGATTTCATCACCATTGTGTTTGACACCTTCTGAAAGCATTATGCATTCTATGCCGTAATTGAAAGTTTCCCAAGCTAATTCTCTTCTTCCTTGGCGAGGATGGTAGCTCAGTGTCTAATAGCAGGTAGAAAATACCCCATATAACAACTACCACTCCAATCCATGGGTAGCCAGCTATAGGCATTTGTTCCACAGACAAAGTAGGTAGGATAGGATATTCTAAAAATTAAGTTTGGATCTGTTTGTAAATCATAATTTGATTATTCAAAACTACCTAATTGGGACAGGGGGCTTTGTTGAGGGGGATATAGAGAATAACGTATGTATTAAAAGGTAGCAACTCAGGAGCAGTCGCCCCTGATGGGCTGCCTTATTTTATCTTGGAGGGTCACCCCTCGTTATGGGCTGAATAATCCCGCCCATTGTTCCTGCAACCATGCATTAACAATAGACTTCCGACTTTTGGCACACAGTTATTTGCTTCTGATCTTTAAAAGGTGGTTGTCTGAAACCCCAGAACTATAGACCGATTGCCCTACGTGGCCTAAATGTTTTATTTAAATTTTAATGTGATTAGCATATACATAGCTTTACACATAAAAGAACAATTCTTCAATACTACATTACATTCTCAATACATATACAAACATTTCTTCCCTTCAAACCAAACTCATTCGCATACCCATTACATAAAATATTACCTATAAACATACCCCTAACCTTTCTAAAATACATTCTATATTCCAATTGTTAACTGGCTCTATCTGCTTCCAAATGTTATACAATGCAATATACACTGATGCCTTCTCACTATTTAAGCAATAGGGCCATAATTCGTCACTTTTTATGCTATCGTAGTTTTCGACAAACCCTCCCAGCTGCGTCACATAAAGGGGTCCCTTTTCCCTGCATTTCATTAGAATGTGTCTAACCGATTTCATCATTGTACTTTAAAGATTCGACACGTTTTCTCTGAATCTTCACCCGCTCGATAAATGCTACTATAGATCATACCTGTATAAAGGTGGGTGAACATTAGCACTTGCCACTGTAAGCTGTGGATATTGGTAGGGGCATGGACCAAAGAGAGTTGTGAATGTAGGCAGACGCTGCCCCTGGACATAAGTGCAAGCGTTAGCATTGTGACACACCAAAGGGGGTAGGAGCGGTAACGTGAATGAGCAACCAAATAAGATGATAAATAACGGGCTGACCTCAGCACATGTAGGGAGTAAATCCAGGCATACAGATGTCGCCCTCCTAGTAGATTAGGAATGCTTTCTGGGCTGGACTGTAAGGGACACACAAACACCTGCCGCCCGTATACAAACGGGGACCACGTAGGCGGCCGGTTGCCCAACGTGGGCAAGGTTATGCATAAGAACGGATGCCATATTGGAAATGGAGCGTGAATGTAGTAAGCCCCTGAGTTGGACATGGATATGGAGACGCCCACACACCCCCACCTGATTAGAAATACGGAAATTTGCTGCCTCATTTCAAGACAGGAATGCCAACTAACCAACCCACTAACAACTTCACCCTCTCCATTCTAACCAAACAACCACAAACTTCACCACACTGCAACAACAAAACAAAGCACAGATAGACCCGTACAACAGCACACCACGTCTCCCGACAGTATAACGCCCCGAACCCAGCCAACGGAATTCCAGGCTGAGGCCCACCAATAGCACATCACTGCCCTCTTGCACTTCTCCAGCTCATCCTCACTAACACCCCCCTCAACTCCTCCTTTCTTTCAGGAGCGCCAGGGGACCACTCCAGTGGTGATGGTGCGCAGTACAAATATATTTTAACATTAACAAGCAGGGATTCCCATTTCTTTCACCATAAGTACTGGAAGTCTTTTTGCACGCAAACTCAGTGTAAATCTTCGATGGTTAGGATTAGGGCAAATGAGCAAATAATTCAGTGGCATTTGGAATTTATAAAGCACCTCAGCGATTGGGCTGTAAAGCTTCAGTGTGGCCATAATTATTGGCCCAATCCCATTTTTCCACCTTCTGCACAAATTGCTTCTCTAACTTTAGGTACCCTAGCAATCCGAGTTCCCAATCAGGGCACCATTCTATCTGTTTGAAGGTCTCACATAACAACAGTAGGTAACCATCCACAGGATCATTTGCGTATGAATTGCCCAATAGCTCCAAAAGTAAAGACATTTGGGGGAGGTCATAGCTCCAATAAAATAAACACCTCTTCGCTTTAAGTGCCATTGCAGGTAAGGACGTCAATCCTAACTCCAGTCGCAGTAGCTCAACTGGCACACTGTCATACCAAGCATACCATGCCGATAGCTACTCTCTGACTTTAAGCCACGTAAGATCCCACATAGTTAGTGCCTCTAGGCCTTATAACATGAACAGCACAGAAGCATTGTTTATATAATGTTAGGATACCCACAAGGCTAAAATCGGATGTTTCCAACACACATGTCTTAATAAGGGATGTTAAGATCACTGGCATCCTCCTTTTTGGTTAATATTTCTGTGCAGTCACCTTTCACATTCAGTACAAGACCCAATATTTATATTGAGTCGCATACTCTACTACCCAGTTTCCTCCTAACTAATTCAGGGTTAATGCTTTTGTATCGTCTTGGTCTTTCCTAGATTAACCACTAGATTATTCTGCTTCGCATATTCAAACAAGCCCTATAATAATCTTTTCGCCCCACCAAATGTGTGGTGAAAGATTACTAAGTCGTCTCTATAAATAAGACCACATACTTTTGAGGTTCGAAATTTGGGGGAACAATTAAACATTTTACTCAATTTGCTTGGCGTGTTGCCAGTACGCACCCTTGCGTTACTCCCCTATTGATAAGGGAGTCCGTAGTGACACCTCTACAATTCAACCCAACCTTAACATGCATATTCTCATGCAAGCACTTGACTGCATTCAAAATTGGTCTAGGACATCCCATAATTCAATTGTTAACGTTCGTCCGGTCTACGGTGTCTCCTGGCGCACAAAAATCTATGAGTAGTATATAGACCCGGGTTTCCCTTTTTTGTGGCCCTGGTTATCAGTTTGTCCCTTTAAGTTATGGTTTACATCTGAGCCCGGTCTGAAGCCTGTTTGGAAGCTATCCAGGATCTGCCTGGAGTCCAGCCATTTCTGAACCTTATCCAACACAAATGAAGAAACCATTTACCTGTTCTGTCGAGTAATGAAAGCAATCTGTAATTGACTGGATCTGTATGATTCCCATTTTTAAATACTGGGATTAACATTGCTTTTCTCAGAGTGGCCGGTATTGGATCCATTAGTTGACACCTTATTGAATAATAACGCTAGTATAGAGGCCCAACGCTCAGGACTTTTGTTTAACACTTCGTTGGGGAACCCGTTTGGCCCAGGGATTCTGGATTTTTTTTCTTTTTCTTTTTCTCTATATCCTCTCTTTCAATTCTGATACCACACCTCTGCACTCGTGTTCAAAAAGCTCTTTACACTCTGCAGATACACAACCATATTTGTGTGCTCTTTCCATTGAGTAGCACTAATGGGGTTTACTACTAAGTTTGCTTTGTCAGTTCTTTTTTCCAAAAATGTCTGCCTCCCTTGTTTTAGATGATTTGGAACAGTGGATAATCAAAACTAATGAGTTCAGAAGCAACTTGGCAACATTGAATGGTTTTATACTAAAACTGTTGTTGAACCAGTCAACAAGTGGTGTGCTGGTTATTCGAACCTCAGTGCAGCTTTTCATGGCATTTGCAGGCAAAAGCTGTGGAATAAAACTATGGAATGCTGTTATCCCTCGACAGCTATTAAAAATAATTCTCCAGCTGCACACTTATACAGGCATGCTCCAGGAAAATGAGCACCTGCTGAATTAGCTTAAAGCTTTAGCTTAAAGCAAGGTTGCGCTCTTGCTTCCTGCCTATTTAATATATACAGGACAATATCTGGAATCAGTGTCTGAGATAAGATACTTAGGAGTGGGATTTAACATCTCGAAAGTGGAAACAAACTGGGTAGACGTTTTGTTCACAAAAGTTACGAATCTGGTAGATTTGGAAAATTCTCCTTGACGCCAGTCAAAATGTTCTATGTTCCGAAAGTGATACCTTCACTAACGTATGGGAGTGAAGCCGGAGTGAATCTTTCTCATACAATCCGGCACAAGCTGGAAAGTAGCTTTTGGAAACCATTCTTAAGACTACCAAGAAATACGCCAATAGTGGCAATAAGATCAGAGCTTGGGTTCGAGTCCCTTGAAGCAACAATGAAATGGACATCCCTGGGACTACTGAGAAAACTTAGAGAAGACAATCCAGCTGAGGGATATAAAATACTTGCAAAGAAAGACCATGCCAAAAGTGCCACCTACCTAAATTATTAGAAAAATGAATGGTGTTGGATACTAAGGGACCTGGAATCTTCAGAGGACGAGTTGGTGACAAACCCCAATGGAGTAAAAGAAAAACTTTAAAGAAAATACTGGATTTTAACCAGAGAATCAAAAATGAAGTTGAAAAATATAGGGAATGTCCAACGAACATTGGAAAATAAATGTTTTACCTGATTATCTGCAAAAATTTCCTTCAAGCACCCCCAGAGGCAAATTAATGAAAATTCACCTAGGAGTTTATCCGACTAATGAAGTTAAAAACGGAACGGGAGGAAGAGGAACTAATGAAGGAAGCTGCATATTTTGTCTAGATAATAGCAGGAAACACCATTCCATCTTCTGGTGAATTGCAGAGCAATAACAAAAGAAAGAAACCAAATGTTGAGGAGCCACATGACTTCACTGAGACACAGAAGTGATGAAGAAAGCTGGGACTATTTTATAAAAGGAAACAATCACAGATTTACCTGTGCGGGAATAAACTTTTTAGAGAAAATATTGATAGACAAAGACAAAGAATCAGAAACAGACAATAAGTAAAATCGAAAGAGGAAGGAGAAAGAGGGAGAAAATGGAACATTTTAAGCTGAAAGAAAAGGAGATTGACAAGAAAAGGAAAAGAAAGTGTAATATAAGTTTGGTTCTGTAAACTAAATTGTGCACTATAAAATAAAATAAAAAATGTAATGTATACATCTCTGACCTTGAGTAAATAAGCATGGTATTAGCCTTTTCCCCTATCCCAAGATTGGCTTATTAACATAGTATGGATTGTATTTGCTGATGACATTGTTCTGTTGTGCATTAAATGCATAAGTACACTTTGGCCAATCACTTACAAATTAATGCATGCAAAATCGCTATTCTGATCTTTAAAAATAAAAGTATGCAAGGATAATTGGTGTATTGCCGAAAGACGATTTCTTGTAGCTTATTATTTAATGTTCATGGGGCATCCTATTTATGTTAAAATAGGCAGCAAATTACATTTTGAGAGGGTCTGAATAAAGCTAATCTCCCTGACTGCCCCGATGAAGAACGTTTGATTCCATTACTGAACCTATACAATCTCTTAAGTGGTACCCATTATTACATATGGACTGAAAGTGGTTGATCCCTCTACAAGAAAAGGATTGAAATATCTAAGAGGGGTATATTTGCAAAAAAGTTACATCCTCCCACCAACCGAGTTTACCAGTGGTCTTAATTATATAAGAATTAGGGTTGCAATCTTTCAGGCCGATTCATGTAATTCCTCACAAAAGTGTCGCACGCGGCTGGCGCACAGCGTGCCCGTGCGAATGTCTGCGCCAGCCGTGTGCGATAAAATCAATTTCCGCGCACAGCGTATTCATGGATTCTCGCCTCCAAAAGCAGACGTGGCACAGAGTGGCGCAGTGACACTGCAGCAGCGCCAGTTACATCCCCAAGAACGCCCTCGCGCAAGGAAAAGCCATCAAGATCGCAAAACCATCGCAAAGGGCTGCGCCAACCCTGTTCCAGTTTACCGGACTGGCAAACAGCAAACGCAAAGCGGGGAACGCGTATTACGGGTGTTTCGCGTGCGCGAGAAGTTTCACACGCGATCTGGCGTGTGCGTGTATTTCAGGGGTGCGCGAGAAGTTCCACATGCGAATGGCCTGGGCGCGTGTATTTCAGGGGCGCGCGAGAAGTTCCACACGCGATTGCCCTGGGCGTGTGTATTCCAGAGGTGCATGAGAAGTTCCACACGCGATTTGCCTGGGGGAGCGTGTGAGTGTATTCCAGGGGTGCGCGGAAAGTTTTACACGCAATTTCAGCAGGGTACGTGTATTTCAGGGGTGCCGGAGAGTCCTACATGTGATTTGGCAGTGTGGGTCCTCCCAGGTGTTCCCTGTACACCCTCCACGGCCCCTGCAGGCAGCGCACACCACAGGGGACTACCCTGCATCCCTGGTCATGTCCCGCAGGCAGCCCACCCAACATGGGCATGCCCCCCAGCAAAGGCACATATCTCCTTGCACTAATGATCACCAACTCATGTCCCCTTGCACCCCCACCCCCCAGCAGTGCAAGGGCACCCTCCACCAGGCCCCCACCCATGTCTCCCACCACCCTCACCCCCCAGCACTGTGGGGCACCTGCCAGCAGGCCCCCACCCATGTCCAACTCATGTCCCCACCACCCCCACCCCCCAGCACTGTGGGGCACCTGCCAGCAGGCCCCCATCCATGTCTCCCACCACCTCCACCCCCCAGCACTGTGGGGCACCTGCCAGCAGGCCCCCACCCATGTCTCCCACCACCCCCACCCCCCAGCACTGTGGGGCACCTGCCAGCAGGCCCCCACCCATGTCCAACTCATGTTCCCACCACCCCCACCCCCCAGCACTGTGGGGCACCTGCCAGCAGGCCCCCACCCTTGTCCAACTCATGTTCCCCACCACCCCCACCCCCCAGCAGTGCAGGGGCACCCTCCACCAGGCCCCTACCCATGTCTCCCACCACCCCCACCCCCCAGCAGTGCAGGGGCACCCTCCACCAGGCCCCCACCCCTTTCTCCCACCACCCTCACCCCCCAGCACTGTGGGGCACCTGCCAGCAGGCCCCAACTCATGTTCCCCAGCCAACATGTCATCACAATCTAGATCCCTGGTCCCTATGGTCAGCCTCCAAATGCAAAACACCCACCCGAGTATTGCATCCACCCACTCAGAAATGGTAATTACATGACAGAACACCAATTGCAAGTTTCGAAACAAACACATGTCCCTCACATACACCCAATGGGTGTCAGTGAATCTCAAAACCCATATCATGATATGCATGAAACCAATGAGATGATACTACACGTTGAAGTTCGATAAAAAAATATGTATTAAAGGAAACATAAATAGATTCAAAAATAAAGAAACAGAAATGGGAATGCAAAAAAGAAAAGAAGCATGTCCGTGAAAAAAAGCAAAACCAAAAATCGTAATCCAAAGTAATGGTGTCCAAAGTTACTGTCCACAAAAGCAAATCCAATGGGAAATAATAATAGAAAGCCATTGCTCCATGGGTAAGTTGTGAAAGAAAAATTAAATCCAACAGTGAACTATGTACAGACGAACAAGCCAGGGTCCATTATCCCAACAAAAGAAATGAAACCTATCTAACAACACTAACTAATAAAATAAACTAAATACAAAAATGTGGCCAATGTCCAAAAGGTCCAAAATAAATCAAAAAACAAAGGAAACCTAACACTACCTACATAACTATGTACAAGGGCAGCGGGCTAGTCTGACGGCTCACTGTTGGATGTCCCGGCCCAGTGCATCATCGAACTCCTGCTCAATGTCCCGGAGGCGGTCCTCCTCCATGGCCCCGAGGGTCTGCAGGGCCGTCAACGTGTCCACCTCCAACCCCCTGCGGATTGCCTCGAGGCACTCGGCCCGCCTCAGGGCCCTCCGCATGGAGTTATCCGCCCTGACCATTGTGAGCCGTGCCTCTTCTGCCCGCTGCCGCTCCGCATCTATGGCGTGGCCAAACCGCTGCCACACGGAAGACACTCTCTGTCCTGGGTCCTCCTGCCCTCCGGCCGATGCCTGCCCCTCCGATGTTGAAGGCCCCGAGCCTTCATGGCTCCCACCACATTGCTGCTGCTGCTGCTGTGCCTCTGCCCGTGCACTGCCTCCTGCTGCCTGCACATCCTCCGCCGGCTGGGGTGCAGTCGTTGATGTGGCCACCCCTGCTGGACGTCCGACTCCCGACTGTGGCAGGGATGCCTCCTCCACCAGCCTGGCCGCACCGTCAGAGGCAGCTCCACAGGGCACCCAGGTGACTGATGGGTGGGAAGATGGCACGGAGGACGACTGGCGCGTAGGGGGTTCAGTTGAGGAGGGGGTCGTAACAAGCCCCATCAAACGGAGGAATCCGGCCTGGGTGACCTGTCCCAGCAGGCTGACGTGGTCAACGAGCCATTCGAGATGACGTGCAGTTTCCTCATGAAAAGACTGCAGGTCACCTCGCATGGCCCGTTGACGCAACGCCACACCAGTCAGGACAGGCTCAACCCGGACCCGGATAGCCACGTCCGCAGGCAGAGGAAGGCCAGTTGTCGTTTGCTCATCCCCTGCTTGAAAACGGGTCTGGACGTAGGCATCCCTGCTGGTGCAAGATGATGCAGGGACAGGGACAGGATCAGGGACAGGATTGCACACAGGCACCTCCGCGGCGGCCTGTGCTGCCTCCTGTCCCTGGTCCTGCACTGCACCACTAGCACCAGTGGGATCCCCACCTCCAGACCCCGTCTGTTGCTTGCACGGCCTCCTCCTCCACCAAACCCCCCACCAACCTGGATGACTCCGTGCCATCTTCCCCCGTTGGGCCCTGTGGGGCCCCAGCTGCCCCTTCTGCTGCCGAGGAGTCCAACTCCAACCTCCGCCTCTTGGACCTCACCCTGGCAGCTGCGGCCTGGGACGCGGCACCAGACTCCTCACTCCCCGACGAGATGGCAACATGGGAGGGGAGCCGGGCCTTGCGTCTCCGGCTGGCGGTGGGATCCCCGCCGCTGTGCTCCACAGCACCTTCTCCGCCCTCTTCATCAGTTGACGCTGCAGACAGGGAGAAATAAAACACAGGCATCAGGGCACTGTACAATGGACACATACACACATGACAGTTGTACATGAGTGGCATTGGCAAACCTCAGACATGCCATCACAATCCCCAACACACGTCATTTCAACTCGCACACATGAGCCATACCACAGCCATATTGCAACTGCCAGCACCATCCATACCCATACAACAGCATGAGCAGGCAAAGCTGAGCCAGACATCACATGCAACACAGGAAGTGCACCACACATGTACACGCACCACCACCTCTGCCAAGTGTCGCAGTGTTCAGATGGGCATCCATGTCACATCTGCCAATCAGGCTTCCACATCCCGCTGTCGCATGCATCCATGTTGCATCACTGTTGCACCCTTGTCAAATACACACATGTACATGTACACAGTGCTGATACATGCAGCTGAAAACAACATACATGCGTGACATCACGGACATGTCTACTTACATACACATTCATCCAAACATGTGTGCCCACACAACTGCATTTGGCATGCAAGCCTACACACACAAGCACCATCCATGTCTCCCACATTACAGCCCTCGCATGTGTTAGCACCACGGCCCTGTACACCCCCACCCATACTCGACCCCATACAAACAGATGTGCAACCTGCACGCTACTGAAACATCACCACACGCACAGCTCACAATCAGGATGCATGTACACTTACCGCTCGACTCCAGACGGGTCTGCCTCTCAAGGACCTGGACGTGGAGCGCTGGGGATATGCGTTCCAGGACCCTCCTCTGATCTTCTGACAAGTGGCCCCGGCGCCCCTTGGCATCCGCTGCCTTCAAGAGGCGCCGGGCCTTGTTCAGGGTCCTGGACCTGAAGTCCTCCCAGCGCTTCTTGACATGTTGGAAGTCGCGGACTGCCACCCCCTCCGCGTTGATGGCAGTCAAGATGTCAGTCCAGATCCGAGTCCGTCCTTCCTTGTCGGTGCGGGAACTTCCGAAGAGGGCATCATACTGCCCCAGGACTTGCTCCACCAGGACACCAACTTCGGTGGCACTGAAGCTGGTGCCCCTCTGCCTCTCTGGCCGGGGGTTGTCAGTGGTCTCAGATGGTGTTTGCCCCGACATGACAACCCCAGAGGCAGGAGTGGGTGGGCAACTGGGTCCTGGGGCTGGGCTGTGCAGCGATGGAATCCCAGTCGGGAGTCTTCGGTTCCAGCAGGGGTGGTCACAGAAACGGCACCCCTGGCTGATGTGCAGGCAGCAAATGGCAGGGCACGTGGGCAGCAAGCAGTCGGGCAGCAGCAGATGGCAGGTGGGAGCGTGCTCGGGGCTCTGGGGGGCAGTAGTTCGGCCTTCTGGGCAGGAGCTTGGTCTTCCGTGTGCTTACGCATGGCCAGCTTGATACGGAGTGATTTGGCACGTGAAAATTCTGCATGTCGGCTTGTAATTCGAGGAAAGGCCCATAGCGCGTAAGCACGCATACGCGATTCCATTGGACCAAAGGCCCTTAGCGCGTATGCGCGTCTGTGACGTATCACGCACGGGCGTTGATTTTCGTGGGGTGCGGTGCGTGTGTTTTGCAGGCGTTGGGGTTCACACGCTATCACTTCACAGCGGGTGGGTGTTGGCTACGCGTTCTTCTACACGCAAGGCAGACGGGTGAGTGGTACCCTGCTCCCCCAGGCCCGATCGCGTGTGAAACCACCCGCAAGCCCCAGAAATACACGTACCCCGCTCCCCCAGGCCTGATTGCTTGTAAAACCAGCCGCGAGCCCCTGAAATACACGCGCCCAGGCCAACCGCGTGTGGAACTTCTCGCGCACCCCTGAAATACACGCACACGCTCCCCCAGGCCCAATCGCGTGTGAAACCTCTCGCGCACCCCTGGAATACACGCACACGCGCCCCCAGGCCCAATCGCGTGTGAAACCTCTCGCGCACCTCTGGAATACACGCACACGCGCCCCCAGGCCCGCTCGCGTGTGGGCCTTCTCGCGCGTGTAGTACTTTGGCGCACATTTTTTTCCTGCGCAGGGACGCTACCGCCTGCTTTCGTGTGGCGGACATTTATGGGCCTGTGCGCGTCTTTGGCCGTGCGCTGTTTTTCCCTATTCGATTCCATGAATACGTGTTGTAGGCGAGCGTGTGGGCGTTCTGCGCACTTGCCTCCTGTACTTCCCCCGTGATGCCCACATTTTCACGAGTTGTTCCCCATTCTGCGTGTGACGCCCCGTGTTACGCCTACTTTTGTTATGTGCGCCGCGCTATGTGCGAATTCGCTGTGGCCTTATCGCACGGCGTTCGATGACCTGTGCGCCAGCGTGCGCCGCGCACTTTTTCAGCGCACATCCCACATTTTGCGCGTGCAAGGACTTTCATGAATTGATGTGCGATGTTTTCTGTGCGATAATCGCACTTGCACTGCGATTTTCGCTATTTCACTGCGAATCGCACGTTTTCGCACGCGTGCGCCGTTTTTTCGGGGCACATTAATTCCATGAATCGGCCTGTTTATATTTGAAGGCCAGGGCAAAAACATGAATACTGCAGGGTGTGAAATTTGCACTCTCCACTAGCCATTTGCTACTTCTATTTAACTCTTGACAAGTAAGAAATGGTTTGCTGTGTGTATGTATGCTATTGAGGTGGGGAGTGACTTTTATATGGCTGTCTATTAGTTGGATCTGGAATGTTTGCCCCTTGATATTGTAGAAGATGCTATCTCCTATTTGAATGCTCCTTGTATGGATTCATAAAGCAGAATAGTAAGTTGTAAATCGCATGCAATTAGGAATTTTGTGCAGGAATGCATGGGGTACTTGAATGTTTAGTTGACAATCCGGATAAAATGAAATGTGAAGTTACAGGAGTGGATATGTAGCTCTAAGTAAATATGTATTATTCAAGGAGTACAATAATATTTTTAGGCAATAAAATGTGCTGCCCAAATACCTTGAAATATTCCCAGATGATAAAAAGAAGGCTGTATGCACAATGGATGTAAGGAGGTGTCCTAGAGTAATAGAGCAATCTGAAATGTTCTAGGCTATGTAAGGTAACCATGGCAATGGTAACCGTAACCGTTTAACCGTTCTCTATGCATTGTAAAAACAAAAAAAAATGCAGTTAAGGAGGTTATCTAAATGTCTCTACGTCATTTCAAATCATGTATGGTACCGGTTGTTGAATGGCAGTCAAGGGTCAATGGTTATCGCAGTCATTCATTTTGTATCCCAACTGTACAAACTTCTTGATGAAAGATGTATTATTATACCTTTTTAATGCTTGATAGGATATGGCATTTATAACCTGCCTATACACAAGTGTTTCAAGGTGCGACGCGGCAAGGGAGGGGGAACAGAGGGAAGACGGAGACAACGATCCTACTAGGCCGACTGTCATTCAGATCGCGCAGGGGAAGGGATAAGGGGAAAAGTGCGGGGTGGGTGGGGCCTGGGGACAGTGCAGTACATGGGATAAATGGAATAAATAAACGATGACGGCCAGCTGGTGGCAAGTGCAAGGTAAGTGCAGACATCTGGTGTTAAGTGCTTGTGGGGGACTGTAGGGATACAGAAAACCATCACCCAAGTGTGGGGGTTGCCTGGGAGGCAGTGCAGGAGTGCAACTGGTGGAGGAGGGGACCTGGGCAAGAGATCACAGGGTGGCCAGGTAACCATTGCAGGTTCAGGCAGGAGTTCAGCAGGGGAGAGGAGGAGAGGAAGCAGAAGCAAAGAGGACGGTTTTGAGGTGCTTCCAGAACCAGAGAGGGTTCTCCTCTAGTTTCAGGGAGGCTGTTCCAGAGGAAGGCCCCAGCCGAAGAGAGATCTACCACCAACTCGTTGTTTGGAGAAGCGACAGACCCTTAGGGAGTTGGAGACGGATGAGCGAAGCCATCGAGAAGGAAGATATTTAGGAAGAGAGAGTTGAGGTTGAGGCCCCATGCGCCAGAAGGCCTTGTGGACAATGCAGCAGGTTTTGAACTTAATCCTCGCAGCTACTGGGAGCCAGTACAGAGATTTCAGTCCTGGAGAGATAAGACCCTGGGCTTGAGGCCCAAGGCCAAGTCTTGCGGTCCGGTTTTGGATGAGTTGCAGAGAGCAGGGAGTAGAAGCAGGCAGATTTAGAAAGGGGCTGTTGCAACAGTCCAGCCTATAGATAACAAGAACCCTGGAGACAGTGAGCTTCTGGGGGAAAGAGAGGAAAGGAAGAATACCTCTGAGGAGGTGCAGCTGGTAGTGTGACTTCTTAGAGACATCAGCGATGTGAGGAGAGAAAGGGTGTGGAGTCGAAGATAACCCCAAGGTTTTTAGCCTCGCAGGTGGGAGCAGGAAGAGGACCAAGAGAGGCCAGCCAGAGAATGACAGGAAAGGAGGGGGGAGGACATGCAGATGAGGAGAATCTCAGTCTTACTGGCATTAAGGCAGAGATCGTTGGCGGCACACCACTCCTGGATAGCAGACAGACCGTCATAGATGGAGAAGAGGTGGCTGAAGGTAGCCTGAAAATGAGCTGAGTGTCATCCGCAAAGCACTGAAAGTTGGGGCAGAGAGCGGCAATGTGGTGGGCCAGAAGTGCCAGGTATTGATTGAACAGCCAGGAAGAGAGTTTCGACCCCTGGGGGAAACCACAGGTAGAGATAGAAATAGAGGAGAGGAAGGACTCAAGTTGGACCTGGAGGGTCGATCAGAGAGGAAAGAAGTCAGCCACACCAGGGCCTGACCGGTGATACCCAGGTTATCACGGAGACAGTTGAGCAGGATGGCATGGTTGACTGTGTCAAAGGCAGAAGAGAGATCAAGTAAAGCAAGTCTTCACGGATGGATAAGTGTGTCTTGTGTGTACATTTGTTGTTTTATTTTTATATTAATTGTAAGTATTAAAATTTAAATATAGACCATATATACTTAATACAAAAATACATTCTGTGGCACAACAAGAATTTATGATGTGGACCTATCAAAAGTAAACTTCTTATCAAACTGTGAAGACAAAGCCACATTGCTCTACAATATTTGATGATGTATCCGCACTGTTCTTGCCTATGTAGTGTATTATCCAGAATTTTGCCAAAAACTGAGATTGTTAGTTCTTCATGATGAAGTGGGGCCTTTGCCAGGATTCCGCATCACAGTAGTTTGCTGTTCTAACTTTTGGGATTATACTGGCAGATCGAGTTTTGTATAATTCCTGTAGTTTAGGAGACATAGGCTTGATGAAACGGGCCCCAAAACCTTTTCTCCTTGGTCATTCTTTCCGTTATTGAAGTTTCCCTTAGTCGTATGTCGCCCTCCAAAAATCTTCAGCGACTTGCACCCACAGACAAAGGACCGTTATTCACGTAGCAGAGCAGGCCTTTAGCAAGGTGATGGATGGATTGCAGCAGGTTTCTTATGACACTGATCTGTTGGAGAAAAGTTTGGAGAACCTGCAAATTCCATCGGTGAATAATGACCAACGCTGGACTCCCTTTTTTCCAGAAACGAGTCTGATTGCAAACATTTTTGCCAGAGTTGGAACACCTGAGTCATGTAGGAGATGAGTGTAGCCCAAGCAATCAAATATTCTGAATGTAGGGATAATGCCATGTTGCATGTAAAAACATGGTTTTACTTTCAATCAAAGAATGTGCATTAGGACCTTGTGACCCATGGCAGGGTGAGCTAAGAATCAACAGTGAGAGCCAAAGACTGCAGTAAAAAAATGTAGTAACTACGTTTTTTGCAACGGTTGTCAGCATATTAATTTAACTGGAAATGGTTCTTTGAGAACTGGTACTGGATGCAGTTAGCAGTTCGAAGCTCAGTCAGTTCTCAAAAAGCTTAAATACTGCAGCCTTGACGTAGGAAAAACAACCGTACAAGTGTTTAACAGCAGTTGGTCACTTGGGTCAGTCAGAGTCTGGAATAGTCACAAATATCCATACATGGAAATCAGGATAAGAAGACCAGTTACAAACAAATACAGCAGCACCGTTTTAAACAAGAAGTCCTCAATCATATATCTATGTAACCTTTCTGGATATCTCATTCACTTTTCTCACAATCGAGAGGAATTAAATTACTCAAAACGCTCTGCAAAGGGTTATGCCAATTTATTTTCAAAGTGCAGCCTAATCTCAAAACCATCTCATGTGTGGACGTAGACCTGTCCTCTCTGAAATTAGGCTATTTTCTCTTGCTCCCTTTTAAATCGGCAATTACTGATGGAGGGATCCACCACTTTCTGGACAATCTGATCCTGAAAAGATGTAACTGCTGTCTCCATCGACTGAAGGATTGGACACTGGTGTTGTAGTCATTCTAAGCGCTTCTGACAGAGGCTGGACTTGCTAGCAGTTGGGAGTTATGCGTCCATAACTGATGCCCTGACACTTCACAGCCATCTGGGTGGTGAATGTGACTTGTGGAGGACTGCACCTTCAAGGTTGCTTCACTGATTGCTCTGATGTATTCACAAGTGCACTCAGCCGTTAAAGAAAATTGCAGAGTCCGTCATCCAGCTCTGGAAGTGCTTACTTGACAAAGTTCTTTGGACCAGTGCTCTTTCACAGACTTTGGTGCTAGGTCATGTAGCACAGCCAGACTGGAAAGTGTTGCAATGTGTGGAATATTCCTCTCCTTAAACACAGATAATGACCTTGTTAGGAGGGGATGCTTTCTAGGACCACAGTTGAGCTTGATTTGTTAGCTAGGTCACTGCCAGCTGCAGCTGGGGTGCGGAAGATATCATGACTGCAGCACTTTACTATAACTGAAGCATAGGGCGGCAAAAGGGTATCTATTAAAACAGAAATATGTCCCATTAAGTATGAGTGCACTGCATCCAAAGCGCACCAAAAGCCTGCACGACGCTGTGGATGTACTTAGAATCGGTGTGAATTGTTGCAGTTTTACCCACACAGGTACACCAGCACTGGGGATTGGCACCAATTCAGCAACCTGGGCAGAACTAACATTATGCAGTTAATCTGCCTACAATACCTCATGCAGTTTACATACTGGATTACCCACTGAGACTCAACCCAAATTATTACGTAAACCAGATATGTCCACAAACTGAATCATCTGTTATACAAAGGTACATCTTTTAAACTATTGTGTGACTCCCTATCTGAAGGAGTTGAAAGCAGAGAGGCAGGATTTAAAACGGAGCATCAAGTAAATGGTGAGCTTTACTGCAGGGATGGGCAGTTTTTCATACCTTGTTAATAGGGAATTTGAAAAGTGCTTGGTCTTGCCCTTCAGAAGCAACAGTGCAGCAGTGACTGGCCGTCCCTGAACCAAAGCGTCAGCGTTTTCCAGTATCTGTCTCAGCTCATAAACGTGAGGATAACCTTGCAGACACAGGATTTTGTGCAGCACTGTAGCATGCGATAAGGTGGTGCTTGTCAACACCGTGCACTTGGTTCACTTGACAACCTGAGCAAAACATTGTTAATCATAAAACAGGGTAAAATACTTCTGACAATTAAGGACATCCTATGACCATTCTTGTTCTGATTTAGACAACCGTGGTAGGGGTTCAGGAACTGATTTTAAAGAGTGAAGTTTGAATCAAAATTGACCCCTCTTTTCCCCACTTAAACATCTGCGAGCCAAGAATCTCTTTTAAAATTTGGGAAAAGATTCTTGGGCTTTATACATAAACCTGAGTCAGCCTCGCAAAACAATACTGCAGATCTTTTATAAAGAGACTAAAAACTCTCTGGATGCACAGAACACAACCGAGATGGTAGTTGGCTTAGGGATGACAGGAAAGGCGGTTAATATTGCTGCATTGAAAGCGGAGATCTTGTACGTATCAATGAAGTATCCTTCCCAGATCTTTTGATGAGCAATATCTGGGAATTCCAAGGGTTAGCAGTAGGTAAAATGACTTACTTTTGCATGAATTCAATAACAGGCTTTGCACCTTCTTCTACTTCTCTTTAAATTGGTTACTGTGGGATGCAAGAAAGAGCTAGGCTTGGAGTAATGCACATTGGTTCAGAATTCAGCATGCATGGACCACAGTTGTGGGTGGTCCCAGTTCATAAGTCTTAGTTGCAACAAGTGAGTGTCATTTTACATCGTCTCTAATTTCGAACTTAACAGCTCTTGCAACATATGCAAAAATGCCAATTCTCTGTGTACTGCAATATCTAAATACATCAGGCATACAAATAGTGCAACCCATTTTACACCAATCCCAATAAATTCACAGGTATAGAAGGGCCCACTAGAAAACAGAGTGACAGACATAGGGTGACAAACATGGCGGGTATTGGTCAACCCTGCCCCCAATCCCTTCAGTATTTTCCATCTCGTCAGGACATGGGACATTTGGAAACGAAGGTGGAGTGCAATGCTTCGGTATCAACTGGGCATGAAACGCTTTTCGGTAACTGCACACTTAATTCAAGGAGCAGAAGCATGATGTTTCTCAATCGTGCAAGAACCTTAAATGCCTTGGCTGTCCTATTGGGTGTTAAGTGGCAGAGACATAGGAAAAGAAGATTGAAAAGGAAGGAGGGAGCTGTGTTGGTCACGCTGACTGCTGAGCCTGTAATGCAGGCATTCTGATTTACAATGCCCAAACGCTTTTATAATAATTACATTAGTCATTGAACACATTTGTAGTCTGTCTGTCCTGTAACCCTTCTCAACATATACTAGCGATTGCCTCTGAAACTAGAACCTGCTTCTTGCCCCGACCTTCTAGCACAGGCTGTAGATGCTGAATTTGTGAGCCCATTAATTTAAACTAAGTGAATGTTTCTGTCTGCTTTTTCATGAGCGCTGCACAGCGAACAGTACCTCAGTCGAGTTCTTGCCTTCCTAACCAGCGAGTACTACTTTAATTCATTTGGCAATTTTGGGCTGCATCCCCATTTTGAATACTGAAACCACAGCTTGCAGTTCTGCGATTGCCTGATCGGGATCCCTGAAAACTGATAAAAGCATTGTTTCATTGCTAATTAGTTCTTTAGTCTTGTATTAATTTATCTCTGGCCACTCCAAGGCATAAAATAAGCATTGTCGCACAGCAGTTTGCTATGCAATTCTGTCAGTTTGCTAATCGAATGGACACTTGTGTAGCAAGGATAGCTATTTAAGTTGCCCTCTTCAATGACACACAGCTCTCCCTGCATTTCTCTCTTGCACTCTGTGCTCTCTTCCCCCAATCTTCAGCAGCAGGAATCATCTCCTCCAGTGCCAAAGGAATTGGTGGGAGTGCTAGGCAATACCTTTTTTCAAATAATTGCAAATCAGAAATAATTGTGATGCTACTTTTATTAAGCTTTCTATAGTCTGTCTGGCAAAAACCAGTATGTGTCGACTTTAAATATTTTTTAAATGACAGTCATGCAATTCCATCCCTAAAATGTAGGTTGTTACATAATGCATAAAGTATTGATATTGTAAAACACTGCATCAGCTCCATGCTTTACAGTAAAGTTTAGGTTAGTGTAGCTAAATGTCATTGTGTCAACTACATTTCATTTTGTTGGGGAAGATGCATCATATTGACTTTTGAAAATGTTCATGATCAAATGCTTTTGATGGCAAACCTAGTTCTGTAACCTACAGGTTACATAAATCTTGCAACTGGTGCTCAACCCATGAGTGAATCCATAATAACCCAGTTGCTTTATACCAGCTACCCTGAAATTGAGATGACCACAAACAACAATATTCCATCTAGTTTGCCCAGTTCTCTGCCTGCTATGCAATCCACTCTGCTTAGTCCCTATCTGTACATCTACAGATCTATTACAATACCAAACACGGAGGTTAGCCTCCAGAGCTCGCTTTATGATTGATCGCATTATATATTGCCACCACAGGAGACAATCTATTTGTGTCCATTCATGAAGCTAACCTTTTACATTTTACACTCGGCTGATGCTCGCAAAGTCTTTGCGCCCACTCGCATAGTCGATTACATTTTGAAGGGCGAGTAGCATTTGCAAGAGATGTTTGAAACTTATGTAACATTTACTTTGTTTGCAGTAAAGGTCAAACAATTTCAGTGCATGGCTGGCCTGTGGGTGGCAGCAGTGTGCCAAACAAAGCAGGTTTGTAGTGAGATGCACCATTTTACACAAATCGCATTTTAAGTTTGTTGTCCTCCATTGCTATGGGTCGAGTGCATTTCTCTTAGGTTAAATAGGGAAACAAGGTTACCAGACCTGCAGGACTAGCTGAATTTAAAAAAAAATTCCGAGGCCTGGGGTACGGAAAACTGCTGTATTGTTACTCATTTCATGTTTTGGGTCCAAATAATGGCTGGTGACAATAGCAGTACAAAATGGCTTATAGAATGGGTCTGTTTGCTAATCAAAATAATTTTAATTGGCAAACCCTGCCAATCAATTTTTGAAAACTAATTTATGCCTTGCACTCTTTTTTTTTGGGACAGATTTCCAAGGCACTGCTAAGCAGTCTCTCAGTGATATCTTTCTATGCGTCCCTAAGGCGTTCTTTAAATAGCCAATTGCTTTTCTGTTTTATTAAAGTAAAAGGGGGATTGTCGAAGTCCCTCAATGACTGGTTGAGAGCAGAACATGTGGGGCTGTAATATTCAATGACCTGTAACTCTTCTCTAAACATACCACGGTTTTGATCTTAAAATGTTTGCACAATATTACATCAAATCAGTTGAACTATATGGTATGGGCACAGGGACTAATGCATTTCCTTTCCCAGATAACTGTCTCAAGGGGGAACGCTGCAGCATCAGTTCAAGGGGGTGAGCTAGGAGACTCTTCAAAGTCATAGATGCATTAGATGAATGGGACGAGACAGAGATGAGAGATTGACCATCTATTGTGCAACCTGTCAGTGACTGAAAGCAGTGGCGTTGTGGAGCCTTTGAGTGATTTGTATAGTTGTTGACTGGTTATATGCTGCAGGATGAATCTAGGCACTGAATTTGATTCTGCTCGCTGGGTGATGGCAGCAGAGTAAAGGCTGCTGCTTGTATTTGATCATGTGCACACCTGTATGTATGCACCCAACTTATTCTGTAGCCAAGCTCTAAGTTTACTTGTCCTGTTGCGCCCAGCTACCCAAGGGTTTGGTGCACATTGCCAAATAAACAAGCAAGATTTAATAGAGAAGGGTGCAACATTTTCACTCTCCACAAGCGACCGACTAGTGATATTTGACAGATGGTGATTATGAAATGGTGTAATGTTTTTATGAGTAGAATTGCAGTGGCCAGTGACTTTGTGGCAGGCTAGTAGCTCACAACTTAAATTTTCGCTCCCTGATAAGAGTCTAACATGTCCTCTGGAGTTTCTTTTGGTGGGTGTACCCCTTGGAGTAGGAGCATTGGGAAGGTGGACACCACCGTTGATGAAGCACAATATTAGAAATTGTAACAGTTGGGTATGCTTTTTGGGAGGATATCAGTTAAACACAAGGCACTTGATACTATACAAAGAAATCCCAGAAATAATTATCCAGAGAACTGCATACTCGCATATGAAGATCAAGTGGCACAGCGAGTAGAGCGCTCACTTTGACATCAGTGCAGAGCCTGCAGATGCAGGTTCGAATCCCGGCAGCGCCAAACTCAGCGTTTCATCCTTCCGAGGTCGATAAATGAGCACCACACACCGTGGGTAATAATAAGCTTCGCTCAGATACCTGAGGGTTCGTAGCGCTATATAAATGCCGAATTATTATTTAGTATTATTAAATTAGCTTAGACACTTACATTTGTTCATTAGTTTAAATCATGTGAAAGAGATTCTTAATCCAAGTCATCAAGTGGCCAGATGTTTAATGCCAATCTGGTTGAACAGACATTGTGACTTGTAGTCAGTCAGTGCATTCCGGACATTAGTCTGCCATCCAGGCAATCTGTATGTGCATCATGCTGTATCGAATCTGTGCCACTGATAAGAACATCAAACTCAACAAGGATGAAAACCTTTCTTGATTGCCTATGAATTAGGCGTGTCCAAGAGCCTCTTATCTCCACCTCGTTTGAGGCTGTGAACACAGACCCCTGGTCATCAATTATTCATGTCAAAACTCACCCTAGGCTGTGTCTTAGCGCTAAAAGACAGGCCTGCCTAGGTTAATGTGCTTATCAACATGATTAAACATATATAGCCATGAATTGTTAAGTTCTTGGACTCTGAGATACCACTCTGACGCATTTGAATTACGCTGAATTATACACTTTACACAGGAGTTATCATGTTAATGCATTTAATGTGACCCCCTATCTCTGGGGGTTCTTATTTTCATTAGACAAGCTCAAGCAAATATAACATAGCATCACACCTATGAACAAGATTGTCATGTGGGCAAAGAGCATGTTTGAATGGATAAGTAATATAAGTGGTGGTTTTAGTTTAACAGCATGTGAACCTTTGTCTCATGGAGTTACGCTACACTATATTACACGCCATCAGTCTCCATTCACCCAGCAAGCCCCCACCTGTCACTCACGTTTAGTGCCATGTGTGCTTCAAATGAAACGGTACCTTCTTGGGTTACTGAGTTCTGCTTAGTTGGGCCTGGCAGTCTCAGTCCTATCTGCTGCTGCTCTGCTCTGCACTACTCCCCAGCTCCTTCGGCTTCAATGGACTGGCAAGTCTGCTGGGCTTCCTCCTTTCCCCTTTTTGTGCTTGGGCTTTATATGTATCAAGTAACATGGTTCCCCTGCACATGTGTGTTGTCATATCAGCTATTTTGAACAGTGAGGCCTAGGGCTTAGTGTGTCACTGTGTTTGTTAAGTTGGGTCTCCTATGTAAAACTACATTAGGTGGGTTTTCGCACCTTCAGTGAGCGCCTCCACTGCACTCTGTTCGCCTTACCCTCGCTTGATGCTTCTTGTTCGTGTCTGTCAATTTCCTATTCTTGAATCTTAATCGGATATAACACTTCCCCTTGCAAGGTCAACCTGCTGCTCTCAGATAACACCTAATGGGGTGAAGTCAAGCTCACACCTAAAGGTGTGCAGTTAAAACGGGCAGTTAGCTCTCATTTGTGGTCTGCTCATCTGCCGGGACAGGAAAGCGCCACTTCCTGGACATTGGTGCTCTTGCAGAGCCTAAGAAGTTTTATTCCGCAAGTGTGCACACTAACCTTCTGTATTAAGTGTGCTGTTGGTCTGACAAACATTTTTTTGGCTATCAATGGCTGAATGCCACATGAGATATGAAAGGCTGTCTTACATTAGGCTGGGTTCATGTCAGTTCATGGACCCTTCTACAACCCCACCCTCCAAGCCATTTCTCATAGATCCAACATCTGTAGCAATGTGAAGGTATCACTAAGTCTTCTAGGAGCTGTATTTGCAAAACAGGCCACCTACATTGGTGGCATAAATAAAGCATATACATCCTAAAAATGGTGAGTAATGATTACTGCATGTTAAAGTATGAGTTGCTTGATGAATACATGAGCACCTAGAAACCTATTGTAGTTGATTTAAAAAAAATCAAATTAATGAATGCATCATATTTCGAGTTGGTGGTTATGGCCAACACATGAATACATCTGTGGACCCTGATTGTGATGCCAGCAGTGGTGGATTTTGCAGAATGTCAGAATTCTGGGTTTGCTGCTAATCTCCTTTTGATGTGCGTTGGGGAGTAAAGTGGTGAAGGACACAAAATTTGCATGTCAGATTTCTGCAAAGACATGGGCTTTGGCTCATTATGCCATGCACTGGAACCAGAGATATCCATCACTTGTCTCAACTGTGGAAGCTCACTGGGACTCTGGGCTTGAGAGTAGGCATGTTTCATCTTGTGTCTGGCTTGAAACGGGCTTTGCGACTGGAGGCTCAGATGTTTCCTTTGTTGGTGTGTTTGTCTCTCAGGAGACAACTGGACATAGTCGTTGCTTTTGTCGTTCTCTGAGCGGGTTCCTTTTCCTTGACATGCTCCCAATAGCGAACCATGGCTTTTGCGGCATAAAAGAGAAAGTCCAAGTATTCGTAGCAGTCCACAACACAAAGCACTTGGCAAATAAGTCAGTTTTTTAATGAATGTGTCCAGCGTGGTCCGCCCTTTTCGATAAGCTTTTGGGGCAGCCATTGTAACCACAAAAAAACAGTATTCATGCAAGTTACCTGTGAGCTGTCAATTCAGAGTGCATGGCCCCTTCCATTGTATCTTCGGCAGCTAGTAGAGATGCAATCTATTTGACCACTACGAGTGTGCTTCAAGATAAGCCTCTTCACTGCTGCACACTTTAAGATGCATGTTTTGCAGGCGTGCCACTCAATTTTGGAAATTCTAATGGTTGTAACCTGAGACTGGGCCAGTATGGAAATTTGAATTGTGATGTGGATTCAGAATAAGCCCACAGCACTTAAACTTTTGTACTCACAGTAAGCAGGATTGGAACCCCAATTGCAATATGACAACAGGACTCATTGAATTGCACCAGATATGAGCCATTAGATAGGCTGTGTACTTGACTGTGAAAAAATGCAATTGGTGTAACATGAAGTGTGCATTTAGTGTTACTGTCACAGGAATTCACTGGCGCAGCATGCGCGCAAACTATGCGAGTGGAGCCTTTGCATTCACGTAATGAGTACAGTGTTATTTCAGGACTTGAAGGTGACACTCATACATGTGAATACGGCACAACATAGTCTTCCCTGATCCAAGTGTCATTAACCAAGTGCACATTACCCCAGGAATGCAGTTCCTGACATACCATGGAAGCTGACGTCTGAAGGGTGATATTCAACACACCATGCAAAATCCAGTTAGTCAAGTCTGGTACCCAGGCAGATGATGCTGCAACACTCTTTGTAGGTACACTAAGCAACAAGCACGTCGAGCCTGACCTTGCCTGGCGTATGGCAACCTTGGACAAGTTAAGTGCATTTATTTGTTCTAGCTATGATGACATTACATTCCAATCTGGGACTCCTCTGCTAAGTGTCCAGAAAAATGTTTACCACAGAAAGACTTGCTTCTAATCATAGACGGGTCACTTTGAACCAATCCCACTACATCTGTAATGACGGCTCTTGGCGCATAGAAGCCCTGAAATCCTAGCCGCACTGCCTCACTTTCAGTTTGCAGGATTTGCATTATTGCTTGTGACCAAATGTAAGTTCTACCTGTTATCGACCATTGTCCCACCTCACAAGGATCTCTAGGGTCAGAGGTGGTGATCTCCCGACACGCCCACTCTGTGTGCGCGCCTCAGAACAGTAGCTAACTTCATGATAGCCGTCCAATTCTTTTCTTTATGAAATCTAGAGATTGTATTAGTTGATACTGCAAAAGCATTCCTTGGCACAGCTTACCTGTGGATATAGCTTGTGTCAGGGAAGTGTTATGGGAATTCCAAGCCCTATATGTGCCCACACTGGTTCCGGCTTTTCTTTTATTGGACTCATTTGCTTGAACCACCCATAATACAGACCTCCCAGATGCATAGGTAATATGATTGGTGTCATTTTGTTCTTTTTCTTCTCTATAGGCCGGATTCCAGAACTCGCCTTCTTCTCTCTTCCAGTAAGGGTAGAGGCTCCAGTTCCTATTACTGCAAGTGATCTGGAACTGCGTATAATAAAAAATGTTTTAAAAAAAAATACATTGAATGTGGAAATCTACAGGCCATGTCTAACGTGTGAACATCTTTGATTTGGCATATATGTTATTGATATGGATATTTTATTTCTATCGCGCTCGTACACAAGTGTTTCAGAGCGCGACAAGGCAAGGGAGGGGAGCAGGGGAGAACAAAACAGCGATCTTACTAGGCCCAGTGACATTGAGAACGTGCAAGTGCATGGGGGAGGGGGAGGGGAAAAGTGCATGGAAAGGGGAGAAGTGGAAAGTGCGAAGCAGAGGAGAAACAGATATTTAACAAATTATAAAGGCAACAAATAGTGGTAGTGCAGCCAGCAATTTGCAAGTGCTAGGTTTAAGGCAGCATACAGGGTAGGTCTGATAAGTGCAGGAAGAAAAAGGGGGGGCTGTATGGGTACAGATACAGACCCCAGTGGAAGGGGTGGCCCGGAGGCAGTGCGGCAGGGTGAGCAGGTACCTGGGCCCGGAGGACAGTGTGGCCAGGTGCACGGTGCCAAGAGAGAACAGATCAGCAGGGGAAAGTAGGAGTGAAGGCAGAAGAAAATGGGAAGGTCTTGAGGTGCTTTCGGAACTGGAGATGGTTCTCAAGTTTTAGAGTGGCAGGGAGGCTGTTCCAGAGGGAGGCCCCAGCCAAAGACAGATCTTCCCCCAGCTAATTTCTTTGAAAAACGACTGACCCTGAGGGAGTTGGAGGTAGAGGAGCGAAGAGCTCGAGAGGGGAGGTATTTGCGGAGGGATAACTGTAGGTATTTTGGACCCAGGCCCCAGAAAGCCTTGTGGACAATGCAGAGGGTTTTGAATTTAATCCTTTTATCCACTGCGAGCCAATGGAGGGATTTTAGAGCTGGAGAGATACGATCACAGGGCTTGAGGCCAAGGACAAGTCTCGCAGTCCTGTTCTGGATTAGTTGCAGAGGGCGTAGAGTAGAGGCAGTTAGATTTAGAAAGAGGATGTTGCAATAGTCCAACCTAGAGAGAACCAGAGCTTGCGATACCATGAGCTTCTGGGGGGAGGAGAGGAAAGGCAGAGTACCTCTGAGGAGGTGTAGTAGGAAATTTGACTTTTTAGAGACCTCAGCGATGTGGGCGGAGAAGGAAAGGATGGAGTCAAAGATGACCCTGAGGTTCTTAGCCTCGCAGGTGGGGGTAGGAGGAGGGCCAAGGGAAGCCGGCCAGAGAATGGGGGTAAAGGATGAAGGTGTGCCGATGAGGAGGATCTCTGTCTTGCTGGCATTCAGAAAAAGATAATTGGCGGCACACCAATCTTGAAGGGCAGTTAGGCAATCAGAGATTAGAGAGGGAGAAGAGGTGGCAGAGGGCAGCATGAAAATGAGTTGAGCGTCGTCAGCGTAGCACTGGAAATTTGAGCAGAAAATGGCAATGCAGTGGGCGAGAGTTGCCAGGTATTGGTTGAAAAGCCATGGCGAGAGGTACACCACAGGCAGAGAGGAAGATAGATGATAGGAAGGACCCAAGTTGGACCTCGGAGGGTCGATCTGAGAGAAAAGGGGTCAGCCAGGCCAGAGCCTAATAAGTGATACCCAGTTTTCACAGAGACGGTTGAGCAGGATGGTATGGTTGACTGTGTCGAAGGCAGAAGAGAGATCGAGGAGGATGAGGACAGAGGGAATGTTGGAGTCAAGGTTGGAGAGCAGATCTTCATGGATGTTCAGGAGAGCAGTTTCCGTGCCTCTGGCAGCTCTGAAGCCAAACTAGTGGTCATGGAGACAGCCAACAGAATTGGAATGGTTAAGCTGAGAGATGGCCAACTTTTCCAGGAGTTTGCCCAGAAAGTGAGTAATGGAAATTGGGCGATAGTTTGCTGGACAAGAAGGATCAGCTGTCGGTTTCTTGAGACGCGGATGCACAAGGGAATGCTTCAGAGGGGCAAAGGAGTGGTTGCAAAAATCAGCAAGGGCCGGAGCGAGGGTCTCAATGTGGTCCTTGATGGTTTTGGGGGAACAGGGATTAACCTGTTTTGACGAGGCTTTCATAGATCAGACTTCTCTAGCGACCTTGTCGCGGGAGAAAAGAGGAAAGAATGAGAAGGCTGGTGGGGGGGTGGCTAAAGGAGGGTCAGCAAGCACAGATGAAGAGGGGAGAGGGGGGGTCTGGGTGGAGAGGGTGGACAGGATGTCCTGGGTTTTTTAAATGAAGTTTGAGGCAAGGGTATTGCTAAGAGCCTGGGAGGCAACAGGAGGGGTAGAGATTGTAGCAGGGTTGGCCAGCTCCTTGCAGATTTTCAAGATTTTGGCTGAGTTGTTAGATGCTACAGAAACGCAAGCTTGAGTGTGGACTCTCTCTTCTTGGTTAGGAGAGTCGGTATTGCCTTTGTAGCAGGCGACAGGCCAGTTTGTCAGAGAATGAACAGGAAGCCCTCCATTTCCTCTCAGCCGCTCTACACTTACGTTTAAGTGTAGCTAGGTCAGAGTCCTACCAGGAATTGCACTATTCTTTGGACTTCAAACAGATCCTCATGACTGGGGCAAGAGCATCAAGAGCATCAAGAGTATCAGAAATTGAAGAGTAGAGCAGAGACCGGGCTGTGTCAGGATGTGAGACAGCCAAAGGTGGAGGGGGAGAGAAAATGGTGGCAAAAGCCTCAACTGACACACGCTTCATGGGCCTGATGTCCGAGAAGGTAGGTGGCAGTGTTGAGGTAGGCTAGGCTTTTGGGGGAAGAGAGGGAGAGATGAGGGGAGAAGAGGAGAGGAGGGAGTGATTGGTCCAGGAGAGAGGAGTGGTCAGAGGGATGGAGAGGTGGAGGTCAGAGGAGATGAAGACATTGAGTGTGTGCCCTGCCTGCAGAGTGAGTCGGTCCAGAGGGGAGGATGGACAGGGAGAGTGAGTTGCAGAGGTCACGGAAGAGTACAGAGGAGGAACAAGGAAAGTCTAAATGTATATTGAGGTCACCGAGGAGGAGTTGAGTGGTAGAGGTCAGGAGGGAGGAGGAGAGGTCCACCCACTCAAAGAGAAATTAGGTGATTTGACCAGGAGGCCGGTAGATGGTAGCCACAGAAAGAGGAGTGGGAATGATAGAGGCAGGAATCCACTCAGGAAAGATCAGTGCTAACCACCCACTGGCCCGGGAGGATCTGGGTGCGGAGAGGATCTTGTAGCCATCAGGGAGGAGAGTGTCAAAGCTTGTGACAGAGCTGGCTGTGAACCATGTCTCAGTAAGATCAAGGTCTAGTTCTTCAAGGAGGTGGCAGATGTCAGAGGAGTGTTTGACAGCAGAGTGAGTGTGAGTGAGTGTGAGTGAGTAATTTATAACGCACCTATACACAAGTGTTTCAAGGCGCGTCGAGGGAAGGGAACAGAGGAAAGACAGACAACGATCCTACAAGGTCAGGTGTCCTTCAGATCGCAAGTGTCTGGGGGAAGGGAGAGGGAAATGTGCAATACATGGGATAGAAGAATAAATATGATCAATAAAAGAGGCCAGATGGTGGCAAGTGCAAGGTAAGAGCATACATAAGTACTGGTGGGGGGACTGTAGGGCTGCAGAAAAACAGTGCCCAGGTTGGGGGAGTGGGGTTTGCCATGGAGGCAGGGCATGTGTGCAAAAGGCGGGGCCTGGCCCCAAGATCAGAAAGGGTGGCCAGTTTGCCAGTGCAGGTTCAGCCAGGAATTTCAGCAGGGGAGAGAGGCAGAGAAGGCAGAAGCAAAGAGGAAGGTTTTGAGGTGTTTCCGGAACCGGAGATGGTTCTCAAGTTCAGGGAGGCATGAAGGCCGTTCAGAGGGAGGCCCCTGCCGAAGAGGGAGATCGACCACCAACTTGTTGCTTGGAGAAGCGACTGACCCTGAGGCAGATGAGCGAAGCCCGAGAAGGAAGGTATTTGGGAAGAGAGAGTTGAAGGTATTGCAGCCCCAGACCCCAGAAGGCCTTGTGGACAATGCAGAGGGTTTTGAACTCAATCCTTGTAGCCACTGGGAGCCAGTGCAGAGATTTCAGTCCTGGAGAGATACGATCCCTGGGCTTGAGGCCAAGGACCAGTCTTGCAGTCCTGTTTTGGATAAGTTGCGGAGGGTAGAGGCAGGTAGCTTTAGATAGAGGTTGTTGCAATAGTCCAGCCTAGAGAGAACCAGGGCTCTGGAGACGGTGAGCTTCTGGGGGAAGGAGAGGAAAGGAAGAATACTTCTGAGGAGGTGCAGCTGGTAGTGCGACTTCTTAGAGACGTCAGAGATGTGAGGAGAGAAGGAGAGTGTGGAGTCGAAGATGACCCCAAGGTTTTTGCCTTGCAGGAAGAGGACCAAGAGAGGTCAGCCAGAGAGCTGCAGGGAAGGAGGGAGTGGGGGTGCTGATGAGTAGAATCTGTCTTACTGGCATTAAGGCAGAGGTCCTTGGTGGCGCACCAATCCTGGATAGCAGACAGTCGGAGATGAGGGAAGGAGAGGAGGAGGCCGAGGGTAGCCAAAAATGAGCTGGGTATCATCCGCATAGCACTGAAAGTTGGGGCAGAGGGCGGCGATGCGGTGGGCAAGGAGTGCCAGGTATTGGTTGAACAGCCAGGGAGAGAGGTTAGATCCCTGGGGGATACCACTCAGTGAATATATATGGGAACTGTGCTTGGAATTCAGGACGATCTGTTTGGAAAGGCATTGCACAGTGTTCCCAGAAAGTGTATTTGGGCTACAGGATGGGCTCACGTTTCACAAGTAAAAAGGCATTGTAATATTGCACATAACACACATGGGACCCCATCTCGTAGAGCTACTCGACATCATCAAAAACATACACATTTTGCGCAAATGTGTGGAGCCTAGTTTGTAACAGTTCTCTATGTTCTGGACACATGATTACTGGGTGCAAACAGTCTGGATTCATCAATCACAGCTGCCTGGCTGCTTGGCTGGGCCATTTAATATCTTAAATGATGGCATCCACATATGACCCATGGTTAGAGGAACCATTTGTATTGAGGCGGGAGTTCCTGGCTCTTTGAGCTCTCTTTTTCTCTAACACATGTGAAGAACTTAAAGGCTTCATAGCAAATTCTTTGCTTGCAGGTGGAGTGGAAACCTTGCTCAAAAATTGCCCCGAAGTCAGTGAGATGAGAAATCCAGTGAGGCTCAGCCACAGTAGAAGGAAATATACTGCCAGCATTATATAACGCCATTTCAGAAAGTCTGTCCAAAAGAATTTAATTACTTTAGCAACCAGAAGGGCTTACCGTTTCAAATTACCAGACCTGCAGTACTTCCCTGAATTGTGGAGTTGTAGTCAAGCGTGATATATTCGTCCTCATCTTGAACTCCAATCATCATCATTTGTCGGATCTCCATCTCTTCTTCTTCTGCAGGCTCCTCAACTGGAAGAGGATGATTGCATGGAAACATTGCGGTAACCATCTGGAGCGGGTTTCAGGTGATCCACAGAAACTTGTCTGGTGACTCTCTTGGGTGGTATTGCGTGCAGGACAGCAGTTCTGGAACCTCTCAATCTGATTACTTGCACTGCTGGCCTGTAGGACAGGCCAAACTGAGTCTTATCTTGGATCTTCTCCAGGATCCAATCTCCTGCTTTGAGAGTAGTCTCAGGACTGGCCTTGGCCGCTTCCAACTGGAGGGATTCCCTCAGCAGCGTTGTCGCCAGCAGTTGCTTTTGCCTAGAGAGGGGGCTAGGGAGAGTGGGCAGAGCAGGCATAAACCTCTTTCTCCCAAACACGAGTTCAAATGGAGTCTTACTGCTTCATAGAGACTGGCGTGGTAAATTATTCAACCTTCTGCTAGCTAGATGCAAGTGGTTTGCGTAGTTACTTCCATCTCCCCCACCCCCCTAATCAAAAGGAATGCTTTTTGTCTGGCACATTGAGTGGTTTGCCCCTCCTATTTCATCTCTAGATAATACAGGTTTAGAAAAGTGCAGATCTGATTCCCTAAGAATCCACTGTTACTAGAATATATTTGTACTTATTTATTGCTGGTAGTGGCCTTATATGATCCAGATATTGAATCTCAAAAGGCGAGGTTGCCTTTCTTGAAGGAGCCTCTAGGTTTTTTGCTGTGATCCACCGTTGGACATGTCGCAGTTCGCTATTTATACTTTAACCTGTTGCCATAATCCTTGCCACCAATACCTGTCAAGGAGCAGTTGTACTGTTGCAGTAACCCCAAAGTCTTTTTTTGTATTTCTGTCTTGTAAAGGACCCGTTTGAATCATTAACAAGTACACCTGGTGCAGAATGTGAGTGTACTCTGGCAACCAATGAGCTGCTTTGAAATTTGGTTTTTATCAAAGCATATAATGGTTTCACTAGCTCTGCAAAATTAGACGCATAAGATCTGCCAAAATTCAAAAGCACTAAAATTGCCTTCAATTGCCTCAGTGTGTTAGACGGCTGTATCCTGGCACACTTATCAAGAAAATCTGCTGACAAGCCTCTGGCCTTATCTGAAAGAGTGAACCCTAAGAAGGTAACCTCACGATGAGCTTGAAGTTAATCGGTACCCTTTTGCAGCCAATGTGTGAATGACTACGTCTACTAGTGCAAGTGTTCACTGAGATTCTCATGAGTGATGTAAATGCCATCTACATATTTCCAACAGTTGGGAATGTCTGCCAGCAAACTCTGTATTCTACTTGAGAATGTGCTGGGCAAATTCTTATACCCTTGAAGTATTCTAGTGAATTGGAAATGCATTCCCTTAAAAGTGAATACATTGTATTTATGGCTTCTACACTTAAAGGTTGTGTGAAATACCCACTGCCTAGATCAAGGTTTGATTTATATTTGCATCTGTGAAAATTGGCTAGAAGTCTAGAACTATGCTGGTTTGGACTGCCTGTGTCCTACAATGTATTCAAAATTTTACAATCCACAATAAGACGAGTACTATCGAGTTGTAATACAGGGAGCACCGGACTGTTATATGGGCTTGCTTTATATTTACCCCCGGTCCATTAGTTGGTCTACTATGGTTTGCATGTGGGAAATTGCTTGCTGGCTTAAGTGGATACTGCCTTTGTGGTGGAGGTGGTTTCAGCGCTGGCAATGATATTGATATTTTATTTGTATCGCGCTCATACACAATCGCATACGCTGGACATTCAGATCATGCCCTACATGGTTTTTAAACAGCTGCACTGCTACCAGCGCTGCCCGGTCTAGTGCGTATTTGTGCACTAGTTCACCACTCTTTTTAAAAGGCAGACATCATTACCTCTTCACCTCTTGGTGCTTGTCTCTCATACAATGGTGGCCAATCTTGAAATGCTAAAAGTCCTTTATATTGGATATGTTACTGTGGCCAGAACAGTGCTTCAATCTCTTTGGGATGTTTACCTTCAGACGAATGGTTACAAAATTCACTTCATTATTTGCTAATGTTTGCCCTTTGGGTGTAGTTATTTGTGCCTTTCTGTGTGCCTTTGTATGCTCCAACAGTGCCTTGTAGCTGCATTCAAATATAGAAATATCAGACCCAGAGTCTAACAGGACCTCTATCCAGTCAGTGTGTCGCTTCTCCTTGGGAATGATTTGATGTGCGTGGACGCTGCATTCATGAAACTTGTAGGGCTGCGGTGTGTTTTTCTATCTCAACTTTCACGTCCTTCCCCCCTCAGTTTTAGAACGGTCTGCCGTCTTGGTCTACGAGGAATGAGATGAACCCTCATCAGTGCCATACGTTTGTGGACATGTGTTTTATGTCTCTGAAATCATAGTCCGTTGGTCTAAAATGGGACTGCCCCCTAGGATTTCCTCATGATCGTCTACCCCGGTGAGTGCCTTGCCACTGCGGGGCATCCCTATCTCCTGTAGCATCCCATTCTCTGGCTCATGCTCTGGAATTTTTCTTCCTCTATTGGCAAAAGCTGTTGTCTGTGTGGTTTAACACCCTTTTTATCTTGACACGATCCCCTTCATTTTGAGGGTCTCCCTTCCTGGTGTCTCCTTGTCTGACTTAATATCCTTGTTAGCATTCTTCTGTGTCTCTGCAGGTCTCCTGCCTGGGTGATCTCTGCCTAGTGATTGATAGGTGGATATCACTATTTCCCCAAATTGCTCCTTTTTAACTGGGACAATTTTCTATGAATTTCTAACCTTGCAGGCTCCCCTTTCAATAAGGGTAGAATTATACTCTCAATAATTTGATGATTATTGGATCCTATGGACAAGCCTTAGTTCATGACGGCAACAGTGTCCTGTGTTCCCATAATGCCTGCCAATATTGATGCTAGAGATGTGGTAGACGGTGTGCCTATCCGCTGTAAATAAAGCCAGTTATAAATTGAAATTTAGCTGTCACAGCTCGCTAAAGGCGGTGTGCAGCCAGAGGGAAAGGACATGGCTAGCGCCCTATACCTATTCTGTGGTGTAACCTGGGGAGAGGCTGCTTGCAGCAGTCCTAGCTTTTTTGAATACCACTTGGTTATGTCCTCATTTCTGTAAGTGCATTACCCTAATATAATTCACAAAGGAGCGCTTTGCTTCGTCACCTCCAACTCCCTCAGTTTCAGTCGCTTCTCCAAGCAACGAGTTGGGGGTAGATCTTTCCTTGGCTGAGGCCTCCCTGCCTCTCTGAAACTTGAGGAGAACCATCTTCGGTTTCAGAAGCACCTCAAGACCTTCCTCTTTGCTTCTACCTTCGCTCTTCCTCTCCCCAGCTAATCTGTCTGATTTGGCACCGGGCACCTGGTTACCCTCTGATTTCGGGCCCAGATCCCTGCCCTTGCAGCCACACACCTGCCCTGCCTTCTGGCAACTCCTGCACTTCGGTCTGTATCTGCAACCCTACATTCCCCTTCCAGCACTTACCAGGCACCTGTATCTACACCTTATTCTCGCACTTAACACCTGCTGGCCGCACTACCTATTGTTCCATCACGTGTTCAGCACTTTATACTCCACTACCCGCCCCAACACTTTCCCCTTGCCCTCTCCCCTGCACTTGCACGTTCTCAATGTCACTGGGCCTAGTAAGAGTCTTGTTTTTTGTCCTCCCTTGTTTCCCCCTCCCTTGCCTCGTCACGCTCTGAAACACTTGTATGGGTGTGATACAAATAAAATATCATATCAATGTCTGTAGCTGCACTCCTCCTCAGTCTATCTGTCCTTGTGGCTGCTGGGCAGGTGCTATGCCATGCTGTGCATCATATTGCAATGCAAAGTTACGCCCAGTGTTAAAATGTGCAGCGAGCAGTTGGTCTGTTCGTAAGAATGGGTCTCTGTGGTTTGGATGAAAAAAGGCTAAAAAATCTAGTGACCGGTTGGGTATGACTAACGGGCCATGTCTAGCATTTCATTGTGGATAAACTAGATTACCTCCAAACCAGTTGACATGATTTTTAAATGTTAAAGCCAATTCAGGAAACTGGTGTTTAAGTCTCCCCTTATCAGGAGAGTTGCATACATGTTCTTTCCCTTGTTGGCTCGGGTTTTCAAGTAAGTGAAGAGCGATTCAGCAGGCAGCCCTCCCAGTTGCCAGATCGCCTCTGTAAAGTTTATATTCAACTCCCTGACAATGTGATACTTAAGCCAATCGAACACTGCCATCCTGCAATGGATGGGAATATTGATTTCTTGTTGGGCCATCTTCTGTACCCACCTAACCTCCTTTTGATTAAAAAGCTTTTTCTGAAAAATATCTTTGCCCGGTCCGTTTATCCAGCTGCGGCATGAGTTTTTTTTTTATTTATTTTTTTACTATTAGCAATGATGCGGTCATCTCTGTGCAGGGTGCCACCTGTCTTGATTGCCTATGCTTTAGGCGTGACCATATGCCTCTTATCTCCACCACGTTTGAGGCTGTGAAAACAGACCCCTGGTCATCAGTCATTCATGTCAACTCACCCTAGGCTGACCCAAACGCTAAAAGACAGGCCTGCCTAGGTTCATGTGCTTATGAACAGGAGTAAACTTATACAGCCAGGAATTGTAAAGTTCATGGACTCGGAGATACCACTCTGACGCATTACTCTGAATTATACATTAGACACGTGAGTTATCATGTTAATGCATTTAATAGTACCCACTATCTCCTGAGGGTTCTTAATTTCATCAAACAAGCTAAAAGCAAAAGCAGATATAACATAACCTTACACCTGTGAACAAGATTACCATGTGGACAAAGGGCATGTTTGAATGGATAAATTATATAACAAGGCGTGGTTTTAGTTTAACAGCATGTGTAACCTTTGTGTCATGAAGCGATGCTACACTATACTACACGCCATCAGTCTCCAAGCACCCAGCAAGCCCCCACCCGTCACTCACGTTTAGAGTAGAGTGTGCTTCATATGAAACAGCTCCTTCAAACCCTCAGGCATCTAGGTGCTAGAGTAAGTGCAAAGTGAACATTCTACAAGTGCAAGACCACGCTTAAGGTTACAGTGTACTGGTGGATCTTGAAAGCATATTCTGGCAGAGCCACGCCTCATGGTGCAGGGGGCTACTTCAGGTCTACAGGTGAGCAAGAGATGAAAATTGGTATGGGTGCACAATCTGGCAACTCGTCCAGCTACATTGCTTAAGGATTAGTGGAGGTATAAGCAGGCATAGTATAGCCTGATAAAAAAAATAGCATTTTAGTTGCAGTCTAAGAGCTGCATACAGTTGATGGTGAGTAGGCATAATATAGCAGGGGAGGCACATGTAGGAGGGGAGCAGTCAAGGTAAAGGGTTATATAAAGGCAGAGCCGCAACCGAGAGGAGAGGGCTAGCACAGCACAACGCGCCATTACAGAGAAACGAGACCGAGAACGCCCAGGCAGTTACAGATGCAAGTGTAACATGGAGAACCTACAATAAATGGGTTGTACGGTATCAAAGCCACATCCGCAGGCTGGTGTGGCATCAGCTGTGTGCGTAGTTGGGCAAGACAGAAGTACAGCGCAAGGCAAGGAAAATGTTAATTCAGCAATTGTAGGCAGGTTAAATGCAGCACAGGGCAGGGCTGTGAAATGACAATTGAATTCATCATCGCTCCAAATAGAGGGCATGCTTCAAATCTACAGTGGTAATATACAAGATGTTTAGAGAGCATACAAATAGGCACTGGGTCATAAGCACAGTCCAAGAGCACGGTCGGCAAGGGCAACTGTGAAGTATTAGAGCAACATGCCTATGGGCGCCGAATCGAAGGCTAATTCGGAGATTACAGTTGTAATATGCAAGTGATGAAACAATAAGCGAATGGGGAATAACAAATTTAGACCAGGCTATAGACGGGTAGGTGGCAGAGTTCATTACATGCGTCACTGGAGCGATTAAAGTTACAGGTAGGTTACAGCCATAATACTTGGAATACCAGTATTAAAAGTCTGATTGGGTAGAAGATCAGCTTGTGTAGGTGTACCCTCATCTCCAACACCGAGGAGATGCCCCTCTCGGAGATCAGTCCCCAATCTCAAGGGCTACACACCCTCCCTCAGAGCCCTTAAAACACTTAAACATCGCCTGGAGCAGACCTGGAGGACTAACTCCACGCTTCAAAGCGGATCCTCCACGCTTCAAAGCGGATCCTACATGCTTCAAAACAAATCCTTCCATGTCAGACTGACCGGGCCTACCGGACCGAAATTATAAGAGTAAAAAACATGTTATGGAAACTAAATCTCAACTCCCGTAACCCTAGCAGGCAACTCTAGAAGATCACAGAATTCTAGACTCCAGGCTACGCAATCTCCTACTGCCCTCCACTCACACACGCTCTGTGCAGCTACGTCCTACAACAAATTTGCTCTAGTTGGACACATCATTGCATCAGAATGCAGCTATGACCTACGAAAAAATAAGGTCTAGCAGGACACATGAGTCTCTTGCACTCACTCGTTCCTCTGTCCACCTCTTAGCACCCATACACATGCCTGACCTTCATGGGTATCTTTTATCATTGGCATAGCCAGCCCACCTAAATCCCTTTCTTTGCAAAAATGCACATGCGTTCCAATCCTTCAGACAATTTCCCCATGCAATGGACTTTGGCTACCTGAGGGCGTCCCCCCCCCCCCCCGCCCCAACAATCATGTTTAGGCCATACTAATGGGATAAAGGCGCTAATCAAATGACAAACTACTACTAAAAACAGATGCAGTAGCCACCTAAAGACTAATCATGCAGCCTGCATTTTTCTGACAGTGAAGCTCTTCTTTATTTGTAAACGTGTGCCTTGGTCAATTTGGCTCCTCCATTGACCCTGTGAGTGAAGTAATAATTTGCTTCCCAAGAACCTTGCTTCTTTTATCCCTGCGTGGATCCTGCAAGAAGGGGTGGGGGGCATTGCTACCAAGTGCACTAGTAACGAGCATCCCCTGTGGTTACTAAACAATCAAACTGAAGTGGCCTCTTGAACCTGGTGCCCTGTGGATTCCTGGCTTGCGTCAGTCACTGTGCTGTCCCTGTTGACGAGGTGAGCAGCCTTGACATGAGACCCGGTAACTGGACTAGTGATCTGAAGGTTTGTGTGTGAAAGACGCTGGTTAATTTTCCTTGTTTTTCTTTCTACCTCATCCCTTTTGTACATATGTCATTCTTTATAACCTCTTTCTGGACGGCATTGTAAGCAATATTGCTATTCACTGTCCTTGTATGCCGTCCTTCTTGCCCATCAGGTAACCTTCCCAGCTTGTCTGCTGTCATACTCTGAACAATGGTACAGCAAAATCGTCTTGGCAAAATCTGGAAATGCACTACATTCATTTTAACAAATGTCAGGATTTTTTTAAATATTGTGAATAAGGTTGTATACTAATTGACTTTTTCACAATTGACCTCGGGAGAATTGACCTAATTTAGGTCAATTAGGAAATATATGTGGGGGGAAACCCCCCCCTGGAACCGCCCCACCGAATCCCCTTATATTTATAATCCAAAACCAAACCAATACATATATAAAATAACTAAAATAATATAAAGGTCAAATGTGGAGGTCAATTAGGACCACTATAATTAGGTAAATTGTGCAAAAGGTCAATTGTAAAAGGTCAATTTGGGTAATACCGTGAAAATAATGCTGGATTCTTCCAGCTTCTTAGCACTTATGATAAAGCTTTTCTCGAAAAATGTAATTTTACTTTTATTTACCTCCAAAAGGGGGAAGGCCTTTTGGGGATCACACACTATTTTCAGGATAACCTGAACCGGCCTGTGCCAATAGCATCTGTATGGGATGCTCTTAAACATACACTATGGGGAGAACTTATTAGTTTAGCCTCAGCGCATAAACGTACATTGATGGCCCAGAGGCAACAAGCTGAAAGGAAGTTACAGGAATGGGAAACTAAATATAAAGTTGAGGGTACTCGAAGGGTGTACAGACAACTACAGGTTTACTCATTGTGCCACCCTCCCTGTCAGATTTGCACAGTTCTTTATCATTTCTAGTCCGTGGAGCAGCGTTTTAACGAGCAAGGGCCATAAATGAATGCCATTGACTCTAGACAGCTATAGCTTGATATACAAACCTAGTTTCAGCCAGCGTGACACCCTTTTTCTTAGCAGCTCCTGCTCCATGCAAGGTCTTGGACTGAGGGTGGGGGGGTTGTTTAGGCCCCAGTGCATGTTTATAGGTCTAGTTCTGCTGATAAGGGGCAAGTTCTCTTTAGGGAGATGAAAACCTCCTAGATGATCAATCATTCGTCCATCATAGTCCTTCGTGCTCTGAGGGGACCTTGTCTGTACTTTTAATTGTGTTTTGGGCATGTCTGAATTGATCAGCACATCAAAGATTAGTATGTTGTAAGTGCATTTGAACAATCGTAAGCTTAACCACACAAATGTGGGTCCCTCCTAGTTTCCCTTGAGCAGACAGTCTGAGTTACCACAAAGCAAAGCTCTCTAGAAACTAATCTGGGAGCTAGACACACTGCCACCCAAGACATGATCATAATGTAGAAAAACACCCCCCCTCCCCAGGCCAAGTCTACATTGGAACAGCTAAAAGCCACGCTTCTTGTCAAAGGGAGGGTGCTCTGCTGCAGTGTTGGAGCTAAATGAAGATTACCTTGAGCCGAGGCTGAAGAGTAAACCAGACTTCTAAGTAGTACGAACGTGGACACAAGAAGACTATACCCCTTTTCAAAACTTCACCAATGAGCCTTCGGATGCAAAGGGCTCTCGACAAAGATGGCTGAGCCAAGCTTAGGGCTGAGTGTGATAGGAACTATGGTACAGGTGAATGGTATAGTGACTGTTAAACCCGAAATCACTCAGCATGGTCTAACGTTCATTTCCGAAGAGTATAATGGCCCCAAGAAAGGCTTGGGTCAGGGCAAACTTGATGTTTGCGTCCATTGGTGTGAACCAATGACTCCTCCGATCATGCCAAGGGGCAGCTTGTTTGGAGCACAGCAGGAGTGTGCTGGTAAAAAAAACCTCAAAGTCGCATAACCTTCTGAAAGGAGTCATAATGTGGACTAGCTCCAATTTGGTGACCCTTGTTCTAAGGAACTTAGATTTGTGGACACCTGCCTATGTTTGGAACAGTCTCTAGCCTCCATTCAGTTATCTCATCTGAAGTTTGTGGGAAGGCCAGTCTGGGTTGGAACTGCTCAACTGGTCACTATCGCCAAAATGCTAACTGCTTCCAACGTAACAGAGGCAACTCTTCCTATTTGAATTCCCAACTGCAAGATTCATTGTTCCTGACCAAGGGTAGAGGATGGCGTGGTGCTGAAGCAAGGAACTTCAGACGTTTGGCTGTCACTGCAGGTGGATGTTTTTCTTTCTCTGTCCAACTCCTTCTGGAAGCTGAACCACCATGTATATTGCTAATCAGAAGTGGATAACGGACTATTACTGGGTGTTGCAAGCTGGAAGAAGTTTTCATTTAGATGCACATGGTGTTACCCTCTCACTCTGTGCGAAAACAGTGGCTCCGTGGACATGCAGGTAGAGACAGCCCTACACCTGAAGGAAACAAAACCTGCCACTTTGCATGATAGAGGTTTCCCAACAATCTATTTTAGTCTGCAGCAAAGAGAAGGATTGTTCTGTAGAAAACCTGAAACAATTGGGTGTTTTACTAACATTTCAAGATGCATCTGCTTGAAACTATTTTGTTAGAATGGGATTGGCTGGCACGCCTCGAACTCGGACAAGCATCCCAGTGGCGCCAGAGTTTAGATGCCTCTGTTTTGGGTTGTCAGCCAAGTGTCTACCATTTCTGGGCGTCTGTGTAGACCGTTTCTGCAACACTGCAATTGCCTTTCTGCAGGGAGACCTCAAAAGGGAAGGAAGTATGCACTTTGATAAGGGACTGATCTGTATTTCTGTAGTTGGCGGGGAAATTGACCATGTTTGCCTCTTCCATCCAGGCCATATTCCAACTGCGTCACCAGCCCTTTCAGCAGCTTAAAATGTCACGCTTATGGAGAATCTTGTCCTGTTTGCAGATTGTGGCTTTGAACATGGAAGATGTGGGTACGCTCCTCTGGTGTCTGCATCATGTAGATGCATAGAAGGGTAAAGCTTTATTTTGCTCCAAGCCAGACTTTTTGATGGAATCCTATAGAAGCTGTTCACGCTGGAGGGGCTCAATGCAGCAATACCTCGGTTGGATTGTGGGGCATTGCAATACAGTGGTCCCCCCATCTATTTACTCTTATTGTGGGAGCATAAAATAATCCCTTCATTTTGTATTTCTCTTCTTTAGCATCGCCAGTTAATTCATAGAACAATCAAAAATTAGTCATAGGCGCCCCTCTGCGAGAACGAACACGGCTAAATGACCACTTCTTTGGGAAGGTGCCCACTCGAGAGTCTGCAGCCACACTTTAGCTCACTGTTCCTTTTACAGATGGGAAATATCCATTTGCATAAATCTTTGTCCTGCCCACATGGGCAGTCCAGCACCAAAAAGCTATGGCAATTCTCTTCTGAACGAGTACCAACAGCAACCCCAGACACGTGTTTCAGCCTTTTTGGGCCTCCTCAGTGAGGTGGAGCTGTGTCTTTCTGAGCACAGTGAGCAAGGGGTCCACGTCTGGATGACCCTAGGAAACTGGGTGACTAAACCGAAGTCCTTTTAAAACAATGAAAAAAAAAATATTCATAGATGCGCCCCCGCGGAACAAACGCAGCTAAATGACCTGTTCTTCGGGAAGGGACAAAGACTGATATGCAAATGGGTATTTCCCTTCTGTAAAAGGTACGGTGAGCTAAAGTGTGACTCTGACTCTCGGGCAGAGGGGCCATATGACCGTTTTTTAATTCATAGAACAAGACTGCTCTATCAGAAAGTATAATGAGCCATTGGCCTTTAAGGCTGCTGCTACCATGGAAAGTGTTGACGTTTCTAGAAAGGCCTTAGCATGGAGAGGTGGGGAAGCGGCAAAACGAGGTTGAGGTTTGTTAGGGTACATGGGAGCTGTTCATTGATGGTAGATTATTGGATCTCAAGCAATGGCGAAAGGTGGCAGGTAGCCCTCAAGGCTACCGCTCAGTCTGGACATTTTGAGCTCGTCAGATAATGTGATGAAGTGACAGTTTCTCTAGAAAGCAAAGATGGAATAGACGGAGTTCTCCCTGAAGCGAGAGTCTGCATCTTCCCAGGAGTGGTATTGCAATAAGCTCACCTGGCCTTTGCATGCTTTTACAGTTTTTAGAACGGAGTAATGAACTTGGCACCTTAATTTTAGGTGTGTCTTGTGTTTTTTTTTTCTTATTTTTTAAATTCAGAAGAGGGCATGCTGCTGAGTTCCGTATTGCATTAAAATGTTATTAAAGGTCTATGGCCCTTACTACTCTTTCAAATTGTGTGTGCTCCGTTCCCCTCAACAATATTGTGCAATGGTACAGACCTGTTGACACCAGTGGAGGTCATAGAGAATCTTGCAGACTGCTTCCCTCTGGCCCCTCCGGCATCTCATCCGACAGGTTGACCACTCTAAATCTCTATTCGAGGTAGTTGGAGGGTGCCACCAGAAGTGTTCAGCCTTAGGCTTTACACAGGGAACCATATTCTGTTGTGGCAAGCACTGATGCTGCCATGGGGAAGGGGTTGGCTGGATTGTTTGTAGGGTTTTCTAATTCAATTGGTGGTCTGTAAGGGACATGTGCACAGTACCAAAATGCACAACACAACTCAGTCAGATTATGCAGACAGTCAGTTGGAGTAACTGTAATCGGCGCATAAATCGTGAAAATGACATCAGTAAGTCAACATGTAGTCCGCTTGAGATAGTGGGTGGGATGAGCTGTTGGAGGGGGAGTAGAGGAGGGGAATGGGGGGACACCAGAATTGTATGAATGGGTGTGTATAAAGTTGTACTGGTCTGGGACCAACCTATCTTCCAGCCGCACGGAGGAACATTCCTGGCAGGAGGTATCGATAGCAAGATGGAGCCTGGGAAATACTGACCGATAGCTTTTACTTTTTTATTGTTTTATCTTATGGTTGGTTTATTTCAAACCTTTCATACATTTTCCCATCTCATTAAAACAAGGTCATCAATATCTTCAAAAATACAAACACAGATCTTATTCTAGTGGCAACATAATCCCATACAATGTGCATGATCTTAGTCCGCCTTAGCAGGACGTCCAGCCATTTGTTTGCTATTGGACAACATCAACACTTCTTCCACAAATGTCATCACCCCTATAATGGCTGATTTGTTATCACCAATTAAGAATATGTGCCACCATTCCTTTTGGGTTAGAGAGTTACAACCTTTGAAATATTTACTATAATACAATCCATTTAAAACTTTATGATCAGATGCTCAAGAGACTCGATCATGGGGGCCTGACCGACAATAAGGGGTGAGTCCGCCCATCATCTTCCTCCTCTGGCTTAACACCTCCCTTGTTGGTAACATTTTCAACCTTAACCGTAGAAAAAAACTACAGTACCAAGGACAAGAGAATTTAGTAAAGTACATTGAAAGTCGGTTCACCCCTCTGCCTTCCAGTCCCAGGTACAGGGCTAACTTATATTTTGATCTGTGGGCATTGTATCGATCCAGTCTTGATAAAGGAGTTGCTTTTTAACTTTCCCCAAGTCCTCCTTAAAACCTCCTCCAACCAAGACACACACTCTGCTTTCCAGCAGTCTAGCAGGCCACCCTCCCAGCCCCCCTTAAGGATTGTTTAATATTTCAAACGGGGGAGGGGCCTCTATATCAATACACTTCCCATAAAATGCCAGTTTCTTCCATTTGATTGCAGATCGCATCGATTGAAGCCCCAATTCAAATCGAATTATTACATTCAAAAGCACCCTTTTCCAAAAATAGCCCTCCATGATCTCCAAGAAAGGGTTGGGCCACGTCCGGACGGTCTCAGCACTATAAATCGGGATGGGCACAACCTTTTTGTTTAAAGAAGGTGTATACAGGTACCAGAGAGAATTTTCCCAGCCTTTTATCCAACATTAACCCGCGAGTTGGAAGTATTTTACATTTGAGTCTTATGTTCTCCATCTATTGTTTTTTCAATGCTGCTCTTCACGATCGCACCAAGATAAGTCAAACCATACCCACTCTCCATTTAAAACTCTACTTGTTCTCTTTTAGGTTCCAAGATCATTATTTTTGTCTTTTTGACATTTCTCTTCAGATCATTCAGGTCAAAGCATTTTGCCATTTCATTCAGTCTCCACTGCAGACCTATTTGCGTTTGATCCCGGATAAGTCATCAGCATACAGAACGCAGGGTAATGGCTGTTTATATAGCCTAGAGGGAAAGGCCTGGATAGAATCCTGTCCTCCTTCAATATCTGCCAAGGAAAGATTAAATAAGGCGGCGGCCAAGGAGCATCCCTGTTTCAGACCCCTAAATGTCAAGATGTATCAGAGAGATGTCCCTGGGCAGAGAGTCTGACTAATGTTCGAATATAGGGACATAATAGCCTCCACCAGATCTCTTGGACAGCCCCAGCATAGCAGCTTACCCCATAACCTTTCCCTGCTGACGCTATCAAAGGCTTGCTCGAGATCGATAAAAACCACATTTTGTTTGTTTTGTTTTATTCGTATTTATATAGCGCACAACAGCCAGAGGACATTGTGGCACTTGTTACAGTACAAAGCTTAGTTACTTAGTTGCATGGTCATTAGCAATATATATACAGGTTGCAATATAGTTACATAGTCATTAGCAGTATATATACAGGTTGCAATATAGTTATATTACATTTGTGTTATATTACAATATACATGGCAGAAGTGGAGGAGGCAGTCCTCCACTTGCTAGTTGAGGAGAGTGGCCTTGAGGTTGTTGTGGAAGACAGAGATGGAAGTTACAGCTCTAGGGGTGGCGGGGAGTGAGTTCCAGAGTTTTGGTGCAATATAGGAGAAGCCTAGACCTCCTGCTGTGGCTCTCTATGCGTGGTATGTGTAGCTGGTTGGTGTACTGAGCTCTGGTGGGGCGAGTGGATGTGGTCCTTGATATTGCTTCAGATGGGTATGCTGGAGCATTTTTGTTGATGCACCTGTGAGTATTGGTGAGGATTTTCAGAGTAATACGGTCTTTGACCTGAAGCCACCGGGCTCCTCTGGCGTGGGATATATGGCCTCGTCTAGGGATGCTCATGGGAGCTCTGAGGGCATTGTTTTGTGTGGTTTGCGGTCTGTGAATGTTTTTGGAGGAGGTGCCAGCTAGAAGGGCGTTGCAATAATCGAGTTTGGCTCCTATAGTTGCTCTAGCTATGGCCAAGCGGTTGGGGGTGGATAAGTAGGGTTTAATGGCATTGATGAGTTTGGTGCTGAACGCTGATGCAGAGGCTATGGCGCTGACTTGTTTGGTCATCGATAGATTTGCATCAATGTGAACACCTAGAGTCTTGACACAGGATGATATGGAGATGGTTGAGTTGTCTATGTTGAAGTTGTTGTATTGGGGGCTTGGTTTCGATAATTTGTTTGACTGGCCCAGGATGAGAATTTTAGTCTTCTCCCCGTTAAGACAGAGGCCATTGATTGCCATCCAAGATTGGATAGTGGCATAGATGTTGTGAAGGGCCGTGGCGTCTGGGTGATAGAGGCCAGATAGGGGTGAAAGTACTTGAGTGTCGTCTGCATAGTTTGTATTTGTAAAACCCATGGAGTCAAGTAGGTCGAAGAGGGGTTTTGTGAAGAGGTTATAGAGGGTGGGGGCTGTACAAGATCCTTGGGGGACACCGCAGTTTAAAGTGGTAGGATCTGCGTTCGCTGTGTCGGAGTAGACCTTCATGGCTCTTCCTTCAAGGAAGGAAGTGATGCAGGATGCTGATTGATTAGAGAAACGGGCTGCATGGGTGAGGTGGGTGGTGAGTGTTTGGTGATCTACCAGGTCAAAAGCAGCTGATAGATCGAGGAGGAGGAGCAAGGCAGGTTTGCCTTTGTCCATGATCTGTGAGATTTTATTTTTTTAGGTCTAATAAGGCGGATTCTGTTCCATGCCCGACGCGGAAGCCAGATTGTCTTTTGCCTAGTATGGAGTTAGCTTCTATGTATGATTGGATCTGGATGTGAGCTGCTTTTGTCCAGGATTTTTAGGAGGAACGGGACTGTTGTTATCAGTCTGTAGTTGTTGGGTTGCGCTGGGTCAAGTGTGGCCTTTTTAGAAGTGGCCGCACCCAGGCTTCCTTGAGATTGTTTGGAAAGATGCGTTAATGAAGGCAGTAATCAGGGGTGCTAGGTCATTGGCGCATTCCTTGATGATTTTGGGAGGGCAAATGTCTGCTTTGCAGAAGGATGGTCTGAGGTTTTTGATGAGATTAAGGACCTCAGGTTCAGTGACGTTTCTGAAGGAGAATTGAGCGTGATTGAGATTACTATGCTTGTCTTGTATAGGGCGGTTGGTTTTTTGGTTTGGGAGGGCTTTGCAGTGGTTTTGGATTTTGTTCTGGAGGAGTTTTCTTTTGTTGAGCATGGCGGACTGAATGCTGGCACACCAGGCTTTGTCTTTAGTTATCTCGTCAGCGGTAGCCGGAGGAGTGACTAATTTATTAAAGATTGCAAATAGTTCTTTAGCTTGGGAGTTGGCCTTTCAGATCCTATCATTGAAAGAGTTGGATTTTGCTGTTAAGATGGCTTTTTCATATTGGAGGGCTATTTGTTTGAAGAGGCTCTTATTTAGATCACTCGGATCCGTTTGCCAGTTTTTTAGCAACTGGCGCTTTTGAGCTCGGAGGGTTTGGAGTTCTTCCGAGAACCAAGAGTTGCAGTGAAATGATTTTTTTCCTTCTTGCTTTCAAGTGGGGCTATAGAGTTTATGGCATTGGTGAGAGTATCATTGAAGATAGCTGATAGTATATTTGGGTCCTGAGAGAAAGGTGGTGCTAGGCAGGGGCTTTTAAGGTGGGGACGCAAGTTGTCTGCGTTGAGTTTTTTAGAACTTCTTATTGTGGCAGGTGGTGCGTGGGTGAGTCTCTTAGGTTTTGGGTTGGTGAGGATGAGTAATTCGATGCATCTGTGGTCCATCCAAAGAAGGGCAGTGTTTGAGGTAATGTTGGATGCACAGTTGTGATCCATGACCCAGTCAAGGGTCCGGCCTTTGGAGTGAGTAGGGGTGAGGACTCTTTGGGAGAAACCTAAGTCTGCGAGTTCTTTAGCTAGGTTTGCGGCTGATTTATCCTTGGGATCATTATATCCTAAATTTAAGTCTCCTAATAGAAGGATTTTGGAGGACTTTTTAATGTTGTTGCTGAGTCGATGGGAGAGGTGCTCTTGGAAGTCGGCTGGGAGTCCGGGAGGTCTGTATAGGATGTGGATCTTGATTAGATTATTGGGGGAGAGAGTAAGCTTGGCTGATGGGATATCAGCATTACCACCCCATGTACTATGGTCTGCTAATCTGATGGATAGTGAATCTTTGTGGATAAGGGCGACTCCCCTTCCAATCTTATCACATCTATCTTGCCTAAGGACGGTGTAGCCTGTGGGTAGGGCTAGTGTGATGGCTGAGCAGGAGGCATCATTGAGCCAGGATTCGGTGATGCAAAGTAAGTCCAGATTAAGTGTGGATAGTAGATCATTTATCTCGAGGGCATGTGCAGGTAGGGAGCGTGCGTTCAGTAGTGCACATTTAAGAGGTGGGTGTTGTGTGCCTTTGATGATGATTGTACTAGTATAGGGTGAAGTGTGCTTGTTGTGCTGTGTGGTAGTGAGGGTCTTAGTGCTAAGTAGTGTAGAGGCATGTTGGGTTGGTGGGGAGAGGGGCAGTGCCTATGCTCATCTTAGTATGAGGTAGTGGTGCAGTGCGGGTGCCTAATCTGGTGTTTCTAGTCGTGATGGGTGTGGGTGAGCAGAGTTAATACCTAGGAAGTGATCGATTTCTGAGATTGCAGAGTCTGGTGCCCAGGCGGCCGAGACTGTGTTATGTTGTAGTCTGGTGCTGCGGCATGTGAATTTAGTGCCGGCGCTGGGTGAGGCGTGCTGGGAATATGTGGGGAGGCGTGTGCTGGGAATATGTGGGGAGGCGTAGAGGCCATTATAGTGAGGGCTATAAGGATGGCTGTTAGGCTGGCTGAGCGGAGTGTGGCAGGGAGAGTGCGGGAGAGTGAAACTATGCTATGATTGGGAGTTGCATTCTTGGGCATCATGATCGTGGAGAGTGGGTGTGTGTGCGTGTGTGCCGCTGGTATGCGACAGAAATGACAGGGGGATCGTGCGACTAGTGCTAGGTAGTTCAGAGGCAGGGCATAATAGGTAGCAGTTCATCAAAATACAATGCCTAAATTCGATTTTCTAAGTGGGGCAGGCAGAGGCTAAATGGTGGCAGGGCATAATAGGTAGCAGTTGGCTGCACAAGAGGATACAGTACAAGCGGATAAGCAATACTGGTAAATGTGCTAAATAGTATAGTGAGATATTATATATCAACAATAGACCAGGTGATAGCAAGCCATTGTCAAAGTCGGTGAAAAGCAGAGGCACCCATGAGGTGTACTGCATGAAGGGATTAAGTGGAAAGGTTAGGTTCTGGGGAGGTGTGGGCAAGCTGCAGGGTCAGGGCAGGCTTACCAGAAAATGGGCAGTCCTTTGCCCAGGCCTTAGGCGCCTCCAGACAGGCTCCAGACATGAAAAGTTCCTTGTGATGAGGATCCTTTGCATGAGGGGGCCAGCGTTTGCCTGCCGGCGCCCAATTGGCCTTCTGTAGTTGCCGTTGGCCAATGGGGGCTCTCCTGGATGTCATGTGGTCGCCTTCTTGGCAAGGAGGAGGTCGGCGGCCATGTTGAAGCAGGAACACCTCGTGTTCCAATGGAGGCACACGCTCAAAATGCGCTTTTAGGTCGTTTTACACATATAATTTAGATTTTGCCCGAAAAGCATCGCCTTTAATGCGTTCAGCAGGAAAAGGTTGAGAATTGTCCCCACTGCTTTGATGAAACCACTCTCTCCGATGCAGACGTCCAGCCTCTCTAGCCCATCCAAGAAGCTGTCGCTGTAGTAGGGAAGCAAATATCTTTCCCAAGGTGTCCAGGAGGGTGATCAGTCGATTAATTAGATGAATTGTCCTGATCACTCTTTTTGAACACTGGAATTTTGAGTGCCGACCTCCCGGAATTTGTCACTTCCTTACAATCCAAGATTTGTCTAATCAACAAAAGGCAGAACTCCATAGTTCCGGGGTTCTGCTTTAGTATGCTATTAAGGTCGCCGGGGCCGGCAGCCCGTAATGTATTCAATTATATTGTTCCATTTTGTCTTTTTGTAAGTTGATTGCTTCTCAATCTCCGTTGCCAAAGCCTGTTCCATGTAGCTGGACTCAGACGGTTGTCCTCCCTGAGAGGCCCTTTGGCAAAGATACAATAGTAGTGTTCAATCCATTTCACCTCAGCTATTACTGGTACCAGGCTTGCCAGTTGGTAGCTTTTGTTGTTGTTTAACCGGGCCCAGATATCCCCTAAATCTTTTTCACTATTGTTTTCAGTATTAACTCTGCAACATGCTGCATGCCGAATGGCCCTAGATGATGGAAGCCAATCGCGATACTGCGGTTTCCTTTTCCTTATCAGCTCCTGTCTATCGGACGTGTTCAATTGGCTCAGTTTTCTCAATTCCGCCCTGTACATTTTCTTTTGTTCCACAAGGTCTTTATTGTAGTGGTGTAGCCTTGTGGCTTCAGAACAGGAGCCCAGGGAACGGGTGGATTTAAACTGTAGCAATAGGCCTTCATAGTTCAGGGACGCCCCCCCTGACCAGCGACAACTGCCTCAAACCCTCCACCACTGGCACATCTCCTGGCTGTATTCCAAGCCTATTCCTCGTCTGGTTTACCTGGATACTCTCATTTTTCATTTTGGCATCAAAACCTCGCCCTCCTTCCATTTAAATTTCAAGAGACAATTGCCCATCAGGCAGCCCTCCAATGAAGAAACCCATCTATTGACATTAGGTGATTTATAAAATAATAATCTAGGCAAGAATGTTGGTTGCCTGTAGACCATGTAGTATTTGCAGGAGTGTCGCCCCTGGTTTGGCCATTTAATAGCACAGTATCGTGCTCCTCCGGTTCTTTTCTGCGTACTTCCACTGCCATCGAAACAGTTTAGATTAAGGTCTCCACAGATGAAGTGGGGATTAGACTCCTTCGTATAAACCCTGTATACCCAGGTGGTAATTGAATTAACAAAGGAAACATTACTCACCACTGCAGGGTTCCAATATAAGTTAAGTATGACCAGGGACAAATTTGATAAGCACCCAGTTGGACAAACTGGCTTCAATTAACGAATTCCACTACTTTAAGCCCTCTGCCCATCTTTACCAAGGTAAGTAGGGATGACCCAACATATTTTTCTTTGCCGGTTTACAGCAAACCTCAAAGCCATCACAAATGGGGCACTACAGAGCCATGTCTCCTGGAGGCAGATAACCTCATATTTCTTGAGGCAAGGCCCCTGCACCTGAAAGAGATGTTCATGTCCCCTTGTATTCCAGGAGTACCATTGGAATGGCCCTGTATCTTTGTTTCTAGATGCTAAATCTTGGATGATTGAGTCAGGGCACCTGCCAACCAGGACCAATGTTGTCTACTTGGTTTCTGGTCCTTGTCAATCTTGATCTGTCTTTTATCAATTGTGGTGTAATCCATAGTAATTCTTAATGATGGCAAATCTCTCGGTCTTGATGCAAGTTGCCTCTCATGGGGGATGGAGCGCTGAGGGTCTGCCGATGACTTAGATTGGACCTTGCCCGATGCTGAATTCCATTCCGCACTCGGCTGAGGATATTCCACTTGCATGGGTTTAGGTGATTCACCTCTTACAGATCCACAAAATGGCTTTTCTGAGATCTCCACTCCCAGTGGGAGTAAATCTCCTGCTGCTTCAAACAACATATTACGCAGCAGGCTAGAATATAAATGAAGAGGGACCCAGTCCATCCACTTTTCATTAACAGAGTGGACAATCTTCAGATCTTCAGATTTAATGTTTCCTAGTTCTGGTGAGCAGTGTAGAAGCCTTAAAACATTCATCCGGTTCAGAATCAGGCCATCTTTACAGGGGAGAAGTATTTCTATTGTGATTATAAAAGCCAGATTTTCGTTGGGTAGCTGTGCTTTTGCAGATTTTTCTTTTTTTCTCTTTGGGTGATATGCGGTAACGTTCTCCGATCCCACTCCTTTGGCAACTTTGGATGGTTGGTTATTCTGTTTCTTCTTTCTTCCAAAGTACATAATTCTTTAGCCATCCAGACCTGGTCAACTTGAATCCTAGGACAAAAAATAAGAGACCTGGAGGGAGAGCCAGCTGCCTCAACACTAGGAGAAGGCAGTGGATCAAGTGTAGTTTCGCCCCAAAATGTTTTATCCGGTGCTTCTTCCACATTACCAGCGCCATCTGAGTATGTCGAACTCAGACCCCAGAGCATCTCCGTTTCCATGACCGCGGCTTCTTTTTCTGGTTCAATAGATAGGGCTGGGTTTAGGACCGTTCTCAGCACGGGCCTAGTGCTATTATTTTTCAACGCATTTTCCTGCTTTGATGACATCGGCAGGTTGTTTGCGCAGAAATGCCCTCGAGCCGTTCGATTTTGGTTTATTTGCGATTCTTCAGGTTTTAGGACTTTCCGTCATTTGGACTTTGGTCTTTGTTTTATCAAAGATCACCAAAGGCTTCGGGCCTAATGTCATGGTATTATTTTTCCTAATGTAGCCGTTGTTGCTTCTTGGTTGAGCACCTTCTCCGTATTGTATATCTCGAGGGGATGGTTGTCACGCCCTGACAGTGCATTAGCCCCATATTGCAATCCACTTTGGCGAAGATCCCCTAGACTTCTTGGCCTCTCTTCCATGATGATCACGTTGAACTTGCATGTGTCTCCTCTCAATTGACTAATCCAGCGATCTAGGTGGTAGATGGATGCTGGGGATCTGGGCCATCATTTTGCGCGAAAGAGGGTTTAGAGCAAACATTTCTGAACTGAGAACTTCGAATTAATAGCAGACATCAGTGTACTCTTTTCGTTAGCCTGCTCTCTCGCAAGGTCAAACAGCCTTTCCTGCCACTTTGAAGACATTTCTGCCTCTTTTGGCAAGCAACCTTTCAGTGCATCCGCTAAAGATTCCAGCTAAAAGAGCTTTGTCTGAGCTGTTAGTAGAGTGGCTTGCTCTTTAATTGAATTCATGGACTCGTACAGTTTAATGAGGGGGTTGAAGGAGACTGTCAAACTTGACATTTTGATGGCCTGATGATTTATGATCTCAGGACCTCTCTGGACCCGTATCCTAGACGACCGGTATTGCCGAAGCATTGGTCTCTCTAAGGCAGTGGTCTTCAAACTTTTTTGGCCAGGGACCCCCTGAGCAAAATTTGGGCAGGTCGGGACCCCCCAGAAATGCCAAATGGACAGTATATATTGCGCGCCGTCACCTGCTCCCATCAAAGTCGCTGGGCTCCCTCATCCCACTCCTACCCAGTCGCTGGTCTCTCCCCACCCCATCACACACCCAGGGCTCTCCCCACTCTGCTCCCATCACTATCCCATGGTTCCCGCCCATTGTGCTCCCACCATAGTCCCTCGGTTCCCCCATCCCGTTCCCAACACAGTCTGAGGGCCAGTGGCGGCTGGTGAATCTTTTTTAAGTGGAGGGGCATTAAGGGGAGGTTCGGGGGGGTTTCCCCCTGTGAATTTTTTTTTAAATAATAGGTTAAAATGTTGCATTGTAGAGCATACTTTTAACAAAAAATGGGTAAATAGCCAAACAGTTTGCAATTGTTGCTGGGAGTCCAGGGGGCAGGCATTGATATTTTATTTCTATCACGCTCGTACACAAGTGTTTCAGAGCGTGACAAGGCAAGGGAGGGGAACAGAGGAGAATAAAACGGCGATCTTACTAGGCCCAGTGACATTGAGAACGCGCAAGTGTGAGGGGAAAAGTGCATGGAAGGGGGGAGAAGTGGAAAGTGCGAAGCAGAGGAGAAACAGATAAATAACAATAAATAAATAATAAAGGCAACAAACAGTGGTAGTGCAGCCAGCAATTTGCAAGTGCTACGTTTAAGGCAGCAGACAGGGTAGGTCTGATAAGTGCAGGAAGAAAGATGGTTCTCCTCAAGTTTTAGAGTTGCAGGGCGCTGTTCCAGAGGGAGGCCCCAGCCGAAGACGGAGATCTACCCCCAGCTCGTTTCTTTGATAAACGACTGACCCTGAGGGAGTTGGAGGTAGAGGAGTGAAGAGCTCGAGAGGGGAGGTATTTGCGGAGGAATAGCTGAAGGTATTTTGGACCGAGGCCCCAGAAAGCCTTGTGGACAAGGCAGAGGGTTTTGAATGATAGATGTCCGGTAAAAAGATACCATCCCTGTCCCCTGGGCCCCACTGGTCCTAACACAATGAACATGATTATGTGTATATGCAAGGCGCTGCACATTCATACAGCAATCACTCTATCATTCACATGAGCATCCATCACCATACACTCACTCATAACGCATCCATACACATGTTTAAATAAAAACAATGAACATAAACGTACCTTCTGCATTGGCCTGTGTGTGGGTGCTGCTCCAGCTGCTCTGTCCGTATGTGCGAGGAGGCGCAGGAGCTCCCCCTCGGACATACAGACATGCAGTGCCCCAGCCAGCATTTCCAATGAGCTATGCAATGCTGGCGAAGCTAAACGCCCCAGCACTTGCATGGCTCAGTGAGCATGTGCGGCTGGGGAACTAAACTGAACTGTCAAAGGGAAACAGTGTTCAGCCAGCCCAGGAGCACTCCATTAGCTGGATAAAGCAGCTGAGGGAGTGCTCACTGTTTCACTGGGCTGGCTCCTTAGCTCCTCCATAATGGGTGAGGGGCCACTATGCAGTTAGTAATGTTGACCATTGTTGCTGAATATATCACAATTTACTTACATTTTAACACAAAGCACCCCTTTGGGTACTATTGAAACAGTGGGCTTCATAACTACTCTGGCGGTAGCTGTGCCGGTAAAACCGGCACGGCTGCCACTGGAGTTGCATCCGGGTCTGGCACCCGCGAATGGGCAATTACTAGGTCATGCCGAGTTAGGCGGACATGATAATTGCCCTTTCGAAGGTGCCGGTAGATCCCCATTCCCATTTGAGCCCCATATGGCTCAAATGGGAAGGGGGAGCTCGGATGCACCGGCACCGTTAATAACGGTGCTGGTGCATCCGACGAGCTGAGGTCAGACCTGGCGGGGGCTGTCAAGCACCCACGAGCACAACTCTTACTATGGCGGAACGGTAGCAACGGTGCCGGTAGCTTACCAGCACCGTTGTTACTGGTCCGCCATAGTAGTAATGAGGCCCAGTCTGTGACTAAAGGAATGAATATCCATTTACAACTGTGGGCCACTTTTTCATTGTTGCCTGAGACAGTTTCATGCTTCAGCCCGCCCATGTGGGCCACCCCTGCCCATTTCTTCCAATCTAAAAAAAAAATCTTTTTTCATGCTGAGCTCTCAGGGCCCCCCCTGGGATGCACCCGCGGACCCCTAGGGGGTCGCGACCCACAGTTTGAATACCACTGCTCTAAGGGTTTGGAGTCCAAAGAGGATACGGAGGACGCACTCTGTAGGCTTCCCTCCCTTTTCTCAGCTATCTCAATGGTTGTTGGCAGAAACAAATGCACCCCCATTGCCGGTTCTGTGATCATAATATTTTCCGGCGGGGTAGAATTTGAATCGATTCTCATTAAAAGCAATTTGCTTTTAGACCCTATCCTTTCCACCCTACTTCCATTCAGTGTGGCCGCCTCCTGCTCTTTTGATCTGTGGGCAATCGAGGAGTGTGTGATAAATGATTAGAGACCTCCATCTTCTTTTGGCTTTCCATTGTCTTTTGAATTTCAGCTGTCTCTTGAAAGCCTCGCTGCAATGGCTGCATGTTGCGCCTCCAGGCAATCTGAAATGGATATGTGTCCTAATCCATCTAGAACTGGTTCATCATGCTTGTTTTGCATTTAGTCGGGGGAATCATAGCGCGCAAAAACGTCCTCTAGATCAACATACTCCTCTGCATAACCTGAGCAGTCCTGCCAAAAAGTAGAGGTATGGGGGATTCGACATCTTCTTCACAACCTCTAAGACATTAGCCGAACCATTGGCATTAACCTCCGACCCCTCTTGCCTCAGGAGATGCTTTATTTGGCTTGTAATAGGAGATTTAGCTGTATGCGTCCCATTCACCACACTCTTGCCAGGAGGCTGTAAGACCTGTGCCATCGTCTTCGGCTTAATGGACTCCTCCCTAGGTGGCATCCAATGGCGAGTTCTAAGATGCCCAATTGCAGCATAATGTGGTGGCTCCAGCCCCACTAACCCCTTATTATAGTTGTTAAACATAAAATGTTGTCCAAGGGGTTGCAAGGTATCAGACCTGCGAATGGGAATATCGCAATTCATTGTCATGGCGGATTCAGAGATCAGCTCAATGATCTCGTGGGGATCTGGGATTTCCACAGAGTTATTAGTAACAATGCCCACGCCACAGATCGCTGGCACAATTCATTGCACATTCTCCCTTTTCTGCAAGTACATGGGCCCTTCGGCGGCATGAAACTTTGTCCGTTCTTCCCAAGCAGGGTAGGAAAGAGCCACGCGCCGATAATTTGAAGTTTGTTCAAGCATGGGCATAGGTGGAAGTCAGGAGGGGCACTACCGGCAGTTGGGAATAAGGCTCGATCACAGGGAGTAGAAAACACAAATCACTCACCAATTCTTCCGCTTGCCGGCTCGCCAATTTACCTTTTTGTCTTTGCGTGTGAACAGAATAGATGAACAAGGGTCTGTCTGCACGGCTTCTTGGCCTGTGGTGCTAAATTTGACTGGGGTTGCCAGCAATATGGAAACAGGTTAGCCGTTCCCACACCAACTAAGTGCACCTCAATACACTACATGTGTATTCAATATAGCAGTTGGATATGTCATTTTTTTCTTTACAAGAATGGCATGCTTTATATGCGGAAAGATCTGCGACGTATAGAAAATAACCGATTTAAGGCGAGCTAACAAATCTAAAAACATCAAATGCTGCCCAAAATAATGGGGTAATCATGGTACGCAGAGGCATCAAAGACTTCATACCTCCAAATTTAAGGGGGTTGAAGAAGAAAAAATAAAGGCCAAATAAAAAATCCTGGATGAAATGGTAAATTGATAGAAGTTGCAGATTCAGGGCCGGCATCCTTTCCATTTTCTCCTTGTGTATTAAAAGATGCCCAGTATCCTGATTTGCAGCGCCTGCTCTACTAGTGGCACAGAGCAGGTTCAGAGGCCACAACTTCCTATTCGACAGCTGCAGCGACACTGTACCAAAACTGATGATCATAAATATCCCAAGATGGTCGCAGGATAAAATGTAAAAATAAAGATACACCTGAGTTTAGGCATAGTGCGTGGCACTACTTATGATCATGTCCGCTGCAGCCCAATTGATATTGCATGCGTCTCAGTTCCCAGGAGTCCGCTCTGCCATGGAAGGTGATGTGTATTCTGGTCAGCTGGGTGGAGACTGCCAAAGGAACCTGGAGGACCGGGCCCTCCCCTTTTGATCTTTGTGAAGGCAGATAACCCCTTCCGCTAGACACAGCCGCACAGCAGGAAGCTGTCCTGGGAACAAAGGAGCACACCCATTCCAAAGGAGTAGCCTCCCAACAGAGCGCTGTATATTTAATAGTCTTAGTTCTTAGTAGGAAGGGTAGATGGTGATTTTAGAATATGCAGGTGTGAACTGGTTAATGGCAGGAAAGTTCTACCATTTTGTTTCTGTCCCATTTTCCCTTTCCTGTCCCCTTCGCTTCCTCTGGAGCAAAGCACTTTGGGTGTCAGAAGGGCAAAGTCAACTTTATTCAAGAGCAGGTATTGGAACACTAAGGCAGGCTAGCTTTAGTCCAGTCACCTGGGGATTTTTGCCTTTTAAAAGAAGGGCCCCCCCAACTCCTTCTTCCGATTCTCAGATACTCTTGATCGTCTCAAGACTCGCAAATTCACTCTGAAAGAACTCTCTGGACTTCCCTTGGGAAAGGTGTACATTTGAAAGTCCTCCGGCTGAGGTGAAGGTGTCGTCCAAGGCAGAAGGAAGATCGGTGCCCTACCCACTCACAGGGCACATTGGGAGTGACCTTTGCTGTGGACCAATACCTGCCACTCTGCACTGTAATCTCCTAAAGCTGGTAGAGCAACCTCTGAACGGAAGCATCCTGTCCTTGAGTCCCCCTGAGTGGGCCTCGCAGCAGCTGGATGGGCCAGATCAGGTAAAAGCTCCCTGTTCTACCACACGAAACAAGTCGTTCTGTGCTCACTGCACCTTAAACGAGAGGAATGGCGGCGGCCGGTGCTGCCTTTTTGTTCTCCTCCACCAATCCGAACTATTGCTTGGCCTTCAAACCAGCGTGACGCTGCGTCATGCCCTAGTTGAGCCTGTCAATTGCTATGCCTGAATCGACTTGTAGGTGCCGGGATCTGACCTGAATCAGAGTCACATGCTGACTCTACCCAGGAGTTCCAACCAAGACTCGACCCATCTAGAACTTGAATGGCCACCTCATCAACCTGCACTTCAATGCACCCAAGATCACAACTTCGACCATTGCCCGCCAACTCGAACTGCTTGAGCATCACTCATCGACCCCTTCCCAGCAGCTAGGCTGACTCCGCCTGGCCCAACTGCGAAGCGATCCTGGGTACATCCCAGCCTGCATACTCGAGAGCCGTCCTTCCAACTCGCAGAGTTACTGTGTTCTCCCCTACTCGATGTCCACACTGGTTGGATCCACACAATCTAATGTGCCCGAACTGAACTTGATCCGCTCTCATCATCATTGGGTTTGACTCAGTCAACCCACCTTTCGCCCTGTCTCTCCTTCACTACTCTAAAGTGCTCGAAAGGGTTGTGTTCACCGTCTTAACAATTTCTTAGATATCCACTACCTTTGAGACCCCGTACAAGCAGGTCTATGCTCTTGTCACTCCACGGAAACTGCTCACATGTCTCCAACTTCACCTCCTCTGATCTCCAACATATACTAATTCTCCTTGACATGTCTGCTGACTTTGGCACTGTTGATCACTCTGAGGGGTGTGGGGGGCAAGAAGGCAAGTGTCTGGGAAAAGGGAGGGTGAGTGCATAGGACAGGGTGGACCAGGTTAGGGCTAGTCTGGGGAAGGGGGCCCAAGGACAAGTACTGGCAAGGGATGCTGGGGGGGACTGGTAGTGGGGTGGTCTGGGCCCTGTATGACTCTGTGGCAGAGGGAACGTTAGCACGGGAGGGGGGGAAGGAAGGAAGGAAGGAAGGAAGGAAGGAAGGAAGGAAGGAAGGAAGGAAGGAAGGAAGGAAGGAAGGAAGGAAGGAAGGAAGGAAGGAAGGAAGGAAGGAAGGAAGGAAGGAAGGAAGGAAGGAAGGAAGGAAGGAAGGAAGGAAGGAAGGAAGGAAGGAAGGAAGGAAGGAAGGAAGGAAGGAAGGAAGGAAGGAAGGAAGGAAGGAAGGAAGGAAGGAAGGAAGGAAGGAAGGAAGGAAGGAAGGAAGGAAGGAAGGAAGGAAGGAAGGAAGGAAGGAAGGAAGGAAGGAAGGAAGGAAGGAAGGAAGGAAGGAAGGAAGGAAGGAAGGAAGGAAGGAAGGAAGGAAGGAAGGAAGGAAGGAAGGAAGGAAGGAAGGAAGGAAGGAAGGAAGGAAGGAAGGAAGGAAGGAAGGAAGGAAGGAAGGAAGGAAGGAAGGAAGGAAGGAAGGAAGGAAGGAAGGAAGGAAGGAAGGAAGGAAGGAAGGAAGGAAGGAAGGAAGGAAGGAAGGAAGGAAGGAAGGAAGGAAGGAAGGAAGGAAGGAAGGAAGGAAGGAAGGAAGGAAGGAAGGAAGGAAGGAAGGAAGGAAGGAAGGAAGGAAGGAAGGAAGGAAGGAAGGAAGGAAGGAAGGAAGGAAGGAAGGAAGGAAGGAAGCTGGCCACAGACAGCCTTGTGGATGATGCAAAGGGTCTTTAATTTGATCCTTGTGGTCACTGGGAGCCAGTGGAGAGATTTTAGGGCTGGATAGTTATGATCCCTGAGCTTAACCCTCACGGTCCTGTTCTGGGTTAGTTGCGGAGAGTAGAGTAAGGCAGACGGAGAAAGAGGCTGTTTACAGTAGTCAAGCCTAGAGAGAACCAGGATTCTGGAGACATTGAGCTTCTGAGGGAAAGTGAGAAAAGTAAGAGTACCTCTGAGGTGGTGCAGCCGGTAATGGGCCTTCTTGGAAAGGTCAGTGATGTGAGAAGAGACAGAGAGTGGAGTCGAAGATGACGACAAGGTTTTTTTGCCTTCGCAGGAAGGCGAAGGAATAGGGCCCATGGAGGGCGGCGAGAGTGAGTGAAAGTGGGTGCAAGGGTCCTGATGAGAAAGATCTCCTTATTGGCATTAAAGCAGAGATTGTTGGAGGTGCACCAACCCTGAATCGCAGAAAGTGCCTGTAATGTGCGAGAGAGGAGAGGAGGCTGTAGGGAGCCTGAAGGAGAACTGCCTGTCATCCACATAACAAAGTTAGAGCAGAAGGTAGAGATTAGTTTGGCCGGAGGGGCTTGGTAGATATTGAAGAGCCATGGCGATAGGATAGAGCCCGGGGTAGCAGTTGGGAGGGTCTGTTTGAAAGGAAGGAGGTCCTTTGCCATTCTCTGCCATTAAATATTGGATGGCTTCACACTGCATTATATTCAACTCCACTAAAACAGAGATGCTCTTCCAACCTGCCAAATACTTTCTCTCATCTCTTCCCCTACCTATCCGGTTCCCACCTGACACTCTCTTCTGCAGCTAGAAACTTTGGTGTCATCTATGACCCTTCTCATGCCTTCTCTACATTCTCCAAAACTGCAACGTTGGCTCTCCTCAACCTCAGATATTAGGAAAATTGGGAACCTCCTCTCTTTACACCGCCAAGCATCTCTTAACCGCTCTCGTAATTCTCTAAACTGGACTACTTTACGGGCATCCTCCTTGGTCTCCCCAACTATGCTTTCTGTCCTCTCAACAAGATCATTAACTTTGCTACCAGGGCTCTCTTTGAACTCCCTCACTTCACACCTACTTTCTCGTACCATCAGAAAGCTGGATGGCTGATGATGCAAAACTGGGCCAAATTTAAATTTCTTCTCCTAGTTCACAGATCTATCAGCAGAAAGGCACCACTGTATCCATTCTATCCAACTCTACAACCCTTCTTGTAATCTCTGCTCTGACTCCTTGATTACCCTTGTTGTGCCTCGCCTGTAGTTCCGCTTGCTAACGCTCTTCCTCTTCTTGCTCCACTTGTATGCTCTTCCCCCAGACATCCGAGAAAGAATCCACACTGATTCAAAACCAAACTAAAAGCCTACCTCCTCACCTCGGAGTTAAGCTCTTAACCAACCTCTCACCCTTCTTGCTAATGTTTCCCTTGCCTCTACCCTTCTTCTGTCCCTCACTTTCTACTGCCTACACTCTAGCACTTCATCAATCCTAAGCACATCCCTAACATAGCTGGCCGTAGTGCCTACGTGCACTCAAAAATGTCTAATGTTGGTTGTCCTTAATCTATGTATGTCCACCCATGTATTGTCCCTGGTGACTGTTCTATTTACTCCCCCTTTGCCCCACACAACCTGGTCTGAATGTCACTCAAACTCCTCCAATTGGAAGAAGCTCACTTGACTTATCTATTCATTTGTTTGTGATATAATAGGTTATTTATAAAGTGCCTAATACTGAGAGGTTTCTAAGCGCTGACCCGGGGATTGAACCAGTGTTGCCCTGTGTCGTTTTGCTTCCAAGGCGAGCATGCTGCCCCTGTGCTGTCCTCACTGATCAAAAGAGCAATGTACCTCCCTGTGTGTGCGTTTATATTTCTGAGGCTTGTGGAATCTGCTTAGATCACATGCTTTGCATAGACCGACCTCTAATGGAAGCTGCAGAGTATTAGTTTGTTTTTGGAAACTGGAAAAGGTGTGTCCAACTAGGCATGCCAGTAATACTATGCCTAGAGTGACATTCCCTGTACCCATGATCTCTCACGCGTGTAGGACGCTCAGATTGATTTTTTTCCGCCATACTAGTCGGACGCGTGTTGCGAGTTCCCTTGGCATTAGCCAATTCTAAAATTATTGTTAAAACTTCCCTGTTCTGTCCACCCTACACCGAAGATCGACACCGGTGAAGATCGAGGAAACCAGCCGTCGAAACTCCAACAGACCGTGGGCCTTGGAAGGCCTCTGGCCTCGGCCCAGGCCTTGAAATGACTCTGCCATCGGCCTTGTACAAGTAGGGAGAGTGGGGGGTGGTCATACAGGCTCCCACATTTATTTCCTACATATATCCACCTGCTGCCAAATTGATACATATGGAGAGTACTCCTTTCAAATTCTGCCCCAAGTGTAACGGGAAGTTCCCCATGGTAGATGAGCACAATACGTGCAATTTACCATCCCGAGGCTACCTGTCGTGCTTGCAAGCTCTTCAAGCCGAAAACACTTAAGGACTGCTCCACTAAACGCTGGGCCCACTATGCCAGGCAACGAGAGGCCATGGACGCCGAAGGGTTTTTTAGCGATGGCAGCAATGCCGCGGGCAGAGGGGTGACTTCAGACACCCACGCGCAAGCCCCCGACCCCAGAGGACTGGCCAGCGGCTCAGTTATGGGGACCACACCCGGCGGCATAAGCGCGACGCGCACCACTTCCACTAAGCACATCAGCCCCAGCTGCGATTCCACACGTGTGTCAAGCGATCGGCAACGGAAGACACTGAGAGGGCGGTCCAACGATTCTGTGTCCTCTGCCCGTTCTCGTTCGAGATCGTCTCATGACGAAGACCAACAGTCCACGGTTGGAAAAGGTGTCTTATCCCAGAGGCCCAATCGTCGGAAGACTAATCCGACCTCTATTCCCAGTCAGTACGCGTAGCGTCTACTCCCGATATTCGACGCCCTTCCTCCAAGACCACGTCCGAATCTCATTCCACCTCCGATTCTCGACACGAGGTGTCAGGTTCCTCGGAGGCCCCTAAAAGCACTAGGAAACATTCCTCTAGTCATGGGAAGGGGTAGAAACAACATTCAGAACCCCATGTTCATAAGGAAAAACAAAAGGCCCCTAAATCAGTAGGGAAGTCCAAGGTCCTAAAGGAAAAAAAATCATCCCACCCACTGCTCACGACATGGGTATGGAAGAAGAAACAGAAGAAGTAGTTATCCCTAGTGCCAAAGAATGGAGCTCAGCTGATATCGATAGGGTTATGAGAAGAATGTCATGTATGGCAGACTTCTATGAAAAAGACCCTAATTATTTTCATAGTTATGCCAACACACCAGCTACCTCGGCCCCTTCGGGGTCCAAGGATTCTCAACCCTCTAATAAAAGACCCCGCTCTGATGCCCAGGTCCAGGATTTGGTCACAGACCCTTTGGTCATTGATTCTTACCATCCCGAGTCCTACTGTGATGAAACAGACCCACAAATTATGGAAGACCATGCAGGGGTTTCTTATTCTGGGGATGATGAGGACCAGGAGGAGGAGGATGAGGCTGAAGCATACATTCTTGACTCCCCAATTCCTAAAGAACCCCCGGTGCATAACTCACTAGTAGATAATCAACCATTCCTCAACGAGGTACTGGCCAAGGCAGTAGCCCATTTTCAAATTGACACACAAGGTGATCAAGAGGACAGGGTTTTGCAGAAGAGATCCTGGGTGACCAAAGAGCCATTGCTCAGGCTATCCCTATATTAAAGTCTGTCCAGCATCGAATTGACCCCTCACTGGTAACTCCAAATCTTACTAGTGTGGTTAATCCACGAGTTGAAAAAGTATTCCGTGCCGCACCTTCTGATCCCCTATACATTAGAGGCCAATTAAAAACCCCTGACTCCCTGGTAGTAACAACCACCAGAAAAAGGGCATGTACACCACTCGCTTCTTCTGAAGCACCTCCTGATAAGGAGAGCAAGAGACTATATACTCTCGGCAGGAAAGTTGCCACCACTTCCGCCTATTAGGCAAGAATTGCAAACAGCACAACTCTGTTGGCAAGCTATAATTGCCACCAGTGGGAACAAGTAGCTGCTTTGGTATCCTCCGCACCTGAACCACTGAAGAGCCAGTTGGCCCAGCTAGCAGCAGATGGAAGGTCGGTATCGGGATGCCTTCTGAAAACTAACTTTGATGCAGCTGATAATGCTGGAAGACTAATCGCAGAAGGCACTGTGATAAAGCGTCACGCATGGTTAAGACAGTCAGGGTTCAAACCCGAGACCCAAGCCACTCTTATAGAAATGCCGGTAGAGCCGGACGTACTATTCAGCAAGGCAGTGGAGGAAGCCTTAAAGACCGCTAAGGATGAGTACGAGACACTAAAATCTCTTGGACAACTTACAAATAAACACTCAGGACTGAGGGGAAACTCAAATTTTCGTCGCTTTTGGGGTCAAATGTCCCAGAGGGGTTCGAATTACTATCAAAATCAAGGAACCTCATGGGGCAACAATCACTTCCAAGCATCTCAAGCCTTCCCCAGAGGGCAGCACAGAGGCCGCACTAGGGGTAGAGGTAGCCCCGCCAGAGGTGGTACGCCACCCAGTAAACAGTGACATTCCGCTTCGGGTCCCCTCCCATGCATACCCAGTAGGGGGTGCATTTCCACCTTCACCCACGCATGGCAAGGGATCACTTCGGACAGATGGGTGCTGTCCAGAGTGTCCGCAGGATACTGTATAGAACTACTAGAGCGCCCCCATGACCATCCTCCCAAGACAGAAGGTACACTCGTTGGAGCACCAGAAAATCCTTCTCAAGGACATCGCCATTCTACTTGCCAAGGACGCCATAGAACTCGTCCCGGCAACCAGGTAAACAAGGGTATTTATTCAACCTACTTCCTTGTGCCAAAAATAAAAATCGAACAATGCGCCCAGTATTAGTTTTGGGCCCTGCAAACAATTATGTCAAGCCACAAACATTCTGCATGACTACACTCAAAGAGGTAATCCCCCCTACTAAAAAAGGGGGATTACATGGCAACATTGGATATGAAAGATGCCTTTTTTTATATTTCAATGTTCCAAGCGCACAGAAGATTCTTGCGTTTTTTAAAATAGACAACTAGCACTACCAGTTCAAGGTGCTGCCCTTTGGTATAGCCTCGGCTCCAAGGGTGTGCACCAAGGTACTGGCAGTGGTGCTGGTGCACCCACGCAGAGAGGCAACCCCAGTGTACCCTTAACTGGACCCCTGGCTCATCACAGGGGAAACCCCTGTAATTTGCAGACTAAATATTCAAAGAATAATCAACCTCTGCTTCCAATTGGGCTTCTCAATCAACAAGAAAAAATAAAGCCTGGTGCCAAGCGCCTCAAAACAGTTCCTAGGAGCTGTCCTAAACACCCAAGAGGGGTTGGCCTTTCCATCAGAGGAAAGAATTCGGAATCTGTTGCTGCAAATTCCTCAATATCAGGCCGGTCGCCAAATGGTGCGCAAAGCGATGCGTTTGATAGGCATGATGGCATCTTGCATTTACCTGGTTCCCTACGGGCGCCTGCGACGCATGCAGGAATGGTTGGTGAAACAGTGGTCTCAAGCAAGTGGTCAGTGGGATGATCTAGTGGTCGTTTCGCCAACACTAGTACGGAGTGTTCGCTGGTGGACAAGGGAGAATCTTATGAAGGGGAAACCCTTCTACGATCTGAGATGCAGGCCGTCGTCACAACAGACACCTGCAGCTCACTACCTTCACCACACAGCTCAGGGTCTCTGGTCTCACAAAGTGGCACAGAACCACATCAATCTGCTAGAACTTCTGGCAGTCTTCAGAGCGCTTTGGGCATTCGAACCCCTCCTATCCAACCTGTCAGTGCAGATCCTAACAGAGAGCACGACGGCAATGTTTTACTTAAACCAACGAGGGGGCACTCGTTCGCCAAATCTGTCCAAGCTTGCCCAGAAAATTTGGGCACTCAAACGGAAGATTTACCCGTCATCCCAACATGTTCCAGGGGATCTCAACTCGCTAGCAGATGCTCGTAGCAGGAATCCCCTTCCAGAAGCACACGAGTGGACACTACACGAAGAAATCGTAGGAGACCTCTTCTCTCAGTGGGGTTTCCCCACTATAGACCTATTCGCCACAAGCGAAAACAAGCAATACCCAGACTTCGCATCCAGGTTACCCCAGCCAGGCTCCAAGGGAAATGCCCTATGGATGAATTGGTCAGGGATGTTTGCCTACACTTTTCCACCAACCCCTCTGATGAGGAAGGTGGTGAACAAGATCCACAGGGAACCAATGACGCTCTTCCTAGTTGCTCCTATGTGGGCGAGACAACCGTGGTACCCACACCTATGCAAATTGGCGGTGTGCGACCCCATCAAACTCCCGTGCCGGTACAACCTACTCTCCCAGCACGAGGGGCTAACCGTGCATCCTCAGCCCAACTCAATGAACTTGGCAGCATGGCTCCTGAAGTCATAGAGATAGAGTTCGAACATCTCAGTTTACCCCAGAGATGTATGGATATCTTGAAAGAGTCAAGCACTGTTACTATGACAAATGGAAACTATTTGTTATTTGGTGCCAGAATAAGCAAATCATCCCAGTTGATTGTACTCCTTCTAATGCCGTCACATATATGCTCCACCTATTGGATGCAGGGTTAGTGTTTAACTCACTTAAAGTGCACCTGGCAGCTTTATTAGCCTACACCACTTCCTATAACAAGGTATCATGGTGGAAAGTGCCAGTTGTCAAAGCATTTATGGAAGGGGTAAAGAGACTCCACCCTCCATTTCTAACCCACCACCAGGTTGGGACCTTAATGTGATACTTGCTAAGCTCATGCACAAATCTAATCTCAAACACTTGACCTATAAAACTGCCTTCTTAGTAACCATCACATCCATAAGAAGAGTCGGTGCAATTCAGCTCCGTCAGTGCAATTCAAGCTCCGTCAATGCAGGATCCCTTACTGTTCATAAGGATAAACTGGTTTTACACACTCATCCTAGGTTCTCACCAAAGTTAATTTCCAAATTCCATGTTAACCAGTCTATTGAGCTACCGGCCTTCTTCTAGGAATCCAAAAGCTCTGCTGAGGTGAAACTCCACACACTAGATGTGAGGTGGGCGGTCCTCTACTATGTAGACAAGACCAGGCCGCTAAGAAAGACAGATCAACTGATCGTCTCCACAGCTCCAGGCAGAGAAGGCAGAATTCCATCTCTAGATGGATAGTCAGATGTATCCAACTGTGCTATTGCCTTTCAGATAAAAAACTACCTTTTACGCCGAGGGCCCACTCTACAAGAGGTACTGGAGCCACCCTGGCTTTCATTGCAAATGTACCCCTTGACACCATTTGCAAAGCAGCTACATGGAGCTCTATTCACACCTTTACTCAGCACTACTGCATCGACACTCATTCCAAGACAGATACTCAAGTGGGACAAGCGGTTTTAAGACATTTGTTCACTCATGACCCTTCTCACACCCCACCACCTTCTTCTAACATTGCTCGCTAATCTATGCACAGCATGTGATCTAAGCAAATTCCACAAGTCTCAGAAGGGATACATTACTCCCCTTAATCTTATTTCTGATGCTTGTATCTGCTTAGATTCACATGCGCCCGCCCTTCCTCCCCTCTGAGAGAAGGCGCACGGATGCTTGTAGTGCTGTCTATCTTATCTGCTTGGATACTCTGTACTCGCGCTACTCATGCTGCCTCATGTCAGAAAAAATACAATCTGAGGGTCCTACATGCTTGAGGGATAATGGGTACAGTGGACGTCGCACTAGGGATAGTGTTACTGGCACGCCCTAGTTCGACGCCCCTTTTCCAGTTTCGAAAAACAAACGGTAATACTCTGCAGGTACCACTAGATGTCGGCCTATGCACAGCATGTGTATCTAAGCAGTTACAAGCATCAGAAATACGATTACGGTGAGTAATTTATTATATAAATTCGGAGGCTTGTGGAATCTGCTTAGAGCACATGCTATGCATCGGCTGACATCCAGTGGAAGCTGCAGAGTATTAGTTATTGTTTTCGAAACTCGAAAAGGGGCGTCGACAGGGTGTGCAAGTAATACTATACCGAGTGTGACGTCCACTGTACCCATGGTCCTTCACGCGTCGAGGTCCCTCAAATTGTTTTTTTCCGCCATTGTGAGTGGTCGCATTAAGCAGAGTTCAATTTCAGCTGACGCCATTTGCTTATGCAAAGTTTAAAATAGTTGCTCTTTCTGTCCTTTTTCGCCTGACGCCATGCTCTCAACGCGGTGAAGAATCAAGACGAGGACAACACAGCCCGTCGGCCAAAGTCAACTTTTGACTGACCCCTTTCGGCCTTTGAAGGCCCAACGGGCCTAGGCCCTTACAGTGGGGAGATTGGGGGCGGTCATTATAAAATGTATTATTGCTACCCTTCCCCTTATCGCCCGGCTGCCTTCCCCAAACATGGATAAGACGCCCTTTAAAGTCTGCCCAAACTGTAATAAAAAGTTTCTGTGGATCGATAAAAACAGAGTTTGTTACCTGTGTCTAATCCGCAACCACAACGAAGGATACTGCCGAGCTTGTAAGCTCTTTCGCCCCAAGACCCTTAAAGATCGCAGAACGAAACGCTAGGATTCATCATGCCATGCAGGCCGAGGCCGCCATGGACGTGGAGGGAGCCTCCAGTGACGGTGATGGCACCAACGCCACCTTTTCGGAATGTAAGGGTGACGGGGAACAGCCACATTCCCAAGTGCTAGCCCCGACCCTGGAAAACAGGCTGCGGCACTGTTGTGGGGACTACACCCGGCGGCAAGAGCACTCCATCTTCCCACACTAAACACACAACCTGTGGCAATGTGTCGGCTCCGCCAGACAAACGCAGAGATTCAATGTCTAAGGGCAGGTCAGTGGATTCCCTGTCCTCTGGGCACTCAAGTCTCGGTCACCTCATGACGGGCCCCATAAAACAAAAGATGCGCCCATAAAACTTCTTCAACGGAACGCCGGCAGACACGGCGGAGGTCCTTCCCAATGCCGAAAATCGACGCATTTTGTCGAAATCTGTTTGGAAGTCCAAAAGATTCAGGGTTATCACACCTGATTAAAAAAACATGTCCCAGAGAGCCTTATTAAAAGTCTTCCTCTAAGAGCTCTAATCATAAAGACAAGACCCAGAAAGATGGGTCTCATAGGGTAGCATATGTCCCTTAAGGAGACTGAAACTGTCCCACAAGAGGAGGGGGGGAGTGTCCATTAAGTGAGGACCTACATAATAAGGACCTACCTATACCCCACACAGCTGCTGTACCTTACCCTGGGGTCATCCCTAGCTCAGCCAAATGGTCAGCAGAGGACATAGAGTGATTTCTAGAATTACTTTCTTTGCAAATTTCTCCACCTAATCCGCCCCAGCTTCATCCTAGCGTCATCCCAGCCTCCAACAAAGAGATCTCGCACTTCTACTGACCTTTTGATATACATGCAGACACAGAAGGGGATCAGGAGGATGATCATTTCTATGATGTGGATGATAGGGATAATAATAATAATGATGATGAGTCAGAGGTTTATACTATAGACTCTCCAGTTCCACACGATTTCCCCCTTACGTGATTCCCCAGTGGATAATCTGCCCTTGTTTAATGACCTCTTAATTAAGACAGCTGAGCACTTCAGGATTGAGACTCACGAAACTCAGCAGGACAAAGATTTTATTAGAAGATATCCTGGGGGACAAAAAAGCGGCCACCCAGTTCATACCTATTTTAAAGTCGGTTCAAAAGCCCTCACTTGAAACGCCCAATCAAACCAGGCAGTCAATCCGCGAATAGAGAAACTATTCCGCCCAGCACCATCTGATCCCTTATATATCAGAGGACAGCTTAGGCTGGATTCACTAGGCGTCACAACTACCCGGAAGAGGGCTGGTACGCCTTTTGGCCTCTTCGGAAGCTCCCCCAGACAAAGAGAGCAAGAAGCTGTACACCATGGGTGGGAAGGTGGCAACTTCGGCAGCATTCCAATCTACGATCACCAACAATTCCACACCTTGGGTGAGCTATGACTGCAATAAATAGGACGAGATTACGGCCCATGTTGATTCTGCTCCAGAGCCTCTGAAAATGAAACTTGCCCTTGTAGCAGCTGAAGGCAAAGCTACTGCCAGCAGTCTGCTAAAAACAACCTCGATGGTGCAGGCAATGCTGGATGCATAATTGCAGAGGGAACCATTCTCAAGCGCCATGCTTGGCTTCACCAATCTGGTTTTAAGCTGGAGACACAGGCAACGTTGCTCAACATGCCAGTGGAACCAATTGTACTATTCGGCAAAGCAGTGGAGGATGCGCTGAAGTTGGCCAAAGAGGATTATGATACTCTCAAATCCCTTGGCCAACTTGCCAATAAACAAACTGGGCAACGACGCGGAAACAATTTTTGACGTTTTCGTGGATAAAATTCCCAAAGAGGCTACGGGTATGGACAAAATCAGAATTCATCATGGAACACCAACCAGGGTCAAGCGTCCCAAGGCTATCCAAGAGGCCAGCGCAGGTCCCGCGGCCGGGGAGATCCTCCACTTGCAGAGGTGGAGGGACACCTTCCAAATAATGACAGCCCGCTACTGGTCCCCTACCATGCCTCCTCAGTAGGGGGACAGATTTCAAACTTCACCCACGCATGAGAGGGAATAACCACGGACAAGTGGGTGTTATCAACAGAAGCGGGAGGTTATTGCGTGGAGCTCCTAGGAACGCCATCAAAATCTCCCTCCGTGCCAAAAGAAAACATCAAGAGAAGAACAACTCATCTTGATAGAAGAGGACAACGTGCTGCTCCTCAAGGACGCCATCGAGATTGTGCCATGCAACGAGGTAAACAAGGGTATTTATTCAACATACTTCCTTGTGCCAAAGAAAGATTTTACCATGCGCCTGGTATTAGACTTGCACCCTGCAAACACTTATGTAAAGCCACAAAAGTTCTGCATGACAGCGCTACAAGAAGTAATTCCCCTACTAAAACGGGAGGATTACAAGGCAACATTGGATATGAAAGATGCCTATTTTCATATTTGAATGCGCCCAGCGCACAGAAAACTCAAAGAGCACTACAAATTCAAGGTGCTACCCTTTGGAATAGCATCAGCACCACGGGTATTCACCAAGGTACTGGCGGTGGTGGCGGCACACTTGCGCAGGGAAGCAATCCCAGTGTACCCCTACCTGGACGACTGGCTGATAACAGGAGAGACTCCCTATATTTGCAAACAAAACACGCAAAGGACCATAGATCTTCTAATCCAATTGGGCTTCTCGATAAACGAGATAAAATCAAGTCTTGTACCAAACGCATCAAAACACTTCCTAGGAGCTGTATTAGATAAAAGAACAGGCTTTATCTTCCCATCCATGGAACGAGTGCAGAGCATGATTCGGCAAATACCCCAGTATCAAGCCAGTCTCCAGATAAGCGTACGCAAATATGCGTTTGCTAGGCATGATGGCATTGTGCATATATCTAGTCCCACACACACACACGTCTGCGCATGCGACCAATGCAAGAGTGCGTGGCGAAACAATGGTGTCTCAGGCAAGTGGTCAGTGGGACGATCTAGTGGTTGTTTCGGCAACACTAGTACAAACCCTATGCTGCTGGTCAAGAGAAAATCTATTAAAGTGAAAACCCTTCCACGATTCGCTTGCACTTCCGGTTGTCACAACAGACGCGTCACTCTCCGGGTGGGGGGCTCATTACCTTCACCACACAGCACAACGTCTGTGGACCGAGGTCACCGCACAGAACCATATCAACCCACTGGAACTCCTAGCAGTACTCAAGGCACTTCAGGCATTCGAAGTGCAACTGAAAAGCCAGTTGGTTCAGATTCTGACGGCCAGCACAAGTGCGATGTTCTAAATCAACAAACGGGGGGGGGGGGCACACACTCTCCAAGTCTGTCCAAGTTGGCACAGAAAATATGGAAATGGGCATTCAGACGAGGAATATCCCTATCCTCACAACACATTCCAGGGGTACTCAACACTCTAGCAGACTCTCAGCAGAGATCCCCTACCAGAGGAACACGAGTGGCAACTAGACTTGGGCATCGTAGACCACATCTTCTCTCAATGGGGTTACCCCACATTAGACTTGTTTGCTACAGGAGAAAATGAGCAATGCCCAGACTTCGCATCCAGGTTCCCCCAGCCAGACTCACAAGGGGAACGCCCTATGGGTGAACTGCCAGGGAAATGTGCTTACGCTTTTCCTCCGACTCCATTAATGAGCAGGATAGTGAACAAGATGCACATACCACAGATGACGCTTATCCTAGTTGCTCCTGTGTGTGCGAGACAACCGTGGTGGCCACATCTGCGCAAACTGGCGATGTGCGATCCCATCCAACTCGCATATCAAACCAACCTGTCAACCCAACACGGGGGAACAGTGCACCCTTTACCACACTCGATGAACTTGGCAGCATGGCTCCTTAAGTCATGTTCGGACACCTTAATTTACCACAGCGGTGTATGGATATCCTCAAGGAGGCAAGAAAACCAAACACTAGACACTTTTTTCGACAAGTGGAGGAGATTTATAATTTGGTGCCAGCCTAAACAAACCCCATGGAATGTACTCCTTCACACATTCTCAATTATATGCGCCACTTGTTGGAATCTGGGTTAGTATTCAACTCTATAAAGGTCCACCTGGCAGCTTTATCGGCTTATACCACCTCTCAGAGTAAGGTATTGTGGTGGAAAAATCCAGTCATTAAGGCATTCATGGAGGGAGTCGAGACTACACCCTCCTATTTCAAACCCACCACCAGGATGGGATCTCAATGTAGTACTAGCAATGCTCGTGGGGCCCCCATTAGAGCCTATGCATAAGTCAAATTTTAAACACCTGACATACAAGACTGCCGTTTTAGTGGCTATTTCTTCCATAAGAAGAGTTAGTGAATTGCAAGCATTGTCAGTGCAGGACCCTTTCTTTATCATACATAAAGATAAATTGGTTTTACGTACTCATCCTAGGTTCTCCCCTAAATTCATTTCTAAATTCCACGTGAACCAATCTATTAAGCTTCTGGCTTTCTTTCAGAGGCCAACTAGCTCAGCTGAGGTGAAACTCCACACACTGGATGTGAGGAGGGTGGTCCTTTACTACGTAAACAAGACCAGACTGCTTAGGAAAACAGATACTCTTTGTCTCCATAGCACCAGGCAGAGAAGGAGACTGTATTTCTAAAAATGCCATCTCCAGATGGATGGTAAGATTTATTCAATTGTGCTGTTCATTATCAAACAAGACACTGCCTTTTAGACCAAGCGCTCACTCCACAAGGAGCACTGGAGCTACTCTGGCTTTTACTGCAAATGTCCCATTAGACAGCATTTGCAAAGCAGCTACATGGAGCTCAGTACACTTTCACTCAGCACTACTACATTGACACACATTCCAAGACAGATACAGAGGTGGAACAAGCGGTTCTAAAACATCTATTTTCCGCTACCCCTTTTCATGACCCACCACCTTCTTCCAACGCTGCTCGCTAATCTATGCACAGCATGTGATCTAAGCAGGTTCCACAAACCTCAGAAGGGATACATTACTCGCCGTAATCGTATTTCTGATTCTTGAATCTGCTTAGATTCACATGCTCCCACCCTTCCTCCCCCGAGAGAAGGTGCATAGATGTATGAACTTTCTGCCTATATCTCCTTGGATACAACTGTACTCGTACTACACTTCATGGAACCTCATGTCAGAACAAAACAATATGAGGGACCTCGACGCGTGAAGGACCATGGGTACAGTGGACGTCACACTAGGGATAGTGTAACTGGCACGCATGCCCTGTCAACTTCCCTTTTCGAGTTTCGAAAACAACTGTAATACTCTGCAGCTTCCACTAGATGTCGGCCTATGCATAGCATGTGAATCTAAGCAGATACAATCATCAGAAATACGATTACGGTGAGTAATGTATCCCATCTTCTATTGCAGATGTTGTGTTTAAAGTATATATATTTATAGAACCTTGATTGGATCTATTTTGGATTGTTATTGTGTTTGGGTCACTACTGTTTCACCTTCAAACCCCACTTAAGAACATAGCCTTCCCTCTGCCTACATTACCATAAAAGGCGAAGATAGTATATCTCTTAACTGTCCCTGTTTTACTTTTATGATTGTGTTGGTTTGTAGAAGTGGCAGTGTTGAGTGAGCCATTTTACCCCTACTCATCCTTCCACTCCTGCAGAGCAGAATCCAATTTGTAACAGGTGTTGTTAATGTTTGGTTGTATGAAAGAGGTGGTGACCAAACGGGACTTTCTTTGTTCTGAGGAATAGAGAGAACAGCAGCATAAGTACACTTATGTCTAGAACTTTCCAAATACCGAAACCAAAATTATGGGCTACAGGTATTCTGTACTAGGCACTGCCCACTTTGGGTTGGTAACCATTTTCACAATCTTTCGTTTTTTTAAAATCCTGGATTTGGTGTTTTTAATGTTAAAAATGTAGCCTATTATTAGTCTAAAGTTTCCCCAGCTCACCACCCTTCCACTGAGGTCCTTGTTTTTAAGGGAGGAGCGTATGAGTTGTCTGAATTATTTTGCGGAATTTGCTTAAGAAAATTACCTGCGCACTAAATGTTCTCCTTTTTTTTGCCCCTTCTTATTGTTTTGTTGGATTGTATGGAATATTTTGCAAATAATCAGAGTATGTGGTGTATGCAATATTGTGTGGTAGGGGTTGGACTTTGGTATTTCTAATATTGTGTTGGATGTGTGTGAAAGTAATAGTTTAGGTTCTTAATGCTCACTTACCATGGTGTTTTGTAGTGGTAGGTTATAACTTTTCATAGGCTAACAAACGCACTTGGTTGTTGGGTGCCTGGATTCAGACCAGGTAATTGAAGTCAGTCCCATTAACTCTTCGAAAAGTAACACACTAAAGTTACATGCTTCTCAGTTATTTCTGAATGGCTTGTGCTCGTCAAAGGAGTATGTGTAATAATTTGTATTTGTTTTAATATTTCATCTTGACACAGCCGTTTTAATGTTTGCTTAGGAATTCATTTGAAAATGTTGAGATGGGGAAAGGTAGATTTTCGGAAGTTGAAACATTACTGGATATAGTTGTTCTTTTCGGTTACTTGGGATAATAATATATTTGATTTGTTTGTACTGATGGGGCCCGTGATTTTGTTCCGCGATGAGCCTATAGGATAGGATAGGTATTTGTTTCGTGGTCCTTGCGTCTTTGGTCTTGTAGATTTCTAGTGCGTAGTATTAATTTATACATGATGTTTAAAGAAGGGTATGATGGAGCATTTTGTAAGCTTATGGATTTCGTTTTATGACGCCATTTTATTTCTGGTCCATGTGATTTTGTTTTCATGTTTCCGATATATTTTTTTTGTTTGTGTACTTTTTCTGATGGGGTGCATTTAGACATGTCTAAGACTATATATTTTTTTGCATGTGCATTTGATAATAAAATGTTGCGTTTCTTATTTGTACTTTTTGCTGGTATTGGCAGACGATATAACGTGTCATAACTCATTGGTGGGTGTGCAGCTTTTTCTACCGGGGGGAAACCTGATTTTGAACATTTTCCATTGGAATGGAGTGAGTGGCTTTTGTTTTAACTTTGGCATATGTTCACAGTGGAACAGTGTTGATTTTGCTATTTTTCATGAGGGGACATTGTACTTTCAGGGTTCACGTTGTAGTTTTAGTGGACTTATGTTTTCGTTGTGATTGTATGCTTTTTTGTTTTGGCCTGGCCTGTTTTGGACAGATGTGTTTTTTCAACAAGGAGGACATGATGACCGGTGGTGTACCCAGATAATGTATTTGTGTCTGACTTGGTGTTATTTGTTTTTTTCAGTGCAAGGTTCTTGAGTCCGCGTTTTAAATGTAAACCTCCCTTATAGCTCTTGTTTCATTGATTGGCATTGGTAATGGACATTTTACTGGACTTGGAGCAGCACCATTCATTTATGGCGACACCTTTACATTTACTACCATTCTATATGACCGTACCAATAAAAAAAATGTGCTTAACTTGGAGAACTCTACACAGTAATGACTTCACATTTTGCGATTTTTTTAAAGTCTATTGTATTTTTTTTTCTCCTAGTGGACATTTTGCCTGTGCTGTGTAATACATAAAATGTGTGTTTGGCCGTTAAGCTGAGTATAGACGAAAGATATCTTGTGCTGACAGCGATCAGTGAATTTGTCATCTGTAGGGTTCTGTAGGTAAGATGCTTGATCAAAGCAGTGCGCATACCACATGCATCGATATTTGTGCGTTTGCCACAAACCTTGAACTAGCAATCGACTTTCAGAGCGTGACTCAAGGAATGATGCGGGCAGCCCAGTGGTTCTTGCTGCGGTCGGCCTCCCCCTCCTTCTCCCACCCCACCCCCCATAAATCGAGCACAGGCCTGTAGGCTTAGATGATGTAACACAACCATGAGGCTGTCTGAGTGGAGAGGTGGGGAGGGTGCTTTTTGGGGGCACTTACGCAAGCCCCTGTACGAAAAGATACCCAACTCTTCTAATAGGACAGTATGCCATTATGCCTCAGCCCAGACAGTCTTGGGCATTCCAGTCCTCTACCGCCACTAAATCCAAGCGCCATCTGTTGGAGCCTTCTTCCATGCCTTTGAATGGAAGATGACATCCTCTCGGGCCCTGATCACTTCTCAAGGCAAATGGGGAAAGTAAGACTTGATGGCAATTATTTACATGCTCATTTAATTCATTTCGCATGCCTTGTGAATACGATGCTGGCATCTCTGAATAAATTGTCAGGCAAAACCTCTGGTTACTATGAATCCAAGTGGTCAGTGTCTGTTTTAGTCTCAGTAACTTTGCACCCACACTGTTTTACATGTAAAGAACCGTGTCTGTGTGGCCACATAAGTGATATGGCTTGCACTTTGGTTTATTACTATTCACAGTAGCCATATTGCGTTGAGGCAGTCTTCGCAGATTATCAACCATTGTCTTGTTTTACCAGTGCAAACTGAATAACTTCTCCCATCATCTCTATCATACTATTCTACAGTGATTGCTGTTCACAAGGTAGTTTAACTTCTGAAAGTTCTATGCAACCTACGTTGAGGGAGTATGTTTAGAGTTTGTTGTCTGACTTGAAGTAGTGTTACTATGCACTACATTTTAGCTTGTTATATCGTTGCCACTGCGGGCAAAAATTGAAGTTGGAAGCTACTAGACAGACAAGTCACTTGCCACCTCCATTCTATAAATACACGCAGCACACAATTTCTTACTTGGCAAGTGTGAAATATGACAAGTGCAAATTTTGCACCCTGATTGCCATAATATAGATTGACGTTTTTCAAGTGACTACTGTCCCAGCGCTCGGTTTCTGAATAAGTGTTCTAACATGGAAGCAGTAGATTCAATCACTCTCGAGCTTGAACTAATAGGCAACCGCAAATAGCTGCTTTGCCACCTGTGGCTATTCTTCTCTAGTCAACAAATCTACTTGACTGTGATCATTAAGTCCTTGCAAATCTACTTTTACCTCTCACCAATCAAACCTTTGCTTAAGTGTTCATGATTATTTCTATCGGAGCGTCAATAAAGTCATGGTCTCATTGGGCCAACATGGATGGCAACAACATGGGCTAGAGACTTCCGTCAAATTCTGTAAAACAATACCCGCTCCAAACCCATCTTTGGATCCCAAAGATTTAGAAGTGTTTCTTTGTTTATGGACAATCTGATCTGGTTCATTGCTGCATGATATGATATGGCATTTGTAACACGCCTATACACAAGTGTTTCAAGGTGCAACGAGGCAAGGAAGGGGGAACAGAGGGTGGACAGACAACGATCTTACTGGGTCAAGTGACATTGAGATCATGCACGTGCAGCGGAGGGGGGAGGGGGAAAAGTGCCAGGGGAAAGGGAAGGGGGGCAGTGCTGTATATGGGATCAACACAATAACAAGAAGTGCGGCCAGCAGGTGGTGGGTGCAAGGGTAAGCGCAGACAGCAGGTGTCCAAAAGTGCAGGTAGGGGGACTGTAGGGTTACAGATAAAGACCCAAGTGCAAGGGTTGCCGGGGGGCAGTGCGGTGTGCAACTGGGCGGGCAGAGACCTGGGCCTGAAATCAGAGGGTAGCCAGGTGACCAGTGTAGTATCAGAGGAAATCAGCAGGGGAGAGGAAGAGAGAAGACTGAAGCAAAGAGGAAGGCTTTGAGGTGCTTCCGGAACCGGAGATGGTTCTTCTCAAGTTTCGGAGAGGCAGGAAGGCTGTTCCAGAGGGAGGCCCCAGCCGAAAGAAAGAGATCTACCACCAACTCGTTGCTTGGAGAAGCGTCTGACCCTGAGGGAGTTGGAGGTGGAGGAGCAAAGAGCTGGAGTAGGAAGGTATTTTATGAAGAGAGAGTTGGAGCTATTGGGGACCCAGGCCCCAGAAGGCCTTGTGGACAATGCAGAGGATCTTTAATCCTTGCAGCTACTGGGAGCCAATGCAGAGGTTTCAGTGCTGGATAGATACGATGCCTGGGCTTGAGGCCAATGACAAGTCTCTGTCCTGTTATGGGCGAGTTGCAGAGATCGGATAGTCGAAGCAGGAAGATTTAGAAAGTGGCTGTTGCAGTAGTCCAGCCTAGAGAGAAGCAGAACTCTAGAGACGGTGAGCTTCTGGGGGAAGGAGAGGAAAGGAAGAATACCTCTGAGGAGGTGCAGTAGGAAGTTTGACGACTTAGAGACGTCAGAGATGTGAGGAGAAAAGGAGTGTGGAGTCAAGATGACCCAGAGGTTCTTAGCCTCACAGGTGGGAGCAGGAAGAGGGCCAAGGGAGGCCGGCCAGAGTGACAGGAAAGGAGGGTGTAGGTGTGCCGATGAGGACACTCTGTCTTATTCACATTAAGGCAGAGATCATTGGAGGCACACCACTCCCGGATATCAGACAGAGATGAGAGAAGTAGAAGAGGTGGCAGAGGAGAGCCTGAAAACGAGCTGAGTCATGCACATAGCACTGAAAGGTGGAGCAGAGAGCGGCAATGCGGTGTGGCAATGCAGTGAGCGAGAGGTACAAGGTATTGGTTGAACAGCCAGGCAGAGAGGTTATACCCCTGGGGAACACCACATGTAGAGAGTGCGATGGAGGAAAGGAAAGACCCAACGTCGATCCGAGAGGAACGAGGTCAGCCAGTCCAGGGACTGATCGGTGATACCCAGGTTATCACAGAGACGAGGATGGCATGGTTGACTGTGTCAAAGGCAGAAGAGAGATTGAGTAAGTTGAGGACGGAGGGGAGATTAGAATCAAGGTTATAGAACAGGTCTTCACGGATGTTCAGGAGAGCAGTTTCCGTGCGTCTGGCTGCTCTGAAGCCAGACTGATGGTAATGGGGCATGGTCCTTTTAGATGTACTGCTGCTTATAAAATCCAGTTTTAGCAAATTTGGAATCCAATAGAGCCAATGATTAAATATCTATAATAGCCCCTTGTTCTTTTGATCAGTAGCCCCCCCTTAGATGACTTTGATTATCTTCCTATTACCTACTCAACTGTGGCCCTGCCCCGCCCCTGATGCTTTAAGATGCTGTTGCTTCACGATGCTAAATCCATGCTCACTAAATATCTTAATTATGATCTATTTTGCAATATAATTGTAATTTTTATATAGCGCAAACACTGCAAGTACATTGGAATGCTGTACAATAAAACTGCAAGTTGAGCACATGATTGAATTGAGGAACAAAACAGGATCAAATTCAGAAAATATGAACAATAATTTAATGGGCTACTTAAAATCACAAACCCAAACGAAATGGTTACTAAAATGTACACTGTAGGAGTCCTTATTCATTTAGATGTGTACTGTCTCTGGGTTATGCAAACGTTTAAAGCTCAGGTTTCTGGTATCGGTTTTGTTAGGAAGAAAGTACCTTCTGCTAGCTTTTCTTGTTTTGGACTTTGTTTCCTGCAAGCGAGGCTTAATTCAAGGCCTGACTAGTCTTAAGATAGAGGACAGAGTCCTTATGACTTCTATGCCAGAAGTATCCTGTTTAGTCATGTGGGTTGGCTGGTCTTGAGTTTTGACTGTCTATTATGGTTCCACCCTATAAGGCCAGGGTCCTTTTCAGACCCTCGCAATGACGCACCCCCACCACTCTCGCCCATTGCACAAAATACAGATTGTATTGGCCTTGAAAGCCTGAGGGGTATCATGATTATCTCTTGATCACTGTGTGGTGTGAGAGGAGGTGGCCACTGGATGCCTGTTTCGCAGGACTGGGGGGTTCTCGTTGGCGTGAACCAGTTCTAACTGGCATGTGTAGATACCTGTCTGGGGTAGCTTGGATTCCTTTCCTTTGTGTGTGCGCCCTTCCTGAGAGCATGGGTTTGTTTGGTAGGCTGGTCTGCCATTGGCTTACCACTCCTTTGTTGAATTATGCTTGTTGTGTGACTCGGTGCGCTACACACTCACTGCCTCAAAAGGGGATAAACGCAGACTTGGTCTGCTACTAGCGGAAGACCCAAAGCTCTGCACCAGTCGCGTTCTATGCGCCACCAAATCTGACTGCGAAGCTTTGCCTCCCCGAAGACTAGAATGAATAAGAGTAAGAGTACAGTGCTCCTTGCCCCTGATCCGGTGGCGACAACTAGCCATCTGAGAAGCTCCAGGGGCCCGTTGCTCCTTGTTCAGCAACCACATCGACAAGTTAGTCGCCTCCTCCTGTGGCTGGCTCCTCTGGTGCATCTTCACAAGTTTTTCTGCAACAGCTGTTTTTCCCATGGGTTTTCCCAAAACCGCCCTTGCTGCAGAAGACAAACCCTGAGCAAGAAACCTGCATCGCAGACCATCGCCAACCTTGGCATCGTCGCATTTCTGCCTCTCTGGCTCGGATACTCAATCCAGGAACCACTGACTATTCAATATTTGTCATTCTCCAGGGTCTTTGCAATTTGGGTGGGGGTAGGTGGGGTCATCAAACAACGTGCACATCGACTGCCTCTACAACCCGCAAACCCCCTGCTGAAGAACAGGTTGTTATTTTAGGTCCTAGGGTTGTGCGCTCATGCAGTGATAGACGTGTAAGGAAAGTAGTGGAACCAGGTTTCTTCACGCCCCTTCCCATGCGCAATCCAAACCCCAAACAAACACACCTGCTGTTTAAGGGAATGTTAAGTGCAGTCCACTGAAGTGTAAGTTTCAACTTCTTCCTACACTTTATTTTAAAACTAAACCATTCCGGAGCGGTTTCTTTTTCAAATCAAAAGTATAGGGACAGGATGACTTTAACAAAAAAATAGAGGAGCACCGTTCCCAATCGCGCCCACTGCTCTCGTGACACTTAGGAGCTGCTTCTGGCGTTTTTCTTCTTTTCGTTTTTCATCCCTGGACGGCGACCTTCTTCAAAGGTCCAGGAACACTCCATCAAAAGGTAACCCTTTCCCGCCAAATATTGCCCCTACTCGCAATTCTGGTTTACCTGGGTCTTTCTTAAAGCTTGCTGGCCTACATAAGAAAACTGTTTACATACCTGTTCATGTTTTACTTTTCTAGGAAGTATTCTTATTGGAACTCTTCTTGAAACGTTCAACTTAGCAAGCACATTGTGGCATCTTTTGTTTTACAAAATGTACTTCCTTGTTGGTGCAGCGATTCATTTTTCTTTTTCTTATAGATTATAATTTTTAAAATAAAAATATAGGCTATGGGCCTTCTTTTGTTTTGATGTTTGTGAAAAGTGTATACTGGACCTGAGAACTGTCCCGCCCGCCCACTCCCTGAGCGATGCGCTTGGCCTGCTCTACTATGCTGCCAGTTGGAGAACCTGTTGAGCTCGATGTCAGGAAGCCCTGTGTAAAGGAAGACCGAACAGGGCTTGAGGAAAATATCTGCCTAACATGATTTTGCTACCAGCCACATTTATGTACTGCAATAAATAAGCTTGACAGACTCTGGTTCGCAGCTTTTTATTGATACTAAATTTAAATGTTATCAGCTCAATGCTAAAATTGGCCTCCATCTGCATCCGTAATGATTCCAGTGTAATCCTTTGCATGCCGCACACTTTTTGCACTCTCACTGTGTATTCATCCATACTAGGCGGGAAACTCTTCAAAAACGAAATACAGGAAACCGAAAGTAGTTGGTTCAGGCAACTGAACACGAAGGATGTTGGTTTGGCACAGGATTGCATGCATGCTAATGTTTTTTTTTTCTTTTTTTTTCCATATTTTCCACACTTAAAATGCACGTTGCCTTAATCCTTTATCTAAACGCCTCTTTTGTAGTTCTACAAACACAGCATTGACAGTTCAGAATTAAATGGTTGTTTTTGTTACTTTACGAGTATATGTACACTTTACTCTTTGATGGACTAAGCTGTTTATATCTCCTTGCTTGAAGTGAATACTCAGAGCTGTTCTGTCAGTTGTGATACTTGTCAAGTAGGTTAAATACGGGCGTATGAAATGGCCTTTGAATGATGGATACGTTTGGGTAGATTGACTGCAGCGTCTCTCGCTTTTCTGTGGCTACCAAATGCTTCAGGAATCGCGTTATGCATGTGTGTAGCTGCTCCCCTCCTACGTTTTTTGCATTCAGTGGCCTGCATTTCAGCATGTGGCTGGTGCTCTGCACGTGCATTTTACCCTAACTTCAAAGTCTGCATTTGTTTATTGGTGCTTGTTACAGGGTGTGGGCTGCCCCAGGCCCACACCAGCACTCACAGGCAGGCACACGCACACATGTTCCAGAGACCACACGGGACGCGTGTGCATTGCTCAGGTACCCGGCAGCAACTGCCAGGTAGACCGTCTTTATTCCTAACGCACATGCTCGAGCCTCGTTGTCGGCCTCGCATGCGTAACAATGCGTATTCACTACGCGACACCCATCCTTTACCCCCAAACAAGAAACAGTAATAACATGTGCACACCACAACAACAATTTAAACTTTTACGAACAGTCTTCCACCTGTTACGAGGCAGGGTCCATGATAAAGTCTTGGAACCTCTGCGGCGGCTTGCGCCCCGCCCGGCTTAGTTACCTTCTGGACTCCCCTGGGGGCGTCTTTGGTGCCCCGGGGTCCTCTGGCGGTCCATCGTCCCTTGGTGGAGACCCTCCCCCTATCTCGGGTCCTGGCACGTCGTTCATTGTGGGCGTCACCTCGATCCGCTTTAAGAACGATACATTTCTCATGACGGTGCCCCGTGCATTGGCTGCGGTGACCATGGACCCCTTGACATGAGTCACTCCCAGTGGCTGCGCTTCGTACGGCAATGATAGCTTCCCTTCAGGCCTCCGGTTCCGGACCAGCACAGTGTCCCGCTCTGCAATCGCCTTCTCCTGCAGGTTCCACTTGGCGCTTTCCCGCTCATTCTGGTCGGCTCTTTCCGTTCGCACTCGGTTGTTGTCGATCACTCCAGGTCATCGGCCTTCGACTTCGGGCAGTAGCCCCCTGGGAGCTTGTTTGAAAAGGGCCTCCACTGGCGCGACCCCGGTAGACTCATGCGGAGTCGTGCGGTACTCCCGCAGAAACTCAGAGGTTGCGTCGGAGTTCCTCCCCTCCATCCAGCGATATTCGGAATCTTATTCAGCGTCCGCATGGGCCAGAGTGGGGTGACCTTCCGATGCCTGATCCCCCCCTCTCCTCACAGTACTGAGGAAACTGCTGTCCCTGGAACGGCGAACCATTGTCCGAACAGATCTCGATGGGGAACCCATGGGTGGCGAACATTTTCTCCAGGGCCAGAATGGTGTGGTCGCTGGCCATGGATTCCACCAGTTCCGCCTCATGATATCGCGACCACTGGTCTACCACTGCCAGAAAGTACATTCCTCGGCCCGTGGACCTGAAGTCGGCATGCACCTTTCCCCATGGAAGTTTGCTTCTTTCCATGGCCTGGATGGGCGACCCTCTCCACAGGACTCGCCGCCTGGCATGGTATACATGCCCGCACAAATGTGTCCACCCTGCTCTCCAGGTCCGGGAACCAAACCTTCATTCTGAGGCGTGCCTTAGTTTTTGCTGCCCCCTGGTGCCCTTTGTGTGCGAGCAGCAGTACCTTACCCACCAGTGCCCGTGGGACAACTATCTGGTGCCCCCTCAATAGAAGACCGTCATCAGCCACCGAGAGCTCGTGGCGTGCTCTCCATAGGGCCTGTAGATCCTTCCGTGCCCCATAGTCCCTCCTGGCATTGTTCATGAGCACTTCACGCCACTGGACATGGCCTCCTGGATTATCAGGAACACCTCGTCCACATTTGAAGCATCTGGAATCTCTTGGCGCGCTAGGGCGACTGGCAGCACTGACTCCACTACAAGTTGTACCACCTCCACACAGTCCGCCACTTCAGCAGAGTCCCTGGGGCGCCCCGCCCCTGGTTGGCGGGACAGATAGTCTGCTGGATTGTGCGAGCCGGGGCGATACAGCAGCTTTACTCCGTATTCCATGAGCAAGAGCATCCATCTCTCGATGCGTGGCAGGGGTTTAGACGAAGCCCCGGACATAATCGGGATTAGGTGCTTGTGGTCCGTTATGACAACTACCAGCTTGCCCAGAATGTAGATTGGAAAATGCTTGCAGCCCCATAGGATGGCCGGGGCCTCGCGTTCAATTCGTGAATATCGCTTCTCCATTTCGGTGAGCGCCTTGCTGGCATAGGCAATGGGTCGCATGGCCCCTTGCGGGTCTGCCTGCACGAGGACCGCCCCCAGACCCACTGGGCTGTCGTCTACCACGATCTCCGACTCCCGGTCCGGATTGAAATAGGCCATAGTCTCTTTATATCGGCGAACGCTCTTTGTTCCCTCTCTGCCCACGTCCAGGCCACATCGGACCTGGTCAGAACCCGCAAGGGTTCCGACAGCGAGTCTAGGTCGCGAATGAATCGTCCACAATAGACCATGCCCAGGAAGCTCCTTATGTCTGTGGGAGACTCCGGCGGGGCCGCCTCTCGGATGTCCCCGTACCTTCTCCGGATCAGGTGAGATGCCCCCCGCATGGAACCCAAAAAATTCAATCCGGTCCTTCAAAAACTCACTTTTTCCGGTGCAAGGTCAGTCCCAAGCTTTGGAGCCTCTCCAATGCCCGCTCCAGGCGCTTCAGGTGTTCTGCTTCCGACTGTGCGAACACCAGGATGTCGTCCGACATGTTAATCGCCCCTTTTAGCCCTGACAGGGCCCCCCGGATGGCGTTCTGGAAAACTTCTGCTGCCAACGAGACCCTGAAGCTGAGTCTCTTAAACTGGTACAGCCCCTCGTGAGTCGTAAAGGTGGTGATGTATCTTGACTCGGGGTGAAGCTCCAGCTGATGGTAGCCGGACCTCAGATCCAGCTTGGAGAAGACTCTCGCTCCTTGTAGCTCGCCAACAATGTCATCCAGGGTGGGCATGAGGTGTTGTTCCCTTTTGATTGGCAAGCTCGGCAACCTCATGTCTACACAGATGCGGACTGCTCCTGGCTGTTTGGGCTTTGGGGTGACAACAATCGGGGATACCCACGGCGTCGGGCCTTCCACCCTCTCAATAATGTCTAAGTCAATGAGCGATTGTAGCTCCTTCACCTGTGCCCTCAGGTGGAACGGGACTCGGCGATGTTTGAGGGCTGTTGGTCTTACCGACCCATCAATGTGAAGTCTGATGGGATCCCCTTTCAGCTTTCCGACCCCTTGGAAGATGGTATCAAAACGCTGCAGTAGTCGGTCTATGTCAGTGTGATAGACGGCCAGCGTGAAGTGCACTATATTGAGGGCTTCGGAAGCCGCACAGCTTAGGAGAGAGTGCAGGCTCGCGCTTGACACGAAGAATCTCGCCTTGATCTTGCTCTGCCCATGGGACACCGGCACCACAAACACTCCCTCGATTGGTAGTGGAGTATCACCCCCAAAGGCATAAATCAGCACCTTGGATTGCGACAGCTCGGGGGGGTGGGCCTGGGAGAGCTTCATAATGTTCAGTCGCTAGCATGCACACTGACGCACCCGTGTCTGTACGAACAGGGGTGGGGACCTCCCCAATGTTCACTGTGCATGTCGGTTGTCGACTACCTCTGGGACCAGTGACCATGCTCGAGATGAAAAAGATCTCCTCTTCCTCCTCTATGTCGAAGTCCTGCATTCCTTGCTCGACCGACGACCCACCCCTCACTCTCCGGGCGTTGCTACCTCCAATTCTCGCTGGCCCCCTCAATGCCGTCACCGGGGTGGATGCCCTGCACTCTTGCATAATGGCCCGGTGTGCCACAACGGCCACAGACTTGCGACTTCGCTGGACATTCCCCCACATGCGGCAGGTCATAACCACAGTAGGGACACGACTGTGTGTTACCAGCCGCAGGAGGACCATCCCCCCTTCTTGGTGTCCATCGCGCACTTCCAGGGGCAGAGCGCCCTATAGCGAAAGCTTCTTTGCCCTTGCCAGGGTGCATGGCCGCATCCATCTTTGCACCCCTGGACTCCGCCAGTTCGTAAGGTCTCCCTGTGTCCAGGATTTGCTGTAGGGTCAGACCCAGCTCTCTCAACACTTGCCTCCTTAGCTTCCCCGAACTGCACCCTTGCAGCAGCTGGTTCCGTACCATCTCCTCCTCATTCACCCACCTGCAGGTGCTTGCAAGGTGCCTCAGCCGTGCACAGAACTGGTCCAGTGACTCCCCTTCTTGCTGCCTCTCCGCACACATAACGAACCTGTCGAAATCGACATTTGCCATGGGAAGGAAATGATCTCGGAGAGCCTGTTTCACAGCATCATATGTGGCCCTTGGGATGTTGAGGGAGTCGTAGATTCTGTGGACCTCTGTGCCTGCAGAGTACACCATGGTGACGATCTTCGTATCGTTATCCTCCTCAGACTGCTTTGGCAAGCTGTTCCTATAAATTGCTATCCTAACCAACAAAATACCATGGAACTAGTGCAGTATTGACCTTCGTTTAGTTTTAAAAAAATCTGTTAAGATGTAAAGACTGTTTGTCAACTGGGGAATTGCCTTGAATTGCCCCTAACTTTTTAACCTTTTATTTATTGAATGTGTTTACCAATTTCAAAAATTGGACTATTGTCCATTAACGAAGGTGAATTTTAAATCGCTTTATATTTCGTTCCTGTTTTTTCAACCTTTCTGTACGAAATAAGCCCGGTTACTGTCCATGAAATCTGCCAGTAAAGCAGATCAAAGTTAGGCCACTCCAATTAAGAAAATCCAGCCTGACATGTAACGCAAACTACTACCAGCGAGTCGCCTCTGTTGGCCCATTAATCTGTAAAACGAGGCAACCCTCTTATGATAAAATGAAAAATATTACTTGTATAAAAATATTTTTAGGCAAATCTGTCACTTTATTAGCTGTACTTGTGTGTTAAATAAAACATTGTGATTTGTGTTCCACCGCCCCCACTAGGCATTTTACCACACCGTGTCCTTTGACCATGCATCTTGATAGCTGATGGACGGTGCCATTGCTGCTGTGGGGGGTGCAGGTGGAACAGGACATTGCCCCCCGTGTTGTTCCCCACACCCCAAGACTATTGGTGATGCTGGTCGACGCTGCTGGGGCAGCCGGCAACAAAGTGCAGTAGCCGGCGATGTCTCAGTAACAGTGTGACTGCCTGAGGAAAGTTATTCCGGCGCAGTCCTGTAATGGGTGCTTCGACCTCATGGTGGCCGTCGGAGGCCTGGACAGGAGGTCGGCCATCTAAGGAGGCCCATCGGCCAAAAGAGGCGAAGTGGAGGTCGTGTAAAAAAGAGCGGCGGCCAAAGGGGGAAAAGAAAAAAGTCGGAGCGGCGTATACCTAGCCATGGCCGTGAGAGGAAGCGCCAATGAGGCAGGGCGCAGGCCATGGGGAACTTGTGACTCAAGCTTCATGCAACTTGGGTACAATGGCTTGAGTGTTTTTCGGGAGATCAAAGACGTACCTCTTTCACCTCCGAGTGGGGGCATGAAGGGAACTGCAAGACTGATTCCAAGTTCGGGATTCAGTGCGGCGAACAGTTGGTGTCGGCGCTGGCGAGGGCAACGGCGTCAGTGGAGGTGACGGTGTGTTGCAGGTCGAGTGTGAGCTGTTGTCATTCACGGAGAAATGACGAGAGAGGTCTGGGTTCTGATGTTGGATTTTGATGGGCTCCAGTGAACGGTGTGGATCGAAACATCAGCCGCTGCTTTGACCACATGTTGGCATGATTCGAGGATCCTAGAGATCGCGACATGAAGTGACTTTGGAAGTGACTTTGGGGAGGTAGGTATTGTTTGGGCCTCTGTTATGGATGACTGTTGTGTGTGAGTATGTGTTCATGGCCAATCTGTTTAGGGGTTAGGATCATTGGTTCCTGGGTGGAGGTGTCAGTTGTGGGCGGCTGATGTCTTTTGGGGTTCTGTGTACATGTTGTAGCCGCATATGTTAGGTCCCGGGTTTCAAAGCTGTTTTGCCATCTGTAATGTTTTATGTTTCAGGTTGGTGGGTTGGGTTCTAAAGACTACACCTGAACTTTGGGTTGGAGTTCATAGGGTTCCATTATGGAGCCGGGGTTGTCCGGTTCTGCAGTCAGCTGTGTTTTCATGGTTGGTTCATTACTGCTGAAACATTAATGGACAGTGTTTTCTTTCGGTATTCAATGAACTTGCGCGGTGAAAAGTTTCAAGTGCGGTACAATTTTGGACATTTGGTCGGGGGGGTTGACGACCATATGCATTGCAATTGGGGATTGCGGTATCAATTAATCTGTCAGGGTTGTGTGTGTGGTGTGCGGGTAAGTGTTAAGAAGTCTGTTTGGGTAATGGATTAATGTTCAGTACTTCGGGGTCAGCTGCACTATGAGGTTTGTTGGTGCATGGTGTGTGCCAGGTAGTTTGTGCGATGGCCGCTCAAGGGTGTTTTTGTTTAAGTATTGTGGTCAGCGATTTTGCCACTCAGATGTTTTAGGTTGTCGCCGTATGGTGTTTTGGGGTTTGGTGATGGTTGCAGAGGTGTTTTGGGTTCATTGAATGGTGTTCTGGTTTTCTCAGAGGTGTTTTCCGTCACTAATAGTGTTTGGGGGCACTCATTGGTGTTTAGGTTCACTCATTGGTGTTTAGGTTCACTCATTGGTGTTTAGGTTCACTCATTGGTGTTTAGGTTCACTCAGAGGTGTTTTGGGTCACTAGTGGTGTTTAGGATCACTAAATGGTGTTAGGGTTTTAGTGACTGTGCTTGAGGTTGCCACTCTATGGTTTAGGGTAACTCAATGGTGTTTGGGTTACTATGTTAGGGGGAGTTGGCGGGGAGTTTTATTTAGCTCCTCAGTTTGCTAGGGATAAAGGATTTTTGTTTGATTGGTGGAAGTGAGTTAATTGTGCCTAGTGTGCTCACGGTTGGGGCGTTATTGCGGTTCTGTGATGCTGTGGGGTGGACATGCTGGGACTTGTGGTCCGGTGTTGGTTCAGCGGGGTTGTCGTTTTCCTTTGTGCTTCAGGTCTGTTGCCTAGTTGGCCACTTGGTGATAGGGCTGGGGTGTATAGTGTTGTCATGATTTGGAGCATGGCTGGTAAATGTTCCATATATTTGTGTTAATAAGAATAAGGGAGGAGGCTGTGTCATAAGACGCGTGTGCGTGTTGTGGGCTACATTGACCCACTGAACAGAATTTATCCAAAACCAAGCTGAGCTTCAACAGAAACAGCGAAATGGTTGCGCTGATTCCAGTGAGAACCATGGCCTCAAAACTGCTTTGTGCAGCAACAAAAAGATGCCTGCACCATCTTTCCAAGCACATATTGGGCAGGATGGAACAAGGGGACACACAGGAAGCTTGCCAGTGTGTTCTTGCATATACAAATGGAATAAACTGAAAAAGCAGCGTTGCCTTGCTGCAGCCCAAAATCCCCATTTAAAAAAAATAAAGTTTTCACCTTTAAAATAATGCTGCTGATTTTTATCTGCTCTGCCTTAAACCTTTGTGATTAATGAGGCCCCGACCATGCACATTCATATCCCCATTGTGCTTCAGAAAAACCAAGCATGACCCCTGAATGACAGACTCTGTTAAGCCAAATCTGAAGAAGAAAAAAAGGCCCAAGAAACTTTCTGCCGTGCACGGGAAACGCTTTATTTTGTGCTACAAAGTGTCAAAGGAATGAACCATGCAAAAGAAATCATAGCTCTGTGCACATGTCAATTTAAATGCTTCTGTGCTTCAAACAAAACTCCTGCCTACAAGAGAAAATAACTATGGCTGCAGAAGAGTGTGGGAATCTAGATAGAAAAACCGGATTTGCAAGAAAAATGACACTTTCAATCACCACATGGGAAATGTACTTTTGCAAAATAAGGAAAATATCTGTTTTAAGAGGATATGTTGGATAAGGCCCTGCCCAGATCTAGCCATGTGAAGGGGATTGTGATGTGAAAATACAATGAAGGAAATTGTTCTATTTAGCAGATTTTCTTACAATTCAGAGCCAAAATAAATCAAATTAATTCATACTTCAGTGTCTGCTGGGGTGGGGGGTGTCAGCTAAAACAAAAAATAGGTTTCTGCTGTGAGGATGACCGAAACAAAAGGGCCTCTCAGTAGATACTAACACCTCCGAGATAATTACTAGGTTGGACAGAATCTAGTCTAGGCTGAACCCACTAACAATGGAATTTTCAGGACCAGGATATGTGAGAAGAAAGTCACACGTCTTTGTGATTTCTACAGGAGGCTTCAGAGGAGATCTCCATGACGGCCCTACCCTTCAGGGGGATAGCTTGTAAGCTATTCCCAAATATGGGGGACAAAGGACTTCCATTTGTTTCCAAAGACTATTTATGAATAAAATTGTAAAGACTTTTATCTCTGCAGCAAGACTTTGTAAAAATGTAAACATTTCGCAGTTTAAAAGTGATTTTGTGGTTTATAATTTGAGACGTTGCAGAATTCACTGACCCCTTGGTAATAGAAATGGCAAAGAATCGGGGATTACAAGGAAGGTATCCATGATGGCAATGCAAATTTTCATATTTACACCCCTTATGATGATGCACACATGTATAAAGTTATGGAGTTTTAGGACTAACATTTCACACTGAAAAGCGCGAAAAACTGGTAGAAGGGCGAATGGGCGAAACAAAGTCTCACAAACTGGAGGATTGGACTGCTATGTGCTGCATAAAATATGTAACCTGTTTATGTAATTTGTTTAGATGTTTCTACTGTATAAAGGTGCCATTTAGGGCAAAACTGGATTTTAGTAAAGGTAATTGTGGGAGGTTTTGGACATTGTAAAACTAATCATAAATCTGACATCATTCCCTTGAAATCCAACCAGCTTAGAGCAAGGTGGGGACTAGCACCCTTGACCAATACAGTACTTTAGAGGCGTGCTTAGCTAAACCTGCCTAGCCATATACTTTGATGATGTCACTATGCATTATAAAGAGTCCGACAGCAACGCACCTGCACTCACTCACTCTGGAGTTCCTGCACTGTGTTCCTGACCTGCTCCATCCAGATTACAGACCCCACTACAAGGCCAAAGCATTGCTGACCCTACTCCAGAGCCCACTGCAATACCCAAGCGTTGCTGATCCTATTCCCTGCAAGGCCTCAATTCTGAAAACCCATTAATCTCCCATTAAAAAGGGGAAAGCTGTAGTATTCTTTTGGGAAGCATCCTGAACCAGCCTGGCTTTCTGCCCACTAAATGCTGCCCACTGACGGCATCCAGCGGTACCTGTGCCATCCAGTGACCAGAATTACCATCCGGTGACCAGAACGGCCCAGCTATTCTCTTTTGCCAGGCGCGCAGCTGTGTGGTGACCAATACCAAAACTAAAGGTGGACTGCGAGTATAATCCCTACCTCATCGAAACCCATAACCTATTTTGTCTTGCCTTTGTCCTGATCTCACTCTCTAAGCCATCCTATCCTTATCCTGATAACTTGTTAAAAACTGTTCGAATAATTTGTGCACCCTGCCCGTGACTTTCTAATAGTGCTAGCGCCATTTCTTTTCAATTTTGTCTTGTGTAATCCTAAACCATTAGTCCTATTTCGAATGATCGGAAAGGTTTCCGACAGGTTTGGGCGCTCGGGTGACAGGGTTGAATTCGCAAATCAACCTTGGATCTTACTGTGTCCATCTTTGGTGGCCTAGTCTGAATACTCTAGTTTAAAGTAAAACTGTTTTTGTCACAACTGATTTCCTTTCCTATTTCATGGCTTCATTTTGCTCAAAGCGCACATTTTTATATCTTGCATAACTCATCCAGTTTCATAGCTAGAGACCTATTTTCAACTCTAGAATGTCCCCGTGATATACATCTCTCCCCCAACCCAAACACCACACTCCAAATCGGAGTATTTCACCCGTGTTTATTAAAAACAGTTTGGGTAATTTACAGCGGGAATTGAAAAGAAATGCAACTTTTACACATGTCATTTAGCTGCAATCTATTCTAAAATGTCCACTCATTTTCGAATTGTATGCCTTTTTGCTGATCCATTGCCTTTTGATTGCCAGTGATATAACCTACATGCTATTTATGTATATTATAATTTAACCACACACTAATTATTTGCCATTTCTGATTGCTATTTTAGGCCTTTGTTAAGGGTTTAAAGTCCTGTTATACTGTCTTCTGCCTATTATTCCTGATTACCTGCTGTGTCTTTCTATCCATTCAGAATTGAGTAACTTGGGTGCTATCTTTCCTAAATCAAAAAGTGCTCCTATTCCCTGGTGTTTTGTATATGTTCCACTAGAAAGTTAAACCAAGTGCCTTGCTTACATTCTCATTGTAATTCTCACCCCATTGGTGGTTGCTGCCCCATATTAAAAATTGTATGATTTATTTTGAATTTTAAAATAAATATTGTCTGTTACCAACCAGCCTGGTTCATGATCCATTGTGACCCGGGGTATTTGAAATGGGGGTGTGATACGAGTTGTGTACCATCTCAAATTAAATCTGCATAAAATGAGGAGAAAAGCATCTCAGTTGTGCGCTACATACTAGGCCAAACTGTTGAAATCCTTAACAGCGTAGTGTTTGTCTCGATAAGTATAAGGATGTGTCATAATTGGCGCGTGTACGCGTGGCTCTGTGAGGTCATTGTGTTTTGTAAGAATGCGTCAGCGCGGGTGACGGTTGGCAGTTGGTGATCAGAGGTGGCTGCAAGGGGGGTGGGGAGACAGGTTTTTCTGTCGTCCCTTCTTGTGTTGTCCTGTTAAAGTCTGTTAGCTGAACCAAGGACAATAAAGCTTTACATATAAGCTTACAGGTCGTCCCTGCTTTCATTATAAAACACAGCAAAAGATTTGGTGTTGAAGGGGGCAACCTGGACTGGTTCCTTTCCTAATGGGGAGTGGTTTACAAAATGTTATATTGATTTGCATTGCTAATGTTTTAGCCTTGTAAATTTTGGGACGAGTCGAAAGGCATCAATGAGTCTGATATACTGCCAATTAGTTGTCAAATTCCTTGTCTGGGAGTCCAGCGTAATTATCCCAATGCGCTGTTCTGATTATTGTCCTCCCATTCTCACCCCCTAATCTGCTATATTCACAAGTCGCCTTACATGATCATGTGTCTCGAATAGCAATCAATCCCCTTTGATACATATCCACAATTGCTGTCACAACAAGTTACAAGCGTCATCTATCAGTCTACATTATAATCAGCAACCCTATCTATATGCATGGATATTTGTATCGCCATTCAAAAATGAGATTGAGTGATCTGTCTATCTGTAGTATCTTTCCCTGGTATCAACACTAGTCACCGATTCAGCTGTCTACTCAGGTACCCTACCTGTTAATAAAAATGAATTAATTAATAGTCAGAAGTATGAAAATGTTGTTGTGATAAAGTTTCGAATAGCCATTAGTAAAGCCATCTGGGACAGGTGCTTTATTTGATTGTGGAGAGCGCAAATAGCCCATTCCACTTCCTCCTGTGTTATAGTCACCTTGAATTCTGTGAAGTCCACTCGCATTGAAGTACTGAAATTGGGTCCTCACATCTTGAGGGGTATCTTGAAGAATTCCTTTAATACAATTCGATAACTTTTATATTTTAATCCTCCACAACATGTTATCCCTCCTTATTCATAAGGCATGGGATATAGTTGCAAGAGTTTTGTTTTCATAGCTTGGCAGCGAAAACATTTCCCTTTTGTATAGTACAATTGGCATAATCTGGGCTGTGTGGTCTGCCACATGATTTTGTAGTTGGTTTCAGTTTTTAAGGTTCTAGAAGCTTTAATTGCCATAGTCGGATTGTTCTCAAGTTGACCTTTCTCTAGGGTGACAAAGATTCCCTAACTTTAGAGAGGCAGTTTTACCAATTATTTCTCCTCTTCCTACCGCTTTACCTGCGTCCCAAATGATGTCCCACCCTAAATCTGCAGTAGTGTTTTTCTTTGAAGTATTGGTTTCGTTTTTCTGTAATGTGTCCTTAGTGCCAAGTCTCTTAGTAGCATATTGTTCAGCGTGTTGAAATGCGTGGGTCGGGGGAGGCACAATGATAGTCTCCATCACCGGAGTCTGGTTTGATGGATCTTGGTCCAATTTCCATTCTGTCTACTCTCGGCATTAGTGCAGAAGAGGCTAATCTATCAAGCCCAGTGCAGTAAATCAGGAAGCGCTCCACCTCCGACCTGGACTGGGGCTGTTGCCTTCACTGCTGATGCCGTGGGCTGGGTGCTCGTTCTCCTGCGGCCCCACCCCTGACCTAGGTCCCTGAACCTGTTGACCCTCCAGCCTGCACTCTAAATCTGTCATGTGACCTTGTGACATGGTTCTTGGTGCAGAATCTTTGTGAACATCCACGGGCGTTCTCACCCTGAGCAGTCTCTCCTAAGGGCATCCTCTACCTAGCCCTGTCTCTTTCTGTTGCGACATGACCTATAGGAGTACCAGTTTTACATTGTGCGCCTCTTCCTCCTAACCTTCTGAGACTATGCAGCCTCTCCCATGGCCCACCTGTCTTTCCTATGCTATCCTTCAGACTCTTCCTTCTCATCAGTTCCATCACAGACTCCTTCTTCCTAATCTACCTCCATATTGCTAATGCTAGACTTAATCTGACTAAGCAGGTCTGAAACTTGGTTAGTTTCCTCAATTTGTTACCATTGTCATCTATACGTTAATTTTCATAAACCTTTATTCAGTATAAAATCTTCAGTGTTCAAGAACCACATATAACTTTAGATTGGCTCATCTTTCCATCATTATAAAATACTATTAAAACGTCATTTAAATACAATTAGAGTATTTAGCAGCATAGACAGACTAAGAATGTGCATGTGCCTTAATCATAGTGCCTTTTCAACCAAGCACGTTGAATATATCTAGCTATATAAAATACCATGTCAACATTATTAGTACTTTTCAAAAAATCATTCCCTGTGCAATGGTGCAGAATTTGCAACAAAAAGGTGTTTGATGTATTTAGTCCGTAGGGCCTTCAAACCTTCACACAATAACGAAGTGTAATATTTATTCTTCCTCTGCCCCATACAGCAGACATCTACCGCCGGTGGCTCCCTTTCTTGTGCTAGTAAACTTGCCTAATTGAAAGCAGTTCATAAGAAATTCTATAAATAGGGCATATGCGTGCGCTGCAGATATAAGATCTATAGTTCAGAGCCGAAATCTGGTTTTGGAAGTAAATACTGAGAACCTCCCAAAAGAAGAACATCTTCCATCTTTAGTAAAGTGCTGCTTCTTTCAATTTTCTTTTAGATTCTCTATTAATGAGCTTTGGGCCATCCCAGAAGCTGGTAAGATCTAATACATAGAGCCATTTCCTAATGTACTGGAGCCAGGTGGTGGATCATCCCCCCCTCCCAATTGACATTGTGATTGTGTGTCAGAGCATCACAGTACCTCTAAAGGACAGGCGTACTCCATATCCTTACACCGGTCTCAGTCCTACCTCATCTTAATAGGTCTCTGTTCGCACTCCATGTGAACTGGAGCATTGGGAGAGCCACCAGGGGGCAAGAGGAGACTTTTTAGAATGTGTTTTCATTAGTAGCCACGTCCTGAGTATTTGTACAACCCCATGAAGCTGCTCCATATAAAGCTGAAGATTTTGTTTGGAGCTTGTAGATTTCTAGCGCCGGGGTTACTGCACTCCCTCCTCCGCCCCACCCCCCTCCCTCATGCTGGAAGAAGTATTACTGGCCCGCTGTTCTTTTCTAGGGTGGCATCCCCCCTCCCTCATGCTGGAAGAAGTATATTTCTTCACTGCGCTGCTATTCTTTTCTAGGTTGGCATTGCCTTGGCGTTGTGATGACCAGAGACAGTTATCCGCAAAACTGATACCCAAGTAATCTTACCAGGGTATTTGCTATCCTGTGACCGTCTATGCTAATGTTGAAGTCCCTATTTTTATTAAATCTGGGCCTAAAGATCACATTACCTGTGTCTTGCTCACATTAATTTCAAGCTTCAGTTCTTGACACTTTAGAGCAAAGCTGTTTAATGTTGTCATTGGGCCCATGGGGGACGTTAGCAGTGACGCTGCATCGTCTACATAACATAAAGCCGGGATCCTATTGTATCATATCCATCGGTGGGGTGGGGGGGTCCTGACAGCAACTCCCTTTTCCATATTATCTTCAATATAAATACTAAACGGGGGGCCCAATACGCACACTTGTTTTACACCCCTCACCACTCTAAAGGTTTTGGTTACTTCCCTTGAAAGCCCCCAGCGAACAGTTGTTTCATTCTTAAAATTAAAAAGACAAAAGATGATCCGGGATGCTATTATTTATTAGCCTGCCAGAGCAACACCCTCGGGACAGCTTTGGACCTTTATTTTAAGTCCACAAATGCTGCATACAAATTTGATTTCCTTAAAATGGTGTACTTTTGCAGAATTAAAAAAGCGGAAGTCCTGATCTAATTTACTTTTGCCGGATTGAAAGCCGGCTTGCAGGTGGGTGATAAGATCCCCCAGCGTCTGTCCATTCCTGTAGGTGTTTGATACATTTTTCCTGGCCCATCTAGGCACGATATTGGGTGATATTTGGCTGGGATTTCCAAACCCTCCCTCCCCCCAACCCTGCCTTTTTTATACACTGGGACTATCTTTGCTTTCCTGCCAGGAAGCTGGGACCGTGTTCGTAGCTATCAAAGCATTAAATGATTGTGTTGGTACAGGCATCCAAATCGAAAAGCTCAATTTTATATAAATCGTATTGTGATCTTATCAGTGCCCAGTGCTGTTCTCTGCCCCTGCCCCCTTTTTGTTATGATATAGCCACATTAATCTCTTCCAATGAGAAGCTAAAGCTTGGGTCATCTGAAACCAGGGAGTTTTCAACCCCTAGGATACCCTCTAGCCCTGCAGGGGAGGGCCTTGTACAGGTCTCCAAAGTGATTGTGCCACTTTTGTGGGGGGGATAGAATCCCCCAGTAAATCCTTTCCTGTGACTAGTTTCCAAAACAATGGCGAGTCGCTGTTCCTTACAGCTTCCTGCATGTCGTCCCATTTTATTTATTTTTTTTAATATTCAAAAGCTTTTTCTCTATAGCTTTTAAGTTCTTTTTTGGCTGCCTTTCTCTCCAAATCGAACCATACATTTCTTTTCAGAGTTTTATTTCTATCCGGATGTTTAGAAGTAGTTATTAAAAGGATGAATACTGCTCAATAAGGAATCCTAATCCGAGATTCTTGATGGGCAAACAAAGTGATCATAGCTGTGTCCAGATAGTTCTATCCCAACAGGAAGTATCGTATGGTGCAAATGACAGTTAACGGACGTTCCCTCTACTGTTAAATAGCTACATCAATGAGGTGAGCTAATTTTGTCATTGAGAATGTGGTCTGTTTGGTTAAATATTTGAGTAGGTATTTAGTAAGCATTTTAGTGATTTAAATAAATACAGCAAACATAATCAATGTCTCCATAGACGAATTGGTTGATGGCCAATTACCATTGAGTAACCTCGTGAGGTTTTATGTTGGCTTTTGGTACCATAGTGGGTATTAGGTTTGAGTAATTCTACAATCGTAGTTAAGGGCACTTGTAGAAAGGTCAGATTATTAATTTTTATTAACTGTTCTAGAATGTTCATGCAAAATAGTGTCTCAATTTATTTTAAATGGTTATCTTCGCCGAAAAGAATTGCATGATCACAAGACACCAATTTGGTTTCTTTGAACACAAGGCTGATTGTTATTCGGAGTTTATTGTGAAGTTGCTAAAAGTTTGTGGTGTTATCAAAATGATAGAAAACATTTTTGGCCAGTTCTGTAAGATTTTTCCATGACAAATATTGGGTTACTTGATCTCTTCTGCCTTTGACACAGTCAACCATGCCATCCTGCTAAACCGACTCCATGATAACCTGGGTATCACTGATCAGGCTCTGACCTGGCTGACTTCTTTCCTCTTGTACTGACCCTCCTAGGTCCAACTTGGGTCCTTCCTCTCCTCTCCTCTATTTCTCTCTACACCTGTGGTGTTCGCCAGGGTCTAACCTCTCTCCCTGGTTGTTCAACCAATACCTGCCACTGCATTGCTGCTCTCTGCCCCAACTTCCAGTGCTATGTGGATGACACCCAGCTCGCTTTCGGGCTCTCCTCTGCCGCCTCCTCTCCTTCTCTCATCCTGGATTGTCTATTTGCCATCCAGGAGTGGTGCGCCACCAATGATATCTGGCTGAATGCCAGTAAGACAGATCCTCCTCATAGGCACACCTGCACCCCTCTTTCCCACCACCCTCTGGCCTGCCTCCCTTGGCCACCCTCCTGCTCCCTCCTGTGAGGCTAAGAACCTGGGTTACCTTCGACTCCACGCTCTACCTTCTCTCCTTGTAGTTCCGATGTCTCTAAGAAGTAACTGCCAACTACACCTCCTCGGAGGTATTCTTCCTTTCCTCTCCTTCCCCCAGAAGCTTACTGTATCTAGAGCTCTGGTTCTCTCTAGGCTTTACTATTGTAACAGCCTCTTTTTAAATCCACCTGCCTCTACTGTCCGTCCTCTGCAATTCCTCCAGAACAGGACTGCAAGACTTGTCCTTGGTCTCAAGCCCAGGCACTAACATCGCTCCATTGGCTCCCAGTGGCTACAAGGATCAAGTCCAAGATCCTTTGCATTGTCCACAAGGCCTTCTGGGGCCTGGGACCAAAACATCTCCAGTTTTCTCTTCTGAAGTATCTTCCTACTAGAGCTCTTCACTCCTCCACCTTCAACTCCTTGAGGGTCAGTCGGTTTTTCCAAGCAACGAGCCGGGGGAAGATCTCTCTTCGGCTAGCGCCTCCCTCTAGAACAGCCTCCCTGCCTCTCGGAAGCTTAAGCAGAACCATCTCCGGTTCTGGAAGCAGCTCAAGACTTTCCTCTTTGCCTCTGCCTTCTCTCTTCCGCTATCTTGCTGATCTCCTGTCTGATACTGCACTGGTTACCTAGCTACCCTCTGATCCACGGTCCCAGGTCCATGCCCTCCCAGTTGCGCACCTGCACTGCCTCCTGGCTACCTTGCACTTGGAGCTGTTTCTGCAACGTTAAACTCCCCCGCCCCCACTCCCCACCCTACCTGCACTTAACGAACACTTGTGTTTTTCTGCACTTAATCCCTGCGCTGCCACCTGCTGGCCGCACTTCTTGTTTTTTGATGTTTGATCCTATGTCTTGCACTTGCTCCCCCTCCCCTGGCACTTCTCCCCTTCCTTCTCCCCTGCACTTGCACAATCTCAATTTCACTCGGCCTAGTAAGATCGTTGTCTTGATCTCCCTTGTGCCCCTCCCCTGCCTCGTTGCGCATTGAAACACTTGTGTATAGGTGTGATATAAATAAAATATAGGAGCTTAAAACAAAAGTAACTTTCCAAGATTACAACTTTTTAGACTTCTGTTTCTCCTTGAAAAGGGAGGACGTCTTTACATCAGTCTCTCGCAAGCTTGACGATCCCGGTGTCTGCACTTCCAATGTTTGGTTGCTTATTTTATTAATATTAAATGTAAAATTGGCATAAACTCAATTGGCCCAAGATCATTCTACTCATTAACCCATCACAAGCGAGTTGAAGCCATACTAATGGGATAAAGGCGCTATACAAATGATAAAATGCTACTACAAAAAAAATATTTAAAAAATGTGTTGTACTCCTGGTCGGTTAAACCTACCTTTTGGGAACATTCTCTGCTTTTACAGCTTTCTTCCCGAGTTCTACCAGGGGTCCATTTGGGCATTGATGGCCTCTTTTTGTAATGTCCCTCCTGCTGGCCAGGACGCAACGTAGGACAATATTGTAGGTTCGTTTAATACGTCATGAGCGTACAGATGGAAATGCTTGGTGCTCAAATGCTCCTCAGATTGTTCATAATTACGTGCTCTTTGCTGAGGCCTGTATTCGCTATGTAGGCCGCAGGTGTGAATCCCAGCAGGGCAGACTCCATAGGTCTTCCTCCCAAGGTTGGCACATTGAATACCATTAAGTAGGGAAATATCAAAAGCTGTTGGTTACAGTGCTACAAAATGTCGAAAGTGGCGGTAGCAGGTTTTGTATAAAAAAGCAAGACGATGTTACGAAAAGCGGCATTCAGCCAGTTAGAAATGTCAACAAGGCAAATTCCTGCCTGTGGCTTTTTTGCCAAATACCATCAGTCAGGCTATTTTTGGTTTGGGTCAACCCCACTTGTAGCATCGAAATAACTTGCTTCTGACTGCAGTTCCAGTGCTTGTGCTTCTCAGCCTTTCCACTCTCAAAGGGAATCATGGAGCGTGCTCACGGCATAGTGCAAAATGTGCACTCGCCACTGGCTAGTAATGTTCAACTCTTGGCGTGGTAAGGCACGGTATGCTGTGTGTATGTATAGAATTGAAGAGCTTCCAACTAGAATTTTTTTTCCCCCAGACACATGTTTCTTGTCCTGTTAGTCTATGGTTAATTCTTAGCTTCAAGAGGGTGCTAAACATGCCTGGGGTTGCACGTGTGGTCACTTCCAAAAAGGGTGTGGTCAGTTCCACAGATAAAGGGTGTGTATCTGCCATTTTTTTACTCACTAAAAATAGGCAAATATTGCCAAAAAATAAACCTATGGGATAAATATACTGCCAACAAAAAAGTAGGAAGAATATTGTGCCCCTGCGTTCACCAACACAGCTCCAAGGAGATCTTTGGACCAGTAGTGAAGATACTATGGTTATAACTGCCTGATGGCAAGAAGTGTAAACATGTATTTTTAATGTGCATCAAGAACTAGGTGCAAAGAAGTAATTATTACAAAAACAAATAGTTAAAACCTATTTTTACTCGCTTTGAAAATACTTTCATTGGGAATTCGACTTACATTTTTACTCCCCACCCTAAAGAATGGGGAGTAAAATACTCCTGATTCCAAATCTTCTCTGGAGCACTGGTTTTGACCTAGCTCTGTCGGACTAAGCCCAATCTGCATATGTTTTTCCTGGCTTATGTAATGGCATAGCAAGCTGAAAACCACCAAATGCAACATTCCTCTGAGAACTTGACAGTGGTTATGATTATTCCTAGCTTATGTAATGGCGTAGCAAGCTGAAAACCATCAAATGCAACATTCCTCGGAGAACTTGACAGTGGTTATGATTATTCCTAGCTTATGTAATGGCGTAGCAAGCTGAAAACCATCAAATGCAACATTCCTCGGAGAACTTGACAGTGGTTATGATTATTTCAAAGCTTTGTCATTCGTCAATCCCGAGTGATGGTCCACAGTGAGTCAAGTTACATTTCCATAGGTCTGATAGCTTTGCACACTCCCCTCTTTGGAGCTTTTGTCACAGATGAGGTGACAGTATTTTGTTGCATTGCGTGTTCACCGGACATGTCTTTTTTGTTGGAAGCTCCTGGTTATTTGCAAAGCTTCTGCACACCTCCACTCTGCATGAGTTACCCACACAAACCTTTCCAGAGGAAGCTGCTGTGATGCACTTTCCCATTCTTTCCAAAGCCAACTAGCTCGATCAAGCACCTTCGAGCAGTTTACTTATGCCTGAATGCGTTGGGTTGCCTGAGGTGTCTAGGGTGCGATCTTTTATTTCATAAACTGATGATCTTAAGCAACCTCAATTTCTAACCAGAAAACTCACACAGTGTGTTTGTATTTGTACATGTTTTTATGTTTCATAGCCCTGCAGGTGTATTCCGTGAAAACCAGGAGAGGATCTGGTTTCGTCCTTGTATGCTGCCCCTTTAAGCATTGCCATGTTTGTCATTTCATCTCGTGTTTCCGTTTGTATTCGTGCATTCCATTGGCTTCTGTGCTTGTATATGTAATGTTTGTCTGGTACAGTGCTAAGTCTGTTTTTACTGTCGCTGCCCTTTGGACTTGTACCGACCGACCCCCTCCCTTCCCCATGTCTCCTCCTAGCTTCGAGCCTCCCGTCTTATTCAGCGCAGCTTTTGTGTCAAGGTGCGGGCTAGGGCTGCAGATGCTCTTCATTACGGTCTCAAACTCTGATGTGGTTTGTGTGTGCTTTTTTTGGGTCTTCACATGTCCTTCCTTTTGTCGTCTTGGCATGTTACACCTAAGGTGGGGGTGGACCCCTGTAGCTTTAACGGAGTACCGCAGGGACACGACCTGCAGTGCTGTTCGCAAGAAGACACGGCGTTGAGATTCATTTTGGGTTATTTGCTCTTTCTGTGCTACCACATGAGGCCCTGCAGTGGCCATTGTGTTTCTCTGGTGTTCGGCAATGCATTGTGGGTGGGTTTGGCATCTGCCGTGCATGTGTTCTCTTAAGTACCCTCCCGACCCAGGACCCAGTACCCAGCGTAGTAACCCAGGTGGTCAGCGAGGCCAGCTTATGCCTGCATTAACACTCTGTGCCCACCTTGACTAGCTGGCCACTATCATGTGCACACTTTTCCAAGGCATACATTAGTTTTCTAAAATTGATTAGCAAAGTTTTTCGAATTTTAATGTTCTTGATTAGTAAACCGATGTATTTGATTAAGCAATGTTGTGCTAATATTTTTCATGTAACCTGAAGTTATTTCGTACCTAAGAGCTAACATGAAAAACAATGCAGCATTTTTGTGAACTTCAGAAGTGTGATATTAGTGAGCTGAATAGCTGTAAAATGTACAGTTTAGCTTCGGGAAAGGACGCACAAAAACCACAAGAGATCTAAAAAGGCACTGAAAACAGTTTACAGTGCAAGGCTCTGCCGCTGGGTGCAATCCGTGTTGTACAGAGCACTGCCCCTGTGTACGTCATGCTTGCCCCATCAAGTGCTCTGTAAGGAGGTGGTTGGACATTGCATGAATCAAACAGTTCGTATGAGACTGGAGGAAAGTTTGAGATGGAGACTAAGCACCGAGTGTGCGGTTGCTACAGGCAGAGCAATTGGCAACTTGCGATGGACAAGATGGCGCTTATCTTTTGAAATGAACTGATGTCAATATGGCGATAAATGCGGCTTTCAGTGGTGTAAAGGGCAGCTAACTTCCATCTAGCTCTATCCAGGTAGGCTCAAACTCAGCCCTGCCCACCCATGAAAGCGGCATTTATTACGAGTAGCACCCCGGGTGCTGATGACACTTTTTTTTTGTTGAAGAAAGCATACTTTGCAATTTTTGTTTTTCAAGGAAGCGGGTGCACGTGAATCATGGAAACAAATATATCTAAGTGGAAATCCCTTCTCCAGAACTTGATGCAGGCGAGGAAGTGCACGTGTCAGTGGGGAAGAGTGGGGGCTGGGGAACTCGGTTGGTTGGTTGGTTGGTTGGTTGAGGTGAGGCCGGATTCAAGTAGCGATTCGACCCTGGGCACCAGCACCAAGATGAAAGCCGGGCGCAGGGAGCCAGTGCAACACAGGTGGATACTTGTTGAGGCCACCTGCCCCCCCCCCCTCCTGATTGTACTGGGTGGTATAATATGCAATCCTAAGCGACTAGCAAAGAGAGATCTGGAGACAAAGTATAGTACAGTGTATGTTTTCCAGGTCTATTGATGTAGACGGGGTGGAATTATTGCGCTATTTTGCTTAAACAGTTAGCTTTGTGCATGAGAAGAAACAAAGCTATATGATAAGTGGGCGGTGCTGTAGCAGGTGGAGGCGTTGGCAAACTAGGCGGAAAATCGTAGTTTGTGGACATCTGTCACTTTCAGGGTAGCTGGTATATAGTAACAGATTCAGATAGAATTGTGTGTGTTAGTATTTATTTCTGGGGCTTGTGGATCCGGAGCAGGACGTTTAGGCGCGCCCCATTCGGCACCCGACGTTATGGCGCGGCTGTTTTGCCGCGCCAACAGGGCACATGGGCCTATAGGCGCCAATACTTCTCGGCGCATCTAAAATGGGCAACATTGCCATCTAGTGGATTTGTACCTCCACCTCCAGAAAAGTAAGACGTTTTGCCTTGTACTGATCATAACAAAGATCCCAAGTGCGATTTCTTTGCTGGGCCCATTTTACAAGGTTGTGCGTGCCGTTATTGACCGTAAAAGCTTGCAGGCGAGTGACTGTAGCACTAGCAAACCATTCTTATCTTTCCTGAGAAGCAGTTTCTCGTGGAAAAAACCTGTCGGATGACCGTCGTAGAAAGAGAGGAGGAGACGTATGCAGTCCTTTTACTGTGCATTCGCATAGACAGCTACCCCATGATATGGCTTTTGACGTTATCGGTGCTGCAGTGCCAGACTTCTCGTTGGGTTCCGACTGTTCTTCTGCCTTCTCTGACGCCGAAGGGCGTGGCCCGCAGTTACCAGGCTATCTCATGGCTCCTTTTGGTGGCCCAAGAACATAGTCCTCGACACCAACCATGCAGAGGCGCTGTCTTGCGGGTCCTGATAGTCCCGTTACTGTCCAGCTAAGTGCACAGTGTAGTCTTGTTGGACCGGGAGAAGTATTGTACCCTGGTGGCTGGCCCAGCACTAGATAGTGAAATTGGGCTATGTAATGGGTAAACTGTCAAGGTCCTCTTACTAGCCAGCTGCACCATTTCCTAGCCACTCTTGTCTTGCCTTCCTTCTATCGTTATTTTGCTACAAAATGTGCTGCCTCCAAGTTACAGGCGTGGCTCTCCGTAGGGCCAGTGTATATTCACGAGAGTCTTTCGGAACAGGGACCGAGAGAGACCGTTTTATTTATTTTATCGATAAAACGGTCTCCTCTGTCCCTGTTCGAATTGCAGCTTTAAATGGTCCTGGTGAAATATCGCAGTGAGGGCAGGCATCGGCTAGGGCAGGCGTCTGCAGTCTCTGCAAATGTTGCAGACCACGACGCCCATGATGCCTTTCTGTTGAGCATGCTTGCTAGGGCTTAATGGGAGTTGTAGTCCAAAACATCTGCAACGCCAAAGGTTTCAGGTCACCGAGCCACAGTCTCAAACAGTGCAGGTGCTTCCTTAACTCATGATGAGGCTAATGACTGCACCGCTTGGCTTACAAAAAAAACAGGTTTGGTGAGCATTTTGCAGACCATCCACTGAACGTTTAGACGTGTAGGTTCATAAAGTCGTTATTATTCTTCTGAAAATTCAAACGTAATTTTTGACATTCTTTTATACAAATCTATACAACTTGACATTCTACATTACTCTGCCTGTTCTCCAATATTGTTGCAAGTGTGACTTTTTTTTCAATTTAAAGACCGCGTGACAAGACGGCTGGCATGTGGCCGAATCACTGTTCATGTATTAGCGTTTGACGCACTCCTCGGTTTGGCGCCGAGTGGCTGCTCGCTGGAACTTGTCTCCAGCACCCGGGAAGGTGGTGCACGTTCCATATGGGCTTTGCATCTGCGTTCGCATCACATCTTGGGAGCCACACTATAGAGCGCGATACGTCTTGGTTGATACCTGCTCTCACCGTGTGAATCCCTGTGCCCCAGTAAAGAGCCTTTTTGAGTGGCGCCTGCTCTCGCAGTGTGGATCAGTGGGGTTGAGCCTTGCTGTCACTCCACAGCTCCCGCAGTGCCCTTGTATATAATGTGCATCCACTGGTTGACCCTGATGCCAGTGTACAATTGCACATTATCCAGCCTAAATCGCTGTTGCTTATCGGGTTCGATGGTCATTTAGTAATCGGCTGATAAATGCCAATAGAAGCTGTGCCAAAATCACCCTCATGCCAAATGACCAGCGTTAAGTTGGCCGCCGAAAGGACCTCAGTGCCCAGAGTGGTACAGCGAAATAGCCCGTGGCGAAAGGCTCACGACGAAACATGGTGTACACATTATTTTGCATAGACTGCCATCTAGTGGTTGGTGCGGTGTTATTGTTTTTTCGAATTCGAAAATGGGCATCAGCAGAGGCATGTCTTCAACACTATCGCTACTCTTAAATATGCGGGTGGGTTCCCATGATCCTTCACCCATCGACTTCCTTCGCTTGCTTTTCACCCTGCCTTTGAGGTTGGATGCTAAATGTAGGGGCAGTGTATTTTCGAGTTCAAACCATCCAAACGCCTACGTCAGTAGAGAATTACTTTTTACCAGATTTGTGACGATCAAACGCCAGCGGTCGAGGGAGACACGCTGAAAGGAGATTCAGTGGGGAGAAAGAATATGTTTGACGAAGTCCTGGTGTTAATAGAATGCCTCACACACATCTAGGCATGTGTCCATTCTTCCTTTCTTGTCAAGTCGAGAATACTCAATTTAAAATGTTCCCATTACGCAATACCAAGTTCTCTTGGAAGGACACGGACCGTGTGCAACAGTTGCCTTCCAAGGGACCAAACAACCGTGTAAAGTTTGTAAGCTTTTTATACTAAAAGGCTCTTAATGAGCATAAAACCAAATGTTGCACTGTCTAAGCTATGCAGGCAGAAAAGATGATGCCTGCGACTATGGCTACCACTGCAGAACTCTGTAAAAGAAGTGAACAAGGGGTTCAAGAGCCACACATGCCCTGCACCAGACTTGACATCGACAACATTGGCTCCTTCGAAGTCCTCTCCTGCCACTTTTCGCTCTCCCCAATGGACAGTCACCTTCCATCTCATCTACAGACCACCCAAGCCCAACAAAGCCTTCATCAGAGACTTCACCAACCTGGTCACCACCATGTCTCTCAAACACACCAACATCTTCCTAGGTGACTCCAACCTCCCAGGCAAAAAGACCACCAAACTGATAAAGGAAGCTCTCACAACCTTCTCAACACCTTCAACCTCATGCAGCACGAGAAAGGTAACCTCCTCAACCTAATCATCACTCACTGTCTTCCTCCACTACAGCTCTCCTCTCCCGCTTGACTGGTCTGACCACCTAGCCGTCCCTTTCAACATCCTGCACACCACCCCAGTCAAGCCTTCAGGTCCTTCAAGAACATCCCAGTGGAAGCCCTTCCAGAAGACCTTGCCAACCTACACCTTACATGGACTGAACAACCACAACTGAACTGCGACTCTCTACTGGAAGCACTCAACGCCACCCTCTCTGCCTAAATCAACCAACCCATGCCTGCAAACTGAAACTGTTGGCACCCTGGTACAATCAAAAACTCAACCTCAGCAAAAGAGTCATCTGGAAACGAGAACCTGGTGCTGCTCAGGGACTGTATCTGACTTGGTGCTCCTCAAGGAACTCTGAGCAACCCGCTGACCACTAATCAACACAGTCGAGACCTCCTTCAATCAGAATACCATAGCAGAAGCCGACAACAAAAGCAGAGCCCTCTTCAAAGCAGTCAAGCACTTCATCAACCTGCTACCCTGCCATAGTACACCGTCGAAAAATCCACTACCATCAACACCTTTGACAAAATCAGCAAGATTCACCAGCACATAGACACCAGCTCTGCAGCCACAGACCCACCTTGTGTCCCTCCTTGCTATTGCAAGGACAACCCTGGACAACATTCAAGACACACTGAACAGAGTACGTGTTAGAAACCCTAGTCCCCCTCATAGCCACATCGTATACAGATGACATCCTACCAGCATCTGTCCCCCAGACCCTACCCACAGAAGATCTCCTTCCCTAACTCAAGGAACCTTCCCATCGACCCTAAAAACAGGACAAATCCTCCCTCTACTTAAGAAACCCACTCTGGATCCAGACAACCTAGGCAACCATCGCCACATCACCCATCTTCCCTTCCTAGGGAAGATTGTCAAAGCAGTAGGCACACAATTGTAGCAACACATCTTTATTTTTGCATTTATTTACAGTGCACATAACTGTAGGTATCTAGGCGCTAGTTTCATTGTGGAAGGGCAGGTTATTTATAATGTGCTTGTTTTTTTTCCCCCAAGCGTCTGCTCTGAATTCAAACCTGTTTGCTCAGCGTGGTCTCGCTTCCAAGACATGAGTTGCCACATCCATCCTCCCGTCCCCACAGAGCTATCCTCCCGCCCATCGCCACCACTAATCTCCTCCCAACCTACCAATCTGGATTCACACCCAGATGCAGCAGAGACAGCAACCATACAGGTGGTTGACTACAAGCTTAACATCCTTGATGGCCTACCCTGCCTCCTGGTTCTTCTCGACTTCTCTTCCGCTTTCGACACAGTAGACCGCCAGGTGCTTACGGAAACCCTACACTGGTGCATGGGGATAAGCAACTTGTCCTACCCTGGATTAAGTCCTAGATCGCCAACTGCAAGCAGTTGGTTCAGATGGACTCTGGATTGCCAATGCTACCTGTCACCTGTGGCATCCCGTAGGGTTCCTTCCTCTCCCCAGTGATCTTCAATTTATACATGGAGCCGCTGGGGTCCCTCCTAGCCACACACATCCACCAGTATGCTGACGACACACAGCTATACCTCAAGATTGACGACATCAAAGATCCTGCATCTATAGGCTCAAAAACTGCCTCTTGCTGGTCCAGTCTTGGATGTCCAGTGCATACTTGAAGCTCAGCCCCTCCAAGAACAACACTGAACACCCAGACATAAAGACCTGGCTATCAACCATGAACTCTGAGGGCTTCACACCTGAGCTCCCCTCCTGTGCCAAGTCCCTTGGGGTCTAATTGACAAACTCCTCTCCTTCAAGACATGCATAGCTAAGCAAACTCGGGCAGCTTGGTATCTGTTCTTCCTTCCTTCCTGACAGCTTTAGATCTACGGTTCAAGCACTGGTCCTATCCCACCTGGATGGGGGCAATGCACTCCTCAAAGGCCTCACGTCATCCTACCTTGAGAAGGGTCCAACACTTGGCCGCACGCCTCAAGGGTCTACGCAGATGCACGCTGCTGTACACCTCAAGGGTCTACACAGGTACGACCGCATCACCCCGGCCCTCATCGACCTTCACTGGCTCCCACTGCAGGCACAAATCGCCTTCAAGTCTTGCTGCACCATCTATAAGCCAGGCAGCCTCAAATCACCCAACTACCTCGCAAAGAGACAATGCCTATCCGGCGGACAGCTCACCACCAGGAGGCAGGGCACGTGCAGACTTGAGATCCACTGCTACAAAAAGGAAAAGGACCTGAAAACCAGCCTTCTCCGTCTACGCCCCTAGACTATGGAACCTCCTCCCCTTCGCCATCAGACTCTTCCCCTCCACCCCCCGCTTCTACAAATCAGAAAAAACTCAAGACCCACCTCTTCAAGGAGTCTCTCCTACTCCACACCTAGGCCATCACATCACCCCTCTCCTCCACACCATCCGGGTACAGCTGTACCTGTCACCCTCTGTTTCCTACCCCGCGCAGTGTATCTGTTCCGTAGTTACCACTGCAAAGCGTTCAGTTATGCATCTGTAATGTTGTACACCTCTGTAAAGCTCTGTTGTACATCTATATTGGTACATGCCTCCTGAAAAGTGCTCCATTGCTTCTCGCAGCTAGGTCCACGCTCAATACATTCCATAATGATGATCAACACAAAACATTTCTTCATAGCCGGCCCACAGCTCTGTAGGCTAGACGTCTGGTCGTGCTGTGGAGGCTACCCCTAGTGTCCAAAACCACCTGCTAAGGATTAACATAGACCCAAGACCAAAACGGACAATACTCATCAAAAACATACATCCAAATAAGCACTTGATGCATGCGTCAAAGACCAAGACAAAAACACACAAACGCTACTCAAAGCCGAGCACAGAAACACATTACAAAAGTCACTTCAAGGCAGATGTCTTGTTTTGTGTCCTAGGTGCTGAAGTCTGTGGAAACGAAGGGTACACGTTCTGCTTTTATGCAGAGAAGGGTTGGTGTCTCTTCTTCAGAGGGCGAGGTAGAGGAAGAAGGGGCACTGAACAAAAAAATCGCAGCTGGTCACAAAACCTTTTTTCAAAAGAAAGATTTGCATCAATTCTAGGGAATGGAATTGTTTTCTATTTTTTTTTAATTTTTTTTTTTGAAAAAAGCTTCCTTCAAAGTGGACAAAGTCTTCAGTGGATGTCATCCCATCCAAAAAGAATACTCCACATAAAAACGAAGTAGAACAGCCCATAGAGTAGGAGGAACTAATTATAGAGGAAGAGGATTATTTGGACGAAGATGGCATTTTTGACTATGAAGAAAACATGAATCCAGAGGAATATACAATTCCATCGCCAGGTAATCTAGAACAATCCTTGTCTTTCTGTCTGAAGACCAAGCCCTTTATGCCAACCTCCTTAGCTACCAGGTTCAAGCTAAAAACCTGCCAATCTGAGAATGATGCAGATCTTGTAGAGAATTTTAAGAGGAAAAATCTGTTTCTCAATCTTTTCGTCTACTTAAAAGCATACAAAAGAGGGTTACTCCTAATCTTTTATAACCTTTTTTAATGCCGGAGACTAGTCACTTAAGCGCGGGATCAGGATTCAAACCTGTTGTTCTGCATTGTTATTTCAAAGACCAATGTGTTTTCCTGGAGCTATCCTCCTGTCTCTTCTGAATCCAGTACAAACCAAGGCTACAAATCCTTGCATTGCGATATACACACCATCCCCCAGTGATCAAATCTACATTAAGGGCCATTTAAAGGTATACCCTTTAGTAGTTACTACTGCCAGAAAGAGCAGGAGCACCTTTAACAATCAGTACCCTTCCGGCAAGTAAAGCAAAAAATGTACTTCTTTGGCAAAAAAGCCTCCTTCAGATGCATATCAACTGCGTACATCCAGCGTGACAGCCCATATGGCACAATATAATGTGGACCAGTCAACGAGATGGAGCGTCTCACTGAAGAGGTGGCCGAACCACTTAAATCTGCCATGGCTAAAGTCATCACAGAGGGAAAACATTCAGTAAAATCCATAATGGAAAAACCCCCTAGATGCTGCCGATACAACTGCTAGACTTTTAGTGGGCAAGTAAAACCCGTAAAAGGGGAGTGGTAGGCTATTGGGGGAGGAGGGGCCCTTGGCAGCAACCACTTTTAAATAAAAGCAAAAAAGCGGAGGGTTTCTAATATTTCTGTGGACAATAACCTGATGCTCGAGGTGTGATCCGACAAATCACCTGTGCACAGGATGATGCAATGCAATTGATATCAAGAGACTTGGGGAGTATGCCACACTGTGATGGCTGCACATTTTTCATTAGTGAATGATGCTAACCTATTCCAGAGAACATGACCGTATTTAATAAAATGTATGTATTCCTAATGGAAGATGGCAACTGCATTGAATCATAAATGGAAAAATCATTTGTGTAAACGGGCAGACGTCAATGGCCAATGCATTTCGGACCTCAAGTGGTCCTTCACGGCGAAGTCCGGCCTGTAAAGTGAATATGAAAAAACACCCAAGTCGAAGTTTTTGCTGTATTAAGTGTACCCAGTGTTGGGTTCACCAGTGAGGTTTGGAGAGCGCATCTCGAAGGATACCTGCAAAACAAAGTACCCCGGAAATCTTCTGTCAAGAGCTAGACAGCTTGTGCTCACACGGTTTAGCTTCTTAACGCAAGACAATATTATGGGTGGACCTCTTCAGAGTTGGGTCGGAATGACAGAAAGAAACGAAGTGAAATGAAAGATCGGTGTGTCTCCACCGTTAACTCTTGGATGTCCCCTCACTTTGTTTAACCTCTATACATTTTTCTTTGTTCATTTCCTACTCTTTCACTATCAACTTTTTTCGATGCTTAGTTATCCGACCAGGATGGTGGTGGTTGTACTTGGAAGTATCAGCTTTACAAAATCTTTACAATTCGACATCATCTTACCTTTTCCACAGCCAAGTTAATGATCCACACTCTTGTTCTTTCTCATCTTAACTACTGTTCTCTGTATGTCGGTCAACCTCGTTGCACCACTGTGCTGCTATGCTCTGTTCAATATCAATATTCTGCTGTTTGTGTTCTTTTTTGCTTATTTACCTAGGGCTCAAGTCGAGGCTATACGCGGGTGGACGGAGTTAACCCACTTTTTTCAAGAGGGTGGACTCAATCTCCAGCCACCCCCCCCCCCCCTGCCCCAGAACCCCCTTCCCCCCTCAAGTTAAAATGAGAAACATTGAATGTCCTCTTTGAATGTATGAATTAAAGCCGACCTCTGGGATTGAACTGTAGTGGTCAGATTTACATGCCAGACGCTTCACCGCTGCACTATATAACCTGATGAAAAATAACAAACCACTAAAGGTGAAATGTCCCATTTCGGATATGCGAGTCCCAGGGAAAACATTTGCATTGGTTCTTTAAAACATGCACGCATATTAATGTTTTCAAAAACAATATTCAAAGATAATATCCTCCCTTTTTGTGTTAATTTTATGAAAGGCAAATGCCATTAGTCCTGTGCAATTTGGGTGGTTATGCAAAGCCAGTTTAATGAAATGTGCATATTTCACTTTGATATACTAATTAATGGCAGCGTTACTTTTGCATTTGTTGATGAGTCCCCCACTTTAATTTTTAGGACTTGTCCCCTGTTTTTACCTCACCTTAAATGGCTTTCTGTCCCGTCTTGATTTTAATTTTTGCACATAATAACGTCTTTAGGCATGTTCATGCATTAGCCCCTGGTAATCTTTGATTTGGTTTCCCGCTCATCCCTGCTGTTCCCTTTGTTCCATTACTTTGTTTTCTTTTTCGACTCTCCCCAGACCCACCCATGTGCTACTCGGTTTTGATGCTTGCAATTACTCGCACCCAAATGTGTAGTGCTCTTATCTTTTAGATTTGTTGTTATACACTATTTCCAGGGCTCGAAATTGAAGGGAGCTGGGAGCTATTTAATTCCTGCTTATAGCATAGTTGGGTTGAAAGGAACAGCTACTTTGTGAGGGCCAACTGGTGCCTTCCAAACATGTATATGTGATATTAACTTTGAGTATTTGAGAATGTTAATAAAGGACAATTAGAACACATCTAACACACATTTAAGCACAATGGTTCATACAAAAATGTAAAGGAGCACCTCTGTTAGCTCCTGGTTCCCCAGCGGTAGCTCCTGCCTACATGGTGATGCCGACACCCAAGAGCTGATTTTAGCTCCTACTCATATCATCTCAAATTCGAACTCTGTATTCCCTTTTAAAAAGCATCCTTAAAGATGTTCTGTTATCCACCGAAGCCTAACATGGTGCCTAGGCTTCTGATCTGGGAATCTCTTGTGACCATGGTCATATTTAGCTATACGTTGCCGGTGTCAAATATCTGCTTTTTCATGTTTTTGTACTGCTTTTCTTGATGATAATCTTTAAAGCGCTTTGGATAAAAGTGCTATGTATGAAAACTTTACAAATAAATGCTAAATGACATTGTGAAAAGTGTCATTTTTGAAGCGGGCCACGTAAATGTGCACTTGCCACTGGCTAGTTGGAGTTCACTTTTGTCAAGCAAGTGAATGGTATTCTCTGGTGCATGTAAGGAATCGGCATTCACTAATAAAGGCTAGTCACCTTTCACCCTGGTTGAACGAAGGGACTGTCAGAGTTCAGGTGAACAAAATAAGTCAAAAGTTGGAGGTCATAGATCATGCACCAAGTTTGTTTTTGTGGAATCATTTGCAGAAAAGACTGAACCAAGCATGAAACAAAAAAAAATCTTCAGTGAGATAACAGAACTGTTAACTGTCTCGTGGGATTTGATGTACACGAAGAATGCATCTTGAGTGTAAATTATTGTTTAGGTGTTGCCCTGAATCAACACATCTGTGGAAAAGTATGTATGGTGGCATGTGCCTGCACTAGATAAAATGTATTTATGGCACAAAAAATGTGTTTTGCAGACCACAATCCCTTTGTTAATGTGGGAGCATATGGTGTCGGTTGGTACCTTGCTTATTGTCGAAGATGCATAAATAATGTGTGCGTATGTATGGAATTTATAAAGTGCACACTTTGCCTGGGAAGCAATGGAGCACTCTACAAAGGGGACACACTCATGGGTTGGTGCAGATGAGCTGGGAGTGATATGGGGAGCATGGGAGGGGTTTCAGTGGAGCAATCCGTGATTGCCATGCTGCTCTTTGAAGAGTAGTCTCTTCAAATCCTTCCTGAAGTGTTAGCTGAATCCAAAAAGTGATGGTTGGGCCCAGTCCCACAGTCACCTGGACACTGGGTGGACCATTACTTTACACCTGCGATTCTTGTCAGTGTCAAGGCTTTTTGGCCCCCTGCCTCCAAAACTCCCTCTGAATCTCCCTTGCAGCAGATTGGTCCCACTGCCCTATGGGAAGAAATCAAGAATCTCCTTGAGATCAGGGCAATAGAGGAATTTCCCTTGGTGGAGAGTGGGCAAGGGTGTTTACTCTGCAATGCAAAAGGTGAACCAGGTGGCCTGCACACCATTGGCGAGCTTAAGTCTGCCCCTAGAAAGGTTCAAGATTATCATTCCAGCACAGACTGTATATGTGTGGTGAATTTGAAGTATGCATATCTGTACAATCTGATTGGCCAGCTCTATGGCAATTCCTAATCTTTTTCAGTAGGGGGGCATTTTCAAAATCCTGATCGACTCCTCCCCTTTGCCCTGAATTTGGCACTGTATTTACACATCTGATGGCCACAGTCACAGCCTTTGCCCACCACCAGGGTATCTGTGTATCCTTACCTGGATGGCAGGCTGTTGAGAGCTCATTCCCCAGAAACGTTGGAGGCTCAGCTTCAAATGCTGCTAGATCTACTGTACCACATTGATATTTCGGTAAACTGGGCAAAGTCTGTCTGGACTGTCATGCAAGACCTGGTTTGTCGAAGGCCTTCACTTTAATGCATTCCAGGGGAGTATGTCCGACAACAAAGTACAATAGACATCCAGCATGTGTGCCATCTTCCTCGAGGCTAATTCCATGAACCCATGATGGTTTCATTAGGCCTTATGCGTGCTGATGGTAACTCTGGACAGGCTGAAGATGCTCAGGAGCTAGCTTGGTCTGAGGGAATTCTGGTCCCAAGAATCAGAGCTTCAGTTTCTGATCCAATCACCAATGGCATGAACAGGATGTGGTCTGGTGAACTTGACGATGGGAAGCTCTTTGGAGATCACGTTCTACAGGTTACCATCACCAGAGCTACCTCTCTGCCTGAATGGTAAGCCACCACGGATCGCCTACGAGTCCAGCCTAAATCTGTGTGAATGGATCAACGTTTTGACATTTAGAGCAATTGGTCACCCTAAAAGTATTCCAGGCCAGTATTTAGAGCTAGTCAGTGTGTTTTCGTACAGACGGCTAGTGTTAATGTTTTACATAAACCGGCAGCACAAATCAAAACATCAGACTGTGCTAGCAGTGGAGAAGTGGGATTGGGCAACTCAGTGGGGCATCTGGCTTTAGGTGATGCATCTACCCGTAACGAACAACACTGATGCAGGCTGCCAACCATCAGTGGGAACTGGCCCATAAGGGGACTTTGAGCCTGTTTACCGCTCAGAGATTCCCGCAGATGGACTTCTTTGCCATGCAACAGAACAGGAAATGCCATTTCTACGCATCAACGGAGGGTCAAAGGTTTTGCTGGAGATGTCATGGGATGGGATGGGATCGAAGATTTTGTTTCCTCCTCTTCCCCTAATTCACTACGTGCACCTGAAGCTCCATCAACTTCATAGCTCACTGGTGGCCACTGATATTCTGGACATTTTTAAATTGGTGCCCTGGTTCTCTTTCTCAATTTCCTATTTCAGGAAGATGGACATTTTCTGCACCCAAACAATTGATCACAAAGGTTTGTGGCATGAAGTTTGATCCCTAGGTCGTCTGATTCGTCAGATAAAAGTATGCAGCACATAAAGGCAGCAAGGAAGCCATTGGCCCGGGCTCCATATAAAGATAAGTGGATCAAATACTGCTGCTGGCATCGGCTTCCCTACATATGCTTTCTTTTGTGGCAGACTTGACTGCATCTGACATTTTGTATTGAACCATGCAGGACGCACCTCTCAGCATTGCCTACTTGAACTCCGACAGCCACACCTTTTTCGATCTCCAATCTCGTGGTGAAGTATCACTTCGATTGAATGTCATTTATATCTGCCAGTTAAGTCTCCTCCTCTCAAGTGGGGCCTGAAGGTAGTCCTTACAGCTATGTTAGAAACCATTCAAGCCCAAGGTAATGGCTCATATCTGGCTAGTTCGAAGGTGGCTTTTCTGAAATCCCAGCTATGTTGGCAAAATAACTATTTGGCTGTATTCCACTGAGACAAAGTGGTACTCCTCACGCACCCTTCCTTTTTTACTTGGTCATATCCGGCTTCCATATTATCTTGAGCAGTTTTCTCCCCTAACCCAGTGGCAGAAGTGTAAATACTCCACTCTTTGGACATCCGAAGATCCCTGAAATTCTATCTGGATAGAACAAAGGAGTTCGACTCCTAGATTCTTTGTAACCTTTGGGAACTGTAGTACGGGTTCACTGAAATCCAAGGCCGCTATCTCAAGATGGGTTGCCTTGTGCATTCTGGAAAGCTATTTGGTTCAATGCTTTCCTCAACCTAAGCGGTTCCACACTCTTGTGAGGGACGAAGCAGCTTTGGTCACTTTTCAAAGGTGTGCTCTTTGGGACTCCATTTTAGGGCAGCAATCTAAGATAGCCCTTCTGCATGTTGTAGAGCGTCTAGGTACAAGCTTGAGGCTGGATGCTGAATTCTTGTAGTCTGCCCTAAAAATAATGTAATTTCAGATGGAAATGAAACCATCCACCGCATGTAAATCTGTGCTTGGGAATCTTTCAGAAGTAAGGAGGAAAGTGGACGGGACGTAGTAGTAAGAAAGTTACTCAACATGATGATTACTGTACTCTTAGTCGCGGACATCCCTCTTCTTCCATACGACCGCCCACCTCCACATAGATTTGCTTAGTCATCAGTCAAGAGGCTGACCTCACTGGTTGGAAAAGTACTAAAGTGCGAGGCATAGAGATGCAGTGCTGAGATCACACATGTGCCTTGCTGAACAATGAAAAAGGACAATCGGATGGAATGTCCCAGAAGTATGGAGGAAATGGGAATCGGGACTATGGAGTACAGTAGTCACTCTTGAGAGTAACATATATACTATGCTGCAGAGTAGGATAGATGGCTGAATATTCATAATATGCTGTTACTGCAGAAGCATTGCTGAAACGCAACCCTACAACCCTACTGACCGTCCCATAGGGTAAGGAATGTAGACCATCAAAATTGCCCCAAAGCAGTCATTAAAGTAGGTTGTGTTACTGAACTATTGAGAATTCTCTGCGATCTAGGGTCACGGAGGTGTAGGTTTGGAGTGTGTAGGTTGGGCAAGCAGACTGTTGTGAAAAGGGGAAGAGCATCTGAATAGGGAGGGAATGGCTAAGCGGCAGGGAGCATGAATGTGAAGAGTGCATGAGGTCCCCAGGTGAAGAGAGGGTGATTAATACAAGTGATTTGCAGGATCATGATGGTAAGAGGACCAGGAACATCATTAGTTTGGCACCTCTTTTCCCATTTACCCAAGCACCGTACATCAGCGGGGTATGTTAACTTTGTGCCTTTTGCCCTAGTTGACATAGTATGAATTAGAGGGACAGAGTATGTCACATGATTATCTCATTCTCAGAATAGCATTTTAGGGTGTGCTAGTGTTGCCGCTGTAAGCTGTGTTCTGTGTTGAGAGATGGGGGGTGGGGGGGGTCCATTCAATTTCTCTACACCGACAAGAGGGTGTCAGTCAGATGGGGGCTGGATGGGCAGATTACCGATTCCTTTACAGGGGAGAGGGGGGTCCGCCAGGGGTTACTGCTACCCTCCCCCTCCTATTTTGTCCGTCTATCAACATTATAATGGAGGAACAGTTGGTCTCTGTCCTTGACTCCCCGAAGCTTGGCAAAGACACATTTCCAGCCCTTGTTTACGCAGACAATGCTGTGCTGTTATCTACTACCCCTATGGGTTAAGAGATTATCTGCACATTTTCGTGGAGAAATTTCAACGCGTTCAATGACGCTCAACCTAGAAAAACCAAAGGTGATGGTATGGTCAAAAACGCTGTAAGAAAATCAAACTGAATGTCTTAGTTGATCATTATTTTTCTGAAGCAGGTGTCACTACACTATGATTACCTAGAGATTAGGTTTTCGGAAGACCTTACATGGTGAGCTCACCTTACAAGGGCTGCAGCAACCTTGGAAAAGTACAGTGGTGAGGCTGTTTTTATAACGGGCATGGTAGGGGTGCTATTTCCCCCGCTCGAACACTGTGCAAAGCCCTGGGATGGACGGCAACTTTGTACAGGGCCGAACTATCATTTTTTGCGTCGTATACTTATGCAATCAAGGGGTGCCCCTATGGCTAGTTTGCGTTGGGAATGCGATCTTAAGCCCGTCAGTCAAGCACTAGCAAATACGCCCTTGTTATATTGGAATCACATTGTGGAGCACTCCAGAACTCGTAAAGTATAGAGAAGCGCTCACTAGCTTGCAGAATGTACCTGGATTTGGCTCCCTTACATAGTTCAGGTCTGTTCACAGGTTTAGAGTACCTGTACCTGGCCAGCTTTTGGGCTACCCTTTGGGGTTATTACCCAGTTCCAAGGTGCTGGTTAAGACAGTGTTATGTAGCCACTATAGGGAACATGAAAAGGGCTTGTGCTGTGTTGAGGACGGGCAGCCCATATATAATGTTAAAGCAGTCGGGAGTGCTTTGAGCCCTGCTTGGATTGTTTGGCTCCCCCATATGCCCAAGCCTTATTCATTCGACTGGGTACTAATACTTTCAAGGTGGCCAAGTGCAAAGGACCTAGTCCGTGGGAACCCAGAGGAATTGATAAGACACTTTTTGCTCTTCTGTCCAGGGTATACTGGGCTGAGGAGACGCTATCTGTTGCCACTTTTTCAGCAGAAGGATATTACACTGACAACAGCTGTGACATTTTGCAAAAGCGCCACTGTTTATTTTATCTCACAGTTCCTCCCCAGAGTTTGGCTACAAAGAGCAAAAAGTGTAAAGTAAAAGTGCGTTAAAATATAATGTTATTGTTAATGAATTAGTGTGTAATGATGATTTTTAGATTTTAAAATATTTTATTTTTGTAACAAGAAAGTGATTATGTACTGCTGGTATTAACACGTTTTATATTGTGATGAAAGGATGCTTTGATGGTTTTAATGACACTTTAAAAATAAACGTTGCATTTTTTTGTTTTAGTTGGCAAAACTCAGTACGTGTTATGTATAATTGGAGAACAAGATAGGATTGACGTCACAACTCGCACATGAGGGGAAAATGAGGCTAACGTGTATATCTGCTTGTAGTCTTGTGCCAAGGGGCTGCCTCCTCTAAGATGGAGGCGTATATTTTACTAAACATAGACTTTGCCTATGTCTGCACTTCTGTTTACACGACTGCTGTGATATAAGTATTCATTTTTTATTGATGCCCTATTTTCCCATTTTAATATATTTCAGGGTCACTACAGAAATTGAACCGGACTGTTTTGACAAGGTGAAGGCGTGATTGTTGTCTAGGTATGTTGCATTTTTTTCTGTCTTAAAACAAGGCTATTACTTAAATAAAATCAAGGTTAAGATCCGGCTTAATTCAATCGGAGTGTAGCAGATCCAGGCTCATTTTTTCTGTTCAGTCTGTGTCCTATTTAGCGTTTAATCCCATCTGGCTTGAGTTGGGGGTGCATCGGCTCCATCTGTGGCCAATCCAATCATTTTTACATGCTCAAAGCAGAGAGAAAAGCAGCCATTGAAAGGTGCTGGAAGGGTAGAGGATCACGTATTTTGTTTCTAAAATCTCATCCATTTAAAAATGTTGCTCTACATTCAGAGAGTGTCCATTGACATCTATTTTGTACTTGAAACATGAATACTCCATAGTCCACAAGGAATCCATTTAGTCCTCACTTCTCAGAAAAAACAGATCCCATCCTTCTGCTTTGTTAATCTTTAGAGATGGATTCCATCACATAAATGAGTCTTCAACAATAAATAATTAAAATGTAGGAGAGTAATGGTTTTCTTCCAGCGTCTGAGTCGGCTGAACATTTGGATGCTTGTTTGCTGGTGGTAAACTGGCTACCTATTCCCATTAAGTGGCATTTTATCTATGGAATGCAATGTCTTTCATTAGTATCCTGGTGGTGGGAGTGGGTGGCAGGCTCCTACCCAATGAGGAGCCTTGAAACTGGGGCTTTACCACACGGTACAGTCCCCGGTCCGAGCCTCCTCAGAGCAGAAGCCTGCCATCTTCCCTCTCCAGCTTGCCATATATTTCGCTCTCTCCCCACTTACCTTCAGCTTCCTTGTTGGTTGCTGGTACCGGGAACTGTTGTGTGTTTCCTGGCGCAGCTCTGACATCAGCCACGGAAAGGGGAAAGGAACTACGCAAAGTCCCTTCGCCCAGATCCAAGGCAGAGCTCCTTTTTTTTTTTTTCTTAAGTTGCGAAACGATGAATCCGTTGTTTCACAACTTAAGCACTATTAGTAGCAACCAATAGCAATAAACCCCTCGCTAGGTGGCCATTACCACGTTGAGCAATGCTCCGGTGCTTTGTGGAGTATGCAGCTATGGCCCCGGGGCTTTGCCTGACACATTAATGGCCCCCAGCTCTGGGTTTATTGCTTAAATACTTAACCAATTACAGGGCTCGAAATTGCTGGGAGCAATCTACCCCCTGGTTATAGCCTAGGAGGGCCTGGTTTGCTCGACACTAACAACTATTAGTAGCTGCATTTGACTTCCAGTCCAAGTGTGATGTGAACTTTGTGTGTTTGGGAATCTTTCTAAATTAGCATAAGGGCACGTCTAGACATTTTAAAGTATTCTGGGTCATGTATAATGGACCAAATGGATTAGTGTGCATTTCGTATTGCAGTGATCTTTGCAGCACGCTAATTGCGCCTGGTTCCCCTGAGGTAGCTCCTACTTACTGGGTGATGCCAAATATCCAGGAGCTGCATTTAGCTCCTGTTAATCATATCCCTGCAATTAGTCACAGGTTCATTGTTGCCTTGCTCCAGTAACAAGAGTTTTCAACCAACGCTCAATGGTAATGACACAGGTCAGGGAAACTTAAGTCTCCTTTTTACCACTTAGAATTGAAGTAGCTTCATAGGCATCTTTTGCCTTCTTTCATTCTCCCCATAGGAGGTTATGAAAGACTTCATGCATGTGTCTTTTATGTCTGGTTGAGAGATCATTTGGGAGCATTATAAATGAGTAAATGATTTTGGGGAGTAGTTTAATTTGTCTTACCAAGACATTGTTCACGGTCAGATCTGTCACGAGTTTTGACACGCCCCTCCCTGATGGCTACAAGATCCTCTCTGTGCCTTGTTCCTACCGTCTCGGTGGGGGTGCAGCCTTGATCTTCCCAGCGAGGATCCCTGCTTCTATCATTCCTATGCAGGTCTACTCCTCCTTTTGAATGCCTGGCCTGCAGTCAGTCAGTCTCTCTCTCTCTCTCTCTTTCTCTTTCTCTTTCTCTCTCTTTCTCTTTCTCTTTCTCTCTCTTTCTCTCTCTCTCTTTCCACCCCTTGCCCTTCTCACTGTGGCTATCTACTGGCCACCTGGTCAGGAAACCTCCTTCCTCTCCGACTGGGCAGACCTTTCCTCTTCCCTCAGGCCGATAACTTGGGATACCAGGCCAATAACCCCCAAGCAAGTCCCCTAAAGTCCCGCTTTGCTGCAAGACTCTCTTGCTGCTCCAGGGACGTTTGGACGCTTCGCTTTGCACGGATTGTGCTTTGCACTCTTTTCACACCGAACTTCATTGCCCACAAGGTGAACACACTGCAGAGACTTTTGATAGTTATACTATCTCACCTCAAACATATACTAAACGTTGTTTACTGTTATTTTCCATTGTCTGGGCTTTTTCAACTGCATTTGGAGGTGGTACCTATTTAACCTGGAACGTGCGCGCACCCAAGCAAGTCCCGCTTTGCCGCTTAGCCGCGGTGCTGAGATGGGGAAATCTTGCTCGTAGATACACAACCGTAGCATTTGACATCTTTTAGGGGTGAACATTCTTATATGCTCTTGTATTTGTAAGTCATTTCTATCTTTGCTACATTATTGTTTTGTGTTTGCATTTTTAATTGCTAAGGTAGCAACTTAGCATAATTGTTGGGGAGTATTTTTGCTCATGCGACCGTATACCCTTAAGTCAAATATACCTAATTCAGTTCCTCATATAGGCACCCGGTGCGTTCTGACTCGAGTAATTTAAAAGATAAATCAAAAAGAGTGTCCTCGTGTACATCTATTACACTCACGCCTCGAGTCAAAAATCGAGTAAAAACCCCTACCTCGAGTAAGGATATTAGACACTTTTGTCCTCTGTTGAAAATTACGTCTCAGGATTCTGTCTTTCAGGACGGTCCTCTTCCTGCTACAACAACAAATCAGGAAGAGTTTCGAGATTCACCAAACTATGCGGCTGAAGCCGTTACCCCCTCCCGACCTACGTCTGGTTCCCCCAAAGCAGTTTTTCCAAACCAAGAAGAATTACGAAAGTCATTAAAAGCCACAGCTGAAGATCCTATTGATACCCTAGCGCAGTGTAGCTCTTCGAAGAGCATGTCAATAATTCGTGAAGAAATCCAAAATCGTGAGGAGCTCCCAGTTTCTGATAAAACAATGTTGGAAGCAATCAAGATCTCCGAAAAAGATAAACAATTGCGACCGCATTTAGATCAAATTGAGGAAATCTCAGACACCGAGGGTAATGAAGTGTTCTCTGAAGTCTCAATTCATGCAAGTACTCGAGGAAATATCTCATCTCCGCATTCTGCATCCCCAGATTACCGTCAACGATGTTCAATGGACTCCTCTATTTCTCTAGCGGCCTCATACATCCTACCTACTCCTAGACATCGAGCTTCCTCTAGAGAAAAAGTGAAAACAACTTCAAATATTGGCCTTCTTGAAATTACTTTGGTGGCGGTAACTCAACAATCCAAAGTTTACTCAAACTTTTTGAGTCGCTTGAGTTAAAAATCAATATACAAACTGAAAAGATTGATCAAATTACAACTTGGATCAAAACACATCCTCATCAAAGAGTGTTGCCCTTACAAGATGTTTCAGTGGAAAATGAAATCACTAGGGCAACTTTAAAGTGTCAATACCATCAGCGATCCCAACAAATCCAGTGCAAATTCTACCTTCTTTCGAGCACATTATCTGCCCAATTGAATCTGATATTCCCACAATAGTGGACCCTAACTCATTGTGGATAAGTGTGGACAATAATTCCATAATGGCAAAGCAACAAGTAAATAAGGTAGCTTATGACATGTTTACTAAACATCCTCGTGCTAAAGGTAAAGCAAGGCACCTTATTACAAAAACCTACCAACCAAGTAACAGAACAGCGAAAGCCAACAATCCTTCATCTCGCCCTCCGACAATTGATTTAACCAAATCCACGAAAAAAACTGGCAAACTGAGGTGAACGAACAATTGCTTGAAAATCAAGTCCCCACAATACAAATTGAAAATCTGTCCTGTCCCCCAATGAACCACTCTCCATTGAACCAACTTGTTATCGCTCTGGAGGACGATGTACCCGATCCATGCAACCAAGCAAATCCACAAGGTACCCGCGAGAAATCCACAAACGCAGTGAACATATTATTTCAGCCGGCAGTCCCGCAGCAAGCATCGAACTCAAAAGAAATGCATACTCAGATTAATGCAATCAGAGCTGCTGTTGATGCTTTTCTCTTACAACGCGCAATTGAAATACATGCGGTGGTTCCTGTAAATGAGACTGGTCGGAAAGCATCAATTGCAATTTCACAAGATTCTAAAGTAAGTGAAATACAGCCGAAAGTGAACCAGCCGGTGATCTCGGAACAACCGAGACACTTAGCTAAATGAACTCCCTGTAGGTAATACCGAGGGAAGGAAAGTTATCGAACACGACGAATAAACAAAACGAGATCATAAAGACAGCTATTTGCTCAGCATAACATGGTGCCAAACCATAGTGCTCAATTAAGAAACACAGAGCCCAGAGTTACTCGCACAAACAGCAACGCTTCGTCTAATGACTTTGCATCACGACAAAGGACTCCCATTTCTGCAAAAACCCCTCTACACAAAAACCAACGTACGACAGATGGCCCCAATAATAAACAGCAGAAGCCAGATCCTAAAAAAATGGCCTTGCCAATGAACTTGCGCTAATATTGAAATGTCGAGCAGCCCCTCATCAACAGTATGACCTTTCAAGAGCAAGTGTTCTCAACATCTTTAATGATATCCCTGAACTAGAAGATCTTACATCAGCAGACATTGACCAAGTGGAATTCATTTGTGATGTGAATTTATCCATAGTTCGGTTATGGATGAAATCTGGTCTAGTCCTGAACACGTTATGGCGAGCAAAGATGGAATTATTCAGAATGGGCTTCCTTATGGCTCAAGATCCCGAAAGGAAGAACTACGAAACATTGTGTGAGACACAAAAGCCTAAAAATTGCTGTAAATCTGAATGTCATTGTACTTATTGCACTTTGGACCAAAAAATGATTCCTGGACAGCATATTAATGCCAAAGCATAACCATCATTGCAGCAAGGAGCTTCCAAAAAACAATCAAGTTCTCTTACACTTGTAAGTTGGAATACCAGGGGTAATAACCCTTTGCAATGGGAACAAAACATCAATCTCTCTGAGGCGGACATAATAATCCTTCAGGAAACCTGGTTGACTACCCCTCCTATATGGGATAATCCTGACATAGCCTTCATCCCAGCAATATCAGCGCAGAAGGGTCGCCCTATGGCGGGCCTCTTAGTAGCTGTTAAAGCTAGTTCAGCCATTAAGCTACATCCATGGGTTAGTCCGAACAGCTATGTCCAACTGGTCAAAATCACACTTGACGCCCATGATGTGTCTTTAATTAATTTATATAGAAATCCCGCAGCAATATCAGATGGCCTTTTCTATAGAGACTTGTCTGTTATTTGAACTGATTGCAAAAACGACAGGAATTACTTCTATCATCCTAGCCAGAGAGCCTAATCTCGATTACATCAAAACAACCAGTGGGGAAATAAATAAATAAATTGAACAGCTTCATGAACCATCTTGGCATGAGAATGGCCATTGGCTCTCTGCCTGGCGACATTCCACCTCATGCTACCTGGCAGAGAGGTGTCTCAACCAGTACGATTGATTACATTTATTTATCTGATGCGCAATTCATGCAGTCAACAAGTTTGAAAATAATAATGCAATCTGCAAGTGATCACCACATGCTAATGCTAACTTGGCCTAGGATTAGCCCCGACAATCAACAAAAGCGCTCTTGGATGTCCCAAGATCTAAGTATAAACAACGCTAAAACACGCTTTAAGTGGACCCCAAAGTCTGTTTTCATTAAACGAAACCTTGTACGAGCAGCTAAGATCATGTCAACCACAATCCTATGTAGATGCTTTGTCCATGTATAAAAACCTTTATATTCCTACTAGGAGTAAACATAATCATGCATTTGACCAGCATATGCAACATGCAAAAAAAGCATATCGTAGAGAATTGCGAGCTACTAACCATCTACCATTGAATGAGAGGATCAAAGCGCGCAAGGTCATTAAATCTCGTTTCAGATTTCTAGATCCTATAAAGGTAAATTGTTCCAGCAAGATAGTGAAGCTTTCCTAGTGGCAACATCTAATAAAAACTCAGCACAAATATGGCAATTTAAATGCAAACTCGGATCATAATCAATTCCAGCCACAAGTAAACGGAGTCTCTGAAACTCAGTGGATTGCACACTTTGCAACGCTCTATGCGAACACGACCTTTGATTCATTTCACTATGACATTCAACCTACTTCATTGTGGAACTTAGAATTCTCGGAGACCATAATAGATGAACTCCTATTGAAATCATCATCTTCACGGGCTGCTGGACTGGATGGAATCGCCAACCAAATTCTAAAACAGCATCCCAAACAATGGGCAACCATCCTCAATAATATCTTTCAGCAAATCCTTATTACAAAGAAAATCCCAGATACATGGCGTACTTCACTTATAGTACCGATCTTTAAAAAGGCTGATCGTGGAACACAGTCAACTATCGACCCATAGATCGACCCATAGCTCTTTTAGACTCTCCAGGCAAAATCTTTAATCGGTTAGTCTTAAGAGATTTCAATAAATGGTCACAGTCCTCCAACTTTGGTAATCGAAATCAGACGGGCTTTGTTCCAGGTCTTGGGACTGTAGTCAATCTAATGATACAAGAACAAGCAAAAAATACAAATACATCATAGTTCTTTGCATTTATTGATTTAAATGCTGCATTTGTCTCAAGAGTGAAATTAATTGAGAAATTGATCAAAGCCCAATGTCCGCAGGGTCTGAGCGGCGACATCTTTATGTTGCATTCCTCAACCTCCATTCAGGTTAATTTGACCTTTTTGGGATTACTGTCTGCTGTAATAGGAACTTCAAGAGGGCTGAAGCAGGGTTGTATCCTGGCTTCGGCCCTCTTTAATTTCTTCATTCACGATGTAAGAGACATTTTCTCCCCCATTGCATCAGACTCTCCAAAAATAAATTTGACTGCAATACAAGCATTATGTTATGCCAATGATCTTGTTCTTATCTCCAAGACCCCAACAGGATTGCAAAAGCTACTATCTGTCCTTACTGTTTACTTTGATGAAAACGAACTGTCAATGAATGTAAAAAAATCACAAATTGTAGCATACACCCCCAAACTAACTCACAGAAATAAATTTGTATGGAGAGTCAAAGACATCAGCCTACATGTATGGGCTAGAGTCAAGAGCTATCACTTCTACCCATTCCTTGAATAAACTGGAAGCTAAATTTTGGAGACAGATTCTCAATGTACCACAATCCACTCCTGTCCCATGTTTGAGATGAGTTGGGTCTTATATCTATAAGTGCGAAATATCATTGACAATTATGTGCTCTACTGCGTAAATGTCTTGTAAATACCAATGCAGTGTCCTTGCTGTGCTAGCGTCCGATTTTGTTTACATCGAATCATGTCTTTATCCAGAAATGGACTAAATGTGTCTATCACGTTCTGGCTATGGCAGACGTCAACTTGGAAACCCTTACAATGAATCCTGTAAGAGCCAAAAAGAAAATCTTCCTCCAAGATTGGATTCTCACTCGTTCATTATGCCTGCAATATAAGCACTTTAATAACAAATGCTATGTTAAAAAGAGAGGGGGGGTTGTTGAATCTTATCTGACTAAAGCCCCCTCACCACAAATACGCATGGCAATCGTGAGAATGCGATTTAACTTATGGCTCACCCGAGATGTCTTGGCCCAACGGAAGCAAATCGGTGTGTCGGAGAATTTCTGTAGATTATGCAGTGATCTAGCACAAAAGAAACCTTAGAACATCTAATTGTAGAATGCACAGCACTGATTCCCTTGAGAAATAAATTGTTTGAGAAACACATGGCCGCTGTTGCAAATGTGCAGCCTGAACTTAGATGGGCTTTCCTTCTTAACTCTGCCAATATGAGCCTAAACATTGCTTCGGTGAATTTTCTAACTACTCTTCTTTTGAAAGATGGAAATGGATAGTGTGCGAATGAATATATCTTTCGATCGATCCGATGTTACTGATGTATTATTTATTTTGTTTGATATATGTAAATGGCTAAGGTTTTATGTTTGTAAATAATTTAGATGTTTTTTTCTGTAACTTAGTATGAATTTATGATGTATGTTTTACAAATTGAAAAAAGTAGATTGATTTCTGCTAAATTTCAATAAAAAGAAAAAAAAAAATTCCAGCCCTTATAATGGAGGCTTAACGCCATCAAATATTTCTGTTATTCCTTGACTATTTGATTAATGCTGGGGCAGGCTACGGGCAACTGGTAACATGTCCATATGGCGTCTGTGTGGAAAAATACTGACCAAGCTGCAAGGCTTTCATTTAAGGTTGGCAAGTATCTTTTTGCAAGTTGAAAATCTTACTTTGTCAGTTGGATCATTTTTGCCAGCCTGTTTTTCTGCTGGCACTAGGGATGAATAGGACCCTCCCATCCCCCCCTTTCCTCCCCACACTCCTTTTCTAAGCATACTTAGTTTTAAAATTTAAATATTAGGGTGCAATTTCATTATTTGTACTTTAATTGTATTACTCATTAGAAATCTTACTTTGGATGTAAACTCTGTTTACATGTTTATTTTCACCTAAGTATTTATTTAGTTAATTTTCATGTTTTTTTAACATAAACGTGTGAAAGCGAGCCCGCTGACGTTCATTGTTTCAAAGAAGCTAATGAACATTTTATAGATGGTTAAATAAATGCAAGTAATGTGCATAGGCTCCAAAACCTCGAAGACCCTACGCAAAGGTTTAAGACAAGTGTGTGAAGGACTAGGAAAACCCTCCTAACCTTAAAGTGCACTTCAATTAAATTTCATTTACCACAAATACTGTTCAGAATGACAGTAACAGTGGGTTTATTCCTGTATCATTCACAATAATTCAAAAAAGATTTTGATATGGGAAGAAACTGATGTTTACGCTAGCATTTCAGAAAGGATCAGTCACCATGACATGTCCTAATCTGCAAACAACGAAATTAACATTCTCAGGAATAATTTTCTCATGAAACGTTTACATGTTAGGCATGAGTACTAGCTACATAGATTCCTACTAAAGCAACATGTAAAGTCTTTATGAATAGCGTTTGGACCAGTATATAATTTGTTGGAACTGATTGACAATTGTTGGAAGTTTACCTAAGGGCTTGGGGGGGCGGGGAGAGTTATTCTAGCTCCTTCATGATTTTTTAAATGTTTCTTTATGGATACGGCCACATGCTGTCAGGTTGTCTCCAGATTTCAGTCAAAAAGAATGTTCGAAGGATAAATTGTACAGCTTTTCTCAGTTTAGTTATAGATGATCATGGACTACTGGACCATAGCCTTGCCCTGTCTTTAGTCTGTTCCACCAGCACCAAGTGTATTGCAAACGCCGATTTGGGGCTGAAGTACTGCCGACCAGCAATTTCGTTTGTGCATTGGTTACCCCGTGAACAAAACACTTTACGCAGCAGTTGTTGGAGTTCTTGGCACAAGCAGCATCCACGTAAACCAGCAGCTTCCACCACCATGTATGGGCAACATAATGCTTGGGGCCAGTAAACTTAACATGTGCTGATTGTGGAGAGCAAACCTCATGCATTGTGGATGGAAGTAAAGCGCATTCAAGGCCAGTAGTGCTGCAGAGTTCTGTAGTATCTGAAGCTGGTGGATAACAAAGGTCCGGCTGTCCCAGGTAGATACCATTACAGTAGTCAATGCCCCCATTATGGAGGCAGTGACTATTGTAGCACGAAATTGCGACGGAACAAAGGGGCGTACCTTCCTAAGAAGTCTGTTTTGGAAAAAAAAAGTCTTGCAGCAAGCAATCTGCCCTTTTCTAGAGCCAGAGTGGAGAAGTTTGACCCCTTGGCTCTTTACTGATGGGCTGGGCGCTGGGCAGGGCCCCAACGATTCTGGCCAGAAATCAGCATGCCAGAATGCATTGTCCTGTGGCGGACCGACCACTAGGATCTCAGTTTTACCGCCATGCAGGCTGAACCACTTTTGGCCCATCCAGCGGCCAATCTGCTTGAGGCTGGGTCTTAACTTCGATGGTGGTTCTAGCACAGGGGAGTTGAGCTTAAAATTGTAGTACATACCGTCGGCGTAGGTGTAGAAACATACACCAGATGGTGCAATAAGGTCACCCAGTGGACGCAGATAAAGTTTAAAAAGTAATGTGGATAGAGAAGAACTGTGAGGGACCCCACATACTGTGTGGGTAGAAGGAGCACAAAAGGGTGGCAATGATGTAGTTTGCTTACGGTCTGACAAGCATGCATTTCTTCCTCCCACATTCCTCATTTTAGACATCTATATCCCAGTGTAGGGGGATGGGGGCGCAGCACGGCTCCCAGTCAGCCCTACCAGATGCCTCTGCATGCCCCATGCTCAGCATGTGTGGGTCAGTATATATTATGGCACCCTAGCCTTCTTTTTTGGAAGTATTAACCTTTTTTGGTTTTGTCTTACCAAATCTGACGAAGCTTGCTGGTTTTAAACCCTGTGTCCACTGCGGGTGTCATGTGTTCGTCTCGAACCCCATAGGATCTGCCTGTTCTGTCTCTGTGAAGATCCCAACATGCAGAAATTAGTCGTGTCAGTCAATGCACCCCAAAGCGCTTTGAAAACCGGCGGTGAAGATTTACCTTCTTCCACAAAGGAAAAGGGCAACGAGATGGACCTGTTTAAGGTTGCCTAGTGCAGAACGCCAAACTGAAGAACAGTTCCAAGTCCTTAAGGCCAAGAAGCATTACTGCAAGAGGTCTCGTTCACCCAGCGAACAGGTTCCACAGGTATCTTCTCGCACCCAATCCACTTCGGCAGGGAATTGAGAGGCCTATCGTCTCACAGTGCTTGACGTTTTCACCAAGTCACCAGTGCCAACGGCTTAGGCATCGCTGTCGGAGTCCACCCACTCTGACGAGCTGGCAGAGACCCTTCAAAAGCCCATGACGGTATACCTTTGGACTCTGCTATGGCTCCAACTAGCAGGGACCCGTCTGACGCACTGCTTAGTCTTACAATGATGGTCTTCTGGCTAAAGCTCCTCTGTGGTGCAGAGATTACTCCTCAGTATGCCCCACTCCCCAGGGGGGTGTTTGTCTCATATGGAACACATTAATGACTAGGGAGGGGATCCCATCCCCTTTGGGCTGGAACCCCTATGCCCCAGAGAAGTTGGTGACTTCCTGAGGACCCTTATGGGGAGGGAGGAAACTTACTTAATCCTGCTGCTGCCCTGAAAGAAGTAACTGGTCTGGATACTACTTCAGAGTTGGATATGCTCCCGGCACCAATACCAGGAAAACCTTCTGCTTCCGTTCAATATCTGTGGCTAATTCCCTCGGGTTGTTGGTCCTTTCAATACCAAAGGCGCAGTTTGTGTTGGACATTCTTGATTAAGGTCCACAGAGGAAGACCCTACTGCTTTCAGCCCAGAAGTAGAGGCCCCGCTCCTCTAATTATGGTCAAAACAAGCTTTGGTGCCAACTGTGGACTGGGATTTGGCAAAGAAGCACAGGGTGGTTCCTTCTGACCCATCTTTCCTGTCTTCACACACCTCCCCTGAGAGCCTGGTAGTCCATGCAGCAACTGGAAATCGGAAGACTGCGTCTTTCTTCTCATAACCTCCAGACTGGCAGTGCAAGAGGCTTGATGCCTGGGGAAGGAAATGTTTTGGCTAAAGCAGCTTGGATCTGTGGGCCTTAAACACCTGTTGCGCCATGGCCAGATTCTCCTTCTTTGGTCTGTTGTCTCTGCAATGCACCTCACTGCTGGAGAAATGAGGGTGAGCTTTCAAGCCCTATTCAAGGATTGCAAGGACACGTCACAACAAATGCTTCACTTGGCCTTGATGCAGCCGACTGCATGGTCTGTACTATGGCCATGGGTATGGTGTTGAGGTACTCATGATTGAGGACCTCTGGTTTTACCCCGTTTTTCCATGCTAAACTCGTGGACATGCTGTTTGTTGGCAACATTTTCTTTGAGGCTAAAGCAGGCAAATTGCTCCATAAATGCCAGTACTTCAAGGTGACTACTAAATCTATAGGCCTAGCGTTTCAGCAGCAGTTTATGGGGCTTTTCCCCCTTCATATCCTATGCCCACAGAGGTCGTTGGCAAGCTCCCTCTGGCGAACAGATGTCATGTTGTCCAGCTAGGGGTTGAGGCACAAGCTCTCCAAGGGGTGGCTTGTCAGCCTCCACGTGCTGGCCTCAGCCCTGAATGCGCAATTCCCTGTGAAATGGGCTTCACCCACTGTTCCACTGTGAGAGGCATGATTGCCTGTTTTGACAAGTTCAATCAACATGCAACGCCTGGGCATTACAGGTCATACACCAGGGATACGGTCTCCCGTTTGGTCGGGGAATTGTTTGGAGAGTGTTGAGCAATCGGTGCTTGTGCCTCTGGACTCCCTTCTGGCGAAGGGTGCGATAGATCCAGTTCCCCTCCCGGAACGAAGCAAGAGTTGTTACTCAACCTATTTACTGCTGACAAAGACCGGCAATTGCATCTCATCCTGGATCCGATCCTGTACCTGCGCAAGGAGAGATTCAAGATGGTTACTCTGGCTCAAATCCTTCAAGCCCTCAAATTGCATGACTGACGTATCTCACTGGATCTATAGGATGCCAACTGCTATGTCCCCATCCACGAAGGCACTGGAAGTAAAGTAGATTTTCAGTGGGGCATTGCCACTCTCAACTCAAAATCCTGCCGTTTGGTGTAACTTCGGCACTGATGGTCTTCATCAAACTGCTGGCAGTGGTAGCGGCTTGCCTCAGAAGGGAAGGCATTCATGTCTTTTCCCTATCTGGATGACTGGCTCATCTGAGTTCTCTCCCTGGGTCATGCATCGGCACAGCTGGACCTGAATGTGCAGCCTGTTGTACAGCCTGTGCTTCAAGAAGTCTCAGGTTTTGCTATCCCAGTCCCTCAGTTTTATCGCAGTCTTGGCCACTCAACTGGACAGGGCCTTCCAACTCGAGAATCAAGTGGAGAACCTCTCCAGAGAGGATTCTGGCTTGAGCCTTCCTGCATTTGGTGGGTCATATGGCCGCCTGCATTCTTGTGGTGCGGGAAGCCAGACTATGCATTAGGCCGCTACAGTGGCTTCTCAGTGGTCGGTGGTCTCAGTTCCAGAGACATATCGCAGGTGTCCAAAGCCATGGAGTGGTGGTGCCATAGAGGAAACCTACCGAAAGGGTGGGCATTGTTTCGAAAACCACTGACACTAGTCAACGATTTATCCTTGAAGGACTGTGGCGCTCACATACAGGACCGACGGTCAGCAACCTATTGTCTGTCAGAATACCGGCAGTACATTTCTCTCAGTTGTAGCAATTTGATCAGTCTGGTTCTGGTCGCCTTCCTTCGGTACAGTGCAAGACTGTGCTGGTCCTAACAGACAACACTGTTGTCATGCTCTACCTCAGTGTGAGATCCTTGCTTCTGGGCACTGGAGAACGTGTCTTGAACAGCAGCTCATCTCTGGCCTGCAGTGAGAACATCATTGCGGATGCTTGAACAGACAGATTTTGGCCTCCCATGAGTGGGAGCTCTGTCATGAAGCTCTGGAGTAGATATTCTCCCGGTGGGGCGGGGGGACTCTTCAGGTGGACCTCTTGGCTTCCTGTGTTAACAAGGAGTGCAAGCTGTCCTTCAAGGAGTTTCCACTACCGGTAGTTCTGGGGGACGCACTGATGGGCGAGACGGATTTTGACCTACTCTGTATTCCTGCCTTTCCCTGTCATCTCAGGATGCCACGCCTGTTCGTATCCACAATGGTTTTGATCACATCGGACTGGGCCCAGAGAACGCGTTATCCGGAGTTGGTGGACATGTCTTATGGTGGACATATCCGGGCACCTTCCACGGAGAGCAGATCTTCTCTTCCAATTGGGAGGACAAGTCCTCTGCCCAAACCTCACCAGCCCAAACCTGCTGAAAGGTTGAGGCATAAAGGTGATTTGTCGGCTGTTCTCCTCTGCTAAGAGGCCTGCCAACAAATCCATCCATGCCTGCAGATGGTGAACACTTTTGACTTGGTGCTTCAAAGATGAACAAACTACTTTCCTCTGGGTAATGTTCTTTCTGATGGATGTTCCTCCCCAGATTACTCATCGCCCTCCCAATCTTCCCCATTGGCATATAGCTAGTAAACCTTGGTGCTGAGGACCCTCAGCATCAGAGTTCTAGGGGAAAAAGGATGGAATGAAGGTCACTGGGAACAGCGCCTCAGTGTATACTGGCCCGCCGTCCATTCCAGCACAGAGGTGTTGTGCAGGAGCTGACCTGGAGCCGTGCTGTGCCCCCTGTTTCGGCGGAAACATTTTCAAAGAGCAGAGGTATCAATGAGCAGAAATCCATTGGAGGAACATTGATTAGAAAGAGTATTAACAGGCAAGTAATTTTTTCTCAATTAGAAAACCTTACCTGATTTGGATATTAATAGTGTTGGTAAAGGTGCGGATTGCCACTTTTTTTAGTATTCGCATGTTTGTGGCTATAATTGAAATGTAAATAGACTTTCATTGTGCATAAGGTATATACTTTCTTTATCTCAGCATTTTATAGTTATGCAGAAAAACACATTTTATAGAACATTTGTGTTTCCTAAGGTTGGTTTACATGTCCTACTTGTCAGTTCCCTTCATGTACCAGTTATCCTTATTAGCTGTTTTACCTCCACCTGACCAGTCTCTTCAAATGCTAGACACCACAAGTTATTTTGGTCACTGTATGGATCATTGAATTGTCCATAAGAAAGGGATATCGATATGAGTATTAGAATTTGCTCTTTTGGATTTGTAACTCGGCAATATTTGTATTTGCTAATCCTACTGTTGCAGACTGGTATTATGGAAAGATCCTAATTCATAAACCAGTGTGGCAGAAAAGGACCCACTGAGGTACAGCGCAAGGACTACAGAATTTGATTGGTTTGGTTGTGCTGCGGGTGAAAGCAGTAGTGGGAACCTGCCAGATTGCCCACTGGGTAAATTGAGCACAAAAGGGGTTGTTTGCAATCACACTGCGCACACAAACAAGAGTTTAAACCCGTTGGTTTTCAATTTAATCAACAGATGATGCTGCCTGACACGTGTTTCGAGCAACGCGCTCTTCTACTGAGGCTACATATTGGTTGTATGATTTGAAATTATAAAGTTCAAATAATACAAATAATTAAGTCATGTAGCATGTTAAAAGCCCAAACACAAAAGAACACAACAAGGCAAATGCAGTGGTTCAATCAGACCAATAAGACAATCAATTGAAATCACAGATGGTCCCCATAATTGTACATATAAATTGCATTTTGACGAGTAATACAATTTTGAAAAAGGATATGTGATCAATGTATAATGTATTTTTCCAATATACACCGATCCAACAAGTAGAAAGAAAAAATAAACAGCAGCTAGATTAGCAATTATTCCAATGTTGACCATACAATCAGTGCATGTGTATAAGAAAAACCATGTCATTATACCTTGGAATCTGATCTTGACTTCCCTTTGCTGATCACTAAAAAAAGGGGAAGGGGGGGCGTTGAGAGACCACGATTAGATATGGGAGAAAGTGGTGTTCACAAAATTAGGAGCCAACTGCCGTTGAAAAGAATTACCTATTTTAAATTAGCAACCGTGAGTGAAAAAGCTTAACTCACCCATAAACTGGTGTAAATATGAGTTAATATTAGCATAGATCACGGGCTCCACTGTAATGGAATTGAATAGCATGACATATTTGGAGCGCAAGAAACTTCCAGAAACAATGCATTAATTGGTTCCAATTGATGAAGAATTAAGTATACACGTACCTATTTTAATGCTGTGGCAAGGCAGACTTTGTTTTGAAAGTTAGTACATTAGCTGAATGTGCCGGTTGTATGAAACGTACAATTTGTGGACAAGCGTCCATGCCAAGCAGAGGGGGTAAAACACAAGTATGCTAATTAGCGCATGAGAGAGACCATCTAGACGTTCAGCTGTTCTCACGAAGACCCTCTAAGTAAGCAACGGGTCTGCGCAAAGTTTCTCTACTTACCAGCGTTTCCGCTGCAAAGTGAGAACTGGAGCCAGCCGTGCGCGGCTCATACTGAATGTTATAACTGAGGGATGCATGGTGTCGTTCAAGGAAAATGGCAGCGTGTCCCGTACTAGCTGCCATCTTGGGTATGCTCGCTATGACTGTAATTGAATGGAAAGCCATGAGAATCTGCATTAAGGAACACATTTGAAGCGCGTAAAAATTGAAGGGACATCAATGTCGGTCAAATACAGTTAAATTGGCAAAGTCCTAGAATGCTTAGGCCGTGGTCAATTGTGACAATGCAAAGAATTAGTCCAGGTGAATTTGAGATTTGTAAGTAATTGAAGTTTAATTGTGTTGAAGCTCCCTGTAATTCCACCCAGCAAGCTGCATCACGTACCGTTGGTAAAGACAGTAGGCTTGTAGATGCGTCGCTGCTAATTGCAAAGATACTTGTTGTATTCATGTTATATAAAGCTAGTTGTAAAAGTGCTGTGTTTAATTATCGTGCATAAAAATAAAACATGCTTGGTCGTTCCCATTCTGCATTGGCAAATACAGCATCTATTCTGCAAAACACCAAAACTAGTTGGATGGCCAACAATGGATAGAGGACAGGATTTCTCAATTATACAATTCTACACAGTTAAATACAAGGCAATTATGCATAGGTATACAGGCACAATTCTGTGCATATAAATACAAGACATACAATTCATAAGTATGCAATCACAGGAATAAATTTGGTCGTTGAACAAGAATATATTTAAAGTGAAATTAAGAATTTCTAACAACATCTCATTCTGTCTATAGAAAGAAACTGATCTCATCTTTAAAAAGTAATTGGTTGTTTTTAAACCTTTATCGTGTGGTATACTTGTATATAAAGATGAGACGTCCAATGTAACGAGTCTATAGTTTGGTTCCCAATTTATTTCCTCCAACTGCTGGATGACATGCTTAGTGTCTTTGATGAAGAAGGATAGGCCTGCCACTAGAGGCTGTAGATGTGTGTCTATATATTTGGATATAGACTATGTAATGGATCCATTGCTGTTTATGATTGGCCTGAATAATGGAAATGTTTCATACGGTTTGTATTTTAGGTATGAAATATATAGGACCTAGAATAGGAAATGGGTTAGTAAGGAAGCTTTCCTCGTTGTCTGTTAGTAAGCTTTGGTCTGCCCAGACTGATAGCATTGTGACCCAGTCTGAAACCAATTTTGCTGTTGGATTAGTGCTCAGTTTCACATACCATGATGCTTGGTTTAGAAGTTCCTCTGCTGCTTTAACATAATCAGTCGTAGTCATCAATACTATATTGCCTCCTTTGTCGACTTTAATGGTAGCTTCTGGATTCTTTCATAATTTGTTTATTTCAAGTCAAAATCGATTTTATATTTTGATACGTTGCCTGAGAAATATTGTGATCTCAACTCCTGTATAGTTGCTTTATGAAAAACCTCTAACATTTTCTTGTGTTAAAGTCGGAATGAAAGTTGATTTAGCTCTTGACTTGGTTTCTTCACTTAGTTCGATTTCAATGGGCAAATCCTCCGTAAGTTTTTTTTTTTCTGGTGTGTGCACATCCTCTTATCCTAAATTCAAAGGTTGGACCGTGTCTTCAAAGTGGGAGACTATGAATTCTGAAGGAATTTCAATTGTTTTCTTGTTCCTTGAGTTTGTTAAAAAAAAGTTTAAGTTTAAGCCTTCTGCAGAACCTATACAGGTCCATAATTGGAGAGAAATAGTCCGAGGGTGCTGATGGGCAGAACGTGAGACCTTTGTTTAAAGCTCTGGTAAATTGAGGTGAGAGGTCCAGATTAGTTAGATTTACTAATATGTTTTCTTGTATGATTTTAGATTTTTTGACCTTATTTGGACCCCTTCACTTGTTGATGCCAAAATTGTAATTTTTGCCCCTGCCCGTCCTTGTCCTGGTGGAATTGATGTGTTCGTAATACCTTGTTGTTCATAGCACCTTGTATTTTTTGATTTCTGGAGAAGAATTGGGTAGTCCTCATATATTTGAATTTTATGTATTCCTCTAAAAAAGCTGAAGAGCTGCCACTTGTAATGGCTGGTGTAACTGATGATGGATGAGTCTGCCGCTTCCCCGCCTTTCTGTTCTGCTGTCCATATGTAGAGTTTGAACTCCTCCTGGAAGATTTAACGAACCGCTCCCACTTCACTTTCTGTGGATTCGACTTGCAATGTAGTTGGATCTTCAGAGGGTACAGATGGTGGTATAGGCTGTACTGGTTTGATTTTGAGGCGCTCTTTAATCGGATTATTGAATCTCTTGGCAATGGTGTAGATGCAGGCTTAATCGTAGTCTTTTTTTTCTTAGATACCTCTGTTGCTTACATTGCCAAATCTCTCATTCAAACCTCTCCAAATTATCTTCCAGTCTGCCCTTTATTTTCTTAGATTCATTCCCTTCGGAGGAATTAGTTGTTCTTCCATGTTCTCTTTTTCTGTGATCAGATTTGCCCTATCTGATTTGGCATATTTAACTAGTGTTTAACGCATTAATATGTTCTGACCATTCTTCCAGTAATAGAGGACCAACGTCTTCATATGTAGGTATAGTTAATATTCTGAGACCTCTCGGTATTCTCCTGGCTTCTAAGTATGTTTGTAATGTCATGGTGTCCCACCATTTGCTCACTTCTCGATTTTTGATTTTCTCCAATTTATCCATCTTTTGTTGAATTGTGAGTCCTGCTGACAGTGTGGTTGGCTCATCTTTGTTTCCTGTGCTGTTGTCTCCCTTAAAAAGCACCTGAGCAGCTGCTTGCCATTTTGCTTCTACTTGTTCTGACACTGAAAACAAAGTGTTTCAAACCAACCTTTATGCGCTTAGAATGCTTCTATGAGAACATATGTTCAGATATTGGTGCTATAGTATTGTTGCACCATGTAGCATTCTGTCGGAAGCCCCCACTTGGCATTAAATATAGCACTTTCAGATGTGCTTTCTCAGCTGGGGGCACTACACCACAGTACTATAATGTTCAATTGCACTATAGATTCTTGGCTAGCAATAAATAGAGCTCAGATATAAACCGCATTGAAAACCGAGCAAGTGTGCTTGTGCCTGTGTAAGAGGCGGCTGCTTAAAAAAGTAAGTTTCTCCACAAAGAGTCTTCAGTCCCTCAGAGCGTGCTGCCCTCTTGCAATTGTAGTGGGTGTCATGGGGAAGAGAGCAAGCCACTCTCGTTTAAAGTTAGAAATCCCTGTGGCTACCACTATAATTGCAAGAAGGCCGTGCCCTCTGAGTGTTTCAAGTCTCTTTGTGGAGAATATATATAGAGATATAGATATATAAAGATCTATTACACTATAACGTAACAAAGGAAAAAGACTCGCCGATCTTAATCTGGACGATTGCCAGATCTATAATCTGAGTATTAACCATAAACTGGGAGGGAGTAACATGTTGGGGAAGCTGGGGGGTGGTAATAGGTATGTTGATGAGCCAACCTTGAATGAAGATTTCATAGTATAAGAATTACCTCAATCATGTAATTCCTATGCATATATTAGTGGGCCCCATATCTCATAATCCAAAGAGATTTGTTTTTACAAAGGATATTTGTTCTTTTGCTGACAGTAATATCATTCCTTGTGTTCAATCCTCATGCATCGGTTTATCTGAACTCTTCCATTTCTCAAAATGTGCTTTTTTGATCTTATCAGGACTCTCTCTGTATAACTAGTATTCTGTATTGTATGAAATATGAGGAATTATTGATAGTAAACCCAAGATACTGATAATCTGTGATCTAGGAATGTTACAATTTGTGACATTCTCTATTCGATGTATGGTCTTCTTATGAGGCATGTCATCTTCCCAATAGCCAATAATTTTGTTACATTCCCAAAACATATGTATGTTTTTGTTCCCTTTCCAATTTTGCAGGACCATCATAAATATGTTGGTAAAAGCCTTAAATCTTTCATTGTCGATGGCATCCAATAGAGGTGTTGAATAACTATTTAGCGCACCGCAGATCCAAATCTATTTTTCATTCAAAACCCATTTCCACTTATTGTTTACCAATTTATTTCCTATCTAGCTAAATAAAGTTTTAGTGTAGATTTTCTGAATCAGTAATGTGAGGGTTGGGTAGCTATAAATCGCTAAAGCAGACGTAGGGTGCAATGCTCAAAAGGTGATTTTGCTCCCGTTCATTATGCAGTGTTGCATTTAATGGAGAGAGGATGGATGTAAAAATGCTGGATAGTATTTGATATCTCTGGTTCAGTCGTAAGTAACTTCTATTTGAAGCGTAGGAAGCCAGTGTTCGCCTGTTTATCTCCATTCAGAACATCCTTAAGTTACCTGCTTCCAGCCATTTGCCAGGAGTGCCAATGTATTGTTTGTTTTCCCATTTAATAGCTAGATTGTACCAAAGACTTGGCTTGTGATAAGACCTTTTTTATATCCTTTTCCTTGTTGAGTTTAACAGACTTCTACAGTATAGTACAGTAGTGCTGGCGGTACGATCTTATTTGTCCGATGTTTCTCCATTGTCAGCAACCCTTCCATGGGGTCAGAAGATGATGTGTCCTTTTCAATAGTCTCCCTTCTGGGTTAGAGTTGGTGTGCGTATTAATCCATCCGTGTAGGCCCCGCAATGTGTATTCTGCGTGATAAAGTTTTGGAATTGGAAAACCAAATCCACTTTCTTTAATTGGAAGCTTCAGGCTCGCCGTGGAAATACAAGGTCTAGATGTATCACCCCACATGAGTCTGTTCAATACCTTCTGTATTTCCTTCAAAACATTTTTTATAGAGAGAGGTAGCAGGAGCATGTCAAATAGAGCAGTTTAGAGAGGAGAGACCTTTTGATTGCACCGGGAGATTCCGTTTTGGCCACTTGATGAATTGGGATATATCATCTTGTAATATGTTTACATTGTAGACCAGTAGTTGTGGAATATGACGAACATCTTAATTTAGAGAGAGGGCAATTTCTGGGAAAGATAAAAGCATGTAGGAACTGATCTATGAATTGGAACAGAAAGACATTGTGGGGTGGTGAGTCAAGCATAGTGCAAAGCACTAACACATGAACGTTAAAGTGTGAACATTACAATTTGATTTCTAAAAATGCATAATGCATAGTTACTGTCTAATAATTGAGTAACCATAGGAAGTCCTAAGCAACAGCATTTAAATACACCTCTGAGTGATCAATTTCTCAGGGAAGGAGAAAGCAGAGGTGGGTAGTCCAAGGAGATGAAGCTCCCATTTGTTAATGCAATGTGGCAATGATTATCTGCTGCAACTTCATCACTGGTGGGGTGCCCCGCTCGTGAACCTGTTTACTTTAGATACCAATGGAAAATGCATGAACTTTACCCCTCTGGATGGGGTTGAGGGTGCTTTCTTGCCTCTGTGACTACCTCTGTATTTCTTAGAACAATCAGTCGATCTGTACCTTTCCCCCAATCCCTATGATTTGCAAGTTGGTAGTCAAATGGTGCATGACTATCGCTGCCTCCATGATATGGCATTTATAACGCACCTGTACACAAGTGTTTCTAGGCGTGACAAGACAAGGAGGGGGAAACAAGGGAGGACAAAATAATGATCTTACTAGGCCTTTTTTTCATTCAGATCGCACAAGTGGGGAAGATGGAAGGGGAGAAGTGCCAGGGGTTGGGGGGTGCAGTTAACTCACAAGTGCAGCCAATGGGGGGGGGGGCTCATACGTGCAGAGAGGAGAGACTGTAGGGTTGCTGATAGAGGCCCTTAAGTGCTGGGGAGCCCGGAGGCAGTGCGAGGGCAACTGGACATGCAGGAGCCTGGGCCTGAGTTCAGAAGGTGACCAGTGCATGGAGCAGTCGGGTGCATCAGCAGGGGAGAGGAAGAGAGAACGCTGAAGCGAAAAGTAAGGTCTGGAGTTGCTTCCGGAACCGGAGATGGTTCTGCTCAAGTTTGAGAGAGGCAGGGAGGCTTTTCCAGGGGGATTCCCCAGCTGAGGAGATGGATCTGCCCCCATCTCTCTGCTTGGAGAAGCGTCGGACCCTCAAAGAGTTGGAGGTGGATGAGCATAGAGCACGGGAAGAAAGATGTTTTGGAAGAGAAAGTTGATGGTAGAGCAGTGGACAGAAAGCCTTGTGGACAATGCAGAGGGTCTTGAAGGTGATTCTTGCAGCCACAGGGAGCCAGTGAAGAAATTTCATAGCTGGAGATATGCAATCCCTGGGCTTGAGGCCAGGGACAAGTCTTGCAGTCTTGTAAAGGTCGAAGAGTAGAGGCATGAAGATTTAGAAAGGGGCTGCTGCAGCAGTCCAGCCTAGAGAAGACCAGAGTTCTGGAGACAGTGAGCTTCTGGGGGAAAGCGAGAAAAGGAAGAATACCTCTGAGGAGGGGCAGCTGATAGTTTGACCTCTTAGAGACGCCAGAGCTGTCAGGAAAGAAGGAAAGGGTGGAGTCGAAGATGAATAGGTTAAGACAGACCGTGTGTGTCAGGTCAGTACAGTGATGTCAACTGCACTGACTTACCAAGGACTCAAATGTGAGTATGTCAAGTGCTCTGCATGTTACAAGGTGCATATTATAAACACCCTAGAATCAGTCTAGCGTCTTGTGTTAATTGGGCCACCACATAATTGGCGACGAGGACCAGTGACGAACTCTCGCAGCAACGATGCAAGGGGCCACGCTGCCTCTGGCTTTCCTTCTGTCCCCGGGCAGACCTACCATTCTCTGGCAACAGTGGGAGCCGTTATTCACCACTTACTTGGAGGCTTTGGGAGGTACCAAATTTTCGGCTCCCAGGAAGAAAGCCATGCTACTCAACGCAATGGGTTTTGAAGGACAACGCATCTTCGCATGCCTGAAGGCGATGGGGAAGACGTGTATAAAGAGGCAGTGAGTCGCATCATAAAGCATTTCCCCAACAAAGAAAACCTGGTCCTACACATGCTCAAATTGTATACTAGGAAGCAGGAAAGCAGTGAGCCAGTTGATGTCTAGATTACCCGCATGAGAGAGCTGGCAGCCCTGTTTGGATTTGGAGAGGATGTGGAGCAAGTCCTATGAGACATGTTGGTAGTTCATACCAATTCCTGCAAAGTTCAGGACAGATTCATCCAGGAGAAGGAGCTAGGACTGGACAAGGGAATTCAGATAGCAAGAGCAGAGGAAGAGACGTCGAGCAGACACAAGGAGATGGGTGGATCAGCGCCATCCCCTGAAATGGTGGCTGTCCAATGGACACACGGACAGAGGACCCACATGGATTGATCCTCAGAAATGCTACAGATGCACCAGCACAAAGCACTTAGCCAATGATTGGGACTGCCCTGGAAGGAACAGGGAATGCTCCAAATGTAAGCGATTTGGTCACGTTGCTGTTGCCTCCATGTGGAGGAAAAAGTAATGCACATTGAGTGCGACAGAAGTACGAGTGAAGAGTATGACGCAGAAGACCGACCCACAGTGATCATGGTGTACTCGACTCACGCCAGAAGGGTTCCATGTAATGATGTCCCCTCAAAAATATCGCCATGCAAAAATATTGCCGAAAAATGGCCGTTTTGTGTGGGGACATTATTGCATGGAACATGCAGGGGACACCCCCGCAACCCCTAAACTCTTAACTTTTTTTTTTCCCCCGCCCCTTTCCCTATATATATGGTCACCCATATAATATCGCCACAACCTTTTCCCAGCGATATTATATACGGCGACCATATATATGGGGATAATATTACCTGATACCGCCAGAAGAGAGAAACCACACTGCATTGTAAAAATAGGCAGTAATGAAACCCAGGTAATGGCAGATTCTGGGTGAGATCTGACCATTCACCACCTACAAACCTACAAAAACCTGGTGGGGCGTGAATTTGTAGAGCTCTGAAGCACCAGGCACAAACCCGCTGTCTTCAGCGGGGCCACAGTGGACCTCTTGGGGTAATTCAAAGCAAAACTTGAATTTAAGGACGGACACACCACAAAGTTCATTTTTCGACCGAACGTCGCACAGTGCTGGAATGGGATGATCAGCATAAATGGAGTATTTGGTTGGACCGCAGCATCGACAACCAATTGCTGTCGGTCGCCTCAGGAGGAGCTTTGATCCTACAGAATGACTTTCCCATGTTTTTCTCTAAAGCGCCAGCGAAGTGTAAGGAACTCATGGTGGCAACAGTAAAGACAAGTGATCACAGTTCAAGGGTGTTTATTAACCCCTTAAGTGCCAAGGACACGGTATCTCATCCTTGGAATTCCCTCCAGGGTGCCAAGGACAAGATAGCTCGTCCTTTTTGGCACTCTGTTTTGATCGAACCTTGCTTTGTGGGTCCCCCCTCACTGCCAGGGGGCTGGATTACCTTCAATTTCACATCGGCATGCGTAAAGCACGCCAACGTGAAAGTTATTTTCACCCGTTGAAAATGAAAGGCGAGTCTCCACCTTTCTCCCCCTCGATCTCTGGCTGTATTTCATGCCAGAGATCGAGGGAGGTGTCTTTGAAAGGGGAAATTGTCCCCTTTCCAACGACGCCTTCTGTGAAAGCATTGCTCGGCGCGGATAGGGGAGAGGGGGAGAGGGCCACCAAAAATTGTGGGACAGGCCCCCCAATGGGTGGGGCAGTAAGGTTTGGGCACCCTGGGGCAAGATTGGCACACTATTGAGCCCATCTGTGCCAACGGGAGTTGGGTTACCAAAGTAAAAAAGTAAAAATGGTAGACCGCATTTATGGGGGGCTCTGGGGCACCCCAAACCGATGGGGAATTTTCTAATGGAAAGGGGTGGTGATCCCTCCCCCCCCCACTGACAATGGAGTGGGGGCCATATCATGCAGCCCTCCCTGGGGGCAGATGTTTGCTCCTAGGAAGGGACACCTGAGCCCAGGGAGGAGTGCAGGACAGCCTCTTCCCATATCTGCCCCCAGAGAGGGCTACACGAGATGTCGCCCCTCCAATTGGGGTGGGGGTGGAGAGGTGCACCCCAATTACATTTCAACATTTTCTGTGCCCCTGAGCCCCCCCTAAAGTGCAGCCTGCCATTTTGAAATGTTTTCTTTACCAAACTTCCCTTGGCGCAGATGGGCAAATTGGTGTGCCACTCTGCCCCCAGGGTGCCCAAACCCTATTTCCCCATCCATTGAAGGGCCTGTCCAGGGTTTTGGGGTGGGCTTCTCCCCCCACTCCAAATGGAATGTGGTGGGGCACCTCATGCAGCCCTCCCTGGGGGCAGATATCTGCCCGTAGGAAGGGGCAAATGGCTTTTCACTGGGGGGGGGGGTTTGAGGTTCAGTAGACCACCAGGGATGGCTTGCAAGGGGTGGGTCATGCTTGAAAAGTATTGATTTGTTTTTGCTGGCGTGACCGTAGGTAGCGCGTGTATTTTGTTTTGTTTGCAGCTTTTTCTATACAAGCAGCTGCAATGTTATGTGTTTTTTTTATTATTCTATGGTTAGGGCCCACTGTCAGTGGGGTGGGTTGAGACTGGGGCTGGATTGTTGGTGGTGTGGGTGGGAATGGGCCGTCTGGGCAGATATTTTAGTGGGCTGGGACGCAATTGCAGGGGCAGGCCACAAATTGCCCCCCATGCCAGCAGAAAATTGGTGTTTCCCTGGGAGCGGATCCCTCCCATGTGGGTTGTCCGTTTGCAAGCCCTAGCTCCACCTCTGGCTATGCTACGTTACAGATGACGCCTCCGGGCAGGAATGGGGATCCTGCCGGGGCTCCATGGAGCTGCTGCTGTGCTCAGGGGACGGTACACCCACATGGTACATGGATGTCCAAGGCTAGGGACATCACCTCCAACCGTCCTGGAGTTGCGGCTGGGCTGCATTACAGCTTTTCCCTTCGGGGAGGTATTGGCACACTGCAGGGACTCCCTGGTGGGGAGAAGCTGTAAAGCAGGGCAGCCAGAGCTCCAGCAAAGTCAGCAGTAATATACCTGGCCTTGGGCACCCTTCTCCCATGTGGGTCTTTGTGGGGGTTCTGGGTAATATATTCTGGGCCGCTTCGAGAAAGTCAGACCTCTGTGCATTCCCACGGGTGTCCTCTTTTGAGAAATGCATGGGGTTCCCTGTTTTCCCTGCTGGCTTCGACACCCTTGGCCAAAATCTGTAGGTTGCCCACACAAAAAAATGTGCTGTGCCGAAAGGCTTGGGGTTACCATTGGGTTACCCTTTTCCTTTTGCGCCCCGGTAGGTGCACTCACACATGTGAGGTACCGTTTTCGTTGTGACACCTGTGGGAACGCTGGAAGGAATGACATCTGTTGTTGGCAACGTGTTTCGGTGAGTGGACAGAGGAAATGTCTCTGAAATTGGCTGGAAATAAAGACTCTGGCCACCCACCGAAACACACCGCCAACAACACATGGCCTACCTTCCCGTGTCCCTACACGTGTCCGGATGAAAACGGTACCGCACATGTGTGAGTGCACCTACCTGGGGCGCAAAAGGAAAAGGGTAACCCACTGGTAACCCCAAGCCTTTCGGCACAGCACATTTTGTTCATGTGGGCAACCTACAGATTTGGGCTTAGGGTGTTCAAGCCAGCAAGGAAAACGGGGAAGCCCATGCATTTCCCAAAAGAGGACACCCGTGGGAATGCAGAGGTCTGACTTGCGCAAATCGGCCCACAATCTATTACACAGAACCCCCGGAAAAGTCCAAATTTGGGGGTAAAAAACACAATTTTCAGACATTTCACTCTGCTCACCCATCGAAAGCATGTTGCCAACAACAGATGTCATACCTTCCCTCAATTCCCACAGGTGTCCCGACTAAAAACGGTACCTCACGTGTGGGTGCACCTACCGGGGCACAAAAGGAAAAAGGCTCCACCACTTGTAACCCCAAAGGGTTTGGGGAGACAACCTACAGATTTGGGCCTAGGGTGTCTAAGCCACCAAGGAAAAGGGGAACCCCATGCATTTCTGAAGAGGACACCCATGGGAATACACAGAGGTCTGACTTGCGCGAAGCGGGCCAGAATTTATTACCCAGAACCCACGACAAAGTGAACATGTTTTTTTTCCCCACCAAATATCACACTTTGTCGGGGATTGTGGGTAGTAAATTCTGGGCCGCTTCGCGCAAGTCAGACCTCTGTGCGTTCCCACGGGTGTCCTTTTTCCAGAAATGCATGGGGTTCTGAGTTTTCCTTGGTGGCTTGGACACCCTAGGCCCAAATCTGTAGGGTGTGCGCATGAGCAGAATTCCTGAAATGATGCTGTGCCGAAAGACTTGGGGTTACTCGTGTTTTAGGCTTTCCCCTTGGCGCCCAGGTAGGTGCACCCACACATGTGAGGTACTGTTTTCATCGGGACACCTGTGGAAATGCGGGAAGGTATGACATTTGTGTTTGTGTGGTATTCATAACATTTCGACCTATTTGCTGGTGCTCTTTGTCACACAACCCTTTCCTTTCCCAAATGTGCCCTACATTTAGTCGCTGCTTTAGGCACCATACACTTTTCTAACCTGCACAAAGCACCTACCCTTGAAAAGGTCTGCCTGTGCTCTTTCAAAAAATGTATGCTTGCCGTTCCTCACCACATTGATTTTCCTGATTTACACATGCTAAGTACGTCTGTTCAGGGCGTAAGCATAAAACTCCTGTGTACCATGGCTCAGTGTTTGGCTTGTGGTATTGCTTGTTTTGTGAAACACTACAAAAAATGTGTGCTTTCCTAACTGCAAGAGTCGGGGATGTAGCAGAGCATTGTTTTTCTCAAAATTCATAGAAGCCATTGCTGTACCAAGCCAACCATGTCCAACACATACCTTTTTTGGTCTTTTTCCCCAAACTATGGCATTTTCCCCTACTAGTTGTTGCCTGACCTGCGCAAATCACGCCTTCCTAAACTTGGAATTCTGTCTACTTTTCAGACATGTATGCCTTTCTGTCCTCCAATTCGGCTTTCCTACCCTTTTCTTCCATTCCGTCCACGCATGTCCAATTGGCAAAAATGGCCAAAATCGCCTACCTCTCACAAAACGGTTGATAACCACATCAAAATAATATTTATTCACTCACCCTGTTCTTGACAGCTAGGAAATTGGGGAATTCAGCACAGCAAACCATTTGTTCCTAGCTCTTACAAGGAAAAAAACACAGCTTCTTTGTACATCATTTTATTGGCATTAACATTTTCGCCCTTTTTGGTTATTTTCTCTCACCCCCCCTACAGCAACCTAGGATTCGTTACGACCGCCTGCATGTGGGGAAAAAAGGGGCCAAATTTGTCTGAGACAACTCATGTAATAAAGTTACAAGGCATTGAATGGCGACATACCGAATTCACCAAAAAAGGCCTTGGCACTGGGGGGGGGGGAACCGCATGGCACTTAAAGGGTTAAACTGTATAGGTATGTTGGTAAAACTCCTAATCCAAACCTAAATCTAAGATGGGAGCAAGCTTCGACCATCAAACAATAAGGCAGTCCTAGTGATGTTTGCGTCAAATAAAAGGGCCAATACGAAAAAAAAAGTATCCTAAAAATGATCCTGTTGATCCCGCGCAGGCCAGTCAGGACTTGGGCTTGATGAAACGGACATCAGTCGGCCCATTCTCACTTCCTCCTGTTAAAAGAGCATTCCAAGACAATGGGTGTGTTCTTCATCCCTGCGCTCAACCTTTAGACTTGGCCAGCTGGCTCCTGTGAGAAGGTGAAGATTCTTCACGCATCTCGGAAATTTTCCCCACACTACCAGAGCAAGGGGATGAGCTTCTGCCACTGGTCTTTGCAGAAATAACACAACCTACTTAAAATCAATCTTATTGCTGTTTACCTCATTCTTCAGAGCTGAGCATACCTATGATCCATCATTGCTCATAGGAGTAGCCCTAATTTGTGCTTCTCTTCTTCCATCCTTGACATCCATAAACCTTTTGAGGGATTGCTGTGGATTTGTCCTCCCGTGGAAGAACATCCTTCAGTATGGGACCTCATTTTGGTCCTAAAGCTATCAATCCCTCAAATCAGTGGCCACAACATTTATTCGGTTCATCACATGGAAATGGGCGTTTTTGGTGATGCTTACTTTGGCAAGATGAGTGAGTGAAATGAACCGTGTCGATGTCAGAACTGTACAGTTTTTCGAACACGCCCAAGATGTTTTTTTTCCAGTGTCCTCCTTTCATATTGATCAGAAAATGGTGCTTACACTATTCTTCCTAACTCCGCAATCTGACACAGAGAGGTTATTAAGAGAGAGGGTATCTTGATATCCAAAGGGTATCTTGATATCCAAAGGGCACTGAAGAGTTACATTGAGAGAACTGTTGATTTCAGAAAATATAACGGTTGCATTTGGAGGCTCGCAGCCATGGAGCAGCCCCATTGCTCGCTGGATAGTAGTTTCATTTTGCAGAATCCATACTTCTGTCCAAGGCAGACACTGTAGCTTTCCAGAGACTGGTACCATGAGCCGTCCTCGCAAAAGAGACGCCGTGGTATACTCTGCCCTCTTCTGCAGAATTATTCAATGGACATCAGCTCCCGGTCAGATCCTATGTTTGGTCAGGCGATTCTACAAAATCTCTTTGTTTGATTGGCTCCTCCCCTACGAGTTATGTGCTTGGTAATCTCCCTGGAGTATGGCTGAAAAGGAATGAGTACATTGCTCTCCATAATGACTACTGTACTCCTAGTTTTACTACTCTCGCCTCCATATGCCCCTCCCAAAATGATGCAGTTGAGGTAGCCCGTCTGAAGTGTGGAGAAATGGGGATTGGGGTTGTTGCCATTTGCCAAGCAAGTGTCGGGCCACGCCCTGACAACGCACTGGCCCCACCCCCCGAATTGAATTGTTTTCTGAGTGTTTTTTTTCTGGTAAAAGATTTGCCTGGGCCTTCCAGATGGGATGTTCACCGACAGGGTATGTAGGAACTCCCTATAGACTAGGGGTACAGGAGTCGCAAAGATGAGAAATTTTGAATTTTTCAATGGTTCCTAAAAAGGTTTGTCACCTTGACGACCAGTTTTATTTTTGTCACTAACGATGATTTATATTTATATTGTTCTTTGCCACTTTTCTCCCTACTTTCTTTTTATAGTATTAGTGGGTAAGAAATCCAGGCGGTTCTTAATGAGTTAATATACAATATTTGGGGGTGGGAAATGTGAATCCTGGGTCGTGCCACACGTTTCTTTAGTAAAATAATTATAAAATCAGTCAAATCTACTAAAGCGAATGATTTCAGATGAAACAATGAAAAAAATCGACATTTTGGCAATGCAGGTGCCAATTCATGCAATATCACTCGGGGTGTTGGTGACTTGTGTGTAAGATCACATTTCCCAAACCCAGTAAAATAGCCCAAATAGTTAATGTGCAAGCTGCAGCAGGCTATGCAATAAACAAGCAGATCCCTGCACCAAAACGGAGAAACTGTGGGCTCACTGCTGTTCCAGCCCACTTGTCCCCTCAAAACTGAAACTTGAGCTTCTATGGCTCATGAGAAGTCTTCTTAGAATGTGCTTCATAACAAAACACAGTTCCTTTTTGCAGCACTCTCCAGCGATTAGTGACAGTGAGGCGTTACATTTTTTTTTTTTGGGGGGGGGGGGGGGGGGAGTTTCTGCTTGCGTCTCAATGCCCCCAGGCATTGAAGGTTCATTTAGCAACGGGCGAGGCCGCAGCAGGCATCTCGGGGTAGACGAAGAGTAATTCTTCCAGTGATCGGCAGAGAGGTGAGTAACAAGTCCTCAGTCAGTCAGCGACTGATTTTAAATGTCTGCGCCACGGTGCCCTCGGAGCCCTTGTTTTATGTTAAACGATTACACACTTTTAAAAAAACAAATCCCTGAATGAGCTCGAATGAGAACACTATTTAAGATTTAGAAATGTATGCGTCTCATGACCGCTAGATGGCGCCGTTGCGCAAACATCGGGCTTGTTTAAACAGCAGCACTGCTGAATCAAACCGTTCTCATTGTCATGAAACCGAAAACCTACAATGGCAAGGGGAATATAAAAGAATTTCATATGTCTGACCTTACTAACCTTTTACAGGCGACGTCAATATTTGTTATTTTGGACTTGTTAAGACATAAATGTTTGGCAGGTGTTCTGGTCTTGTGAATGACTTCGTCACCGCTGCGATGTTCGTGTAACTGAAAATTTAGGCAATTTTTTATGTACATTTGAAGCAAAAAAAAATGAAATGTGCCAAAATGTTTTCTCCTCATCACAACCTATGCACTGTAATGTGGTCTCAACAAAACCCCACACTCCATCCTACTACTCAAGTGCAGCAACTCTGGTTTGAGGTCAGAGGCATAATAACACCAAATGTGGGGCCACCCCTGCGAGCCATGCCGAGGGGGGCCCCCTTCTCCAAGCTCTGTACCAAAGCACTGGTTGCACCAATCTCCAGGTTGGCTTGTGCCACTACACATGCGCATGATCATGCTACTGCAAGGGCGTGCTGTGCACTGCATTAGGTGAAGTATGTGTTTTTAATCAAACCTTACAGGGTTGGGCATTTAGGGGAGCTGGGAGCTATTTAGCTTCTACGTGTAGCCTAGAAGAGCCTGGTTACCTTTTTGCATTAGGGGCTACGTTTGGTTCCCCAGGCTAACTGATGCCAAATAAACACGCTGTTCATTTGGGATCTATAAATAAGTATTGGGGCATATCTATATGACATTTAAAGCATCGGGGGGTGGGGGGGCGGGGGTCATAAAAATTAGCTAAAATGTTAGCATCTTGGGTTGAATTTAGATTTGCAGTACGCTATATACTAGCTCCTGGTTCCCCAGTGGTAGCTCCTGCTCACTGCTTAATGCTGAATACCCAGGAGCTGCTTTTAGCTCCTGCTTATCTAATCTTAATTTCGGTCCCTGCTTAAATCTTTCACTAGCGTAGAAGCAAGGAGGGGGGGGGGGCTGTGCCTGAGTCCTGATATCCAATTGTACCAGCCAACTCTATGCATGGCCAGTAATGTTAAGCACACTAATGATTCAATAAAAAAATGTTCATGCTGGCTCTGCCAGTATAGTCCAGTATCCCCATGTTGGGAGCATTCTCTTGTTGGCTTTGCTCTTAATGCCAGTAAAAATCTTCTGCCACAGGAAGAAACCATTTCATTGCTGCTGCACAAATGCTTGCCCAACCCCAATGCCACCATGTAAGAATACTCTTCATGTTGGATTGCCCTTCAACGCCGGTAAAACGCACAATGCTACTGTAAAGAACCATTTCTTTGTTTAGCCTCACAAATGCCTCCACCCATCATGTAAGAAAACTCCTGTTGTCTTTTCTCTTAATACCAGTAAATATATGCATGCTACAGTAAGAACTCGCTGACTGCAAAAGTGTCAAAAATACCAGTAAAACATGTAAGAAAATATCCATGCTCCAATGCCCCTTGCCTGGGCCCCAGCCTTGCACACGCTCGTTCATACCCATTCACCCACCAGCCACTCAACCAGTGGCGACTGGTGAATGATTTAATTGGAGGGGCATAAACATTTCCCATAAATAAGGCCAGAGCTACCGAGCATAGGAAGCACGAACCAAACAAAGTAAGTTCGATGCGGAGCAAAGTGGAGATGGAGGAGAGTTCCCCAGCCCAGAGAATTTTAGAATAATGGCTTAAAAATGGTGCATTATACAACACGCATTCTGTGATGGGTAAAATGCCAGTCAGTTTGCAATTGGTTTTGTAGGATAACTCAATCAGAAAATCCAATACACAGAAGTATTTCACTACACATTTTCATTTGTATTTGTATTTATTTTATTTATAAAGTGCAGCCAGGCCCGGGGGCATACGGGCGCGTGAGTTAGAGCTGGTTACAGTTACATTTGAGTGCAGTAAGCAAAAGGTTACGTTACGGTTACAGATAGGTACATACATTAGTATTACAGATACATACATACAAGTTGCAATGTACATAAGGCAGGCAGTAGAGGCTGCCGATAAAATATAATCTTAGATAAGATAAATTATTTACAATATGTACAATAGGCAGTCCGTCCTTCAAGATCTGGGAGGTTTAGGCTGCTGTCAATGTGTCCATGTTGTGAAGCCAGCGCTTCGTGTTGCGTTTGAAAAGGTTAAATGAAGGTTCTGACCTAAGGATCGCGGCTAGTGTATTCCATAATTTCGATGCTTGTACAGGGAAGCTAGCTCCACCCGAGTTAAGGAGTTTGAATCTCGGTATGGACATAGTGTTTGCTTGGGCTGCTCTGAGTGGTCTAGATGATGTATGTGGTGTAAGTTGGTTGGTGAGGTAGGCTGGTGCAAGGTTGGCCCTGGCTTTGTGTGTGAGGGCCAATGTTTTGAGGGATATTCTATGCTCGACTGAGAGCCACTGTAGGTTACGTCTAGTCTCAGAGATATGTGACTTTTTAGGGATATTGAGGGCAGCCCTGATGGCATTATTTGGAATTACTTGTAGTTTGTTGATATTTTTGTGGCTAGTGCCTAAATAAAGGGCATTACAATAGTCTATTTTGGACAAGACTAATGCAATTGGGTGTAGAGATGAACGGCCTACATGCAGTGATCAATTTGCAGGTGTAAGCGGCTGATGATGCTACTGCATTGGTTTGTTTGGTGTAGGATAAGGTGGCATCAATGTAGATGCCTAGGATTTTTGTGTTTGAGACGGAGATAAGATTACCATCTATAGTGAAACATTTGAAAGCAGAGTTTAGATTTTTTAGTTTGGCGTGAGTACCAAGAATGATCAACTCAGTTTTTTCGTCGTTGAGACAAAGTCCATGATGTGCCATCCATGCTTGTATTACTGAGTATATTTCATTAAGGGTTTTGCTGTCTGTTTCATAGTCACCCGAGATAGGAATGAGTATCTGGGTGTCATCCGCATAATTGGTATACGTGACACCCAGATAGTCAAGGATATCGAAAAGGGGCTTAGTAAATACATTATAGAGCGTCGGGGACACACAAGACCCTTGCGGGACTCCACAAGGTACTGGTGAGGGTTCAGCTGAATCAGTGGGAGAGAAGACCCTCATGGTTCTGTTCGCCAAGAAAGAACTGATCCAGGCAGTGGCTGCGTCTGAAAAGTGTGCTGCAGTTTTCAAGTGGTGACAGAGTGTTTGGTGGTTGACCAAGTCAAAAACTGCTGACGGGTCAAGCATTAAGAGGAGTGCAAGTTTACCGTTGTCTTTTAGGATTTGGATCTGGGTAGTGAGATCTATTAATGCAGTTTCCGTGCCGTGTCTAGGTCGGAAGCCGGATTGCCTTAGTCCCAAGAGGTTGTTCAATTCTAGATAAGCCTGTATTTGCAGATAAGCTGCTCTATCCAGTATTGTTAATAAAAAAGGTACAGTTGTTATCGGCCTATAGTTATAGTTAGACGGGTTGGCTGGGTCCAGAGTAGGTTTTTTAAGTACAGGAATGACCCAAGCGTCTTGAGTGATCAGGCACTACTCCGGTTTTGAAGGAGGCATTGATGAGGTTAGTAATAAATGGTGCCAGGTCATCTGCTGCTGCTTGGATGATCGGGGCAGGGCAGGCATCGCCTTGGCAATTTGAAGGTTTAAGTTTCCTAATGATGTTTTCTACTTCCCAAATTGAGAGGGGTGAGAAAATGTAAGCCTTACAAGTTGACTTAAAGGTAGGTGACTTGTTAGGAAGTGGTTTGTAGTCAGGGTCAGCGAGTAGCAATGATTTTTTTGCATTGATTTTAGATTGTAGGCGAGTTATTTTGTCTAATAGAGCCTTCTGAATGTTACTGCACCATAGTGCGTCTGTCACATTTGTCAATGGGTGCAATGGGGGATTCTAATTCTTTTAGAATCTTGAAAAGTTATTTTGTGTTGGATTCCGCTTGTGTAATCCTTTTGTTGTAGGTGTCTTTTTTTAGCGAGTAAGGTGGCTTCTTTGTAACTAGTGGATGCTAGGGTTAGCTCATTCTTATTCATTACTGTAGGGCACTTTTTCCAGTGTGCTTCTGCAGTTCTCTTAGTTTTGTGTAGTTCTCTTGACTGCGGTGTGAACCATGTATTCAGGTGACGTTGTGGTTTAGATTTCCGCAATTTTAGGGGGGCGATAGTATTCAGTGCTTTGAGAATTGCCTGATTGTAAGTATCCACTAAGACTGTGGGGTCAGAGTCGGAGTCAATGTTGTTCAGAAGGGGGAGTAATAACGGTAGGAGTTTATCAGGTGTAATGTCTTTCTTGTTTCTCGTGCTGGTAGCTGGAGCAATGATAGAGGCTGGATGTTGTGTTAGCTTTGATGGCAAAGGTTATTTTATGATCCGACCAGATAAAAGGATTATTAGATCAATAGAACAATTGAGGTGAGTGAGTCAGTCCAGTGTTCTTCCTTTGATATGTGTAGGCTCATGAATAAGGTGCGTGACCCAAGTCGGATAGTGTGTTGGCTAGATCATGGGCGATAGTATTCTTCGGGTCGTTAAAACCAAGATTAAAATCCCCAAGTAGGATGGTTTGTGAATTAGGTTTAGTGTCGGTAGATGTGTGTGATGCAATATCCTCTATAAAAGGAGAGTTGGGTCCTGGTGGTCGGTAGATGAGGTGCATTGTTGCTGTGAGGTTAGGTGATAGAGGTAGTTTGATGGATGGGATTCAGCAGAGGGGATTTGAGCGTCCTGAATGACTCTAATGTCAAAGGTATTTCTGAATAGGAGTGCTAGTCCGCCTCCCTTCGCCTGATAGGTGTTTCTGTCGCTTCTAATAATAGAGTAATCCTTTGGTATAGCAAGGGCCAGAGATGGGCCGGAGGCAGCATTAAGCCAGGTTTCCGTGACTGGTAGGAGATCAAGCTTTTCAAGAGTTATGAAGTCAGCGATGTCCAGAGCATGGGCAGAGAGAGACCTAGCATTCACCAAAGCTGCTTTGATGAATGTGTCTTTTGCAGAGGTTTTTTGTCATGATGCCTTTACACACAATATATGCCAGTGTAAAACAATGTTATGATGGCTGGGCTCATACATATCCATGATGGCTGCACCCCAGTTTTCCCATATAGGAAAATACTCGTGCTTGCTTTTTGCATAATGCCAGTAATGGCATAAGAAAACATCCACCCTGGCTCTGCCGATATATGGCAGTGTCCCCACAAAAGGACATCCTCTTGTTGGCTTTGCCATTAACAAAGACATTCCACATAGAAAACATGGCCAAACTGACTACAACGTGCAGATCACTCTAGACGCTTAATAATTTATCATTTTTGCTTTACCCTTGATGCCCAGTAAAAAATGCCATGCCACAGTAGGAAATGAGTAGCCTGGCTGCATTTAGATGCCAGTTTAACCAGATAATTATAATGCTTGCACAGTAAAAAAAGTTATGTTACTGTAAGCACTGGCTCGACTGACTGGACCAAAATGCCAGTCCAGCCACGTAATAACACATAACATGGATGGATGTACTTTAAAAATCTGTAGTAGCGCACCCCCCCACCCCCCCACCCGTCAAAATCAGTTTCTTGCCCACAGGCCTAGCACAAACATGTGCACACACACATTCACTCGCTCTCTCTCCTTTACACACACACACACACGATGCACTTGTGTCCTTGCTCATTCACAAGCATGCCCAGTCACCCATACATCTTATACACATTGCATAATGCATCACGCCCTTGAATGCTCGCATACATACATACATAATAAACCTGAAACACCCTCTCACACACGTTTCCAAAAATGTTTTTTTTTTCAATTCTCTGCTGTTTCCTGGTGGTGAGGTACTCCTCTCACGGCAGGGTTCCAGCTCCCACCCTCCATTGCGGCAGGGAGACCTTCCTGGTTTGTGTCATGCGCAGTGGGGCTGGAGCACCTCATTTCCACAAACTTCAAAAATAAATTCTTGCTTTCTGAAGTTGGAGTGCTCTGACTTCAGAAAGAAATTCTTTCTTGACCTTGACGGCCCCCCACGACATGATGCGGCAGGGCTGCGGTTGCCCCCACTACGCCACTGTTTAAGATGCACACGCTACAATACGTTTTTTCTTTAATGCGTCGTTCTACTCCTTTGAATTAGAGCTACACTATTAAATAACCAAACAAAATGTTTTAATCTATGTAAACGAGGGCCTGAAGTCAACGTGGATCGGAATTGGGAACTGTCATATGAGACCAACTTGCACTTAACAATTTTGAATCCCTTGCGAGGACCAACTCCGCTATTCATCCTTCCAAGGTCGAAATCGGGGGCCGTGGGGGGAGCAAGTCGGAAAATAATTGGGGGCTGGGGGAGCAAGCAGGAAAATGTATGTATGGCTATTAACCCATTTTACAATCTTACACATAATGCACAATTGTAATTTAAACATATTTTTTCCAAATTCGGAAATTGTAATGCACATAATGACGACAGCTCGTTAAAGAAATACAATTCTTGCATTGATATGTATTTTTTGCCCTCATGAATGATTGAATTTTACAAAATTGTTCCAAAGAAATTAAAACGAATGTTTTACTGTTGTGATGTAATGGGCATTTATTCTGCGTCCTGGGTTATTGTGGAATACAATGCACATGGTACAGCAGAGCCTCAAAGTAATAACTAAAGGCGGTGCCGTTTGTTGGCAGCATCCTTTTCCATAAGGCAAGCTTGTCCTATTCAAGGGAATGTTTGGAGAGCCGCACATGGCTATTTCTTACCCACTGGAATTAAATAACTCCTTAACATCGCCAACCGACCTCCACTGTGGGATCAGATGCATGGGCAAAGCTGCTGTCCCCTGTAGTGGACCCCATGCACTTCCTGTTATGCAGGCCATGTAGGAAGCTTTATCCAACTATTTGCACACTTAACAGAATGCCCCTAATTTTCACCCAGTGCTTGTTGCTTTTGTGCGTATCGTGGACTTTCAGAGCCATCCAGTATAACTGACATTTGCAAGTTTGGTTGAAGGTTTCAACTTTACTCCTAGAGCTTTTGGAAAGTTCCTAAAATAAATCCTATGAAATATGATCCTGTAGTCCTTCGGTTTGGCTCATGGAGGAGGCTGTTGTCCGCTGTATGGGAGAACTATTTGTATTCAAAATACATGTGTCCTTTGCACCTTTTTTCTGGCATTTGTGAGGGATATATCAGCACTAAGACAATAGCAAATGTTGTGTTGCATATTTGTCCCGTTTAACTGATTTTAAGAATGGTTTGTTTGAAAGCTAATTGGTTTTCTGCAACAATCGAACCGCTTCTGGTGTATTAATAATAAAGTACTGTCCTGTCAAAGACAAGCTGGGTGTTGTCGGTGTAGTTGGTATATTTGACTCAGACACTGTCCAACAAGTCAAAAAGAGGGCATGTATAGATATTGAAAAGTGTGCAAGAAAGACCGGCAACTTGGGGAACACCACAATGGCTTGGGCGGTGCCTTAAAGCCACCAACAGAAACCCTTGCAGTCCGAGGCCCAAGGAAAGAGGCCATCCAAGAAATGGATGATGCAGAACAGTTGATAATCTCATTTAGCCTCTCAAGCAGCAGAGAATGTCAACCAGATGGAATGTTGCCGAGAGGTCTAGAATCATAAGCATGGCAGTCTGACCACTGTCAACAATTTCAACAAGATTGGTGGCCCTTAGGTCCTACATGGCGGTCTCAGTACCATGCAACACATGGAAACACGATTGTCGAGCACCAAGCAAATCATTCTTGTCGATGTATTCCTTGCAGGTATGCAGTCCTAACAAGAATTTTTCAAAGAAAAGGGATGTTGTTGGTGGACGGGAATTACCTGAAACCTCCAGATCAAGAGTCTTCTTTAGTACAGGCGTTATCCATACGTCCTTTAGACCTAATGGAACAACTGCAGGAAAGGAAGGAGGAATTAACAATGTCAAGTGGCGCAGGGGCTTCCATGTCATTCCATCGCCTGTTTCTTTTCTGCTGCATTTTCTTGCCGCCGATTTATTTTCCGCAAAAACTCTTCGAATTTTGTTTTTTTGGGGATTAGCCCCCAAACCCCCTTCCCACCTATTTACAATCTAGTCCCTACACCCCCCTACGCCTTATATCCCTCTTCCCACCCATATTTTTCGATGCATTTTTGTGGTAAAAAAAATGCAGTGAAAAAAAAGCTGACGTTGAATGGACGTCGTACCGGCGCTAGGCACCGTATCAAGCCCTTTATGATGCAAGCAGGGCACGTATCACCGGCACAAGGAGAGGGTTTCAATCCCTGCACAATATTGATGACATTCAGTTGGTAAAGAAGAGTTTACTATTGGAAGCTTATCATTGAGCTGGGAGAGAATAGGAAGGTTAGATGGGCATTTTTGGCAGTTCTTAATGATGGTCTACTGTAACTCAATTTTCCTATAAATATCGTTCTGGATTTTTAAGCACCAGGAATCGCCTTTTTGCTACACCTTTTCTACCTTCCAATTCTTTGAGGATGGAAACAGTTCTCTGTGACTAGATTTGGCATTGGCTATCCTTCTGGTACAGATGTTTCTTTTAGAAGATAAAATAGCATTTATGTAGCTAGCTTCTGCGAAACTGTATGTGGACACGGTTTCCCGACTGGAGCTTCCCCCATGTCAATGTCTTTTCATTTTCCAATGCTTAATGATATAGTCAGAGAACCATGTCTTACGTAAAGCTTTGCTTTTTACCATCTTGACTCAAACCGGTGCCTGTTAATGATGGTAGCAGTAATTTCATTAAATTGATGGACTAGAACCTTCGTGTCGCTAGATAAAGCCCTTTTGGAAGGAATGGGTTGAGCAAAATTAGCAAAAGTCTCAGGGGAGGCCTTCCGTAGGTTTCTCACCCTTAATTCCTATCTAGGATGGGGATTCACTTTGCTGCAAATAACCGGTAAGAGTAGAATGACGGATCAAATGATGATCCGTCCATGGACATGGGGTGATAACGAGAGGTAACCAAAAGATTATGGGTTAACACCCAATCAAGGGCGTTAACCTCTCAGTGATTGGGGCAATCAATATGTTGGTTAAACCCTGTGGCCTAAAGAGAAGATAGACTTATCACGGCATCCTTATCTGTGGTACTATGCGCCCTGAGATTACAATCCGCAAGTATAATCATATAGGTGGTCGACCTGAGAAAGTCTCCAATCAAGGTCAAAGGTTGCTCCTCAAAGGAGGGGGACATGGTCTGGGGTCGATATTTGACCACAAAGCAGATAGTTGTGTTATGATCTATACTCAGCCTTATCAAGGAATGCTCACAATTATTTATAGGGATTGAATTAAGGACATGCACGTCTAAGGAATATTTTACAATAAACGCGACACCCCCACCTCTGGAATCAGTACAGTCTACTCTGATCATTTCAAACCCAGAAGGGATGGCTAACAAAGCTTCATGGTTGGAGGTGTCTCTTAACCAGGTTTCAGTAAGACATAGTATTTCTAAGTCATGTGTAATAACTAAATCAGAAACCAGTAGCGTGTCTAACCAAGCAGTGTGTGTTCTGGAGGGCAACTTTCAAGTTATTACAATAAACCCGGCCTATGTGCAGTGAATAGGATTTAGTATCTGCGTCAGTCGGATAAGTGCTGGGGATGTATGTAGCAGGGAGGATATGGGACTTGTCAAACCCTATATCAGTGATGAGATCCTATAGTGCGTAAGCCTGAGAATCTGATTGCGTTAAGCCAGGGGGTTTTAAGGACCTTGAATCACCTAGATCCTTTAAGTGTCTTTTTCAAAGAGGTCGAAATACAATCAGTCTTTACTGCTTGAGTTGTATTGCGAGCGTGGTTAGCAGATGTTACTGGAAGAATAAACTGCAGACCTTCAAGCAGCATATAGCGTGCAGCCACATCTGTGTTGGAGCAGCGTTTAGGGAGATGGCTTTCCTTCTGTACTTTGTTATTGGAATTGTTTCTAGCTACGTCTGATGCATCCACCAAGTGCATATTTGCAAGTAAAGACAGATAGAAAGCACCCAGCACTTTATAAAGGTCTCAGAAAAATACAAGCATCTCACACAGAGACTCGGTCGACAAGGACTGGCAAGGCCCTGATGCGCTGACGTGCCTGGGGTAAACTAAAGACGGGACTGCTGGGATATGAAGTCCTGGTAACACAAGTTGTGGCAAAATGGCCTACTTCAGAAGTTTCTTCTACAAGGCAATTGCAATTCATAGTCTAAAGTTTAACATGATGTTAAAAGCACACTTGTGCTGTCTGAAATACAGCAGGTTCAACGAGTTTCTAGAATTTAAAAAAGAACACATTTAAATGTACCAGATTGGTCGGGGACAATAATCCAATTGGAGAAAGGAGAGGGGTGTGGTAGGAAGCAGGAAGTTGTGGGTTGTTTGGGTGAGGTCGAATGCGGCGGCAGCAGACCAAGAGACCAGCAAATGGAAGTATGGTGGATTAGAGTGTTGAAGCAAATTAGAGAGTTGAAGCGAATTGGAGAAATTATGAAATGTTGGTTGGTGAGATCAAATGGTACTGTGTGGTGAGTGTTTGCGCGCGCAAGGTGAGTGGGTGTTGGGAGTGTAGGCAGTGAGTGAACTGTAAGTGTCAGTGAAAAGAGGATGACTGGGAAGATGATGGTGTGGAGTCTTAGTAGTGTGGAGGAGGGGGTAGGAACATTGAAGGCATTGTTGGCCGCTTGCGATACGATTGATAATGGAATATTGATGGCGAGGCTAGAGGAGGCAGGATTTGCTGGGGTAGCACTGAATTGGTTTCATGCTTTTTTGACCTCCCGCTCGCAGATGGTTTCCCTGCCGCTCCGGTTTCCGTCTCCTATGGTGTTCCAGAGGATTCAACTCTTTCTCCCCTGCTTTTCAATTTATATATTCGCCCTTTGCTGATCTTGATTCATCTGTTTGGCTTTAGAGTCTTCTCATATGCAGATGACACACATATGCTGTTTAGACTAGACACTAAGCAGGGCGATGGAAGAGATGAGCTAAAAAACTGCCTGGAAGCAGTTCGATTCTGGATGGAGTCAAATTGGCTGAAGTTGAATGGCGGGAAGACAGAGATTCTGATATTGGGTCCGATGGATGGTCCGATGCCGCATCATTGGGCCATTACCTAAGCCTTCCAAGACGGTTTGTAATGTAGGTCTAAAGCTTTCGGAATCCCGGTCTATGGAGGCGCAGGTTAACTCAGGGTATGTTGCAGGCTTTGATGAGCTCAAACAGCTAAAGAAAGTTCTTCTGTTTATTTCCGATAAATTTCATGCTCGGGTAGTAGCAGCTTGTGTTAATGGGAGTCTGGATTATTGTAATGCTGTTTACCTGCCACAGCCTGTCCTTCTTATGCAGCGCTTGTAGGTGCTACAAAACGCAGCAGTGCGTTTAGTTACACACTTGCCATCCAGAGCAGGAGTAACAAAGGCTAGACAATCTCTCCATGAAGCTCCCTGTAGAAGCTTGGGTGCAGTTTAAGGCGCTTTGCATTATGCACTGTACACTAGGTGGAAATGGATGCTTAGCCATCCAGGAGAAACTGGTTAGATATAGGTCCTCAAATGCAGCACTCCTTCAGATACCCAAGTACAGGAACGAACGTTTGGGTGGACCTGCCTTTTCAGCGGCCGGCCCGAGGCTTGGAATTTGTTGCCTAAAAATTTGAGAGGAATGTAGGATTTCTTATCCTTCAAAAAAAAAAAAGCATCTTAGATACTTACCCCCTTTGACACCTGGGTTTTCGTTTACATCTATCCTATCAGTTGTTTGAGCGACATGATGCCTTGAGTGATGGAGCACTATTCAAATAAATTGATTGATTTAACAAAGTGAGAGTGAGAGTGAAAGTGAGACGGGGACACTTGGAGAGAAGGTGAGTGGAGTTGGAGGTAAGAGGTGAGACCATAATAGCATTCGGAGACTGGAAAAAGAACATCAACTGTGGGAGGAAGATGACAGTCGAGCAGCACAACCTATGAGAGTGAGAGACAGATGGACATGGCGCATCCTCCTGAAGAACTGTACCATAAAGGTACATTGGGCTAATAAATGATGCTTACCTCTTAAAGCCAAAGCTAAATTGCAGCTGCCATCAGCCTATTCCACAGCACCATTTTAGATTGATAGAACCATCCTCGGGGGCCAAAATAGGGCGTCCATAAGTCATATGAGTAACTGTAGGATAGCAAAGTAAAGTTCCACAGACTACAAAAATAAGTCCAAGATCCTAGACCACCAAAGTTTGGGGCTGGGGGGACTAAGTTTTGAGGTCCCATAAAATGGAATAGCAGAACCCCCAAATTTGAAATGCTGCCATAAAAGTTGTGGAGGGCAGTTTATCAGATTTAAAGGATCAGCAGGTACCTCAAATGCCCTCGCGGGGGGCCCCCTCCCAAACCTCCAACTGAGGACAGTATTTTTCCCCTTGTACAATCGTGCCCAATTAGAAATATTTTAAAGATCTTATAAATGAGCTAAAGCTGCCTTTGGCACCTCACACTTCATTGCCTCTGGTGGATTCTCTGGCGTATCCCCTCCCAGCCACCCTGCTCCAAACAAAATCGCCTTCTCCACCGCTCTCTGCCCTTCGCAACCTCCAACAGACCCAAATGTGGTTCGTGAGGATGAGCCAAGTCCTAGCCAGCCTCCTCTGCAGGCAAGTTTGAAAAGTTCTTACCGACAGAGAAACTGGAACCAGTTCAAGACTGTACTGTCCTGGCTGATGGAAGGCATTGTGCAGGATATGTTGGAATTGGCTCTGCACCATGTGGAACTGGTGGTGCTTGTATTCAGTCTTGATTACATACCACAACATTTACGAAGAAAGTGCATAGTGCTCCAGATAAGATTTTGTAAAGTAAAAATGTCAGTCCAATTCCCAATGGGATCATTTTATAATAGAGTAAAGTCACTGTAAAACTGAAATGTTTTTTCAATAATAGTTACTTTGCACCTAATTATTTATACACATATATACAATTAGACAGTAATACTAATAGTTTCTTCCTGTGGTACTACGTGCACTACTGGTCGAAACATATCCATGGAGCTGTGTGGGTGAAAGCAGAGGCTCAAGGTCATGGTTTATAGTGATAATATCGAAAAAATGTCGAACTACAGAAATGTCGAAAAAAAAGTCAAACAAAAAAATCGAAAAGCTATACATATAACTGAAAGTCAATTTTTCTAAAAATAAATGTCGGAAAAAAAATGTAACAATAGTAATATACCAATGTAAAGTGTCATCAATAGTACCATTTAATAGGGGGGGGTTCCCCCCCAAATCCCCCTCACCCGAAACCCCGCAGCCGTCAACCACCCCCCCGTGTCCACGGCCCCCCTCACCCCTCATACACAACACAAAAGGGTAGAAAGGGTTAATCAAATAGGTGACAACCACGAGTAAAGAACCTTGCCTAGGTACCAAGGAACAAATAACGGTTGTGGAAACGTCATTACCTGACAGAACCACACTTGAGATCGGACTGCAGGAAATTGAATAGTTACTTCAAACTAAAACAGGTAATATTAGCATAACTAACATGTAACTAGACATTAAGGTATCTTACTATATAAAAATGTGTGACAGGAATGATAAAACCAGTTTATTTTCTCTGTTATTTTAGAGTAAACAATGGAGAACAAGGTGGAGTATATAACCTCACAAAAAGGAGGAAAACAGATGGATTTAAATGGTTATATTTTCTATAAAGAAGCCGAAAAAAAGGAACGAACTTATTGGAAGTGCAGAGTATGGCAAAACAAAATGCAACACAAGAGCAATTACTGAAGCTTCTAATGTAACGACCAAAAACGAGCACAACTATCTACCAGATCAAACAAATATTATAATTAAAAAAACAATTTACGAACTGAAACGAAAAACTGTGGAAAGTCAAGGAGAAGCAAGTGGGTAAGTGATTTCAAGTGTTTATGACAAATTACCCTTGCATATATCGGCACAATTACCAGGAGAAAAATTAATGCAACGTACGATAAACCTTACCAGACAACAAAAAGAGAATCTGCCACTGGCACCAATGGTATATACTGATATGACAATACCAGACGTTTTTAAAATGACGGCAAAAGGAGACCGTTTCCACCATGCCACACTGGAAATAAATAATGAAAAAATGATATTTTCAACTGCTAGCAACTTTCAACATCTAGTCAAAGTGACGCCACATTTAAAGTGTGCCCAAAACCGTTTCAACAGTTTTTCAGCGTTCATGGAACAATCAATAACAAAATCATACGACTTGTATATGTTTTGATGCCAAGGAAAAGTGAGGAAACTTATAAAATCGTGTTCAACAAAATTAAAGAGACTGCACCTGATTCACATCCAAATACTATAATCATGGACTACGAAATCGCACAAATTGAGGCATTTTCTACAATATACAAAGAGACAAGGGTACAAGGGAGTGTTTTTCATTTTACACAGAGCATATGGAGAAAATTACAAAAACTAGGATTAAGCACAAAATATACGGAGGACAGTTCTTACCAATACAACATAAAAAAACTTGTTGCTCTGGCTTTTGTAAAAGAGGATCATGTACATTTTTACGAACATTTGATTGACAGTGAGTATTATAAGAATCATGAGGAGGAAAAGTCAAACTTATTAAACTATATGGAGAACACTTGGATAGGACAATTGACAAGTAGTGGAACAAGACACAGGCCAAAATTCCCTGTAACGTTGTGAAATTGCTACCAAGCAACGTTAGAATGTAAACCACGAACCAACAATGCATTAGAAGGATGGCATAGTAGATTAAATACAAATTTCAATATCAACAACCCAAATTTGTGTCCTTTTTTAAAAGAATTGCAGAATGAGGAACAACACCAAGAATTTCGGCTATCACAAACAATTTCATTGGCAAACCAGGAACCCAAAAGAAAAAAATAGAGATTACGAACAAAAACTGGAACAACTGATACGCGAATTTGACGAGCAGAATAAAGAAAACTTCCTCAATTCAGTTGCATTTAATTTAAAATGTTTAAAAAACGTACATTTCCGAAACTTCTACGATCCAATCTGGCAAAAGAGAAGAGTATCCAAATACGCCAACCGGAAACTCCATAAATCCAAATGTGCAAGAAACAATCCATGGAAAAATGAAAAAAAAATAACCCAAGAAGAATCCAAACATTGAATTCGAACAGTAAAATCCAGCACGGAAGAATAAGTGCCACTCCAAAGAAACCAGAAAATAAAATCCAGACTCCACGATGCACCGGAAATAAAACCAAAAAAACCCCCCATAAAATCCATGTATCCAATGGAAAAAAAAGTCAGTAGGTCTAAAAAAATCCAGGAAAAAAAAATGAAAATCCACAAAATATGAACGGAGCAACAGACGTGAACGCTAAGGAAACGGTTTGGAAATTAACTTTAAAAATTGCGCCTATGTATACGTACGCACACGTAACGTACGTACAAAAACAAATATCACAAAAACAGCTATATGAACATTTGTAATGCAATAGCGCCATCTAATGGAAAAAATATATATTCGATGTTCAACTTGAAAATAGCATGCTACTTATTTAATGTTTAATATTTATTTAAATTTAAATAAAATAGTCTATTAATTATTAAAAGTTAGTACTATACATTGTAAAGTTAAACATTAAAAAAATAAATACACATATGCTTACCTTTTACATTGCATTTATTAATATTTTCGAAAAAATATAGAAAAATTCGACATTTTGTATTTTCAACATTATTTTTTTTGAATAAATAAATATTTTTGACATTTTGACTTTCGAAAATATTGCATTCGAAAAAAATGACTGCACACCCAAGGTCATATGTGTCTGTTTCCTATTTGTTGGGAGTATTTTTACTCCCTATTTACATTTTTGGGGATTATTGCCTTACAGGGAGTAAAATAGGCCGATCCGGCCCTGCAGAAAAGGGGTGTAATTGCATGTCAAACTACTTAACATCCACTTTTATAGACATTTTCCACAATTGCATAAACGAGAACTGGCCAAGCTGAAAGCCAACATGCAAATGGGAAAGTACTCAACCGTGCTCAGCAAGCCTCGCACAAAATCCTTTCCTGCCTCCCTGTGACAATTTTATTCATGGTAATTTGCAGGATTTTAGGGATATGTGGCCAGACACCCGATAGGTCCCAAAGTCTAGCACACATAAAGCAGTAGATGTGTTTTTCGCGCAGCTGTCATCAACCTCCTCCAGTTCTACCCCCACTTTGTGAGATGAGACCAAGGGATTTCCTAGTCTGGTTCCATGCTTCTCCGCTAGTGGTGGGTCAGCTGACATGTGGATGCCCGGAGGATAACAAGGAACACCTGCTTTATTTTGGGTGCATTTTTGGGGCTTCCAGATTACTATCCCTTTTTCTCCTCCCTTTTTCAACCATCTTGGGAGGAGGTTGAGAAACCTCTGCAGATAGGGGGCCAACCTTCCAACTTTATTCCTGTTTCTTTACAGTTCTGAAACCAAATCGGAGTTGCTTTCGCACAATTCTCAACCTTTCTGGTCTCCACCTGTACCTTCCCTCAGAAAAACAAGTTGTTCACTCCAGCATAGATAAGCCTCTGTTACATTGGGAGGACTTTGTGCTTTAGACCTCAAAGCTGCATACTTCCACTTTACCAGCATCGCAGGTTTCTGTTTCTTTGTGGTGTTGACCACCATTTTCAGTACGTAAAAGGTTCTGGTCTTTGGTCTGAGTTCTGCTCCATTTGTGTTCACCAAAATGGTGGTGGTGGGTTATCAGCTGCACTTTTCATGGAATCTACATTAGGGGTGTCACGGTATTAGTTTTATGACGGTACAATAACCTTCTTGCCAAACGACGGTATATCATGGTTATCGCGGTATAGCAGGTGGAGTTAACTAATCTGAACAAATATTTTCTAAAAGGTCATAAATTGTCAGATTTATCATCACAAACAAAACAATGCACCCAGGGTCAGAATTGGGCTTTTCAACATACTTTCCACTGAAATGCCACCCCTTGCTTGCACCAAACACAAACGCACGTGTGGAGAGGAGGAGGGGGGGGGGAGCCCTGCTGCGACTGGCAAAGCAAACTGAATAGCTTTTCTTAAGTGGCCATTTAGCCTTTTAACTCCCCCACTGGCTACTGGTGAAGATGAACATGTTGCCATATTGATAATCTGCATGCCACAGATCAATGGAGTCTGATGGTAGTATACGTTTGTGCGCATACACACACACACACGCACACGCACTCTCTCTTTACGTTACAGCCTTTAGTTTACTTCTGGGCCAAAAGGTGTTCAGTAATCACGGACATGTTACCCTTTGGTATGGCAGCAGGGAATACCCACAGAGATGATTAAATTTCGCAGTGTGACTTATTATATGTAAATTCAATGATAGAACCAGGGAAATCCGCCATTGTTATATGTTTAGAAAACCTTATCCATTATAAATATATAAACCCCAAAGCTTCCAACCCAAAGTCCCGGGAGGATAGCTCAGCGGCAACGTGTGTGCCTTGGAAGCAAGACGACACGAAGCAACACAGGTTCGATCCCTGGGTCCGCGCTTAGAAACCTGTGGGTGTTTAAGCGCGTTATAAATACGCAACTAAGACAAAAACAATTACGCAACTAAATAAACAAAACCAATTTCTTTAACGGCGCCTCGATGCCCTGGGGCTGTGAGAGCGCTTTAAAAAAAATGTAAATAAAAAAAGTAAACCCCTTACCTTCTTTGCACTGTATTTATTCTTCCTATTGCTAACATGTTGATTTTGTGTCGGGCACGTATGGTTTATGGAATGGCATTAAAAACTGCTCAAACTGAAACTACTTGGCAGACGGCACATCCAACAGTGCAAGACCAAGACTGCGCAGAACTTGCTTACTGCAGCCTTTCCAAATTAGATTGAAACGCACACTTAACGGTATGAACGGTATACCGGTATAAACAATGTGACGGTTATTATTGTTCAATTAAGTGGTTCACAGTATCTTTAACGGTATACCGTAATACCGTTACATCCCTAGTCTACATATACCTTGATCACTGGTTGGTCAGAGCTCTTATCTTATCAAGAAGTGGAACATGCGACGCCATTGCTGCTGGATCATCTATTTGAACTTGGTGCTCTGGTCAACTTCCAAAATGTCTTCCTTGATGTCTGCTCAGGAACTGATTTTTACTTTTATTGGTTTCCTATGGAACATAGGGTTTTTCCCATAGCAGACACAATTTCTGATGTTTTGGCCAGAACTATTTGTGTCGGAACTGAGCCTCGCTCCCAGCATGATGGTCTGGAGGCTTCTAGGACCCGTGGTATCTTTTCTGTTTTAATGGACCTCCTGGTTAATTTGAAAACGCCCCATAACCAGTTATTTCTCAGTGCCATCTGGCTTCAAACTACTGATCCGTAGACCAGAATTCTGCATCTTCCTCAAATTGTCCAGGATCTCAGAAGGTTGTCAAACAAGCAACCGGACATTGGTAGGACCGTACAAGAATTCCATGCTCTCTGTGACCATAACTTGAATCATCCCATCTAGGGTGGGAAAACCACTCAGGAGGATCTTCATAAACACATTCTGGGGTCTCTCTTTGGGGGACTGCAAGTACCAAATGAACGTTCTAGAATTGAGGATTATCTTTCTAGTACTGTAAACCTTTTTTTTTTATTTTTTCTCCAAATATCAGAAACCAGGTGGTGCAAATACAGACTTACAAATCTGCCTCCGTGTTCTTTGGTGTCATCATTACTTTATTCAGAGCATTAGCCCCACCAAATTACAAATGCTACATTCAAATCCCTTTACTACCTTCACATATAGCCTTAAATACAATGGCATATAATCTAAAATCATACCTCTAGTAATCTCAACTTTGACGATTTTTAACCTAATTATAATTGGTTATTTATAACTTGTTTAATACGCAGAGGTTTCTAAGCATGGACCCGGGGATTGAACCAGTGTTGCTCCGTGTAGACTTGTTTCGAAGGGAACTCATTGCCCCTAAGTATTTCCTCCCGAGACAAATGCTGCTTCCATCTTCATAACTTCTGTTGCTTATATCTCTCTACCACTTAAAAACGTAATCTCATTTGCCACGTAATCTCATTTGCCACAGATCTGCATCATGCTTTTGTCTTCAGGCAATAAATTATAGACCTTAATTCTCAGCATTCCTTGTCAAGATCACTTTCCTAACACAAAATGCTACTTTCAGAAATCTCTTTGAAGACCAAGTTGCTGAAGGCGTCCTGGCTGATTTTAAAATAATTAACGCAAGTCTGCACTGTTGAAAAGGTAAATGCCTTAAAATTGCTTCAATTGCTTTTTATCCGAATAGCTATATAGCGCTGAAAAAGGAATATCACAGTTTTAATGTCTGTAGGACAAACGTGCAGAAACATTCGATAGAAGGCCCTCTTGCCATACAGGTTCGAGTTTATATTTAACCCATTCAAATCCAGGCATGTTATTAGGATACTCTGATTTTAAAAACCGAGTTTAGTCTAGGTAGTGTTGAAGGCTGTTGGGTATTAAAGTTATCCGCACGCCCTATTATGTTTCTTAAAATTGCAGTCATCCCCGTTTTTATTCTTAATTCTGAATTGTAAACTTGATTTTATTGAGCTCCCACTTATTTAAGCTACCAAGCTCATCAATAGTAATTGGTGATCTTGTCTCAAAATGAGTTACCAAGTAATTTACCCACAGGATGTTCAGGGCATGCTCGCTTCTCCAAACATTAGTCATGATGAACTGGCTTATCTCATAGGGCCTTATTTTTCTTAACCTTTCAAATTGGGCTCATCTAGGAGTGACCCAGTTCACTTTGCACTAAAAAAATCTGAATAATGTTTCTGATTTATATGGCTCTACCTGTCATTGGGAGGCAGTGTTTATGCAATTGCGGTTGCAATTGGCATATCACATTGGGTTTAAGGACGTAGGTTTCATATAATGTTAATTTTAAAGGTATTTTTACAGTGCACCGTCACCACTGCTGTGGTCCCCAGGTGCTCTGGCAGATCTGAAAAGTAGGGGGTTGAGAGGGGTGGGCGCACATCAGGGACCAGCTGGTCTACGCTTGTATAAAACGCTGGTGTGCTAGCACTCACTTTATTTCTTTTAGTCTGTGATTGCATTTTACGAGTTGTGTGTATTGTGTGCATTGGTCGAATTTCTATTTTAGCCACTGTGTGTGCTTTAAATGCGACTTATTTTATTGATTTTATCATGTATTTTGAAACTTTGTTTTTAACATTAAGTGCCTTTCGCAAGAATGTATCCTTACTATTGTAGCCCGCGTGTTCTACGCTCCATTTTCTGGGCTTATTAAGCACCCTGCGACTGTCTCTCCTGTTTAGATGTCATGGCAGTGCTATAGGAAAACAAGTCCCGGGGGTCTTGTAGTTCCCAACGCGCTTTGAATTTCAGTCAGGCGTGTCAGCAGCAGCGGGTCGGGGACCAGCTGGTCTACGCTGGTCCACCTTGGGAGACGTTGTCTTCTTGTCTCCTTGGGGAAACATTTCGGTTTCCATTTTTATACGGCCAGTGCGACAGCTTAGAAGGTACGTGACTTGGAACAAAAGGCATTAAAAGTAGGCCTAGATGTGATACATAAGCAAGGATTGAAATAAATGTTGTTAAACAACTGTTTATAGCACAGGTGTAAGGTCTGGTCGACTCTTAAGACCTATTAGCAATATCTATTTATTAATTATGGATCTTACGTGCCTCATTGAAAGTAAGGTGGATGCTCCAAATATGGATAATAATGTGCCCGATTAAAAATAAATAAATAAAAAGCTGTCTTTAGGGATGGCTAAATTATTTATTGGTTTTGACCATTGTAGGACTAGTCTTCTCAATTTAGCTCTTCTCAATACTAGGTCCCTGGCTAAACATACAATTGATGTTCATGACTTCTTTCTAGAGAAAGATGGGGACATAATGTGTATAACAGAAACGTGGCTCACATTCACATGGCACAGTTATAGAGCAAGTGACTCCTCCTGGCTGTCTTTTTTTGGGGAAAATCGTAAGACTGTTCAGGGAGGGGGGGTGTAGCCATTATCTGTAACGAAGCTTCGGGTGTGTCCTAGGTGAAGGATGATTGTAAAGGATGTGACCTTTTATTGGCTTTCTTAAACCTATGGAGAGGTGACCCGAGAGACAAGAGAGCACTTGAGCTGGAAAAACTATTGAATAATGCGAATATAGTTGTACATATCATGTAGTAATTTAATCTCGGGAGGATAGCTTAGCTGCAATATGCTCGCCTTGGATGCAAGACGACACAGAGCAACACAGGTTCGATCCCCAGGTCCGTGCTTAGAAACCTCTGGGTATTAAGCGCGTTATAAATAACCTATCATATCATACACAACTTAGACTCTACAAAGGGTAACACGTTACTGGCTGGCCAGTGAGAATATAACACTGACAGATCTTAGCACTACCCCATGTGCGTGGACGGATCATTTCTTTCTCACCAGTCAGATACACCTTCCTAAACCTTTTAGCCCGCAACATGAGCCACCTCGTAAAGTTCTGGGAAAATGATCGGGTCAATAAATCAGCTGACCTTGTAGGATGTATGAATTACCTGATGAGACTGATTTAGATCCCCCCCTGATCTGCTGGTGGAAAACTATAACGCATGATAGCAGTGCTGGATCGGATTTACCCTAATAAACTTCGGATTGTTGGGGATTTCCCTAACCATCAGAGGTGGGTTACCCCAGAATTGGCCCAGTTTAAGCAAAGGAAAAGGCAGTCTGAAAATATTTGGCTTAAGGATAAAGTTCCTAAGAACAAAGGGGAATGGAAACGTAGGGCGAAGGAATATTAAGGTAGGGTTTTAGAAGTTTAACAAAATCATTATAATGAACAAATAAATATGGCTGGAAATTAAACTAAAGAACTTTTTTAATTGTTCAGAACCTGGGAAAAGCCCAAAGCACTTAACCAAAATATTAATCCTGAAGTTGAGGACACTGCAAGGGTACAAAAGGCATTTGCAGATAGCTTTACTTGCCCAAGCTAAGATTTGTAAAGAGCGGGACAAGTTAAATGCTCCTACTGCTAGCAGCATTATAGAAAATAGGCAACAAGAAACGGTTCTCGATCAAACCCTTTCTGGTCCCAGGGAGCGGTAAATTGGGTATTCTCCCTCTTTCACTTCTCAACTGTGACGGACTTAAAAGGTCGAGACCATGCATCCCACGAGTTGTCCAGGTGACCTTTTACCATCTAAGGTCATTTTTGAAAATCGTAGAACCTTTGGTCCTTTCCTACATAGATTTATTAATGCACATTTTAATCATTGTCATATACCTCAAACTATTAAGGATGTTGTGGTGACTCCTCTCTTGAAAAAGCAGGGCTTGGATCCTAATGATGCTTCTAATTTGAGGCCTATAACACATTTTTTTTCTTCTTTTTTTCTCAAGTTATTAAACAAGGTGGTCACCACACAACTCTGATTGCATCTGGAAGCTAAAGGTGTGCTGCATAAAAAAAGGTCTGGTTTTCTTCATGCCCATGGCACTGAAAGTGCCTTAGTTGACCCCCAGACTCAGATGCTAACAGTATTGGAAAAGAATGGATCGGGCTGCTGATTTTGCTCGATTTATCAACCGCTTTCGATCTACCGGACCACAGAAAACTGTTGGAGGGATTGGCTGTTATAGGGGACCTCTCTAGGGAAGCTGTCATATGGATTGTCATTCCTCAAGGGGCGTAGGTCTAGGGTTCATTGGGGAGACGCATCATCCGATACAGAACCCATTGTTTATGGTGTTCTGCAGGGGGCTTGCTTGTCCCCCTCTCTTCAATGTTTATATCCAGTCATTGTGTGTGGAATTGGAGAGATTTGGGGTGTTCTTTGCGAATTATGAAGATGGATATTCAGCTCACTGTGGAGCTTAGTGGAAATCACGCGGATGACCAGGAGAGGCTCAATAACACATACATGGTCATTAAAAATTGGATGTCCATAAATTGGCTATGCCTTAATGCTGGGAAAACAGAGCTCATGATTTATGGTTCCAAGCATTCTCGCGAGAGTTTAGGACGAGATTTCTCGGGCCTCCACAGGCTTCCACATTGACGGAGGACTTGTTTTCGGTGGTTGGGAAGGTCAAAACCCTTGGTACGTTTGCGGAGGCCATGCTTAATGCAGATACCCATGAGTTAGGAATACTAACTATTTCAGAGTCTTGAGATTGGTTGGCCCCATGGTCAGAAGGGTAAACCGCGCTAAGCTGGTACGTGCCTTCATTTTAACACGATTTAATTACTGTAACTCCCTGTTAGGGGGTGCCATCAAGGACTGCATTTATAAATTGCAGGAAGTCCAAAATGAAACAGTGTGTAGTCTATCTTATTTCACGTAGAGAATCAGTAACAGCGGACCGAAGAGAGCTTCATTGGCTTCTGGTGGGAGCCAAAATTCTATTTAAGCTGTTGAAACTGGAATACAAGTGTATTTTTGGGACTGTTCCACACCCCCCCCCAATTATATAAAAGAAATTTGAGATCTATAGACCCAGTAGGCACCTACATTCAGCAAAGGCCTGCACCCTGAAGGAAAAATAGATTCAAAAGAGTCTGGGGTAATGGTTGCTCTTTGCCTGTTCGGGTGGCGCAGGCCTGGAATGAGCTTCCTGAATCACTTTTGAAGGTACAGAATCCATTCTATTTTCAGGAAACTCCTGAAGACTAGGGTGTTTATTTAGAAAAGATCTTTCAAAGTTTTGCTTTGTAGTTCTTTGCTCTCTTCCTGTATTTTTGTCTTTAGCGCCTGGAGGCCTGAGGGCTTTGGCGCTTCATAAGCATGGATGGATGGGGGGATAGTAGGGTGAGTAGGAAAGTGAGAGTTGTGATGTTCTGTTGGCTGCTTCAGTTCGGTTTGCTGAGCTTATGTGCGTTTTTCGATCAGTGCTGGAAATCCCATGTGCTGTTGTGGCGGGTTATGTTAGTTTGTTGTTGCAATGTGGTGAAGTGTGTGCGGATTGCTGTGCATAGAGGTGGTTGTGGGAGTTTCTGTATTTTGAGTATGCAGGAATTTGACATTTTTAAGGTATGGTTACATTGGTTTTCAAACATTTGTTGATTTCTTTCCACTTTGTCTTTGTGGTTCTGCGCCCAAATCTCCACGGCCATCCTGCGTAGTTGCTCTTTGTTAGCTTCAGTGGCTTGTGTAGCTAACTAATTTCCGCCACTTTCCATGCTCTGCGGCAGGTGTAGTTTTGGTCATAGATCCCTTATTGTCCATCTTGTTGGTTGTCCCCACCTATCCAAGTGCCCTTTAGGAGTGGTGACGTGTGGGTCTGTCTGGGTGGGCGGTGCATGTCCACCCCTGATTTTATAATGGAGGGGAAGTTTAGGGATTATAATTTCCTACCGTGGTATTCACGGTTTCGTTTTGGTCTTTTCATCCTAGTTGATTCCTCCTGAATCTGGAGCGAAATCCAGGTTTTGAAGTGGTTTTCTGAACTCCAAAGTTACCCCTTGTGTTGCGTATGTTTTTTTTGGTAGGTTATTCCAGGTTGGGGTTGCCAGGTGAGTGAAAGATGATCCACCGAGATGTCTTTTGTTGTAAGCTTTTGGAACTAGGCGAATGTTGTTGCTTGATCTGAGTGACCTGTCGGGTGATAAATGGTTAATATGTTCTTTAGGAACTCTGCTCCTAGGCTGTGTACCGCTCTGTGTGTCATCAGGAGTCATGCTGCAGCGTTCTGGATGCACTGATGTTTGTTTTAACAATCGTTCTGGCATTCCTAGGTATAGGCTTTTGGCATAGTCTACTCTGGACATGCGATGATGGTGAGTGTTTTGGGGTGAAAGGAAGGAATGGTAGGATCCTTTTTACTGCGTGTAGCAGGATGAAACCCTTCTTGGTTATGGTGTTTACTTGTGGTTCAAGCAAAATTGTTGTCCATCAAAACTCCCAGGTTTTTTACTATTGTGAATGGGAGTCGGCGCTGTACCCAGTTCCGTTGGCCATGGGATGTAGTGGTTGTTTTCCTCGCTTTTAGCTATGATCATTATTTCAGTTTTTCCTGGGTTCAGTTTGAGGCTGCATGCTGTAGAGCTCTTGTAGGCAGTTGTTCAGCGTTTTGTTTCCTTCTTGTGTATCTATTTTGTAGACGATCTGAGTGTCGTCTGCGTTTTAGCATGTAAGGCCGCGTTATTTGATTAGTTTGATTAATGCCATCAGGTATATATAGAAGAGCAATGGGGAGAAGGATGATCCTTGTGGTACTCTGCAGTTGGATGCTCTTGTAGTTGATTAGAATGGTTTGATCCAGACGGTTTATGTCCTATGTGTTATGAAGGATTTAATCCCTAGTAGGGCTGTCAGTGATTCCTATTTCTTCTAGTCTCCTGATGAGGATTTCATGGTTGACTGTGTCAAATGCTGCATAGCAGTCCTGAAGGATTAGAGCTGTGCTTTTGTTTGAGTCTGCATTAATCTTAGATCAACCCAGATGGAAAGCAAGGCTGTTTCCGTTCTCCCCTCATCGGTCTGAAGCCTACTTGTGCTTGGTCCAGCAGTTGGTGTTCCTCTATGAATTTGTGTGTTATTCTGTAGACTTGTGTCTCGAAGCTTAGCTGGGTAGGGATGTTGGAAATCGGTCTGTAGTTGGAGAGGTCTTCCACGTTTCCTCCTGTGTCCTTGAGGAGTGGCTTGATGTATGCCGCTTTGAATGATTGCAGTACTTTCCCTGTTGAAAGTGATTGGTTGAAAAGGTTTCTGTAGTATTCCATGGGCATTCCTTGTGTGAGGATTGATTTGGTCATGTCTGGGAGGCATGGATCCATGGGGGGGGGGGCTGCTTTGTTGCTGTTAATTACCAGCTTGACATATGTCTCCTTTGATAATTGGGGGAAGCTTCTGAGTTTGTTAATGGCTTGGTAGGTCACATGTTGTAGTCGATTGGGCTGCTTTGTATGATTTGTTGGATGGTAATGATTTTGTCTTTGAAGTTTGTTTTATTACTTGTATTGCGCACCAGACCCGTGGGTATTAGGGCGCATTGCATAAGATCACTCACAACTTGGTTACATATAGAGATATACATTTACATCAAGCAATTAGATTACATACAGACAAATGATATACATACAGAATTTATACATACACGGGGTGCAGGCTATGGGCTCAGGGGGTGGTTCAGATGTGGTAGTCTGAAAGTGAATAAACAGTCAGTAGGTGGTCAGTATTAGCATATGTACAGTGTAGTGGGCCGGTAGTCTAGGTGTCATGGGTCGATCTAGTGATCAGCATCTTTAAGCCGCATTATGAGGCTCTGGCTGAATTTTTGGTATGAATCTTCAACTTAGTGGGGCGGGTAGCGAATTCCACAGTTGGGCCGCCTTGACCTGGAAACTGCTGTCTCCCACTCTGGTCAGCTTAAATCTGGGGATCAAGAGGCAGGAGGCAGGTGGCAGGTTGAATTGGAGAGTCTGGTTCTTCTGGTCTCGGGTTTTGTGGTCATTCTATCTGAGAGGTAGCGAGGTGCCGCATTGTTCATGCATTTATTTTGTCGTAAGTGGACATCCAGTTGTTGGCTCTTTTAGTCTCAGATGTGTTCTCTCCTTCCAATTCCCAGAGCTGCTCTAAGAGCATTGTTTTGCAAGAATTGGATTTTCTTGATAGTTTGTTTGTTAGCTCCTATGTACAAGGCATTGCAATAGTCGAGCTTGGATATAATACGTGCTCTGGCAAGGGTAATACAGCTAGTGTTAGAGAGGAAAGCTTTGCCTGCTCTGATCAGTTTGCAGGTGTAAGCCGTGGCTGAGGCCATGGCATTCACCTGTTTGTTGAATGAGAGTAGAGTCCAGGTAATACCTCAAGGTTTTTACCTCCTTAACGACAGTGATGACGATATGGTCTATGTTAAAGGCTGAGTAATTGGGACTCAGTTTTTTGAGGGGTGATGCTTTGCCCAGGATGATGATCTTTCTTGTCATCATCCAGGCATACTCCATGGGTGGCCATCCATGCCTGAATGATGAGATATACCCTATTCACCAAATCCGTGTCGTAATTACCAGTAAGAGGTAGGAGGATCTGAGTATCATCTGCATAATTCGTGTAGGTGATACCCAGAGGATCCAGTTCATCAAAAAGGGGCTTGGTAAAAATGTTGTATAGGGTAGGGGAGACACAAGATCCTTGGGGCACTCCGCAAGTGATAGGGATAGGGTCAGCTGCCGCCATAGGTGAGAAGACTCTCATGGTCGATTGCTTAGAAAGGATTTTATCCACGCTATGGCTTCTTTTGAGAAGTATGCCGCTAAATCCAAGTGACTGCATAAGACCTGATGATCGACCAAGTCAAAAGCAGCCGATAGGTCCAAGAGGAGACGAAGGGCTGACTACCCTTCACGCCTGAGTACATCAATCTGGGCCTTCAAATCTATCCGTGCAGTTTCGGTCCCATGCTGAGGGCGAAAGCCTGATTGCCTTACTCCTAATAGAGAGTTGGATTCCAAGTATTTTTGGATTTGTAAATGGGCCATTTTGTCTAGGATTTTCAGGAGAAATGGCACAGTAGAAATAGGTCGGTAGTTTGTAGGAATGAGGGGGTCTAAAGTCTGTTTTTTCAGTAATGGGAGCACCCATGATTCCTTGAGGTTAGATGGAATGGTGTTAAACGTGAATGACGCGTTGACGAGTTTTGTGATAAAAGGGGCCGAGTCTCTGGCCGCATCCTTTATGAGTTGAGCAGGGCATTGGTCACCCTGACAATTAGAGGGTTTGAGTGATCATATGGTTTTTCAGATTCGATTATAGTGACTTTAGAGAATTTAAAGCGGGAGGTAGGACCGTATTATTGGATGAAACTAGTGGGGTTTTAATAGGCGTGTTGCTGCTCAATTAAGCTTTTTTCTTAGCAATTTTTACTTGTAGAGTTGGACTTCATTTGCTTTTGCTTGCTGTATGTTCGAACACCAGACTTTGTCCTTTATACAGTTGACTGGCACTGGGATGGGCTCTTCCAACTCTTTCAGGATGATGAAGAGCTCCTTCATACTTGAATTTGCTTGGGATATTCTGGCATTATAAGTTTCACGTTTGGCTAGGAGAATTTCCTTTTTTGTATAGGGCTGTGATGGTGCTAAGATTAGTTTTGTTTTCTTCAGATGGTTGTAATTTCCAGAATATCTCGCATTGCCTTTTTTTTAGTGCGTAGTGCTTTTAAGTGTGGTGTATATACCAGGATTTGAGATGGGCTTGGGTTTACTTTTTCTTAATTTGAGTGGCGCTATTGAGCCTAGGGAAGTAGTCATGATCTGATTATATTCATCAACCAATACGTCAGGTCCCACATTTTCCAGGATAGTATTCAATGTCAGGAGGATGAGTGGAAGTAGGTTGTCACAGGTAATGTTCTTTTTGTTCCGGGTAGGAATAGGTGGGGCTGACGATACAGGCATGGAAATGGGTTTTTTGTTTCTATGGTGAAGGTTATGAGGTGATGGTCCAACCATATCTGAGGTGATATGGATGGGATCATGGCATTGCAATTGTGGTCTGCCACCCAGTCCAATGTTCTTCCTTTAACATGTGATGGGTGGAGCAATTTTTGGGTGATGCCTTGTTATCAAAGGATGTTTGCCACACTTGAGTCATGTATGACTTTAGGGTCATTATAACGTAAGTTTAAGTCTCCTAGTAGTAAGACTAGAGGAGTTTTTAAGTTGTTGGATACAATATTGGATATGTCATTCTCAAACGCTCCAATAGGGCCTGGGGGGGGGTCTGTATATCGGATGGATCGTCAAGGTCTGGGAGCTCATTGGGATTGGGAGCTCATCAAGTGGTCTGTGAGGTCATTGCATAGCTTCAGTGAAGGTATTGGAGCGTTGGTGCAGCCAGGAGGGTTTCTTATTTCATGTATGATTTTAAAACATTCCTTTTGAGTGTTGGTGGCTTTGGTGATTCTGTTGTCATAGTATTTCTTTTTGGCATTATATATTTCCTTCTTGTATGAGTGGATTTGTCGCTGGAGTTGTAGTTTCTTCACCTGATCGCTTTTTTTCCAGCATTCTAAATCAAGTTTCCTGTTTTTCTTTTTCATGGCGCAGAGTAGCAGGGTAAGCTGTCGCTCTTTTGCATGTGTGAAAGGTTTTTCCTTTGAGATTCTGTCGATAGTTCCAGTAATCCATTTATGAAGTAGTTATGTTTTAATTCGATGTCGCCTCGTCCAGGGTCGTTGTCGTTTTTTTATCGATTTCTAATTGTTCTGCTAGGTTGCTAGCTCTGATGGCTCTCCAGTTTCTTTTCATTATAGTTGGGAGTTTCTGTGTTTTTTTTTTTGCCATTGTCATGACTATACATGGTATTTGAGGCTTAACTTACCATAGGATGGTCATGCCTCCTCCAGGACCGGCTGGTCCAGAGAGCGGTCTTCTAAGTCCTTTGATGGTCGCCCAATCCATGGGGGTCCAAGATAAGGCCAAGATCTGCAAGTCTGAGTCCTCAGGGTTGATGCAGATCCCAAGTTGGATAGGGCGCGATCAGCATCGCCTTCCGCCTCCATAGCCAGTGGGGAAGAGAGGAGGCCCCGAGACAGTCCTCCCAGGTCACAGTTGAACCTATGGATGTCTTGTCCACCGATGACTATCAAGAGTCCGTGCATACGGTCCACGAGGAAGATGACAGCGCAGGGTCTAGTTTTCCTTCCTTATCCTCTCAGCCGATGGACATTTCCTTGGCCATTGTATCGGCTTTCCACACCTTGGTGTCGGAAATCCAGCTGAGGTTGGCACCTGCACACAGAGTACCCCAGGCTCCTGATCAGCCTACGTCTAAAATGTGAAAGCGTCATCTGAACTCTTCATCAGCACTGCTTGTCGTCTTTTCGCTTCTCCAGGGGGAAATCGAGCAGGTCATCAACGGTTTCTCCACGTCTTACAGACAGCCTTCCCACTCCTCAACGCAAGAAGCCAACAGGGGCCGCTCCCAGGCCTAAGGTAGAGGACCGCGTCGCCCGCAGGGCAGGATGCCGGTGCCCAATCTTGCCTGAACCAGCCAAGACATCGGCCCACCACTCGTGCACCCCGGTGGGAGGCCGGCTAACGAGGTTCGTCAGCGAGTTGAAAAAGATCACTGACAGATAAGGGGGGGGGTTCCGGAGTTTATTCCAGATACTTTCTGGTCAGAAAGACAGGAGGCTGGAGGCCCATCCGGGACCTACCCCATCTGAACAAATACTTAAAATCCCAAAAATTCAGGATGGTTGCATTGCAACACGTGCTCACCCAACTGGAAAGAGGGGATTTCTTGACGTCTGACCTGCAGGATGCCTATTTCCACGTCCCCATTCACAAGAAACATCGAAAATGTCTGTTTCGTGGTGCAGGGCCAGCACTACTAGTTCAAGGCCCTACCAGTCGGCTTGCCGTCTGCCCCAAGAGTGTTCACAAAATGCCTGGCGCCAGTGGTGCCCATCTACTTCTGCAGGGCATACACGTATACCCATACATGGACAACTGGCTGATATGTGCCCGCTCGCGGGAGCTGGCTGACTAACTCACAAAGGCGACGGTCCGACTATTGCCGGATCTGGGATTCTCTGTCAACTATCTTTTGCAGAACGTGTTATTCCTCGGTGCCAGACTCAACACATGGTTTGCCTAGCTCTGAAGAGAGGCTAGCAACCACTCAAGGAAAGGTACAGAGGGTGTCGTCTGCGAAGACTGCTACGGTGCGAGCCATCAAGTCGTTGCTGGGCATGATGTTGTCCTGCATCTACCTCCGTCTATGCAGGTTTCAGATGCGACCCCTACAGGAATTCCATACAGGATACGGTCACCAAGGGTGCCTCCCTGGAAGGTTGGGGGGGTACACACCAGGTGTCAGCACACCAGAGGCAGGTGGCTGCTGCAGGAGAAGGATCTGCACATCAAAATCTTGGAGCTAGAGGTAGTGTTCTGGGCACTCAAGTCGTTCCTACCGTCTCTAAAAGGCAAGGTGGTGAAGATCTTCATGGACAACACCACCACCATGTTCTACACCAGGAAGCAGAGGGGCACTCGATCACCAGCACTCTCCAAGGAAGCTCAGGACTTGTGCCACTGGGCTGTCCGACAGGGGATGTTCCTCATCCCTCACCACCTGGCAGGAGTCGAGAACACCATCGCAGACTCTCTCAGTAGGGAACTGATCTCCTCCCATGAGTGGGAACTTCATCAGGATCAGGCAGAGCATCTGTTCGCATGGGGCAGACCCCAGATCGATCTGTTTGCCACCGCGGCAAACTCCAAATGCCAGAAGTTTGCCACCAGATTCCACCATCTGAGGAGCCTGGGGGACGCGTTCTCCTTCCTGTTGGAAGGACTTTTCCTGTACCCGTTCCCTCTTCTGCTATTTGTCATCAACACACTGTGTCTATGCAAAATGATACACATCGCTCTTGTTAAGGATTCCAATCGGTCGTCACACAACGGACCAGGACACTTGGTCTTATCCTGGGATGTGGCGCTCAATGGGAATGCTGTTTCTTTAACTTTCAATGAATTCAAATTGAGCCGAAACCCGACCCGTCTCAACCCCCTTTAACAAATGTCCCGGGTCACAATGGACCATGAACCAGGCCGGTTGGTGAAAATACAATATTGATTTATTCTTAAAATTCACAAAAATCGCACTTTTTAATATTGGGCAGCAATCGCCAATGGGGTGACAATGACAATGGAAATGGAAGCAATGCACTTGGTCAACCTTCTAGTAGAACAAATCCAAAGCACAAGTGAATGGAAATGCTTTTTGAATCAGGATATATAGCACCCAAGTTAAGGTTTCCCCCCTGCAATGTTCCCTCAACCCACAAATAATCGAGTAGATAGAAAGTAGCAGCAGGTAGTCGGGGATAAGAGGCAGCAAAGAAAATCAAAATCCGACCTTTCCTTCCAAAATAAGGGCTAAAATGACACTTGGATTTTGAAACATAATTAATTTTATGTGTTAAATAATGACATGCATATGTTTTATCACAGTAATAGGGATGTTATCCTACACTCAACCATCAGGCAAGCTATCACAAAAGCATACAGTTCACAAAACAGATTGAAATTGAAAACCCAGTGCAGCCGGATTCACACATGGTAAAGTTGTATTATTTCTGGTTTGCAGTTTTAAATGGAAAAGTGTTTTTTTTAAAAACTAGTGAAAAACACTGAATTGGAATGCGGTCTTTGGGCTGGGGAATAGATGTTATCACAGGGACAATATAGAGGCGAAATGAGGTCTCTAGCTAGAGAACAGGATGAGATTTGCAAGATGGGTGGTTCGCATGTGGTACAATAAAGCTGTGGAAGAGAGAAAATCAGCTTAGAAACAGGACAGGTTTCACTTAAACTAGATTATTAAGCCTATATTGATAAAGAGGGACACAGTAAGATCCAAGGTTGATTCGCGACGTCAACCTTGTCACCCCAGTGTTCAACATTATGTGGAAATTAGTTTGATTACTCAAAATATGATTAGGGGCTTATGATCTACACAAGACAGAATTAATAGAGATGGCGCTAGCACGTAGAAAGTCAATGGCAGGGTGTGGGGAGAATTCTAACAGTTTTAACAAGTTACCAGGGTATGGGTAGGATTGCTTAGAGAGTGTAATAAAGACAAAAGGATCAAGATGGGGAGACAATGTGTTTCTCTGGGATGGGGAAATGCTCAGTCCACGCTTAAGTTTTGGGATTTTGTCGAGGTTCTGGTCACAAAAGATTCTGGTCACCGGATAGCGGACTCTCCTGGCAAAAGACAACTGGGCAAAGGTCTGGTCACCGGATAACAAGGACGGCTGGATGGCCGGGTTGCAGCGGGCATGCAGTTAGGTTGGTCTGGGGATACGTCCCAAAAGAATACCCCAGCTTTTCCCTTTGGTTAATGGGATTTTCTTTAGTGGGATTCTCTTGATTGAGGCATTGCTGGGGATAGGATCAGCAATGCTTTGGCTTTGCAGTGGGTTCTGGAATCTGCTATGCTTTGGCTTTGCAGTGGGATCTGGAATCGGGCAGGATGAATGTGGAAGATCAGGAGCGCAGGCGCAGGAATTTCAGGAAAGAGTGCCCTAGAGTCCTGTCAACCACCCTTTATATAAAGCATGGTGACATCGTAGAACTTCTGGTGGGCAGGCTTAGCTGAGCATGCTTCTAAACAACTGGATTGGTCAATGGTAATGGTTGACGCCTTGCTCCCAGCTGGTTGGGTTTCAAGGGCATGTCAGATTTATGATGCGAGTTTTACAATGTCCAGACCCTCCCATAGTTACTTTTGCTAAAATCCAGTTTTGACATAAATGGCATATTTGTACAGTGGTAGCATTTTAACAAATTACATAAGCAGGTTACATATTTTATGCAGCACATTCCAGTGCAACTCTGCAGTCTGTAAGACATTTTTTCGCCCGTCTAATAATTTTTGGTCATTTGTAGTGTGAAATATTCAGCCAAAAATTCTATAACTTTATATATGTGTGTGGATTATCATTGGGCATGTCAGCATTGAAATTCACAGTGGCATCAGGTATACTTTCCTTCAAATACAGCAATTCTCTGCCATTTCTGTTCCTAATATGGCAGTGAAAGCTACAATATCTTGAGTTAAAACCCACAAAATTACATTAAAGCTGTTAACGTTTTGCATTCCTGCAAAGTCTGGTTGCAAAGATAAGTCTGAAAAGTTTCTTAATAAAATAGCTGTTTAAACCAAATGGTCAGCATTGTCATCCAAATATGGTCATGCCTTTCCAGGCTACTCCACTAAGCCCAGGGTTGTCCTGGAGTTATTCTTTGAAGCTTCTTGTAGAAGTCACTGGGAGGTGTGATTTCATTTTTTCACATCTTCGTGTCCCAGAATTTGTATTGTAAGAGGCCTCTGCCCAGACGAAAGTCTGAGTATGTGAACTTTCTTTGTCTTGGTCAAAGTTTTCCAAACTTGTAATTATCAGCCAAGTGTCCTGGAAGTTTAGGGTGTTTCCTTTTGGGGGAAGCTTTGGCTTCGCCAGCAGGAAAAAAACCTGTTCTGGAGCTTGCAAAATCCAGCCATTTTTTATTTTATTTCATTTTGTCCTGAATCAAAACAAGTCTGTTGGATAAAACATCCCATTATATGTTTCACAGCACAAACCCCCTGTACATTGCTAGACCAGGGCAGGGCCTTATCCAACATACACTTTTAAAACAGATATTTTCCTTTATTTGCAAAAGTACATTTAAACACGGTGTGAGGCCTGCTGGCATTTTCCTTTCAAAAAGGTTCCATCTGAATTTCCCACATTGTTCTGTATCCATAGTTATTTTCTTGTAGGCAGCAATTTGTTTGAAACACAGATGCACTGAAATTGACATGGGCCCAGAAAGACTGGGCCTTTTTGATGCATTGTTCTTTGATATTTTGTAGCCCAAAAGTAAAGCATTTACCGTGTAGCTGAAGTAAAGCTTTTTTCGATTCCTTCAGAACTGAACAGCTTGTCAGTCAGGGATACTGCTCTTGTCTGCTGGAGCACAATGTGAATGGACATGGCAGGGTCTAATTAATAAAAGTATTGTGCTGAGGAATCAGAGGAAAAGAGCATTAGAGCGGCATCATTTTTAAATGTAAATATTTCCCTTTTTCAAATACATTTTGCAAGCAGCAGAGCAGCACTGCTTTGATTTGCTTCTTTTGGGTGCACCCCAGAACACATTGGCACCTTTTTCTGTGTGATCCCTTTTCCAACTCGCCCATTTGCAGCCGTCTTTTTGTTGCTGCAAGGCGCAGTTTTGACTCACTGGTGCCCCAAGGAGCCAGCGCAGCCATTTTGCTGTTGACTGCAGAAGGGCAGCTTGGTTATGGAGAAATTCTGTTGAGTGGGGTCAGTGTAGCCCACACTCTGGCATGGCCGAGGCAGATCTTCTCAGCCCATCAGTGTCGCCTCCAGTCAAGTTGACGGTGTTGCCAGGTCTGCTCACCAGAGAGGGAAGCGCAATCCTTCATCACGAACCAGGATCGCTGAACCTGAAACTCCTGCAGCCTTAGAATTTGGAGGTTGAGTTGCCAGTGGACTAGAGGGACGTCCTTGCCAAGGCCAGGGCATCGTCGACTCTGAAGTGCAATGGCCATAAGTGAAAGCGTCTTGCTACATGGTGCTGGTCGCAGAAGATTACCCCTCTGAGGGTCACGGCTCCATATTCTTCTCTACTTGCTGTCCTCTGAAAAAGCTGGGCTGGCTCACGCATTCATCAAGGTACATCTGGCGGCCATCTCACGCTACGCCAAATCCCCAGGGAGATCCTCACTGTGGTCCCACAGACTCGTCAAGGGAGTTTTTCAAAGGACTTTTTTGATTCTTCCCACTCGTGTAGGCTCCTGCCCCGGTGTGGGAACTCAGTGGTTCTGACGAGGCTCATGGGGGGTGTGGGGCTTTTGAACCTATGCATCAGGCCCCGCTCAAGTTTCTCTTGTGGAAGACTGCTTTCCTTGTGGCCTCAACTTTGCCAGCCGTGTGTGTGAGATCCAGCCGTGTGTGTGAGATCCAGGCCCTGTCCTGCAAGCAACCGTACCTGACTTTCCACGAGTCAAGGATGGTACTGCGTACACACACCCTCATGATGAAGGTTCCGTTGGAATTCCACCTCAACAAGCCTTTGGTGTTGCCCGTTTTCTTCCCGAAACCATCATCACCGGCGGAGAGGGCCTTGCACTCGCTGGATGATCGTGCCTTGAAGTTCTACATGAAACGCACAGAGTTTTCGGAAGACTTCTCAATTGTTTGTGAACTTTGGCCCTGTGAACCATGTAAAGGCCTTCTCCAAGGCTTCCATTTCGAGGTGTCTCTCAACTGCATCATGCACTGTCATTGGTTGGCGAAGCGATCGCTGCCTGGCCATCCGAGAGCCCATGCCACCAGAGCAATCGCTGCGACGACTGTTTATTGCTGGTGTGCCCCTACTGGGCATCTGCAGGGCTGCTACTTGGAGGTCCACGCACACCTGCACAAAGTTCTACTGTGTTGACAGGGATTCCAGGGAGCAGTCCCGAGTCGACCAAGCAGTGCTACGCAACATATTCACTAGAGGTGGGTCTGTCCCAGAGGGAAGCTTTAATTGCTTCTGTTGAGCCTTGCCACCTCCTGTGGTTGTGTAATGTTGTACTGCTGTGTATTTGTTATTCATGAGCATGTGATTCCATGCCAGACCCCATACTAGTGAAGGTTTGTTATTTACCTGTAACTATTGTTCTCCAGCATGGGTCTGGCATGAATTCACATGCGAACACTCCCACCGGCCCCTCTTGGTCATACTGTCACTGTATGTGCTTACCAAATCTGAAGATGGCTGCCAGAGGCGGGGCTCAGGGAAAGAACTATAATTGAATGGGGCAGTATGATCCAGAGGACAGCGATTGGTTTGGAGGAGAAATATACTTTGAAAGTGAAACTGTTTATTCTTTTTACTGAGGATTCCCAGCCTGACTACGGGGAATATTCATGAGCATGTGAATCCATGCCAGACCCATGCTGGAGAACAATAGTTACAGGTAAGTAACTTAAACCTTTCTATAAGAATTTACAGTGCTCACTCCTACAGTGGCTAACTGATCTTTCCAATGCAATAATGAGGTGTTAACTGGTACAATGCCAGAAGCAATAACTTCTGTATCGCCCAAGGAGAGTAAGGATGTGTAGTTGTGTTCAGAAGTCAATCACCCTTTTCAAAAATCGATACTAAATTGTATGTTCTCAATTTGGGTAATACACTATAAATAATCTTGAAGGATATTTGTACTGCACATATCACCGGAGTGGTCCCCTGGCGGATCTGTAATAAAGGGGGTGGAGGTAGGTTGGGCGTGTTAGTAGGACAACGTTTGGAAAAGAACATGGGAGCTGAGAAGTACTGTTGGCAGCTTCAGTTCGGCGTGTTAGTAGGACAACGTTTGGAAAAGAACATGGGAGCTGAGAAGTACTGTTGGCAGCTTCAGTTCGGTTATCACCGTTCACAGAGCAGAGAGAGGTGTGTTATTCGGTTCTGAGTCCGTCTGATGCTGTTGTTTGGGGGTCTTTGTGGTGTGGTGGTTGTGGTGAAGTGCGTGCGGGTTGCTGCAGCTTTAAGAGGTGTGGTTGTGTTTGGTTAGAGTGTGAGAGGTGTACGAGGAGTGGAGAGGTTGTTAGTAGTTTTTGGGTTGGTTAGTATCCTTGTCAGGAGAGATGCAAATTTCTTTTGTGTCTCCTCCGTGATTTCGAGGAGGTTGATTAAGTTTCAGCGTGATAAGGTATCTAATCTATTATGATCCGTGCTTTTGCATTCTGATTTTCGTCTCATTTAATGCAAAGAAAGCGTTTGACCAGGTGGAATGGGGCGTTACCTCAGGGAAGTGCTACATAAAATAACATTTTTATGGAAGGATTTCTAAGATGCATGTATGACATATGCCCAGCACCTACTGCTCTGATTCGACAAATGGCTACTTGTCCAAAGCCTTCAGCCTGTATAGGGGCACATGCCAGGGGTGCCCATTGTCGCAACTTTTAGCTTCAGCAGCAGGGATGATCTAAAGGATTGTCGGCCAATACATGGACTCGCATACAGAATTCCAACTTGTATTATCTCATTATCTTCAACCAATATTATATGACTGGTTGGGGTGGAGTATTCCCTTCTGGCCCTTCAAAATGTATTCACTCATTTTTAACATGCTTCTGGTTTTAAAATGACTTTAAAGAGCGTGTTTGGGGATTCTCAATATCAATCCCCAAAAATGTTATTGAGATTCAATTGCAGAAATCACAACTTTACCCAGGGCAGAGGGGGAAAATCAACCACATGAGGCTAACCTACCAGATCTGACATCTGCTTTTAAGGGGAGGAATGTGTTCTTGGAGAATGCTAGCCACCTCAGGTCTGTCTGCTCTTTTGGGAGAAAATGCATGTGATGACCAGGTTATTGGTTGTGTTTTAAATCCTTCCAATACGGATCTCTGACTAGACCTTTAGTAATTTACAAAATAATGTAATGAAATTCCAAATGCTGGGAATTTAAATCTGTGATATCACAAAGATTTGTTTGCCATGTAAAGAGGGTTGACTTAAATGCCCAAATGTATTAAAATACCTTAGCAGCACAACTAAATTCTTAGTGAATGAACCCCAAAAGGTGCTGGTGACTGGCAGCAACCATTGAGAGTGGACCCACTCGTAAGGAGGTGAGCGGGGCAAAGAAGCGAGAGGGAATGGGCAGCTAGAGAGTCCTTTTCTTCTGAAACATTGCCCATGAATCGTGAACCTGATCTGGTAGGGGTGCCTCACTACCTATTAAGTTACTGCACCCCAAGGACAAGCCCCCTAGCAGCAACCCATCAATGCCCAAAAGTAGCCACCACTATGCGTGCATGGGATACTAGCCTTTCAATCACGCTTTAACATCATTTTCTGAACCAGACACCTCGATCCATCGTAACCCACAGTTCTTCCCATCGTATAAAGAGAAGGGCTTTAAGGAAGAGCTTAAAGGAGGTTGTGAATATCCTGCATACATGTTTTGAGCAACTACTACTGAGATACGCTGCGGTTTGCCAGTTGAGGAAGCCGATAGAGCGAGATCACGCTTTGGCTTGTGCGTCTGAAAAACTTATTACGAATGTATTATTTATTGTGCGGTTTAGCTCAAAATGTGTTCTTTTCACACATTACAAGACATTAACATGCGATTAAAAGCATTATTACATTAATGAAATACACTTTAAAAAGAAAACATTCTCAGTAAACAAACTGGTTCTGAGACTTTTAAAATCCAACAGTTTTAATAAAAATCTAAAACAGTTCGCAGTATGGAAATTTCATTTGTATTAATCCTGAACCAGAGCTCCTCGTTCCAATTTGGCTCATCAATGATCATCTTCTTGGTCCTTCGCAAGTGCGCAAGGGCTGGGCACAATAAGCAGAGATGTTTTAGAGATGCCTCCACATTTGGGCAAAAGCGACATAAATGAGAACCCCTTGGGACATTGCCCCCTCCTACCCAGGACCTTTGTAGTTGGTAGGAGGTTTAGCTTTAACCTCAGGATTTTCCCCCTGAACTCCCTGGATCAATGCTTCTTCAGAAGTGCAGATACTGCATTAAAATGTTTCATTGACCACTTAAAATGGTCATTAAAACAATAATTCGCCAATACCTCAGACCTTGGTTCAAGCCAAACATATCTAGACAATTTCATTTTATTTCTATTCGGATTACCCATCAACTCATCAGGTGAAGAGTCCATTTTTGATAAAATTACTGTGAAACCCATTGATCCCGAACTCTAAAAGTCGTTAGACCACATTCCATTCAGGTATACAAAGGAGGAGGCAGCAGGGGGCACCAACGTTTTTGCAAACAATTGCAACCCCCCACCTCCCTTCAAAGGTTTTGATCCGGAGTTGTCCCAATTCATGCAATATTCCAACCAAAAGCACGGAATTAGGGAGGCCAAAAACCTTCCTCAGCAGTAGGGCCTCCAATTTAGACCAGGGGATACCAGTTCACTGTACTTCTGCGCCATAAATCAAGCAAGGTACGATTTATTTCTAGTTTCATCAAGGGGAGCGTGGAATACCTCCCAAACTTATGATCAAACTGCCTCAGCTGGGCCACTGCTGCAATTAATTTTGCTTTCATATTGTTACAGGGAGCCAGCTTCCCTTTGGAGGCGTAGATCATAGAGCCCAGATACTTAGTGATTTATCACTTCCAACATTCTGTCCGTTCAGGGACATCTAACATTTTTCCATTTAGTGCTGCCTTCATTAAATACCAACATTTTAGACTTGGCTGCATTTATTGACATGTCAAGGTTTCTCAGAAAAGCTACAATATTTGTATTTTAGATTTATATAGCGCTTTAAGCCAAAGCGCTTTACATGAGGAACAAGCAATTACAACAAACAATACATAACATTGAATCAAACCAGAAAACCGTACAGTGAACAATTTACGATATTGTTGAGGTTAAATGAAGATGGAGGGGGGGACTAAGTGAGAGAGGAGGGTTAGAAGATGGAGGAGGAGGATTCATTGGAGAAGGAGGAAGCGGAGAGAGCTAGGGGGGTGAATGGAAGAGGTAGGATTTTAGAGAGGTGCGAAATGAGGGGTAGGTGGTATTAGCGCGGATTGGGAGGGGAAGGCGGTTCCAATGGTAAGGAGCAAGGAGCAAGAAGTTGGAAGGGGCACAGGGTGGAGGAGGAGGAGGAGAAAGAAGGAAGTGATACTCTCCGATGCCTGCTGAAGGCCCTATCTGGGTCATATCCAAGATAACTGTCATCCGCATAGTTTAAGTATTGGAGTTTAACTCGACCCAGTATCAGCAGATTCGTCCTTGCCCTTTCCCAGAATTGCTCCATATCTCTGATGTAATCATTAAAAAGGAAAGGGGCTAGGGTGCATCCCTGGCGAAGACCTCTATTGGTATCTACCTAGCCATACAGAGGATGCTCCATACGAGTCAAGTCTAATTTATATTTTCAACCCCAATGTAAAGATTCCCACATGTTAATAAGTAGCAGAGGGCACCCGTCTTCATTAAGCTTTTGCCACAAAACTGCCCTATTAAGATGTTCCAAGGCCTTCGAAATGCCCAAGAAAGCCACAAAGACTGGCCTTTCCGCCTATTTTGCCTGCTTCGCCAGTAGAGCTAACAAGCTGTTCAGAGAAGCCCCCATCCCTTTTTTGAAACCTGACTGACATTAGTCAATAGCATCGGCCCATGTCTGGAGTTCTTTCAGTAACAGCCTAGCAAAAATCTTGTTGGAGACATCCAACAGGGAAATTGGGCGGAAACCTTATAACAAAGTCTTCTTTCAGCCGTGCTCCTAAATTCGAGCACATGGAAAAGTTGGGAAACCACCGAGTTGAGTGTATGGGATCAAAAGAAATGTGGGCGATCCTAATTAATGATACAAAAGCCATACTAAGGTGACATGTCCATCTATTTTCTTTATGGCGACCACTTTTGGAACATGTGAAGACCCATAATGGAGACTTGATGTTTCCAACAAGAGTGAGCGCCTTGGACATTTGATGCTGGTTGGGGTCGACTAGAGCGGTTTGGGACAAGAGTGGGGATCTCTACAGCCTTTTAGTTTTGCTACTCGTAGTGGGAGCCTACGTTTTTACCTTTGTACGATAGGAAAGGATCAGTTAATAACTATTTTACCTGTGAACTTCAGTTCCGGACCGAGGGGGAGGGTTGAAAGAGCATGTTAAGATGACAACAAATGGAACATTTCCGTAACTGGAAAGGATTGTAAAAAGTGAAGGTAACTGAACAATTTATAACGGGTGGAACTCGAATCCTGCTGGCTTGCACATATGTTAATGTTAAAGGATATTTGTACCGCGCACTATCACCACCGGAGTGGTCCCCTGCCTGAAACCGATGGCATGTGCTTATTCACATTTATGAATACCTAAGGTGGTATGCATTATTGGCATATGGCGATAATTAATGACATTTATTTTCACCAATCGGAATGCTTAGAGTGCAGTCAATAACTACTGTTATTGACTGCATTCTTCAACAGTAAACGGAAACTACAGTGTAATTTCCAGGTGAGAATTTTTTAAAGACATGTCCACTCTGGAAGGAAGTTTTTTGTGCTGCACCATCCTATATTCCACAGCAAAGAGAAAGCGAAAACATGGGGAAATCTTTTACTTTTCATGACCTCTAATGCATGCACATGTTAAACCCACTCCACTGTAACAGTTGCATTCCGAATGCTTAATGTATGCTTTGTTTATTTAAGAATTGCAACCTCACATGTTAACAATGAGACCTATTGTTTAGCAAATTAAAACCCCAAACTTGTTACTGTCTACATCTGTAGTATTCGTGATCTGCAAAGGTGCAGTAATTCAATACTCTCGTAAAAGAAACTAAACTTTCTGAAAACCATCATCCAGTAGAGTATGCCGTGAGCTGATTGGATGAATATTTTCATTCCTCGTGATCAGATGGTGATTTGGGAAATCTCCTTGCCACATCATTAGGGCCTTCACAAAACCCTTCACTCGGGTCCTTTAGAACATGATTGATAAGCGGGAGGTGGACCTGAGCAGGGTTTAAGGAGCTGTCCAACTAGTCCTTTGGCACCTAGTCATGGGACATCCACTCGCCCTGATGAGAAAGAAAGGACTAGTGGAGATTACACTGGGGTGGGAGGATCGCTCAAGGGCAACGCGTTTGTCTTTGAAGCAAGACAACACAGAGAAACACAGGTTTTAGTCCCGTCCCGATCTTAGAGACTGGTCTGCGGTATTAAGGGTGTTAACATGTTACAAAATATTAAAGTACGTAACCATTGCAATCATCTCTGCAAAGGCCGAGAGTCTGCAGGATTGAAATATGCTTTGCAACCTCTTACATACGCCAGGTCAATTCTTCACAAACGGCGAACACTAAACAGTTCACACCCACATTAGCCTGGCATGCTGTGCAACCAGCGCGTCCCAGCAGCAGGAATGGAATGCAGCGGAACTGGTTCATTTATCCTTGCATGGGACGAACTCCGAATCCCCTTAAAGCTATTGATGTGTACTCATTAAAGCATTCCTTTGAAACCAGTTTCATTGTTGGTAGATGTCCTGCTTCTTCATGACGCATGCGCGGTGGCAACTAAAATATCCCCCTGCTCATATGTACTTGGGGAAATTCCCAACGTTTTCCTCCAACTATTCTTCAAAAATGGAAGTTTCATGTAGGTATAATTGTGAAATGCAACGTTGAAAGGTTTTGCATTGTTTTATATATAAACAAAAAAAACGAATTTTAAGGGCATATTTTGAAATTGTGTATTTTCAGCACATATTGGTGCACTCTGCAAAAATAGGAATTCTGATGCGTCGAACTTCATGTGCTAACTCCTTTAAAATACAGAAATATATCGTTTGACCTGCGCAGTAGGTCTGGATGAACAGAGGAACAACAATATGCATGCTTGTGCATGACTTCTGAGTCTTCACCTACTATTTGCACAGAACACGACCACCACAACAAACCAAATGCATGGAACATATACGTGAGATGACATTGCATTCCCCACAAATCTAACTTTCACATGAGATGGAAACTATTCACTTTTGCTATTAACTATTATCCATTATGCCTTGAAATACCCCTTAAGTGTGTGGAAATTATTCTTTACACATCGCCCCAAACACTGGGGCACATTCACATAGATTGGTTTATTGGAGGCCCGAGTTTTCTGGGCAGTCAATGTAGGTCCTGACTCCTGGTGGCATCTATCAAGCTTGCAATGAAGGGCCTCCCAAGCTCCAAGAGCTAAATAGCTCAACACTGCCCAAAAGCATCCGCCCCCCAACACACAGAACATACCCCAAAAGGCGCCATACCCACCAATGGCACCCAGCCCTACAAATACGGGGTGCATCTGCCATTTTACTCCCTAAAAATAGGCAGATATTCCCTAAACATGAGTAGAAATACTCTCAAGAAAAAAGAGGAAACGGACACATAGGACCAGGTGCCCATACCCATGCAGCTGCATGGATAGGTTTGGACCACTAGTGCACTTAGCACCACAGGCAGAAACTACAATTATACTGTCTGATATGAAGAGGTAAACATGTGTCTTACTGTGCATGAGTAAACTTAGGTGCAAAGCAAAGAAGTCTTTTTGCAAAAACATTTCTCTTTTACAGTTAAAACACGTTTACCCTCATATAAAATACTCCCAGTCGGAATGGGACTTAATTTTGTACTCCCTTAAAGTTATTTTACACAAATTTTAAAGAAGCAGAAAAATACTCCCACTTGAGAATCTTATCTGGGGCACTGGAAACACCACCCACCCTCAGACAACTATCCTTTCTTCTATACATAGGCTTAGACTAAACACATTCACAGCCTGCCAATTCAGCACACATGTAATGGGAATACATGTAGACAACATGCAATAGGCACACGGTCTTGTCGGTTATGCCCACAAACTCGACTGGTTAAGAAAATACATGTGTGCATAACATGTAAACGCTGTGCATTCAGTATGCATGTCATATGTATATACATGCGTATTACGTACATATTACGCGTTGCACATTAGGCACAACATGCCCAAACATTCTGTTCTCTATGCACAGAACCACACGTGTGGAATGCACTACTAACACAATACACGCATACAATCTGTGCATAACGCGCACATATATAATGTGTGGCATGTATGCACAATACACACATACGCCCAGTATACATCAACCAAATGGGTATATACATAGACTCAAAGCTGGGATCACAAAGTTAAAATACACGTGTGAAATGTATGCATGCATATAGCCAAACACACAATTATAAAAACACATTATTAAAAAAATGCATTCCTAATATTTGCAGATAAACGTTCAGGTTATGTTAGGAACGGCCGCTTCCCTAATAGACAAAAGGGCCAATTTGAACCTTGACTCGGACTGCAGCACATCTTCCCACATGCTTTAGAGGTTGGTGGTATTGCCACTAAATCTGGTATGTGTGGGTTAGTTAAGGTTCGATTTGTAGCGTAGTTGACGCTGTGTGAGGAAATACTTTATTAAAGCTAATGTTCGTACTTTGGCATTCACAGTATTTGTAGAGTTCATCGTTTTTTTCGTAGCAATTTTAACTTTAGAAAGAAAATGTTTTCTGTGTGTGCGCAGAAGTACGCGTTATGCAGATAAAGTTTAAATGAAAGAGGAACATCTTTACTGCCTGAAAATTCAGCGTGGGTCATGTTGCCAAAAAACACACACCCTGGAACTACTACGGTTGCCAGTAACATTTCAGCCAGAAAAGGATTCTTCCCAGGCAAACCGGCTGTGCTCGAGACATATTTTCAAATCGTTTTTTTCAGTGAAAAGGAATACAGGGGAGTTGGCACAAAACAATAGTCATTACCATGGAGCGCCTCTGCATTGTGTTGCAATAGTGTGCCAGATGGTAAAATTGGGCACTACTATTAAGGGATTACCTCCAAAGTTCGTTAAACCTTGCGTTACACTGATTACAATTCTCGGCCTAGAAACATGAAGTAGGCCTCCATGGACTTTCTATTTTTTAAATGTACTTTGCCCTTCAAATGGTCTGTTTCTCGTAAAAAGCAGAAGCGAACACTTTGTCTGGTATAATGGAAACTGGAAATCTGTCTGCATTTCTCAAGTCTTTAGCACTGTGCCATTTTCTGTGTTCACCGAAGAGCTACTAGAATGTACTGGAATATCCCTCATCGAAGGAAACCTGGACACAGTGGTACGGGGAGGGAGATTCCAGAAGAGGCTACCAAGCAAGCAGACTCGGGTCTGTACAAGGGCACTCGCCCCCCATATTGGAACCAGTTGAGTCCCCATCACAGATTAAAGTAGCTTCTGTACTAAGCGTTCAAAATGTGTAACTATGTCTTTTGCGGAATCTATCCACTTTTTTTTCATAGCTGCCGCCGATTCCGTCACAAGCTCGAGACGCTTTAGTTTCCCACCCACCGCATTCAAGGTGCGTAGCTACCAGTAACGCTATCTCTGCCATTCCTGCCTAAGAAAAGGAAACATTGTCTTGAATGTTTAAGTAAACTGAGTACAAATATATGCTTGCAAATTATTTATTTGTTGCTTTTAAACTGTTATTCTGACGAGAAAATTATTGCAACAGCTGCGATCTACCAAAACGACATACATTAAGTCCTACTCATTTGACACTGTCATTTAATTCATTCTGTGCGAATGGTGGTTTTTGTCAAGCTATCGCAGTACTCTTTTCCAAGAACCCAAACCACCCACTTAAAGCAACGTCCCATTACAGCGTCCTATTCCATCCCATGCAATGCAAAGTTTGAAACTCTGCGCAATGCTTGGCCTCGTGATGCCTGCCACGGCGTGCGATGCGTGTTACTTTCTGCATTGTCTCGGACTACATTCACTGACCCACCACCAATTCTTAAACTCGTTCCCTAACCAGCACCCACCACATGCCACCAAATAAAGCAAGTCCCCTTGCGCACCATGCTCTCCTCTACCCAACCTGCGCACTACACACTGACCAACCAGTGCTTACGCCCAAGCAGGGATTTAGTCTGCAGACACCTGCCCAGCTACCTCACACACACCAGACTGCAACACACAGCCCACAAGCAGACCTTACCTGTAGCAGTGCACAATCTCTGGGATCGGCCTCGCCTCACCACTTCAACAGCACGCGCCCTCGCAACATGGTAACGCCTACCAGCATTAAAGGTCCTCAGCTCAGCCTTACATCAGCACATAGGAAAGGGCAACTCTGCCCCTCACCCCACCCACTACTCCTACAGCAGAAAGAAGGCTCGCAAGTGTAAGAATGCATGCTACATGCGACCCAATAACATACCATGGCACATACTAGCGTGCCATTGCTAGTACAACAAAATGTCTTTAACCTGGTTCATTAGTTGTGTGTGTTGGTGTACAGTCAAGTGAAACAATTACTACTATGATAAAGTGATGGCCAACAAAGTCGAAGCTGTACTGCAAATAAAGACCGGCCATCTGCTCAGTTCATTGTCCATGTAAAACTAATGAGTTGGTTTGGCTTGGGCTAGGATAGGTCAACTGTCCCATCTGCTCCACTCCTGAATCCAGCTGCCCTAATCATGCTCGAAGCTTAGTTCACAAGTGCGCCTCGTCCATGAGTCATTTTGTCTCCATACTGTGTTTCAGGTGCTTGGCCAAATAATGTTCCCACCATTAAAAGGCTTCTGTTTCCCCCTGAAGTGGTTTTATGTGCTAATGCGAGAGATTAAGAAGGTTCTGGTTTGAATCCCGGTTTTGACACTTGGCCAACTATTGTGGACTTCTCTGTACGTCCCTTTTAATCAAACTGTAACACTGATGTAAATGTGAACGAAAAACCTGTGCAGTGGGAATTTTCTATCTTCCGTGCACTTTTCTCCTATCACATACAGATATCTGTAATTTAGCCTCTTTCCCCAACACGCCCCCTGCATATTCTATGTAAATCGCCTCATGACCAAGATGAACTTAGTAAAGAGCTCCACTGCCCCTTGTAGCTAGGCCTGTGCGATATGAAATGGCTAATGATGCAAGAATTAACCACACCAATAGTTTTGCCGTTCATTAAGCTACTAGAGTTTGTTTGCACATACTGCACGTGTAGGAGGAAAAGGGGGCAAGTGGAGAGAGGATGCAAGAGGGGGAGTAGCGGAGGAACGGGCCTGAACCCTCATAAGGGTAGGAACCTTTGGGTACTGTTTGGGAATATTTTCAGATTCTAAAAAGCCATGCATCTTTGCCTCTACCCCCCAGATCAAACTTTCAAAATAAGACCAATTGCCTGTTAATATTGTATGGGAAGCATTACTGTGGAGTTAGTGTCACTCTATTCCAGGGGGACAAACACACTTCCATGTTGCGACCCTGCTTTGCTCTGTGTATACATCTTAAGGTAAGAAGCCTGGGCACCCTTGGCGTGGTTGTGTGGCGAGTAAGAAAGGACGAGGTGGGAACAAGTTGTTTCAGATTCGATATATATGGATTTGCGACATGGAGGGTAAGCCTCCACTGAACAAGAAGGGTATACCCACTATGTTTGAAACCACACCAATTGACTTTGCCAATGTTTATTATAGATATGCCCTGGAGCAGACTTCAGTGCTTCCACTCCAAAATGGCTGCCAAATTGCCAATCTCCCAGGTTATTCCTTAGACATATTTCTCATTTATTTTTCATGACCAGCATCTATCGTGCATAATCCAGAAATCTGACAGATTTTGCTTTTATACTGTGAATACATGTTAGGATTACGCACTCCTGTGAGGGTGCAAAACGGGTTAAATAACTCTTCCCGTTCTTCAATTGCCACTTAAACTTGTGTCTCCCCCCCCCCCCCCCCACCCCTTCCGTAGCTAGCTGGATTTCAGAGAAGCTATTGTCAGAATACTTCTTAAAAAGCCCATCCGTTCCGACACATTGCCCTTGCTCTTCCTTCCCTGCAAGTATCTTATAGACCGAAGCTAGTCCTATGCTCCAATACTTTCTTAAAGATCACAATCTCCTCAAAACCACCTTCTGTCCCTCGCAGGCCTCCCCCCTCGCCCCTCCTCTTCAACATATACCCACACCATTCACTGACTCTTTTTTTGGCCGTTTGGCCTATTATGTTACTATGCAGGTGGTACTCTCAGATTAGTGAGGTTGGACAAACCCCCACATCCCACCTCGGACAACCTTAACGCAATGCATGGTGACCATGCCCCCTGGATGCAAACCTGGCTGCAACTCCAGTGACAAAACCGAAGGATCAACTAACCTCCACATCCCCTATTGCCTTCCTCAGTCTGGCCTACTTTTCTGGTTCCATATCCTGCACTCGAAAATCCCCAGCTTCTGATTTCTGATATTTTATTTCTATCACGCTCATACACAAACGTTTCAGAGCGCGACAAGGCAAGGGAGGGGAACAGGGGAGAACAAAACAGCGATCTTACTAGGCCCAGTGACATTGAGAACGTGCAAGTGCATGGGAGAGGGGGAGGGGAAAAGTGCATGGAAAGGGGAGAAGTGGAAAGTGCGAAGCAGAGGAGAAACAGATAAATAAATAGTAAAGGCGACAAACAGTGGTAGTGCAGCCAGCAATTTGCAAGTGCTAGGTTTAAGGAAGCATACAGGGTAGGTCTGATAAGTGCAGGAAGAAAAAGGGGGCGGGGCTGTATGGGTACAGATACAGACCCCAGTGCAAGGGGTGGCCCGGTGGTAGTGGGGGAGGGTGAGCAGCTACCTGGGCCCGGAGGACAGAGGGTGGCCAGGTGCACGGTGCCAAGAGAGAACAGATCAGCAGGGGAGAGGGGGAGCGAAGGCAGAAGAGGAGGAAGGTCTTGAGGTGCTTCCGGAACCAGAGATGGTTCTCCTCAGTTTTAGAGTGGCAGGGAGACTGTTCCAGAGGGAGGACCCAGCTGAAGACATCTACCCCACCTCGTTTCTTTGAAAAACGACTGACCCTGAGGGAGTTAGAGGAGCGAAGAGCTCGAGGGGGGAGGTATTTGCGTAGGGATAGCTGAAGGTATTTTGGACCCAGGCACCAGGAAGCCTTGTGGACAATGCAGTGGGTTTTGAATTTAATCCTTGCATCCACTGGGAGCCAATGGAGAGATTTCAGAGCTGGAGAGATACGATCCCTGGGCTTGAGGCTAGGACAAGTCTTGCAGTCCTGTTCTGGATTAGTTGCAGAGGGCGGAAAGTAGAGGCAGGTAGATTTAGAAAGAGGCTATTACAATAGTCCAACCTAGAGAGAACCAGAACTTGGGATACCATGTGCTTCTGGGGGAAGGAGAGGAAAGGCAGAGTACCTCTGAGGAGGTGCAGTAGGAAGTTTCCCTCTTGAGCCCCCATTGCCCTCGCAAATAAACTGTTGGTTATTGCTTCTTTTGCTTCCACCACGTGTACCAATACCCTCCCCTGGTGGATATGTAACCAGCACGTATCTGTGCCTTCTCTTTTCTACTCTGCAGAGCACCAATGCTAGTCTCGTAATAAATGACTGTGCCACGAAAGATCTCAACTTCATTAGCCCTACATTGATTGCCTGTTTCTAAAAGTATTTAATTCAAATGTCTGTACATCATTCATTTCCCCTACTGAAAAGGGATGCATTTGTTATCTCACAATTCCACGTCTTAAACACAAGCTTGTCCTCCAGAAACCCACTCTACCTCCACTCTAAAGAAATCTGTGGCATTGACCATTTTTTCACACTAGTCTCAAAACTCTGTGCCCACCACCTTTCACAGGTCAGGTAAATTTTCAATCTGTCCTTCCAACAAGCTCTAAAATGGATTCTTTCGAATTGTACTCTCCATCCTGGTCAAAGCCCCAAGGTTGGTGTGGTCTGTAGATATTTTCTTTGCATTTATGAAGCGCACAAAACCGTAAGGCATCCAGCCGCTAGCAAATGGCAAAAAAGAACTTACACCTGTAGAAAGTGTTTGTTTTGTGCCTTCTTTTTTATTTTACTTCTATTTTTTTCGTTTTTGTTGTTTGGCTCACCCTACGAAACATCTGTCTGGTTTAAACTGTTTTTTAAATTAAATTTAAGCAAATGATGCCAGATATTTTCAAAATGTAACTCCATAATTTACACCATCACAAAAAAGAAGCAGCAAGATGGTTGAATCTACAAAACTGAGAGCACTCAAGAAAACCAACCAAATGCTAGAGAAAGCATGGATAAACGACCCAACAAAATAAAGTATCAAAAGCAGATTAGTCTATATACCGCATCTTTAAATTTTCAGTGCAATGAGCCTAACTTTTAACAATCGGCAACAAACCCACAGTAGGAAATGTATAAAATCATCAGTGAAATGAAAAGTCCCATCCCAGACAGTAACAATCCCATACCTTCCCAAAAGCTATACCACAACATAGCGGTCCATTTCAGAAGCAACATAAACTAAATCCAGCAGGCCATCAACATCACTACCTCAAATACAACACACAACATACCAAACACTCGAAACCTAAAATACCAACACAACTCCATTACCAGGCATTCTCAGTAGAAAACTTCAACAAACTAGTAAAGGAGAGCAACGTGGGACTACCCAATATCCCTTGCTCACCAGACGTGTACAAAAACCTACTCACCAAAAAGGCCCCAGCCCTCCACTTCCAAAAGTTGATGAATCTTTCACTGGAAACTGGAATCTTACTAAAGGCTTACAAAGCTGCCTACATTCACCCGCCTTTAAAGAATGAGGCGGGGGGGAAAAAGCTGTTCCAACTATCTGTAGGGCCATATCTAACATACCCTACCAAAGTCCTGGGGAGATTCATATGCAAAGAAATCCTGGACCATGTTGAAACCTGGACTAATGGACCAATCCCAGCTATGCTTCAGACCAATGAGAGGAACGGAATCCGCACTGGTTTCCGTATGGGACGACCTAAACATGAATGCTGGCAACATACCATAAGCCCTTATCTAATGGACCTCGCAGATGCAAGAATCCGGCTTTCACAACTCTGCACTGCAATGGTTAAAAGCCTTCCTTAAAGCACCGAAGCAACCTACTTGCCCCTTTTCACCTCAACTACCAGAACCACAAACTGCAGTGTCGCTCAAGGATCAAGCCTCTCACTGCTGCTCCTTCGATATATTGTAGGGAATTTTGTAGTGAAAGACCATTCCCCTAGAGGAATATGAGGAAAATAGTTGTTCTGAAAGAGGATCGCCATTCACAAAAGTATGCCTCCTATTAGATTGTGCATCTTGCTCGCTGCTGTTGGTTAAGAATTTGTGCAGTCCAACTGGTGAAGACTACATACGACTTATCTGCTTGGTATTAGGTATCCCACCTTTTAATATAGGCCTGTATTACACAAGTTGGTAGTGTGACTGAGCAGCCAGGCTTACCTTAAGGGTAATGTGAGCTGTAGAGCTGTACAGTTTGAAATCAGCAAGTACAAGCAGCCAAGTATCACTTAGACATTTGAAGTTATATATAAATATTTATTTATAATAAACACAAGGTATAAATAAGCATTCTTTAAAAAGCTTTTTCTACTAGTAACATTCAATCAAAGTTAGGATTCAGCTTTTAAAAGACAATAAAAGTTGGTAAATACTTTTCTTATGCTAACACATATTTCAGCACAAGGAGTGACTTCAGTAAAGGTCAGTATTGCACTTATCTTCAGATACTAATTCAGTTATTGCGTTGTTTAAGGAAGGAAAGCTTCGAATAAGACTGAGAAGATACTTTTAACAGTTTGTAAAACAATTACAATCTCCTAAAGTGAGGCAGATAAACTCTTATCCCAGCAATAATAGTATCCACAATTATAACCTATGAGAGAACAAGTGCTGCCAAAGCCAGTAGGGTCAGAGGAGTGCCTTTAGGGAGCTAGGAGAGCCAAAGTCAATGGGCAAAGTCAATAGTTTTGATGCACGTCTTAGATAAATTCTTGACAACGTTTGTAAGTTCAGAAGCAATCACAGTAACTCCAGTGAGCTACTTTGTAGAGACCACAAGCTGTTAGGCCAGTGCAGATGAGTTGGGATCAACTCCAAAATGTACTTCGTAAGATGAGAAGCACAACTTGGGGCTAAAAGGTGAATACCTCGAGCCCCACAGTACATGTGATTCGAAGAAAAATGTTCCAGCAGGATTCCTCCTTGCTACAGCTTGGCAGACCCTTCTTCCTGTACCTTGGTTGTGGTGAGGAAAGGGAGGCCGTCTGGCTTGCTCTTGCGGCAGTACTCTGGAGAGGGAATCCTCTGCAATGGATTTCTTTTGTTTTAGCAGCACTTCAGTGGTTTGGCACCTTTTCCTCTGTGGCAAATGAAGAACAAACACTCTGGTTGGAAGAAGCTTGCTCCCTCGGTCTCGGACTGTGGTGAGGGACTCTGGATCAAGATTTCCTGCTTCTGTAGGGTCCTCTGGATGCCAACGAAGATCTGGATGGTTTTCGGACTTTGCAAGCTGATGGCCTTGTCAATGGTCACAGGACCCCTGGCATTGGGCTTCTACAGCTCTGGTGAGGCACTGCAAGTTGGGGGATGCACCAAATGGAAGCTTGTCTTGAGGCTAGATGGTCCCACCAGCCCAAGGGAGGAAGTCGTCCCGTATGGGTCTTTGCCAATATGAAAACGGTCAGCAGAGCTTCACCGGGCACTTTGTGGTCCATGATGGCGCTGCTGGCGTCTCATCACGTCTTCTCCGAATGTTCCTCCAGTGGTCGACTCTGCCTCTAGTACCAAAAACCTTGCTTTTATGCAATTTCCCATTCATTCACAGCATATGCTGTCAATCACACAGCAGGGTGGCTGTCCTTTCAGGACTGCCAGCTTGCCAATCAGGACTCGTTTCACTCAGGCACACCTAGAGACAAATGACAGGGACGTTTCGGGACTCTCCCTCACAGCGTGCCTTTCCAGATACACCGGAGCCTGGGCGGGCTTCAGGGCTGAACCCCGCCAAAGGAAAACACACAAAGGACTTAAACCTTCTTCAAGCTAACAGAGTAAAAGCCCAGAAGAAACTAACAAACAGAAAATGGTGAAAAAAGAAGACCGGGGCCATTTTGGGAAAATGGACACCCATGGGTGCTATACTGCAACTGAGGGTGCAGCCTGCAGTAAAAATGCACACTGGTAGTAAATTACTGCCACCAGCCATTTAAAGTATGTTAGTGTAACAAAAAAAATGTTACATGCGAAGTGGGATAAGGCATTACTGAAGTGGGCCGCAACAATGGTAATATAATAGTCGGGTAACGGCGGTTATAATTATAAATATATATTTAATCATACATATAAAGTTACATGGAAAGATAAAGGAGGGAGACAGCTTGTAGCATCGAGAGCTGGACGGTTATAATTCAATCTCGTCCTCTCTTCCAGAACTCTGATGAGCCCTGGGTTCTTAGTGTTCTGATTCTCCGTGCCATGATGTAATCAGGCATGTCCCATAGAGATCAGGCAGCCTCCATCAGTATGGTAGATACTACACATCTCCTTTCCTTTATATTGTTCACAAACTATATGCAAGAAACTCATGGAACAAAGTTTTCAGCTGGTTCATGTAAACTCCACATAGTCCTCCATCCTTTTCGGCAAACGATACGATCTGCCAGATCTGGACATGCATTCACCATGTCTGGAGATGGTTGGCAAGGAAAATTGAAATTGCTCAAAATTGCTATCACCTTTCTTCTCAACAGCACTACCACATTTCTTCACACCACTGCTTAAATTTCTAGAAGCTTTACCCTCTCTGACTATATCTTGGCCTACATTACCCTTAGCCTTCTTGTTAAAATCATTACTTTCACACATCCAAATTCTTTCTACATTCCATATCCTCTGTCCTAACAGCATGACGAAAAGCCTCTATAACCCTAATGGGATTGGACCATTTGCATGGTCCATTTCTTAGAGCAGGAGGAAGTAACACCTTGACCAACTTACCAACAGCTGTAGACATATCATACTTGTTGCTATGTACTTTCTTAGCATAGTTTATCTTGTTTCTCTTTTGCGTTTCCCTAATTTTGTCTTTTGCATTGACTAAATTCCTTTCTATTTCCTTATTCTCCTTTACAAGCCAAATGGGAGCTAACTTGGTGTTTGCTTTTCTCCCCCTACTATACTCAAAGGGAGAAAGACCTGTACTGGTGTGTGGGGTAAAGCGATGGGCAATTACTTTCTCCCTGACAGCATCCTCCCAATCTATCCCATTAGCCCAAGCCATTCTGATGGTTTCTTTCAAGATTTTATTAAAGCGTTCTACTAATCCATTAGTTTGGGGATGGTAAATAGAACTAGTCTTGTGCTCAATGGCAAATTTTTTACAGAATTCTGCCACTTCTTTAGACTTAAATTGAGTACCATTATCGGAAAGAATACTTCCCGGATATCCTTCCCTCTCACATACATTTGATAAAAATTCAACTACGGTTTTACCCGTGATACTGGAGGCAATCAAAATCTCTGCCCACCTGGTGAGGAGATCTATGACTACCAAACAATATTTTTGTACACCCTTGCAACATATGGGACCTAAAATATCCATGCTTATATCTCTCCAAACACTATTGGGAATGTCAGTAATAACCATTGGTTGTCTGGAACCCACGCATCTTTTTTCATCATCACAACAAAGGATACAATCCCTAATAAATAGCTCAATTTGCAGGTCGCAACCAGGCCACCAGTAGTCGTTCCTAGTTCTTTGTTTGGTCTTTATCACTCCTTGATGACCTTCATGACCCAGTTCTATAATCTTCAAACGCAGATCCGTCGGAGGGATGACCTTATCTCCTCTCATTACAAAATCACCATGAACATGCAGTTCATCTGCAACAGGCCAAAAAACACTCAACCCGGCCTCTTCAAATTTTGATTTCTTCATAAAACCTTGGCTTTGAATTAATTCTTTCAATTTCTTGATGTTATCATCGTTTGACTCCGCACAATCCCAAGCATCCTTGGAGATGGAAGAAGTTTCCACACAAAAGACAACTTCCATGTCTTCATCTTCATCCACAATTTCAGAAATGTTAGTCAATCGAGATAAGCAATCAGCAGACACATTCTTAATTCCTGGAACATATATCACAGTGTAGTTGAACTCTTGCAACATCATTACCCATCTTCTCATCCTGTTGGAAACTTTATTAAGACCTTTTGACATGAATACTTGAGTTAAAGGCTTATGATCGGTTCGAAACTCAACTTGGTTTCCCCATATAAAGCTTCTAAACTTGTCAGCTGCCCACTTAATAGCTAAAGCTTCCTTCTCTATAGTGGCATATGAAGTCTCTGCTCCCTTAAGCAATCTTGATGCAAAAGCAATTATTGCTTCCTGACCATCCTTCTCTTGAGACAACACAGCTCCCAAGCCTATGTTACTGGCATCTGTAGTGATGATAATCTTGTCATTGGTACAAAAATTCTTTAATGCAGGAGCAGAATTTATCGCATTTTTTATAAAATTGAATTCACTTTCACATTCCACGTTCCATTCAAACGATTTTCTCTTAAGTGCCTCTCGTAATGGGACGGTGTGGATGGCAAAATCCTTGACAAATTTTGAGTAATACTCAGCCATACCAATGAATGTACGAATCTCATCTTTGTTATTCGGACTCGGCATCCCCACAATGGTATTGACCAATTGTGGTTTTGGAAAAATCCCTTCTGCTGTAATTTTATGTCCTAAATATTCAATTTCTGTGCAATTTATCTTGCATTTGTCCTTGCTTAATGTCATTCCTGCATCACATAATTTTTGACATACATATAATAACCTCTTGTCATGTAGTTGTTGAGTGACGGCATGAATCAATATATCGTCTTGAAAACAAATCACTCCTTCAGTATTCTTGAACATGCTATACATAACCTTCTGGAAAACTGACGCTGCCGACACCAATCCAAAAGGCATTCTTTTAAACTGATACAACCCATCAGGAGTTATGAAAGCGGTCAGTTTCCTTGAATTTCTGTGTAATTTAATCTGATGGTAAGCGGAAGATAGATCTAACGTTGAAAATATTTTAGAGGGTCCAATAGTAGAAACAATTTCTTGTATATTTGGTAAAGGATGGCGATCAGGTATGACACATTTGTTCAACTCACGTAAGTCAACACAAATTCTAAGTTTTCCTGATTTTTTTCTAATAACAACAAGTGGAGAAACCCATTCGCTGGCATCAATACTTTCTATAATTCCATCTTCTTCCATCTTCTTTATCTCCTTACTGACTTCTTCTCTTACAGCTAAAGGAATGCTTCTTAATCTTTGGGCTATCGGTTTTTGATCTGGTTTGAGTAATATCTGATGAGTATATCCTTGGAGACATCCTATCTTATCTCGGAAAACCTGTATCAAACCAGCTTTACGTATCACATCACTGCCATTAGTCAATTCAGAATTGCCACTACTTATAGACAAAACTGATTCTTCACTGGTGGAATCCACTTTCACTCGTAATTTGCTCTGGTGAGTCCAGCTGAGTAGGGCAGTTTTCCGTTCACCAGTGATATATATCTTGCCCTTGGCAGTTCTGTTCTTAAATTTCAATTTTCCCCAATGCCAACCGATGACATTGATCTTCACACCTCCATAAGCTCTTGGATTGATATCCGTTTCATGTAAATACTCATGTTTATTCTTGTTCCACAATTGTCTTGGTAGAAGTGTATATTTTGCACCAGTATCAATCATCATACATACTTCATTGCCATCAATGGACACCATAGCCCTGGGACTTTCCAACACCTCTTTATCATCATCATCAGTTATGGTACACACGCACTCCTCTTGAAATTCCTTCTCACTGCAATCACTATCCGAATTGTCTCCTATCCAGTTCATGGCATTATCACGTGATCTGCAACATTTAGAGAAGTGACCTTTCCCTTTGCATTTATTGCAAATGATTTTCAATGCTGGACAATCTGGATCATCAGCCCAATGATTCACGTTGCCGCATCTGTAACGCCTTCCCTGGCGTTTTTTTTCCAGTTTCTTTAATCGATTCTCTGGACTGCTTTTCTTAGAGGCTTCATATGATAAACTTTTTTGACCATATTTGCTTGATCTTTTGTCATATCTCAACAAATTGCACTGTTTGGTGACAGATCTCCTCTTAAAGGTATTATCCTTGATCATGGAAATTGACTCCTCCTCAGGTGTATCATGCATTTTACTATTGCGGCTTCCTATTTTTACTTGTTTCATCTTGTTCTCCAATTCTTTGACACACTCTTCCGTGTGTTCTACTTCTTTTGCCACTCGGAGAACGGTGTCAAGGGAAGGATCACTTTCCGACCACAATCTTTCCCTCACTTTGCTACTGCGACACTCTAACATAAATTGGTCTCTGAGTCTCTCATCCAGTTGCTCATTGAAATTGCATGACTTTGATAATTTCCTTAATGCAGTGACAAACCTTTCCACACTTTCTCCCTCCTCCTGTGTGCGTTTGCCAAACTTGTAACATTCCAAAATTATGCTTACTTTCTTTTCAAAGTGTTTGTCAATTTTTTTTACAGCTCGCTGGTATTCATTTAGGTCCACACTCTCCTCATCTGGTAATTCTGGAAGTGTTTCATATTTTTCTTGTCCAACAGGACCTAAACAGTGCAAGAGTAATGACTTCCTCTTCTCTGCACTACAATTGGGACCACAAATCACTCCTGCATAATGTTCAAAGGACTTTATCCACCTCTTCCAAGGTAGAGCAGGTTCATCAGTGCTAGGCATAAAGAAAGCAGGTGGAGGCACACTGCTAAATGCCATGATAAGTTATGTTTATTAAATAGTGTATGATAATTCAGTTAAGACTCCGTAAGATGAAAGCTGTGCAAGTTCAAGGTCAGCTTGAATACTGTGCATAGAGTGCAGTAATGTCCACACAGCGTGCAATGCACAGAGCTTTTCTGCAGGATACTTGCAAGTTTGTCTGTGTTTACTATTGATAGAGTAAAGTTAGCTAAATACCCCTTTTCTCATTTTCTTCTCAATAGGGAAATGGGTCCTTATTATAATTCAGAAGGTAAGTATTCAACTTGTGAGATGGGTATCTTAAAGTATTCCATGAATCTGCACTGAGGCAAAGCAGTTTCAGCACTTTCATTGCACAAAAGAAACGGAGGCTTGCATATGGAAAACGGCGTACTGGGCCTTTAAAGATGCCTTCTCCCTTCAGCGCATTCACGCATGCGCGAAATTCAATGAGATATGTAAACAGAAGAAGCCGACGGGAAACGCTGAGAAGATTCAGCGATGTGTGGCACAGCCCAGCCACATCAAACGACTTTCATACGTCGCATATGCCAAGGAAAGAGTGAAATGCGGTACTAGCACGAAACGTTTGATAGAAAATAGGAAGAGGAACGTCACCTTCAGGAACACAAAAACGGGGCCGCTACTACGCTCGGGCATGAGCGGAGCGGCTCCGTACACATCAAAAGAGCCATCCTCGTCGCCATTTGAAGTGGGCCGCAACAATGGTAATATAATAGTCGGGGAACGGCGGTTATAATTATAAATATATATTTAATCATACATATAAAGTTACATGGAAAGATAAAGGAGGGAGACAGCTTGTAGCATCGAGAGCTGGACGGTTATAATTCAATCTCGTCCTCTCTTCCAGAACTCTGATGAGCCCTGGGTTCTTAGTGTTCTGATTCTCCGTGCCATGATGTAATCAGGCATGTCCCATAGAGATCAGGCAGCCTCCATCAGTATGGTAGATACTACAATTACTAAGTAACCCCCTAGCACTCCACATAGGGCGGTGTGTGCTGGCCCCACAAAGACAAAGAGAAAGGCAAGTAAGACAGGGATCGTCTTACTATTCTTGGGAATGGTAGTACGCCCAAGAAAATAAAACCTTTAAAGAATTCCAATGGACTTCTCAGTGGCACTGCACCTAAGGTGCTGTGTGTCACTATTCAAAAAGCAGACGCCTATGGAGTTAGTCAGACTCAGTAAAACACAAAGAATTAGAAAAGAAATGAGAATTCTCGCTAACAGCTGCCATGATGAAAACGGTACCCCTGTAAAATGTGAGGTACCAAAACTGCACGCTCAACTGAGAACATTTTATTTTCAACCTTTTTACACGTAATAATGCAAAAGGCTGATTTCATGCTTTAAAGACACAAATGTAAATCTTGTATTTTTTCAACTTTCGCCTGATCAGTATGCACATGCACATGAAGTTGGAACTGCACCACCTGTAAAGTGTGTATGCCATATCCAAAATACTTTAGCAGGCCTAAGGACATATATTCAGAGCTTTAAAACATCCAGGAGCAATTTCAGGATTTCATCATGTGCCGTGTTCCCCGGGTCCCAACCACACAGAAGAAAGATGCACTTGTCTACTACAGTAGCCTTCCTTTTGTATTCAATGAGTATTTTGCAATAGTTTCATGTTTAACCAAAATAATGCAAAGTGTAATGTATAAATGAGGCATTATTCGTATTCCCATTGTATATTTCCATGCAATTTCACTCTACTTTGAATAATAATCTATTTTATTTAGCTTGCAATGAGACATTCCCTAACGCATAGCTTGCCGTTGACTTAAGCTGACCTAAAAATCGCCACCTCATACAGCCCCTGCCACATCACAAGATGTGACGCCACAGTGAAGCCCTGCATCATCATGTCCATAGTCACAACATGTGGGGAGGAGCTGGAGATCATAAGAATACAATGGAGGATTGTTAATATTGAGAGATGAATATTGAAGACATTTTCTGGATACAACTGGAGATGGGAGATGTCTGGGGAGTTGAGACCAATTTGTTTCCAGACAGCCAGCTGAAAAGGGACCTTGCTGATGCAGTTAATCCAGATTGAAGCCGAGGGTCCCCAATATGGCTCCCAATTTTACAGTAGTATTATCCATGGTAAAATCCTGGAAATCAAAGGGGAGGATGCTAATGTGACAGGTGCAGTGCAATATTAAATATGGTGACCTGCGTCTCCCATTTAAATTGAGCACCATGTGAGATGTCATTCATTTAAAACCCAGAGCATCATTTTTTGCATTGAGGGGTGCAATTTAAAAGTGACAGCCTTTTGGTGCAAGTTAAATGCAGAAGTTTGTTTGTAAAATGAGTCGCCATTAAACTTAATCCTTGGCCCAGCCTGACATAAAAACATGCAGCCAATAGTATCATCATGACCTACTATTGCCTGAAATTACGATATGCAAAGTCTAGTCATAAGTAAGATGTTTGCATCAGAAATTGGCACAGATTATCCCTTCTGGGCATAGAAAATCATGCCACATTTTAAGCCCCTGCAGTCCCTCATTTTGAAATCCACAGGCAGACCTAGGTTTCATGTGAAAGGATGTTTTAAACTGTTGCCTGTCTCTGAAGAATACTACAACTACAGCCCAAAAACTTGCAGAGCTGAAGGCAAATACATAGGAATAGATTTCAAAGTTCACACGTGTACATTGGAAGTGGCTCATACATATAGATTGGAAGCTGTGCACACCATAGGCGTGTCCAGGGAGTGACCTGGGGTGGCAGGTGCTACGGTACCCCTGGAATCTGATTTAGGTGTCACCATTGTCTTAAACTATGATCATTACACTTTAAACACAGTAATATAAGACACTAATGATAGTAATTAACGTGGATCTGGGTATTGGAGACAAATAGTAAAGTAATGCTATTCAGGCGTGTGTTTTCGTAATTCATGCCACCCCTACATAAGTCTGTGCCCCACTTGGGCCAGCCCAGTCACACGTCTGGTCACGCCACTGGTGCGCACATATAGATTGAAAGATTGCATGCACATGTTCAGAGAAAGCATGTTCTGAAAAGACTGCACACTTGTTCAGTGAAGTGTGCTATGACTTGGTATTGTTTTCCGAATCCAAACCTGTAGGAGTCAGTTGTAATATTTCCATGTCTACATATAAATGGCCTGTACATAGCCAATACCTTGACAACCCCACACTTCTACACATGAACGAAGTAGAATTAGTGTGTTTATAAATGTCAATTGTTCAAGTAACGTTGCCTAAACACCATGCTTTTCACGATAAAGCAGTAAATCAGTGTGTTTGAAGCATTTTTAGATGGTTCTATATAAATGTATACCCACAAGCCCAAGGTGCCAAATTGGCGAGTAAGAAATGGTGTGCTGTGGGTATGCATGTCTTGAGGTGGCAAGTGACCCTTGTGGCTAGCTAGTTGCTTACAACAATTTTTGCACCCTGCAAGATTGGCCAATAACCGGCAATGTTTTTAATTAAGTATACGGTTACTTAAATGGAAGCAATCTTTGAAGGAGCGCATTTAAAATGTGGAGTATTTTTTCGAGTATAATGTATATCTAGACTTGATTATGGAAATGAATGCTTGTGTGAAGTAAAATTCATGTAGGCAGGGGAAAATTAGTTTTGTTGACTAATTGTTTGAGTGTGTAGTGATTTCCTTAGTATAAAGCTGGAGGCCAACTTAATTTGAAGTTGACTTAGTTAGTTAAATACATTTTGAGTTTTCAGAAATCTTGGTCTATTGCCTCGAATTGTGGGGTGGGACTGTACACAGAGAACATAAAATTAGACCTGTCCGCATAATGGAATCTATAATTCAAACGTTTCAGACAAGATTGTCCACTATATTCACGGCCCCCTCATGAAACTAACCAAAGAAACATGGGCTAACTTGTAACAACTATTCAGACGGCACTCATTTTCAAGATGACTACTAGCTGTCACTCAATTGCCTCCGTAAAATGAACCTCTGGATGACCAACTGCAACATAAAACTAAACAAAACCAATATTGATCACCGCACACAACAATGAACCAGACTTCCTTCCCTTGGCCTCCGGAAATGGGAATAATACTAGAAACATCAATAGTAATAAAAATAAATCTGAGAATACTCATGGACAGGGGACTTGCACTACAACCACATATGTATAGATTCGTCATTTCATACCTAAGCTTCCCACACCAGACCCTTAGCCTAATCTCAGGAGTACTGTTAAGAATAGACTACACAACCAGCCTATACCTAGGAATGCCTGATTACCTCACCAGAAGAAAAAAAAAATGCTGCAAGACTTCTAAGAATAAACAGAAGGTAATCACATCACCCCAGCCTTGAAGACCACACTGGTTACCGATGAAAAATCCACTTTAAACACTCCACATCCTTCAGAGCTCTGCACGGACAGAGAGCGTAATTCCCCAATCAAATAAAAATCACCCCTTTCCACCCATGATGGATCAAACGGCAACATACTCATAGAATCAAGGCACTATGAGGGGGGAAAAGTAGGGAGCTATTGCCTTCTCTACTCTCATAGCAAAACTGTGGCACTCCATCTCAAAAGAAATCCAGACAGCAGAAGACCATCTGATACTTCAGAAACTCTTGCAATTCTGGTTATTCAACACGCCATGATAGAGACCTATACACAGCCTTAAGACCGAAAACAGACTAAAGCAGACCACAACAACGCTGCCACCATTGCACGGCTTGACATTAACAACTGACGCATCAAAGTGCACACCATGACCATGACACATGACCTTTAAGGAACAACATAACGAACCTTCAAAACCACAATGAAACATCACCAAACAGTGGTAACTTCCTCAGGCTATCACATTTTTTTTGTCTTCCTCCCAAGTCACAACCACCAGAAATAGGTGATGCAAAACGCAGAGTGAAGATATGACTGGAAACAAATTTACTAGAAAACGTAAAACATGCCAAAATCTAGTTTGCAGATCTGTCCAAAGAATCCAACCTACTAATGACCCCCCCCCCTTCTCAAACCTTTTCACTCGGCACACAATCACCAACTCGCTGATAGAAAATATGGCTGAAACAAATGCCTTGTCCATCACTAAGGTCTCGGGAGGATAGCTCAGGGGCAACGTGCTTGCCTTGGAAGCATGACGAGACCGGTTCTATCCCCGAGTCCGTGCTTAGAAACCTCTGGGTATTAAGCGCATTCTAAATAACCAATCATATCAAATCACAACTTGGTCAATACTCCACACCTCTCCAACTGCTAACACCCTTACACAATGCACAGACCCCCCCCCCGCCCTCTCAGGACTCGTACTTAGAAACTTAGACCCCTGGGGAAACACCACACAACCTCCTAGGGAACTCACCCACACAGATTGCAGGTGCTCCTGGCTCTACCGGTACCAACACTTGAACATTGTCTATTCTACCTAAAAGAGCACCAGCATTTGTGGTGCACAAGGAGCTAGGTCTCTGTTACCTGGAAGCTCAAATAAAGCATGCACGCAATATACAGATGGCGTCACGAGACATTATATAAATGCATGGAAGCCTAAGCTGCAATTCCAGGGATTTCACAGATTCTTGCACACGGGATTGCGAGGTTTCGCACTGTATTCACCTGCCTTATTTAACCTCACAACTTCTACAAGATTTGACGCTGTAATTGCACTAACAGTGATGCTGCAATTTCACCAATAAAGCACATATGTCCCGACAAGTATAGAGAGTAAAGGCTGTCCCCACAAACCATTAGGGAGATTTAACAGCGCAATTACACCGACAACATACAGATGTCTTCACACGCAATTGAGCCTAAAGGCTACAATTCCACGGACAACATACACATGTCCACACAAGCCATTTGACGAGAAAGCTGGATAAAAAAGCAGCTAGTATTGCCTTGGCACAACATCAGATGCAAATTTTGGATTTGATGTAAATTCTGTATTATAATTGGTATCCCCTCCCTTTCCCTTCCTTATTTTTTTATTTGTGTGGGCTATTGCGCTGGAGTAATCGCATATGAGGAGGGACACACAACTAGTGCGCAAATAACCGAACAGCATCTACAGGCTAACTGCCCATGGCCATGCTAATTCTTATGGCCGTTCACAACCAGTTCCTGGCCAAAACACGTCTGCATGGGAACTCTTTGAGCTTGCTTCAATCAAGCCTTACCATCAAACTGCACACTAAGTGCTGGCCAGTGTTTTTTCATGCAGCCTTTTGAGGGTTAATGACCTATTTGGAGTTGTAAACCTGCTACTGTTGCAATAAAAATGCCTAAACTTGGTCTGCCTTTAGCCACTCGATGTATAAGCACTCTCCCAGTCCTTCACTGACGAGGATTGACAAAACCAACAGTTTTGTCTTGTGTAAGTATTAGGCATTTGCTAGACACTGCTACTGGATGCTCGGGTACACGTACCATTTTGCACCGGCTGCCATCAATGGCCAGTTACTACCATTACGGCTGTCCCAGGCAAGTGCCTTTCCCATGCCTGCACAAAAAGCCCAAACTTGGCTTTGCCAATGCTTGTTTCTCTTTATGATCAGGTAGAGTGCTTTGAACTCATGAAAATGGCAGCGGTGCGCAATATAAATCCCAATAACCTACCATAATGTGGACATTCACCAAGTGTGGGTTGCACCAAATTGCATCCTGCAGCACGAAGCACTCACGCGATTATTTTGTTTGAATTTGTAACGATAGAGTACAAAAAGGAGCAGACATGTGAAGAAATGAGATTTAAGCTGAATACGAAGTGAAGAAAAAGGGGTAATAGAACCCATGGAGAGTTCCAAAGCTTAGACGCCAGGAGAGAGGGAACACGAAAACGCGACTGGGCACGAGGCCTAGACAACGCGATTGATATTCTAATTAACCAAAACTACAACTCCCAGAGTGCATTTAAAAAAAAAATCCTGGATCTGTCGAACTGACATGTCAAATTTAATTTGGTTATCTCTCCTCTGCCTCCCTTTTTTTTGGACCGAGAATTTTAATTTTGGTACTGCTAGTCGTGTTTTTGCAAATGCTTTTGAAAATCCAGTCTAACATACAGACGAGCACACCTTTCCAAATGCATGTGGTTTTTAGTTTGGGCTATTAGGTGTCGCGTGCAACACCTTTAAAGCCCAAACGATTGCATTCAAGTACAGTCATCCTGATGATGGAAGGAGCAGGCAGGCTGGTTTATTTTTGTTCGCTTGGGAGGAGGGAGGACGAAGTCGGGTCTTATGTAAGATTGCAGCTGCAGCGTTGCGTTACTTGATCAGCTAGAGTTAAGTTTCCGTGATTTTGAGAGTGCTTCTGTTTTTTTTTTTAATTATTATTATTTATTTATTTATTTAACGACTAGCATAAAGAAACTGGGGAAACTGCTTCGGAAGGCGAGAAGCTGGCCTGTAAAATGCTGCGCTGTACGAGATTGAGTTCTTGAATTTGGAGCAGTACTAGAATCTTAATGTATTAAAATGGCACGGGATCCTCGTGACTTCAAAATAGTTGCAATCCTTTGGAAACGTTTCCCCTCTGCTGCTTTCGCGAGCAGCATATTCACAAAGGTTGACCACATTTCCAAAAAACCTGATGGAAACGGTCGTTTCTTTAAGTCTCCTACGATTTATAAGCACTCTGCCTGTCCTTAAAAACCAGCCTTGGCAAAGCCAACCATTTTTGATTGTGTACAAGTATTAGGCATTTTCCAGCCGCTAGATGCCCAGGTATTCGCACCATTTTGTACCTTCCACCATCAGCGGGCAGTTAATAAAGTTACGGCTGTCTCTTGCAAAGTGCCTTTGCCATGCCTACACAGAAGCCCAAACTGTTGGCATTGCCAATGCTTGTTGTTGAACAATTTCTCCTAATACGATTTCCCACCAGATCGCAGGATATTCCTGCACTAGTATGTGTTTAAAATGTTCTGATAGATGACTTGACTTTCAAATAGCTTATTGCATTTTTCCATTATTTCCTCCACGCCTTGAAATGCCACTGACAAAAAAGTAGGTCAGTTGGGCAAGTGCGTATAATTATTTAATGTACGTGCATCATTAGCTGGAAAAGTGGGCACCCACGCATATTATTTCCTAGCCTTTAAGGATGTGCTCTCTAAGTCCAACTTTTACACGAGTTTACTGTTCTGCAGTATGTGCGTAACCCGATGTTATAGGGATTTTTTGTTTGTTTTTGTACTCGGGTCTGTCGGCTGAATGCTGACTGACTTGTTTTTGAAGCTGTGCGTTGCTGTTTCATTTGCAATGGCGCCCTGCGTTTGGTTCTTTCCATCATGTACTTTTTCGATGGTGCTGTTTTGCCAGATTAACTCAATAGACGCATGTTACTAAATAATGTTAAGGTCCTAGCAACGGTGCATTTCAGGTTCGCACTTTGCACCACTGGGAACGATTTCGCTTCAAGTTCAGCAAAAAGTCTGTGAATGACTCTGAACGGGACAATCCTTTCCTTTTCTCTTGTTAGAATTGGTCAGTGACCTGAACTGATGCCCCACACAATTTTTAGCACCATTCGCCCATATGTGAACAAATGGGCTCTGCTCGCACTCCTGCTGCATGGCATTTAGCACAGTACTCCTCTTCGCTGGCGTTGGCATCGATTCCCATTGCTTCTGGCTAAAAACTGCTCAAATCAATTCAGTGAAGAAGTTACAATGGCTGAATATGAGGAAAAAAAAACTTTTTGACACAGCAAGTAATGTTTGTACTTGAACTAGACCTGCTCATTTTGCCCCCAACCATCATGTTGTGCACAAGGAGAAGCTATCTGAATAGGGAAAGCCTGCATCAGTCATACTTAAACAGTGTGACATCTGTGCTGCATGGTGTGTACAGCAAAAATATGATGTCATAATTGACAGCATAAGTTGAACATAGGCTGTGTAGCAGTACTAGATTCACTAGGTGTGAAGCCGATTTGACAGCAGCACAACTACCTCTCTACCATGTGTATGGAAACAGTGGGCACATTGTTTAAAAACATTGTGTTCAGTAACAATATTTCTTTTGTGTGCATATAGTTTAAAACACTTTAACACAACACAATCGGCAAACCTCAATTAACAAAATATATAGGGGTCGAAATTGTTTGCTTGTTTGTTTATTAATTTAATAATGCGCGCCAAACCCTCAGGTAGACGGGCGCAGCAGTAAAAGAATTCTCGAGGCTTGGTTACAATGCCAGTTGTAGGCAAGTACATACATGTAAATAAAATACAGTAATAAATGCAGTAAAGTACAGTGTATATCACAAAAGGGTGTAGCTGATTAGGTACTTACTGCTCAAGACCACTTATTTACGATAAGTTCATACAATATATACATGTGAGTGCAAACATATAATACAGTGTGAAATACCGGATCGCGCTGATCAAGGTGCAAGTTCGAGACCGGGCTAGGCGAGTCAAGCATGGATGGTATGGTAACAAGGAGGTTATAGGTCGTTGGTGCGAAGCCAGTTGATGGCATAGTGTCTGTATCTGGTGTAAGGTAGTGGACGTCTAAGGTCAATTGGGAGTGTATTCCAATATTGCACAGCTTTGACTGGGAAGCTAGTTCCTCCAGCCATGGAGCGCTTAAATCGTGGGGTTTCAAGCATGAATTAATTGACTGACCTGGTATGTCGGCTTGTAGTCCTCCTGAGAATTTATTTCCGCTAGGTATGAGGGAGCTAAGTTGTTTAGGCATTTGGATGTTATGGAGATAGTTTTGAGGAGAATTCTGTCTTTTATTTTTAGCCAGTGGGTTTCTTTCCTGAATTTAGTGATGTGGTCTCTGGTTGGGACATTCAGTGCTGCAATTAGGGCATTATTTTGCAGTCATTGTAGTTTGTCAGTGACGTATTTGTTAGCTCCAGAGTACAGGGCGTTGCAATAATCTAGTCTGGACATGATTAATGCATTGGCCAAAGTGGTGCAACTGGCGCTAGAGAGGAAAGGTCTGGCACCGTGGATTAGCTTGCAAGTGTAAGCTGTTGAGGAAGCGAGGGAGCTAACTTGCTTTTTGAGGGTGAGGGCGGAGTCTAGATAGAAACCTAGAGTTTTTACTACAGGCAAAACTGTGATGGTATTCTTATCAGTATTAAAGGATGTGTAGTTTGAGGGTAGTTTTTTTTAGGTAGGAGGCAGATCCGAGGAGCAGTATCTCAGTTTTATCGTCGTTCAGGCAGAGGCCATGGGTCGCCATCCATGCCTGAATGAGGATGTATATCTTGTTCACCAAGGCTAGGTCTGTTTCATAGTTGCCCGAAAGGGGTATGAGGATCGGGGTATCATCTGCATAATTTGTGTAGGTGATGCCCAGTCTGTCCAACATGTCAAACAATGGCTTGGTGAAGATGTTATACATGGTGGGTGAGACACAGGAGCCCTGTGGGACTCTGCATGTTATTTCGATAGGCTCAGCACAGGTTGATGTTGAGAAGACTCTCATAGTCCGGTTTACTAGAAAGGATTGGACCCATTCTATAGCTTCCCCTGTAAAATTGGCAGCAAGCTTGAGGTGGTTGCATAAGACTGTGTGATCCACCAGATCGAAGGCGGCAGGCAGGTCCAGTAGGAGAAGCAGAGCCATTTTTCAGCTATCCTTCAGCTCCTCAATTTTTGTCTTGAGGTCCTGCAAGGCTGCTTTGGTACCATGGAGGGGACGGAAGCCTGATTGCCGGGTGCCTAGCAGGTGGTTGGCTTCCAGGTAGTCCTGGATTTGTGAGTATGCCACACTGTCAATAATTTTGAGAAGGAAAGGCACTGTTGTGATGGGTCTGTAGTTAGTAGGTATGGATGGATCGAGGGTTTGTTTTTTTAAGTAAGGGTAGGACCCAAGATTCTTTCAGGTTGGTTGGTGTCATGTTGATTATTTTGGGGCTCAAGAGGTCAAGTGTGGCGGTAAAGTTTATTAAATAATGGTCAGTCCAAGCTTGTGGGACAACGTTGGTGATGGCAATATTGCAGTTGAGGTCTGATACCCAGTCGAGTGTTCTGCCTTTGATATCGGGGGAGCGGACTTTTTGGGTAAGCCCATGATCATTGAGTAGGGCTGCGATAGTCAGAATTCAGAATCAAGAAGCAGGAGCTGAAAGTAGCTCCTGGTTGTCGAGGATTTTCCTCTGACCAGAAGTTATTCACCTGATCCAGCATCTATTAAAGCCTCCTAAGTGTTTTCTTAGGATAGTGTACGCATAAACAATTGGTAAAAAAAGAGTGCTCAGAAAGGAGTATGCTGCTTACCTGTATTCCTGTTCTCCAGAATTTGTCTTTTCTCTGTAACCTTATAACATTGTATTTATATGAACATTCCTTCACTTTGATAGCACATAAGTGTCCTTTTGGCCACAACAAATAGGACGTAGAGTATCAGGCTTCACCCAGGAGGCTCTTTTTAGATTCTAGCCCCTGGAGTAGTAATTGTACATTATTTGTTTGGACCCCCGGGGAAGAAAGTGGGCGTATGTGAATCCATTAAAGATACCAATTATGGAGAACAGGAGTTGGAGGCAAGCAACATACTCCTTCAAATGGATTGTGTCCTCCTATGTATTCCTCCTCTTTTGATATGCTTTTCCAGCTTCAGACATTCTTTTTTCCTTGACCAGGGCGCTGGGCACTGGTCCTGTCGACTCGATGGCCTACAGTCTACGTCATCACCAGTATATGTAGCACGTGCAGCGCCCATTTTCTTCAGTTAAATTTTTTCCGACACCGCTTTCGGTTTGAGAAAATTACATCACGCTTCGGTTCTTCGAATTTAAACCTAAAATGTCTCCACCATATGCTCCTTCGGGTTTAAAAACATGTCAAGACTGTGGGGCATAAATGTTGATTACAGATCCCCACAGCATATGCCTATGGTATCTGGGCACGGAGCACCGCACAAAGGACTGTTTCCTGTCAAGCAATGACCAATAAGGCTCTAAGGGAATGTAAAAGTAAATAAGCGGTGGTAAGACCCCTTTGAAAACCTTTTCAAGTCTTTCAAATAAACGGTCATTCGACGAGTTGAGAGATTCTCTTCGACGGAAGAGATCCCAAAAAAATCTCAATCCAGGAGTCGATCATGTCACTTTGTCTTCGTCAAAGAAGGCAAAGAGGCATTATAGATCTCCTTCAACCTCAAGTGATTCCTCTCCTGAAAGGATCACATGCCTGACCAAATCCTCCACTCCGGCTCAGTGGGAAGAGTTTCAGAGAGAAATGCAAAACCTTTTTTGAGAGGGAGGCCCTAACCCACTCGGAGACCAGAGAAACCATACCCTGGTCGCTCTGCATAAAGACGACAATGGAAATTGAAGGCTAAATCCTGTGCGCCAACGAGCCAGGAACGAAGGCCAGAATGTCATTGAGATCCATCAAGGCCTCAAACCGACGATAAATGATTGAGGCTCTCCGACAAGTGGAGAATCCAGCCCCTCAAGGGCATTCTCGATGAAAAAGTAGACAACTTCGACACTAACAGAGCCTCTGGCGTCGGGAGTCGTCGATGCCTCTGTTGAGATTGACGCCAAGGTCGAAAACATCTACGCCATTGGCCTCAAAGCTGGCAACAACACAAGAGAATGCTAAGACCTTGCCAAAGGAGGATTTCTTTAAGGCATTATCCTCAATTTATGAGCCTTCTAATGACAACACTCCTCCTTTTGGCCTACAGTATGGTGTTCCAAATGTCCCATAAGCCTTAATATCCAAGTAGTCCAGAATTAAACATTTATTTGATAACCTGCAGATAGCCAGTGGTGTGGATACATCACCTGAATAGGAGTTTGGAAAACCAGACCTTTGTGATCACGCTGATGCCTCATATTAATGAACAAGGTAGTTGAATTTTTGAGATGGAGCAGACCTGCTCACCCATTCGAGCAAGATGATTTTACAGACATCCTGGACCCAAGTCCACAAAGATCCTATCTTGCCCTTTCATATTGCTCTGCAAAAAAGGGTTAGATTAAATTGGGAAACTCCAGAGACTATTGCTGCAGTTAACAAAAACCTCTCCAAGAAGTATAGGGAATGCAGCAGTGACCCTTAATACTTGACCGGAAAGTCTGGTAGTCCAGGCGGTAACATCCACTAAACCGCATACCCCACTATTCCTATTCCGCCGGACAGGGACGACAAGCGTATGGGCTATCTTCACAGCAGGGAGCATGGCTTTGAAGTCTGCCAATGCCTCTTGTGCCTTAATTCACTTTCACTCTGTGGGCCTGTGTAGCAATGGCGACTGACCACATCCTGAAGGGGAGGAAAGAGACTTCTGCCTGGCTATCGTTAAAGATGGAAAAGAGGCAATATGTGAATGCCTACCATCAGATCTGTATACTGCAGACCGCATCAGCAGATCCATGGCGACCAGTACCATACTACACAGATTTGCTTGGTTGAGAAAGTCAGGATTTGCACTGGACGTGCAATCCAGGCTTCTCAATATGCCTTTTTTGACTGCTCTCAGCTGTTTGGCAGCAAGGTTGACGAAAGTCTGGAGAAGCTGCAGACCGCTAAAGTGGCAGCAAAGTCTGTCGGCGCCCCAATCAGACGGCCTCAACATTCTCAACCTAGTACATCTTGGAGGGTTAGGTCCTTTCGCTTCTACTCCTCAGTTGGAAGAGCGAGAGGACAGAAAAGATTCCCTAGGGCCGTCGGAGAAAGCCATTGAGTTCATGCTCAGTGTTGAGGTCTTGGCTCTCACTCCTGTATTTGCAGAGTTTTGCTTCTCTTTTTTGAAGTCTGGGCTCCCGGTCCCCTCCTTGTGTGTCACATTTGATTTCCAGGTCCGCTAATTGAATGTCCTCTTTCTTATTAAATTGGTGGTTCTCTTGCCAATTTAAGGCCAGTGGGTATCTTGTGTCTTGGTAGTTAAGGAGGCTCAGGTGTTCTTGTATCCTGGTTCTGAGTTCTGATTGTGCTCTCAATATACTTCTGCATTGATAACACATTTGATTTGGATTTACAATTCATAAACTTGTTGATTGTGACAGTGGGTGTCATTGAAGTTGACACTGCATTTAACGCATGAGGACACGTGGAACATGTTCCACGTTTGTGGAAACCCAAAAATGTAAGCGGGGTGAGCCAATTGGGGTTTGCTGACTCGAGGGATACCATGTATGATGGACTAAGCATATTTCTGAGGTTAGGTGCTTTGGTGAACGTCCGTTTGGGTGTGGGTGGTATCCTTTTCTGGATGACTGCATCAGTGCTTATTAGGTGGCAGTTTCTGTTGGTTTTTCTGTACCCTGTGACTGTCTTGATGAAACTGTGTAACGCATCTTATTTTGTCTTCATTCCGTTTGGCCTTGTCTTTCGAAGTAAGTAGTGTGTTCCTGGTCCTTGTAGTGTCCATTTTGATTGCTGTTTCGATTGACCTCTGGGGGTATGCCCTGTTGGTGAATCTTTCTCTCGGGAGATTGCATTAAGCTTGGTACGCTTGGTTAGCCCTGCAGTTTCTTTTGGCCTGTATGAATTCACCCTTGCAGATGTTTTCTATGACAGACTTCCTGTGGCAACTGGTGGTGAATAGAACCGAGTTCACCTCTGTTGGCTTTCTGAAAGTGGTGGTATCTAGGCCAGAGTTGTTGACTGTGATTTTGATATCCAGGAAGTCAATGGTGCAGTTGCTTTGGATACCTGTAAGTTCAATACCAAAAGTATTGTTAAGGTATTCTTTGTAGTTGGTGTGTTGTTCCAAAGTGCCTGACCAAATCGGGAGTATATAGTCTCTGTACCTGTGCCACTTGTGTAGAAGTTTGCTGAAATCATGGTTAGCGAATGCATGAACCTTTTGAAAATGGTTCATGAATAGATTGACAATAGCCGGGCGTATGGCGCTCCCATCGTGATGCCTTTGGTTTGTCTGTAGTATGACCCATTGAAGATCAACACATTGTTGGTTAGATATAAAAACTCTGGTCATTTCCAAATGTGAGTAGAAGGCGGCTGTGGCCTTGGCGTATGTGTAGTCGATAAGAGCTAATGCATGGTCAGTGGAGGTATATAGAACCTCCACATCCAGCATCATGAGTAAGTATTCTGATACCCTTTAGGATAAGAAGTGTCTGCATGATGTCCCTGAGATGGGTTGGGATTTGTGGTACTTCTGTCAATTACATTCTTTGCGTATTTTGCAATTTGTTTACTCAACCAATGGCGCTCAGGATAGGTCTTCCTTCTGGGATGAGCGTGAATGCCTTGTGTATTTTGGGCATGAAGTAGGTTGTGGGCATTCAGGGATGGTCGGTCTTAAGGAATTTTAGTTCATCAGTTAAGAGTGTGTGTTGGTGCTATTTGGTAATGAGTTCCTTTTGATTGCCTTACGATTATGGTGGTTGGGTTTGAGGCTAAAGTCTCGTAACCGTCTGGGGTTTCTAGATGTGTAGTGGCCATCTTGATGTAATCCGGCCTGTCTAGAATGACAATGTTTCTGCCTTTGTCGGCTTCTTTGATGATTATGGCTGTGTTCAGTTTCTTTGTTCAATGCTTGCAGTTCCTCAATGTTGAGTGGTTGTCTTGTTCTAGTTATGTTTGGAGACTAAATCAATACGTTTTGGGAGAGATTTCCTTGGTGAATAGTTGTTCCAATTAGGACAAATTTGGAAGAGATTCTCAGGCGCATTGGGTCTTGGTGGAAAAGCGTGTATGGTGGAGCTTCTTGGAGTACAGAGGTATTTGATGTCATTCCTAAAGAGTAGGTAATCGGCCATGTTGGCCCGTGATGATATTTAGCAGCAGTGATCTTATTATGTGGTTTCGAAAAAAGGACTGAGGCGAGCACTCGGATGCACAGATGGTTGTTGTGTTCCTGGGGGATAGTGCTCTTCTGTCCTGTTTTGTAGTGGGGAAAATGGTTGGTAAGAAGCACATACACTCAGGCACTGGATATCGTGACCAATTGGGTTGCGTGTATGTAGCAAGAAAATGAAGTCTTGTCACTTCTGTTGAATCAGAGTGCTGGTTTATTAGCATACAAAGTGCTGACACGTGTTTCTACCCCGATAGGGTCTTTATCAAGGCTGTGGCTTAAAAATAAGGTGTGGTGTACATTGTTTCGTTGTTGGTGGGGTGTCGTGAATAGTGATGTTAAGTGATCATCAATTGATCATGATGTTGATTTTGCCACGTGACGGGAATGCATTAGTGTACCATGTGACAAATGAGTGAAGGTGATGTAAAGTGAGTGCAGTCGCATACATGATATTGTTAACACTGAGTCATTACATAATGGTTAGGTCAAAAATGGAGGGATAAAAACATGCACCAAGGGGTGAAACAAGAGAAAAGGCAGAGAGTTAGTAGTGTCTTGAAACAGGATGGGTTTGTGGGCACTGTAAGGTACCTGAGCATTAGGGCTCTGGGTTGTTCTTTACCGGGTTATTGTAAGGTTCTGAGCCCAGAGGCTCGGTGGAGGGATCCAGAGTGGTAGTTCTGCTGAGTAGCAAGGTGTGGGAGAGGAGAATTGAATTATATCATGTCCTGGGGTAATGGGTGGCCCAATATCATATAATAAAATGGAGTAAGTGGCAGGCAATGCAGTCTGGAAAGAGAATGATTGGGGCAATCCAAGATTGGTTGCCAGGGCGCTCTGTCGTGGAAGATACAGTGGTGCCCAGGCTGTTCTTGCCAGGATGTGTGTGACGTGACATAGCGGATGTGAGGGGTCAGAGGTTGGGCCCCAATAAATTAGAGTCTGGTGATGAGTGGCAGTCTGCTGGGTGGTAGTTAAGTGGCATGTGTGTCGAGATCACAATGTCAGCTGGAAACGTCGGGTAGGATGGGTCGCTGCTCCCGTCGATGAAGACAACTTCGTAGACGAAGACCGCTTGTCTAGCCGCAATTGATCCCTCATAGATGGCAATGTAGCTGGTAATCATGGTCGATGGGGGAGGGGGGGGGTTTACCTGCCGCTTTTGATGTTTGTTTTTAATTTTATTTTTTTATTGGTTTATACAAACATTTAAAATCATTTACAATCATACAAAACAACATACATCGGACAACGATGGTCCCCAGTCTCAAATCCCTAATCCCTAAACCCCAGGATCTTCCCGCGTTAAACTTCCATAGTGCTCATTTAGTCACAATTCGCTGTCAGTCCACCACAATCCGAATTCAACCCAGTCTCTGTTATGGCTAAGAAGTGCGTCAGTGGGATTAATAGTTTTAGGTCTATTCCGTTGAACATATGACCCCACCATTCATCCGCACACAAGGACTGGTGGCATGTACTCAAAGGTCCCAAATGCACAGTTCTTTCATGTTGAAAGTGGGGGCAAAATAACACTAGGTGTTTCAATGATTCAGCTTCTTTTGTACAAAATCTGCACATTGGATTTAGATTCTTATTACATCTCCACGTTCGTAGACGTTCTTTGGTTCTAAACAAGTTAATTCGAAATAACAATAAACGTCTGCGTGCGTTAGGGTCTGGGAACAAAGTATTGTAACGTTGTACGTTATTGAAGGCACCAACTTCAGCGGGCACGTCTATCATCAGGGTCGCAATCGTTCTTTCTGTACAAGTTTGTTCCCAATCTAGGCGCCAGATTTTCAATTTTGCGGCATTAGGGTTTTCATGGAGCATGGCTGTTGTGATGTCAAAATCTGCCAACAGACACTCACATCTCTTCCACCACATTGACACTAGTTTCTGCTCGGATGCCGGAATACTGTAAAGAATTTCAAATTGCGGTATCTTTTCTCGAGCTTGAGTCTTACGAAACAAAGATAATGGGTTCCAACTGATCCTTGCCTGTATTGATATAAGATATTTCGTATCTGATGCATGAAGTATTTGTCGCCCTTGGTAGCCCCAGGACCTTCGTCCAGAATTGATTCTCTAGGGTGGACCATACTTCATGAGAGCAGCCCAGCGCATTTTCAGCCCCGTAGATCAAGACTGGAATGACCTTTTGTTGGTAGAACAGCCACAAGAATCAAATTTCTTTTTCCTAATTAGGACTTGACTCGCCAGCTGAGCACATTTTCTTTTTGTCTGCAATCCAAGGTCCATCGTTGATACAGACACTTATTACCATTCCAAGGTATTTTGCGCTTTGTGATGTGATCATCACCTCCCCCCTTAGAAACCACTTTGGCTTTTTTACTCCTTTTGAAGCGCCACCTCGCAGGTTCTTAAGTACCAAGATCTCAAATTTTTTGGTGTTACTCAACAGTCGATTTTTCATTTACATAACACTGTATCGCATCAAGTTTCCTTTGTAAACCGACGGGTGTTAGATCCATCACGACTAAATCGTCGGCATACAATAGCCAGCTTACATGCAATTTGTTTATTTTGGGCGGGAAAGAATTTACGGCACCTATCGAGATTCCTTTGTCGGATATAAACAGGCTAAAGATGGCAGCAGCAAGAGGGCACCCCTGTTTTACTCCGTTGTGCGTTTTGATTGCAGCTGATAGCAGGCTAGATTGCTCTAAACAGATCTTAATGGATGCATCTGTGTTGAGCTCCTGAATTGCCTCTGCTATGTCCTGGGGACATCCCCACCGTTGTAGTTTAGGCCACAGGAGATCGCGATCGACAGTATCAAAGGCGCTCGAGAAATCAATAAACGCCAAGTATACTATTGTATTTGATTTCAGAGCCTCCATTTTTAACAAATTGAGTAACAAGAGATTTAAAGAACAACCTAGTTTTTTGACAAAGCCGGCCTGCTGAACATCTACACGTGCTATTTTAACTGCCCACTCCACCAGTTTTTGCTGCAGAATAGTTGCATAAATCTTTCCCAGCACATCGAGCAACGCTATCGGCCGATAGTTTTTGGGGTTTGATCTATCTCCTTTTTTAAATATCGGCACAATAATTGCTGACTTCCATGATTTGGGCGACCGACCCAGTTTATTTATTCTTACGAACAAGGTCACACAAATCTCAGCCCAGATCTCGGGATGCTGCTCAATAGTATAATTTGTGAGGCCGTCCTGGCCGGGAGCTCTCGAGTTTTTAGCCTTCAAGATTATAGTCTCAATGTAATTTTTACAAAAGGAGATTGAGCGTGGCGACGAACTCTGTACATTCCCACTGTCCTCTCTTGGTTCCGTTATATATGGCCTCAAAAAGAGAGATCCATTCCGATTCGCTCACAAAGCACATTTGTAAAGATTTTTGCGGAGGCTGCATGTTGTTAAGGCCCCAAAAGTCCTGTGCGTTTTTGTTCTTTAGAGCAGCTAACATTGCCTCAGCATCTTGTATTGTCAGATGTAAGTGGGACCTTAACCAATTCTTGTACCTCTGTTTTATGATTTGCACTTTTGACTTTCATGTCCAAAACGTGCAAGTGACGTATGTCAGTATTTCAATGCCAAACCAGTGTTTTCGGGCGAAGTTTGAATTTTTCAGCCCTACATTCTGAGTTCTGTTTTGGAACAGTAGCTGGTCGTATTCCATTTGTGTGCTGTGTTTGCAGTAGACGATAGACAACTGGACCACCTCGTGCTCTTCGAGGCGTAGTCTGACTGTTTGCTTCACACAGAACCTTATGTTGACATCTTGATGTTACCTCCTTCAGTGATGTTACAAACTCAGTTGTTAGCATATTGTGGTCACTATTGGGGTTCTTTTAAATCCTAAAGGATTTAATTCGGGCATGCAAATTTTGAGACACAAACACATAATCAATAGTGGTTGCTGAGTTAGCGCAGTGCCAAGTTGTTGCCGTAGGCATGTCGAAAATTGTATTGCCATTCAGCATCTTCGAGCCATTCTTTGGCTAGCAACTTCTTATGCGAACCCCTCGGTTTAAGAAGGTCAATATTTAGATCTCCGCAAATCATGATGTTCACCCTTTCTTTGGACTCATAAAGATGGTCTTTTAAGACTGTAATCTGCGCCAGGAATTCGGTTTTGCCCAACATCAGGTAATTCCAGTACACATTTAGGTGTTATTTCGTCGGTGTCCTCATCACATAGGGGGCTCCTTACAATCATTGTTACTTCAATATAAGGGGAGTGGTTAACAGACTTTGCAATCCTTAAGCCTGAGGCCCTACTGACTAATGTTAACAGGCCCGCCATCGGGTGCCTTTTCTTCTGTTTTATTGCAGGGGTTAGTGTCACTTCATAGTCGCATGAGATTGGTGCTTCCATTAACCATGTTTCCTGCAAACAAACGATGGTCAAGCCACTCAACCAATTCAGGTTGAAGTGCGTAAAGCCACGCGTGTTTCAAGAGGTGACTGTACACGTGAGGTCTGCTTTTCCTGGCATTATGGTTGAGCGTTCTTATTGAGTGATGCTGCTAACCATCCCCACTCTCTCTAGAGCTCTATTGCGTTTAAGCTCCGAGTGCCGCTAACCGGGGGCCCTTCTAAGCTTCTGTCTCCGCATATGCTGATTGTTATGTCTGTATTGTTGGCATCAGCTGAACTCCCCTCTTTGTATAGCTCTGGAGCGGGATTTTTTCTGGCAATCTGTACAAATTCACCCTTGGTGCTCGAGACCACTCCTGTTTCTGGCTTTCTTGCCTTGGTTGAGGACAGGCTTTCTCCTCTATTTCAAGCCTGTAACACTGTTCGGTTGTATTCGGCTTGACGTGTCGTTCGCCGTATCACCCAGAAGTAGTTGATACATACACGGTGCATCCAGCTTGTATACTTCAAACCCCAGTGAAAACAATGCTTCGTTGGCGTCAAGAATTGTGGAAGCAATCATCGCCGAAAGACACGTGAAGAATTACTTTATCGTTACGTCTTTCGTTTGGAAATTCCACAATCCTTAAATCGTTAGAGGTTATCGGACGTAGACTAGGAATAAGATCAAAAAGTCTGATATTTGCACGATTAAGGATCAAGTTATCTTTAGAATCTAGACACTCTATCATTACCTTAATGTTAGGCGTCTTGTCAAGCTCATTTCTGGCGTGTCTTCCTTTGAATCCTGGAGCTTTCTCATAAGTCTCTTTGATCGCCAATTTGGTTCTTAATCAGGGTCTTACTGTTGACGTCGCTTACCGCCCTACGAGCAGGGTGGATGCTGAGGTCGTTAACCTCTACTTTCCCATTCTTGTACATTAGTGGGGTGTTGGCTCCATGCAACTGGGCGTATTTGAAAGTGGAACATCGCTTTAACCTCTTTTCGTACATTGTCATAAAAGGTGGACTTGTATGGGCAGCCAGTGGGATCTCTCGGCTTGCAATTTCGTTAACAAAACGACAAATTCTAACTGTTTTGGTCCCAACAGCCGGCTGTAGCACAGCCGTATCCTTTTGGCATGCTGACATGACTTCTGTTACAGGGGAGCACCCTTCCATACGGACATGATCTTTAATACTGATGTGTTCAGATGCGATTGTGGGGTTACCGAGCACTTCCTTGCCTTTTACGTGTGCTGTCTGTAGAGCAATATCTATAGACTCGTAATGCTCCCTGTCATCGTATGTAGACATATTTAGGAGATCTACTGATGTGTCATTACTTGGTTTTTCTGCGACCACAACATCTTGAGGAGAGGCCACTTCCTTTGTCAAGTCCACATATGGTGGACTTTCTGTTTGATGAGGTTTTTTGGTCTCCTTAGTCACAATGTGCACTTGTTTTATGTTCCTCAAGAACTTCCTTGCTCCTGTGTTTTTGTTGTTTTTTCGTGCATGTAAGTTTTTTGCTTTTTTACAGAGGTTCGTAGATTTGATTTTTGAATCTGATAGTTTCACGGTGACCTGAGTGCCACATCCAAAAATGGCAAACATATTAGTCTTTTCGACGCCTTGGCTCGCAATTGGCCCATGTTTCTCACCAGTAAACTGAGGTGCCATATTGGAAGTTGATGTTATTTGATTGTCTACAATAATTTGCCTCTTACATGCTCTAGCCTGCTCAAAGGCAGTGTTAAATGACACCTCAGCAGTTTTCACGTCTGTCAATGAAGTACTGCGATCCCCACTTTTGGTGGGTGACGGGAGTTTGTCCTCAGATATTTGTGTATTAGTGGCGTATACATCGCACTCGAGCACTGTCGCACCTGTCTCACATCATTGCGGGGTTAACGTTGGTAATGCATCACATTGGGAGTCGATCTCTACTTCACTGTGTTCTGCCACTAGGGCTCCACCAGAACATCGTGGCGTTGCCCCCACAATTTCAGTTGAGGCCAACTTCATGCCCCTTCTTACCATGTTAGCATCACTAAGATCGTTACATTTAGGAAGTCCTTGTCCCTCGTGCTTCTCGAGCCACCTCTGCCAAAGGTTTTTTGTCAGTGGAGTCATTTCTCCTCTGATCACACAAGGATTTATAGGCTGCATCTAGCCCTTTCAGCCCTTCAGTAGAATTGATGGACAACTGGCTACATATTTGTTCTAGGTGGCCCACTTTGGTGTTCATGAGAGCCATCAAAGTTGTAGATCTTTCGTTGAGTCATTCAGGTTTTCGTATAGTTTCATGAAGGGGGCTAAAGAGGTTGCCAAGGAGGATATTATCATGGCTTGTAACTCAGGTAATCGCCTAGACTCGTTTCACTCAGAATTACAGGCCAGCAAACCCCTCTTTATCCCATTCCTCTGTCTGTAGACTCTTCGCCGCCTCTATAAAGCGCGTTCTATAAAAGAAGATTCAGAGAGTGCACTAATATCAAAAGCATTACTATCAGAGGAGTGTGAATTCTCTCTACTCTGATTCATAGGTTTCTTAAGTATCCTTTTGGAAGTCAATATTCTCTTTTGTGAGTGTGGTTGGTTAAAAGATGAGTCATTATCCAAGGTCTCGCTAGAGTTCTTTGTCCGCCTGCTTCATACGTTTATAACTCACATTGGCCCATATGTCCTCATTAGGATCATTCAGTTCCGCATTATGCCGTTTCAAAGATGTTTTATGTGTTTTTTTACATTGTGGCAGTATGTTTTTCGCCAATGTATTCGCACATGCTCTGTTCATGGAGATCAGACTGTGCAGGACTTTATTGGCAACCTCTAGAGAGTCACAACGAGCTTTGTGCCCGTAATCAGTCGTCCCACACTTAAATAGCTCCTTTGACGTTCCTTGGGGTATGCAGAATACCTCATTGTTAAGGTCTTCACTCGGTTGCCGTTCCGACAACATATCTGCTAGGTGAGTCGGCGAATTTGTGCATGGATACTCGCCTAGATTAAATTCCGTACCCACGAGTTCTATTAACACATCAACTACTCTGGCAACTGCAGCCTCTTTAGTCATTGTCTGGGCGGGTGCGGAAGTAGAAGACAGAGTGCGGAAGGAGAGTACGTCTCATGGGTGGTGCCAGCCAGAGGAGGCACGCCCCCGCCACGCCCGTCTCCAAGGCAGACGACATTCGCAGAGCCTCAGCAGCAGCGCCCACACCGGGTAAGGTTATGTCAACCTCCCTACTAGTGTACTTTACGTTGGATGACTTATGTTTTTCACCTGAGTCGCCGCGTGCACTCCCAGGGATGAGTTGAAGCACAGGCAGCGCGAGATTGTGATCACTTATGAGTGTTCCCATGAGTGATACTCGAGTTCATGCTTGCGCCAATTTGGCGCATAGCCAAGTCCGTGCAAGGGTCCGACTCGACACACACTCTACTCAGTTCAGAAGGACAGTCGCCATGAGTAACTCGTTCCATGGCTACTTCGCGACTTGGGAGGTTATGTTCTTCGCTCATTGAGTTACATGAGTAAAAGCGACTTACTTTCTCAGATGTTTTTCGCATCGTCGCACAGCAATCTCCCTTTTCTCCTGTGCGCTCGCATTTCTTCTGTGGCCTTGTTCTGAGCGCAGGTGTTTCCAGGGCAGCCCCTGCAAGCATTGTGACAGCGCCTCAGTTCGGCGCGAGGCGCCACAGCCTAACAGCAATGAGTCCAGTCCTTTCTCCACAGGGCTTACGCCACAAGGGCGTGGGAGGCGGCCTTTTATGGTCAGCTGGTCCAAAAACCTTAAGGGCACACGCACCGCACCTTGCTGTACTGGATACTGGAGCTCAATTGACAGTCCACGCGCCACAGCCTAACAGCAATGAGTCCAGCCCTTTCTCCACAGGGCTTACCTTGATGTTTTTCTAACAGAGTGGGCTTTTGAATTTTGTGGATGGTTCATATGGAGTCCTTAACTCCTTTTCACCCTTTCTTCATTTTTTCAGGTGTTGCAGTCCACCTTTCCACTGATGAAGCTCTTCTCTTTGAAGCATGCTTTGCAGGGGTTCTGTGGGAAATGACAGAAGCTGTTTTGCCATATAACTCTTCCTCAGACGAATGGCACTTACTCTCCAGATGTAGGAGTCTCATGTGCCTGTCCTGTAGAGTCTTCTATGTGAAGGTTTGACAAATGACAACCTTGAATCTCATGAGGGTAAAGACAGTATTTGCTGGAGTCCCCCATTGCCATGAGGGAGCAGATGCAGAATCTTCCTTCGATTTCCAGATGAAGGCACACGTTTACTGAGCTGCAAAACACAGTGTAGGGCAGGAGAAACTATTTGTAAAAGAATGGTTTTAAAAAGATTTGAAAATATTGAGTAAGACAAAGCTCAGGAGAGCTGGGGAGGATTCCCCAGTCACTAGACTGCAGTGAAAAATGTGAAGATGGCTTCTTGGGTTGGAGCTTAAGCCCTGCCACCTCATTGGTTACGGTCAGAAGGGACCAAAATGAGGTGGAAAGACTACATAAGTGCTTGCCTTACAGGTTTCATTGGCAATGTACATTGCTTTTTCCTATGGGATTTTTTTTTCTTTTTTAATTGCCAGGAATTCCCAGTCTGACGACTGAGAATATTCAAGCATGTGAATCTATGAAAGATCCAATGCTGGATAAATGTGGAATACAAACTGTAACCCTGGGGTGTGACCCTGAACAGCACCTCGTTAGTCTGTTAGGAAAGATTTTCTTTTTGCTGCGGCTTTACTCCCATAGAATTCTATGGGTCTCCTTTTCTCCGGTCCTTTTTGGAGATGCTGATCTGAAGACCATTGTCTTTGCTCCTGCTCAGGGATCCGTGCCTTGTGAGCCTTCCAAAGAATCTCTAGACCAACCAGTGGACTGACCAGCTATGTTCTGGGCTACTTTGCTGCAGCGGTCGCTGTTCCCAATGCATCCTCGGGACTTGGAGGACCTTCAACTTGTACAACAAGACGTCTGTTCCTGCGTTTTCAGACTTCTTGCATCAACTCGGTTGTTCGGTCCTGGAAGATCACCTGGCGCCACCTAGCAATCCGTCGTCTTCACATCATAGACGTCTGCTGAGGTCGCCTGCTCGACAGAAGTCCTCTCCTTTTCTTTATTTGGGTTTTCAGCTGGAAAGTGTCTGGAATAGATTCCTATGCACCACGACAAACTAAATCCTGTGTCCGATAGTGACCGCTGCGACCATGACTCCTGGGCCTTTCTCGACCAGACCAAGCACAGAAGACTGTGTCCCCCACCAGATTCCAGAACCTCAGTAGTCGTCTATGGAGAAATCTGAGTTTTTAAAACATGTATTTGTATTTATTTATGTTCAGGGGAACAATTGTTTTATTCACAAAAGAATGTACGATAGGTAAAAAATCTGATTTGACGGGAATCGGTGAGCTTCTTACAATAGGCGAGTTAGAGGGACCTTCTGACCGGGTTGTGGAGGGGAGTAAATGGAGCAGTCACCGGGAACAATACATAAGTGGAAACATAGATCAAGGACAACCAACATTGGCCAATAAGTGCAGGTAGGCGGTACAGCCAGCTCTGCTTGGTATGTGGCCATGATGGGTCAAGTGCTCGAATGGAGGCAGAGGAAGTGAGGGACAAAGGTGGGGGGAATAAGGTAACATACCTGTTCCTCATCCCAACCCACCCCTCACTCCCTTCTCCAAAGGGTTACATGGGAAGTCCTGTCCCATCCTGATTTTGGTCAGTGGGGCCTGGTCAAGGGTCCCCTCCTAGGCCTATTCTACTGAGTGGAATAGAGTTTGTTTACTTAGGTGAACTTTACAACTTTTAAATCCTAACCACTGGCATCATCCAAATCACTTAATAAAGCTGCCTTAAAAATATAACTTTGGAACTGATATTTATAACGTAAGGCCCACACCATTTTAAGATTGGACTCATTAAGTGTAAGGGGAATTGTTTGGCGGCTACTCTAGTGTCTTTTCTGAATTCCTTATATCTGAGTATTTACTGGTTATTGAATTATGCTTTCTTTCTTAGCCTAAGAGTGAATGCATATATCGGTTTTATGCTAGGTTTGTGACAATATTTGACTAGGGGTTTTACTTGGGTAGTGTTTAAAGGCCTAATAAATAATCGAATATTGTTTTACTACCTGTTAACTTGAATTGTTGGTGTGTGTTCGGTGTAGACTCATTGTAGCCCTACACCACTCATTGTCCTCCCGAGACTAAGCATTGCCACCCTGCTACCTCACCTTGCTTAAGTTTGGCTAGTCCCCAGTGTTTCTCTGTTCACCATAATGGGGTGGCCTCGCAAAATCCACCTCCATGGTTGATTTTGGACATTCATTTAACCAAATCCAGTTGTGCTACAAAAAGCAGTTGTGTCGGGGAAAAGTTCCTCTGGTAACCTACTGCCATTGCTGAACATGCCTTGCACTGTCCTGCCTCAAACTTTATTTTTTGTGGTGCGGATTGGTCCCAGTGCTCTACAGCAGCATGTTCCTTAACCATTCAGCCTTCTTCGGTGCCCCTCCATCTTTCTGCAACGTTTGGTGGACCCTGGTTATATGGGCCGCCACAAAACTCCTCATTTTTAATTATAATTGGTTATTTAGAACGCACTTAATACCCAGAGGTTTCTAAGCCATCTGCGTCGTCTTGCTTTTCAAGGCGGCACGCTGCCCCTGAGCTATATTCCAGAGACTGAGGATGCCCTCCAGTAACCCAAAACTTGCCAGACCAATTATTCTGAGCTTCTAATACCTCATATTGCGCCATCAACTAACATTGGCCTATACATACATACAACTGTGACCCAGCGCAGCATCAGGCCTAGTAACCCTACATACCAATCAGCTGCCAACTTTATTCCCCATTATAAATGCATTAACTTAAGTTGAAATATTTATTGAGATTTGCCTTGAGCCAATAGGTTAGAATTTTGAGCTCAAGCTGTAGTTTGCCTAATTTTATAGAATTCCTACTTTGGAGACCCTGTGAGGAACAGCGACTACTCTGTTCACTTCAGCATAGACTTTATTTTTTCATGCCTACTAATAGCAGCCAGCCCTCCAAAGTCCTAACCGGGCAGAATACATACACGCATCTGAAAGTTAACTCTTGGAATATCCCATACATGGACTTCGGTCCCCGAGGGCATTCCAACCACAAAGTGCATTGGGGCCATACAAATTGGCACTATATAAATGACAAATACAATACTATAAAAGTTCTTGCTTACGTCCAATAGGAGATCCAGAACATAAACCTTTTGTGGACATTAATTTATTTGAACCAGTTACTTACTGTTTCACCTCAAGGTGCGCCTGGTCCGCTTGACTACAGCTACCCTACTTGGGCTAAGGATCCTTGGCCTTGGACGCTCCCGTGGTGGGGTCCTTGTGGCTTACTTGAAAACAGGTCTCAGTCCATTACTCTGGGGGAGAGAGGGTGAAATCGCACCATGGTTTTAAATAAAAGCCCTGTTACACTACTTCACGTATGAGCTGCTAGTATGCAATCTGAAGTAGGGAAAGAGTTATTTTCAATTGGCTTCTTTGCCAGCCTCAGAGCTTGGTTTTGTAATAGTGGTGTTGGGCGTTATGGAGCGGGTCAGAATAGGGAGGCTACTCTTAATTCCCAAAGTAATTCTTTAGCCATACGCTTCTGAACCAGTCCTATTGTTATAGAAACACTGACCTCGAATTCCATTATTTGTAATATTATGTTGATTTATACCGTACACCGCTGCCCCCTGCTTGCTCTCCAGGCACTCTTGGTCCATGTAATTTTCTTAATGGGTTCATAATGACTTTTTATGTGCTTGTTTTCATTCAGAAAATCCTTTGAAGATGTCTGCCAAAACAACTAGCACAAACACTATATCACAGTCAAGAAAAACTGTGCAGCAGTTAAGAATAGAAGCCTCCATCGAAAGAATAAAGGTAAGCGAAACCCCAATTGCTCATTGTGTTGCAAAACGAGTGCAGCATTTCAGGTTGTAACTACTAGCCAGTCAAGTCACTCGCCCTTCTTTGTTAATGCCATTTGCCCACGTTCTCACAGTATTACGTTTATTGCTTGCTAACACTTGGCAACGGCTAGCGGGGAGGTAAAATATTATGGCTTATTAATGCCCGTGATTTATCGCTAATCCTTGCCGAGGGATGCCTTTAGGGTAGCTACAACTAATTTATTTCCCTTTCCCAGTTGGAAAACCAAATCTCCCTTTTTTATCAAAAATGCAATCTTAAATGATGGTTCTAACTCTTGTGCAATCCCAAAGTGGGAGTGTACCTGAAAGCTTTTCCATTGTTAAAGTGCCACCCCCAGCCTTACCATGTCTCGAACTCTGCCTGTCATTTCTAAAGCTCCTATGTACCTGTGATCCTCACTGTTTGATATTATTCACCAGAGAGCCCACCTTTAAACCCAGGACAGATCTTTAGTGATTTATATGAAGCACACCTATCATTTATACAACTTTGTGGTGCTGATGATTTTACTATGGGATTGCTTAATCCGGATCTGTCTTTGCTAGTGAACTTGTGTCTATGGGTTAGGTGGAAGAATTGTGCTGGCAAGGGGTCGGTGGAAGAAATGTGCTGATAATGGGTTGGAGGGCTAGAGCCCCTGTCGGAAACCTAAAATTCCATTCCCTTCACTTTGTAGTCCTGGCTTGTCAGATTGATGCTGGCAGGGGGGGTTAGCATCCTATTGATGCTCTCCATCGCCTTCCAGTCAGGGTTTGTTGAGATGGTGTGTGTGTCTGTGTGGATGGATGATCGTCTGGTAGTTTCAGGTATAGGTTTAGGGTGAAGGAGATGATTCCACGTGTTTGGGGACTTCTGAAACAGTTGCATGATCTCCTAGTGTATCATAGTGGTGGGACAGAGAAGATATTGACTAGTTGTCTGAAATCAGCCGGACAGTAGAAAGGGTGAATACAACACATCAAGATGAAGAACCTTTTAGACATAACTGGCTACTGAGTTTCTTGTTACCTTTTTATATTAATACCTCTCCCTAACCACTGTTCTCATATGCCCACCCACCTTCTTGTGGCCTCTCAATATTCCATTTGCTCTATTAGTTTCTTTCATAGGCAGATACACGTATGCTTTTAAAATGGTGGGTGATGTACTTTTTGCGAGACTCTGTGCTGGCAGGCTTGCGTCTTCCCCCCCCCTCTCCTCCCCCCAGCTGCACTGTAGTAAACCCCTGCACTCTCCTCCTACAGTGATTAGCTTTAATGTTGCTTAAAATTGGTAAATCATCTGCGAATAACATTACCGTATAGATCATAACTTAGTGTGAGCCCTACATCCTAAACTGTGGAGAAGTATGTGTCTTAAGGCATAGGTGAAGAGGCAGCCCTGGTCAGCAGTCCAAATCAGAACCTCCCCTACTCTCCTTACATTTCAGTCGAGGCGATCAGTTTGCATTTATGTAATACTGGTCTAGTGTTGGGTGTGTCTGCAGTGGTCCCTGAGTTCTGAAACTGGGGGAAGGCCATGGCATGTCTGAAGGGCCCGTGGGGGGTTATTTCTCTTAGGGGGGTTGGAATTCAGACCTCTTTTCCCGTTTAGACAAAGTGTTTAGTGCAGTGCACATTAAGAGTAAGAATATTCTAGACATTTAAAACATGGATGCGGACAGATGGTTTCCACGCTCCTCCATCTGGACCGCTTACCCCATGTTATATGGTGGCCTTCAAGAATAGCAATTATAGAAGTTATTCATTCATCAGATTAGACCTCTTAAGTACTGAGATTAGTATGTTGAAGTGGGAAATGACAGAGTGGTGAAGGGTTCAGTTAAGTGCACACAGAGAACTCTTAATAGTACAAGTTATGCAGAATGTATAAAAATACAATTATTTTTTCAGGCCTTGGACAACTCTTAGCAATTAAATACCACAGTTCAGTATTGTACTAAATCTACATAGATTTCACCAAGTTGTTCGATACGGTTTCCCGCTCATCCCTTTGGACAAAACGAACGGACTGGCGAATAGATCTTTCTTTACTATACTTTTTATCTACTTTGTATTCCAACACGGTGGTGGTAGTGCGAACAAAACGTGTCGTTTTATCACATACTTATGTTTTAACATATTACCTGCACGTGAGCACACAGGTAGATGGTCAAACTACCTTGAGAGGAGATGACCTGCGACCTGCCGTCTTTGTAACTCGACTATTGAAGCTGCACGACACCTGCTTAAAAAATGTCCTATACTGATGCCACACTATTGGAAGAGCTTGTCATGATGCCTACCCCCGGGCATCTGGACCTAGCCCATCAGCCCCGGAAGCAGGCATCCAGACGTTTATTAAAACCTCAGCAGCCCCGGCTAGGGGCTATCTGGGTTCAGTCCTGGCGCCTTAGGCGCCAGGCTCATAATAGATACCTGACCACTAGGCAAAACCAATGTTTATCAATTTGATCACCCCCGTTGCTCCCAAACTGCATTGATAGCGGGGCCTCTGTGCCCAAATTGCATTGTCTGATCTCCAAACTGCATTTGATAGCAGGGCCTCTGTGCCCAAATTGCCTTGTCTGATCTCCAAACTGCATTGATAGCAGGGCCTCTGCACCCAAATTGCATTGTCTGATCTCCAAACTGCATTGATAGCAGGGCCTCTGTGCCCAAATTGCATTGTCTGATCTACAAACTGCATTGATAGCAGGGCCTCTGTGCCCAAATTGCATTGCCTGATCTCCAAACTGCATTGATAGCAGGGCCTCTGTACCCTAATTGTATTGTCTGATCTCCAAACTGCATTGATAGGCCTCTCTCCAACTATACAGATATCTCAATCTTCGCAGGGCCTCTGTGCCCAAATTGCTTTGTGTGCTCCCCAAACTGCATTGATAGCAGGGCCCCTGTGCACAAATTGCTCTGTGTGGTCTCCAAACTGCATTGATAGGCCTCTCTCCCACTATACAGGTGTCTCAAACTTAGCAGGGCCTCTGTGCCCAAATTACATTGTCTGATCTCCAAACCGCATTGATAGGCCTCCCTCCCACTATACAGGTGTCTCAAATTTAGTTCTCTCAAATCTAGAACACTTGCAAATTTAGCTAACTCTCAAGTGAGACAGATGCCACCAGTGAATTACGGTACTGGGTCACTCTGACTAGGGCCTCTCGCATCACAAGGCGAAAGTCCGAACTGCGCCTGTCAAAGCCAACCTCCAACCAGCAGAAACCCTTCCCAAACCACACAGCCTGCTCACCACAGTGAGCCGCGCTCAGGGAGACGGACAGTGAAGAGAGCTAGCGATAACACCCAACTTAATAACCCTTACCAACCCCCATCCCCTCCTAGGGCATAAACCGAACAAGTCGCCAACTTCAGCCGGAATACCACCTACAAACAGAGCCCAAACTAGTAGCGGACACCCCCTCGTCCACCACTACACCACAAGACCAAAGCAGGACTAACTAGACGTCAACAAACAAAGACTGAACAACTCTCAATCTTACAATGCCGCGCAAACGACCCATTCCAAGGAAAAGACGAAGAGATGAAAGAACAAACATTCCTGAACAGCAACTTAGAACAACCACCATAGACTGGACTCCCACAGACAGGAACACAAACCGAAGCAACTCTGAGAGAAGAGAAAAATCCCTCTACCTAACTCCATACCTCGCAGACAACTGGCCACCACGGCAATCCAACCCAACATTAGAAGCAGCAACATCAAACAACCTAACGCAAGCAAGTAAAAGAAAGATGAACAAAACAAACAACAAACAGAAGACCCACGCAATAACCCCCTACATCACCAAAGCAAGAGGAACTTACAATCAACAACCACAACTCCCCGAAGAGGAACCCGAGGAAAACACAAAAAACCCAAGACAAAACCTCAAAGAACTCTTCGAAGACACTGACAACCCGAATCCAAGATGTTCTCAGATGCCCAAGAGGTTGTGGGCAAGTGGGGATGAGGGGCCACATGTGGTGGTTCTGCCCTAAGGTACAGGGGTTCTGGGAGAAGGTACGGGGATGGATGGCGGAGGTCACTGGGGAACTACTCCCACTCAATCCGTTGACGATGTTGTTGGGCCTCCCGCCAGAGGAAGTGGAAATATACAGATGCCCAAGAATGTGGGAGACCATGCTGCGAGCAGGAAGAGTGGCCCTAGCGCAAAGGTGGAAAAGCCCGGAGACCCTCTCTAAGGAAGACTGGTTAAAAAAACTTAAGAACATGTTCCTCATGGACAAACTGACGGCCATGGTAAACAATGAATCGAGCACCTTCCAGGCAAAGTGGTATGGGGTTTACCAGGCATGGGGGTGGGATGCTCACTGACATTATGCGGACAGCATAGGGCGTGAGGGCGATGGAGCCCAGAGAGTACCACTCAAGGACAATGGTTTAACCCATGGCCCGGGAGACCGTGGATCCGTCTAGGCCAGCATTTACGCGAACGCTTAGCACAGCGCCAAGGCACAGAACTATGAGTAATGAGGACGACTCCTGCGATTGGTTTTTCGATGGGACACTGATCTGGCGGGAGGGGCGGAGTTGGCGACGGCGGAGAGGCTGGAAGGAGACCACGGGGGTTTGATGATGATGTTAAATGTGATATTCATATTGCTCCCGGTGCTGTCTTTGTTTCTTTTTCTGAAAAATTACCAATAAAACCAAGGTAAAAAAAGGAAAACAAAATGATGGAATTGGAATGAAGGAAAGAATACAACCCAGGGAAACAAACACTGTACCAGAAACAAATCCACACATACAAGAAGGAAATTCAAAAGGCAAAGAGAAGACATTACGACGACAGAATCAACAAAGCCACCAACACACAAAAATAAATGTTAAGCATCATTAAAGAAATGAGAAACCCACCAGGCTGCGATAACACCCCGACCACTTCAGAAAAACTATGCAATGACCTGGCAGACCACTTCAAAAAAAAAATCCATTCCATCCGACAAACCATACAAAAGCGACCAACCACCCACAACATACAACACAACCAACCTAACACGGAACCACAGCACAAACGCCAAAGCTTTCCTGAAATATCAGCAGAGGCATTCGCAATGCTGGTAAAACATAGCAAGAAAGCGGGATCACCCATGGACCTCTGTCCCCCAGACATCTACAAATCAATCCTCGCGCAAGGATCGCCAGCAGAACACTACAGAAACCTTCTAAATCTATCACGATCAACAGGAACTGTACCGAAGATCTTCAAATCGGCATACATCAAGCCACTCTTGAAAAACACAAGTGGTGACGTAGATGACCTTTCCAACTACAGGCCGATCTCTAACATCCCCTACCCAGCAAGACTTCTAGAAACCTACGTATATAAACTAACCCAAGAACACGTTGAAAAACACCACCTGCTGGACCAAGCTCAAATCAGTTCCAGACCAGCGAGAGGAACGGAAACGGCGCTATTATCCATCTGGGACAACCTAAAAACTAACGCAGACTCAAACACTACCTCAGCCTTTATTCTGCATGATCTCTCCGCAGCCTTTGACACAGTTAGCCACGACACCCTGACTGAAAGACTAGAAGACATAGGCATATCAGACACAGCACTACGCTGGACCAAATCATTCCTAGCGGACAGAACCGAAACCGTATGGATCAAACCTTTCAAATCCACTCCACGAGTTAACGACTGTGGAGTGCCACAAGGATCCTCACTATCTCCACTGTATTTGAACATCTATCAGACTCCAGTCATCAGAATCTTCAAAAAAATACAACATTTCATGTTACAACTACGCAGATGACACTCAGATCATCTACAGAATCAAAGACACTGATGCCGACCATTCAACCCTAATCGACTGTCTAAAAGAAGTCTTCAACTGGATGGATGCCAACAACCTGAAAATCAACCCGGGAAAGACGGAAATCGTGATCGTATCCAAAGACCAAGAGAACGAAACCACCATCCCATGGCCTATGGAAATGGGAAACGCACCAACACCATCGAAGGTAGTAAAAAATCTGGGAGTCCTAATGGACAACTCCCTAACCCTGGAACCACAAATAAATGCAACCGTGAAGAAATGCTTTTTCCACCGCCACACGGCAAGAAGAATTCTACATTTCCTCTTCTTCACGCACAAAACTCTCACTATCGTCGCCCTAATCATGTCAAAAATCGACTATGCAAACAGCCTTTACCTCGGAATACCAGAATACCTCCTGAGGAAACTGCAACGGATCCAAAATGCAGCAGCAAGACTACTACTCAAACTATCCAAAAGAGACCACATCACTCCAGCCCTAAAAACACTACACTGGCTCCCAGTAAAACATTGCATCACCTTCAAAACAATGTGCATAACGCACAGGGTAATCAGCGGACAAGGAGCAGAATTCCTACAAAAGAAAATAACAGGCTACAAAGCTGCAAGACCCCTCCGATCAAGCAACGAAATCCGCTTAGAACTCAAACCATACCTTAAGAAAAAACTTGGAGGCACCTCCTTCTACCACTTAGCCGCAAAAACCTGGAACATCCCAAAAGAAATAAAACACTGAAGATCACCTAAAATTCAGGAAATCACTAAAAACCTGGCTCTTCAACACCACAGACTAAATCTGGAAACCAAAAAAAGGGAAAATGGATGACTAAAGGAAACCGTAGAGGACACGGACATCCCCGACCCGGGAGGGTAGCTCCCACAGCACCTGGACGGGTAACAACAGACAGACTGGAACACAGACGGCGCGCACGGAGACGGAGTCAACTACCCAAGACAATCCCACCAACACTTTCGCCCGCCCCGTAGTTATCAACAGGTACCACAATGGTGTGGAATTGTTGAGATACTGGAAATCGCCACACTACCTGAGAGGTTGACATTGGCAGGTGCACTAGCCAAAAGAGTATGAAGGGAGGATAAGGGGAGCTATGAGAGAGCATGTTAGAGGTGGGGGCCAGAGGAGTAAGGAACCGTGCAGGCCAGTCGGACCCAGATCAGGGCAGAACCACATCAGGGGAAACTACGCAAGCCGAGCGCCTCAACTAGGATAGAGACGCAAACTAACCAACCCTACTAACAAATTTCCCTTTCTACATACACCTCTCAAACTCCAAACCAAACACAACCAAAACCTACAGCACAACAAACCGCACAAACTTCACTACATTGCAACAACAAAACAAAAGCACACAGTTTTGCACAACAGTACACGATGGCTACCGGCCGCAAACACCCCAAGCCCAGCCAACGGACCCACTGGGCTGAGGCCGCCAACAGCACATCACTGCTCTCTTGCACTTTTCCTGCTTCATCCCACTAACTCAACCTCCCCTCCTCTTTCAGAGCCGCCTGACCGCCAGGTGACCACTCCGGTGGTGATAGTGCGCGGTACAATTGTCCTTTAACATTAACATATCTGCGGCGGCCTATCAAGTTTGGAAAGAGGCACTTAATTTAATTGCCTCCCTCTTGAAACCCCATTAGTGCTTAAAGAGATAATGTATGCTTTTTATTCTCTTGCACTCCTCAATTTTATAACAAAATTCAACCTTAATACCAGTATTAATTTGCTATTAATATTAGTTCCAAAATTTAGAATCTTTTAGTAATTTGTTATTAATCTGTTTTTAATTTTAGCAATGTATCATGCGAGAAAATATTTGTATTTATCACATTTTAACTCGGGTTGTATTTTATACATGTAATATGTGTAGTAAAGGTTTGTATATTTATAACCAGAGCACAATACAAACACAAACTAAATCTACACTATTATATACACATTCACATTTGAGGTGGCGGCTACAGAGCACCAGTATTTTACTTTTAAACGTGCTTCGATCAGCAAGGAACACTGCAGTGTAGCAAAGCAAGTAAAGAAAGAACAAGGTACATAACCAATTTAGAGAAGTAATATGTAAGGAGGAAAAAAGTTAAGACAATAAACCACCATAAAAAGAGAGAGCCAAGAGCCCTTAGTCGCAAATCCTAATAGAGCTCTTTGTAGGAGGCTAGGCATCTTTAAGGTAGTCTGATTAAGTGTTGGCAAAGCCAACATGCAGTTAATAGGTATTTCAAAGTTGAAGAACAATTGCAATAAAGTTCTTGTGAGCCCATCCCCCAATCCAAGCACCTTAGGGGAAGCCCAGGGGAGGATCCTTGACCCGAACTCCACAGGTCATTAAGGCAAGGAATTTACACCCATTAAACCCCATCACGATAAGGTTTAGGAACTGGTACATTTTACTTACCTGCTGTACTCAGATTCAATCGGGGACCACTTCAGGGGATCCTGAAATCGTTGGGCTCCCATGCACTGTCTTGGTTCAGTTGGAGGGGGTTTAGATGTCGCTGGTGCAGATGTCACTTTTGCGTCAGGGTTTCGATTTGGCCATTTCGAGGGTGCTGTGCTCAGGTAAGTCGGTCTGTGGAGTCCCATGTCTGAACCAAGGACGATCTTGTGGTTATAACAAAGGAGGTCAAAGGGCCACTTCAAGACCATTCATCAACCGTCAAATCAGATAACCCTGACACCGGATGTATTGCTCCTGGGGTGGGGAGTACATTGCCAAGATAACAGCCCAGGGGCATGGTCACAAAAGGAAAAGGAGTGCCACATAAAGGTATTGTGACTCTTCTCCTAACCATCAGAAGGGTAATACTATCTTTCCAGACAAGATTAACCAAAAACCTTGCCTTGTCAATACCGACAACACCACAGCAATGTCCTACATAAACAAGGGGTAATGCACTCTGTAGTTCTATACCTTCTGGCACAAAGCGTATGGAGCTGGTGCATCGGTGGAGGTATACGCCTTAGTCCCATCCCCTTTCCTCCATCCTTGATGGGCGTCCACCGGAACGGGGACGTACTGGGTCTTCTAGTGAAAGACTGTGAACTTCCCCATTAAATTTGATGCTGGGCCCGGTTGTGGTGTACGCATGCCTTTTTAACCTCGCCCTCTGCCACCTCACCTCAGTCCCTTATTCCATGCGGGCGGTGATGTACCTCTCAGCTTGGGCGGAGTTGTGTGTGTTTTTTTTTTTTTATTTTTCTTGGGTTTTTTTTTTGGTGCAACTTGTGGGAGCTCACCTTTCTAATTTCTAGTTTTCCTTCTGTACCAGCCTCCGGTTCCTCACCTCCAGCGCATACGGGTCGCGGGAGGTTTCACACGTTGTGCCTCATGCAAACACGCCTTCACGGCCTCTGATCCATATGCGCTCTGCCGGAAGTGCCTGGGATTTGAGAACTGCAGGGACTCGTGTGGCCCGCAGCACGCTTACGCCGCGGACCCTTAAAGACAGTCTAGGACGGTGGCAGGAGATCTTCAGCAGATCGCCGCTGCAACAAATTAAGGATTTTGTAAGTAAGGCAAAGCATTAGGACAAGGTAAGTCCCGTATTTAATAAACAACCCTTCCCTGGAGTTCCTGCGACTAGGAGGGGCATGTCAAGCCCTTCTACGAGGTCCAGGGCTGAGGTGAAGAAAGCTACAGGCACGAGCGCAGAGGGCCCCAAGGGCACTACCAGGCCAGACTCTGAGGGGCGCCTGCACACTAAGATCGCACAACGTTGCGAGAGGTCATTAGACTCTGGTACCAGATGACGGTCTGAGGGGGCACTTACATGCAATAGGAGTAAGGCAACTGGCCACTAGGCTGAGAGTCGGTCCTCCCTAAATATCTTCTGAGGCCTGTACCAGTCGGGAGCCCGCAAGGGCGGGGCCAAAGGACATTGCGCTGGACCCAAGCTTCCCGCACATTCCTGAGGCACAACAGCTATCCAACAAGATGGCCGCCGACCACACTACTGGCAGCATGGGGCCTGAGATGGCCATTATGGCGGTAGGGCACATCGCAACTGGTGACCCTTGGGTGGCACGCCCTCGCACACCGCATTCATCCTCTTCTTCCGAGTGGGAGTATCCGGTGGACAGCTGTCCTTCATTGTCATCACAGGGAGTTCCAGGCCCTTCGGGCATCCCTGGACTTGTCACCCTACGTATCCTTATCAGGGGCACACGATCTGAGGCAGGGGGATCCAGCCACACCTCAAGGGCACAGGGCGTACCAGGAACCCCCCTATCCAAGATAGACAGCAGCTGGCATGTGTAGAAAGTTTTTTTTTTTAGCCGTTTCCTTCTGCTGATGAGGTCAGAACAGATGTCGGGCATACTGGTGCCTCAGCAGCCTCCGGGCCCAATCTTGGGAGCCCCAGCGCCTCTCCCTCTGCCCCCTCCCGCACCCATTCAACCATCCACTCCAACGAAGACACCATCTCCTCCGTTCCTGCTGGTACCCTTGAGGCAGCAGGGCACGCCGAATGCACAACTCCAATGATGCATCCTCATCTGGCAGGGCATTCCATGACAGGATGCAGGGCCTGGCAGACTTTCTGGGTGTCCCAGTGGGCACGCCGAATGCACCATCTCCAATGATGCATCCTCATCTGGCAGGGCATTCCATGACAGGATGCAGGGCCTGGCAGACTTTCTGTGTGTCCCAGTGCCGGAACAGGCACCACAGGAACCGGGGGTGCTCGCTGTTGGGGAGAATTCTCCAGAGTGGCTAATTTCCCTTACCTACTGAGTCCCTCAGCAGCTTTGCTGGATTTCTAGGATTAATTTATTTCACCTGGTAAGAGTGTGAGCCTTTTTTCCCACTCCTATTTTGCTGTGTGTGTTTAACATTTTTTGTGTTCATAGACTGTGGAACCTCACCTACTCCACAGGCATCATCTCTTTGCCTAGTGTTACACAGCACCCTCACTGCAGTGGCACAGGGTTGTCTTTCAGATTTCCCAGCTAAGACTCCATTTTCTGGGACTGACTACTGTCTCCCAGAACATGTAAAGTTGCCATTGACTTTATTAGTCTTTTAAAAGCACAGACCCAGTACAAACTATCTTACATAGAGTATTGGAAATGGTTAATACTTATCTCTTTTTGTCTATCTCTCTTGGAGCATTGTTTCGCTCCCTTTTCATCGAGACTTGGCTGATGGCAGTGGTAACTAACCTATTTTCCCTACTGTGGTTATCTTAAATAACCTTGGTATTGTTTTAGGCTATCTGGTAGCCTCGAACTTAAACCCGCTAGACCATATATGTTTTCATACAGATCCGGCTGTGTTTATTCGCCATTTCTTTTTGAAAATGTCTTTCTCGTGTTTTACTCCACGTGCCAAACCAGGTTTGGTTCCTTTTTCACCGTCTTTTTGCGTGTTTCTACACAGAAGCCCTCCTTAGGCGCCTGAAAGTCTGGGTAGACAGGATGTGAGGGAGGGTTTTTAGGACCCCTGCCATGGATTTCCTTGGTAACCCAAGTCTCACTCCTGTTTGATTGGCTAGGTGACTGTCCTGGCGGGACAGCCACCCTGCTGTGTGAATGGGGGAAAACTGCATAAAAAAACAGGTGTCTGGGTCTGGAAAGGCAGAGTCGCCACTGGAACGAAAGAACCGACGAGCTGACAGAAGAGGACCCCTACACCGACTGAACTGCCCGGTGAAGCCCTGCTGCAGGTCCGAATATTCATGCTCCAACGACAGATGAGATCTACCAGGAATCTTCTTCCCCATAGCTGGTGGGACCAACCAGTTCGCCCAAACTGCAAGCCAGGACTCCCTCCTCTGGTCGAATTTGCTGTACAGAGCTACAGTGAACCAGATAGCCAGGCAGGTCGGACCTTGCTTGGGTTTTAAGGAGCGCATATTTTATTCATTGCTTTGCTCTGCTGCTGGTTTCTTCCCTGGGCAGTGCAGGACCCTCCAGTCTTCCTACTTCATGTCAGTCCGACAGTCGCTTCAGGAACCGTGAGCCTGCAGGAAATGCCAGGAACGTCCGCCTCAGCTACAGCTTCTCCATTTAAAGGTACTGTGCAAATCTGGTTTTTCGTTTCCTCCAGACGGAGTGAAGGTGTGTGAAACCTTTTGCCAATCCAAGGGCTTGTCCGTCTCTACTCTTTAAACTAACTTTTCTGCCGGCCAACTTCGCCGGAACTCTTGGCAAAGACTTAACCGCGAACTACCCTGAACTACCCTGAACTGTGTGATCTTGAGCAAAAGACTTTTTTCCTATTGACTTTGGCCCTAAGCCTTTTTAATTTGATTCCATCACTGTAGTTCCTCTTTCTAGATTGCCCTGCTTACTTACCTGTTGGTGCTGCTCAAGTTTTACCTAACTGTCTTTCCTTCCCTTTTTAAATTACTGGAGTGTCATTTTGCTCATACTTCATTTTTTTAACTTGTCGAGAATCTCTTGGGAGTGGTTTGATGTTATAAGATGTGATTTTTCAACAGCTTTACTTTAGTGAAATGTTTTACAACTTATGTGTAAATAAATGTATATTCTTTTACTCAGAAATCTTGAGTCAGTGTTTGTTTGAATTATAGTAATTGCTGTCCTTGGTGTAACTAATGATACTGCTCACTAGCTCTTGAGATAAGTCTGGCTGCTCAGCCATCGCTACCACTTTAGTGCAGGCTTGTACCAAAGGTGAATTTGTACTGTCACTTGTAGTCTTAATTCGGTTTGGTGTTCCCAAAGGGTACTGCATATAATTCTGCCTAATACTCGCAGAAATTCTTCCCCTCAAATCGAGCAGCAGATCAGGGGTCCCCCTGCAGAAAGACATGAGGGCAGTGACCGAGAAGCTGTGGTTAAAACCACACTCCAATTACCAAAGCAACAACCTGGAGTCTGCTTCAGGCAGCTGGAAGGTGACTAGTTGCTAGTGGCAGCCCACTCTCAGCCGCATTAGTCAGTAGTCGCAGTAGCTTCACTGTACTCCAAGGCAGCGGCTTCTACCTCCTCATCCAGCGGGTGTCTGTGAAATGAGTTACAATTACTGGAAGGGTTTGGGCGGAAGGTATACAGCAACGCAGGCCTTCCTGTGAAGCATACGAATGCAGATGCCAATCGCTCCGCAGCCAATCAAAAATGATAAGATGAAGCAGACTTCACACAGGATCTGCCTTTGGAGTGACAGGTGGCATTCACGTCCAGTTTACATGAGGCTAGACTTGTAAGGCAGGACATACGGGAGGCATTGGTCGCCCATAATGCCACCGCAAGCAGGGGCATGTGCCAGGGGGTAGAAATGAGGCGGACAGTATGGATGCACGCCAACCAGGTTTTCCACGGATGTCCAGACTGCCCCAAGTCCCTTGCAGTGCTAGCCAAGCCGTCGGGTGGCTCATAAGTGCAGAGAGAAGGGACTGTAGGCTTGCAGATGGCTGGGCAGCCCAGAGGCAGTGTGAGGGCAACTGGACATGCAGGAGCCTGGGTCTGAGTTGCTTCAGCAGGGGAGAGGAAGAGAGAAAGCGTAAGCAAAAAGGAAGGTCTTGAGATGTTTCCGGAACCGAAAGTGGTTCTGCTCAAGTTTGAGAGCGTTCCAGAGGGAGGCCCCAGCCGAGGAGATTTATCTTCCTCCAACTCTCTGCTTGGTGAATGAAGCGTGTGACCCTCGGAGTTGGAGGTGGATGAGCAGAGATTTTGAGAAGGAAGATGTTTTGGAAGAGGAAGTTGGAGGTAGAGCAGTACCAGGCCCCAGCAAGCCTTGTGGATGATGCAGAGGATCTTGAACCTGATCCTTGCAGCCACGGGGAGCCAGTGAAGAGATGTCTGAGTTGGAGAGATACAATCCCTGGGCTTGAGGCCAAGGACAAGTCTTGCAGTCCTGTTCTGGATAAGTTGTAACGGTCAAAGAGTAGAGGCAGGAAGATTTAGAAAGAAGCTGTTAAAATAGCCCAACCTAGAGAGGACCAGAGCTCTGGAGACCGTGAGCTTCTGGATACCTCTGAGGAGGTGCAGCTGATAGTTTAACTTCTTAGAGATGTCAGGGATGTGAGGAGAGCAGGAGAGGGTGGAGTCAAAGATGACACCAAGGTTCTTAGCCTCACAGGAAGAAGCAGGAAGAGGGCCCAGAGATTGGGCAGCCTGAGAGGAAAGGAGGCAGCCGGTGTCCCAATGAGGAGTTACTGGCATTAAGGCAGAGATCATTGGCAGCACACCATTCCTGAATTGTGGCCAGACAGTCTGGTTTGAGAGAAGAAGCAAAGGTGGCTGAGGGGGGTGCCTGAAAGAGAGCCGAGTGTCATCCACATGACATTGAAAGTAGGAGAGAGAGAGAGAGACCTACCTACCTACCTGCTTTGACAAGACTTTCATATATCGGACTGGTCTAGAAACATCATCGGGGTGAACCGGGGAAAGGAGGAGGAGAGAGGGCCTCAGACAGGCCAGGAGTGGCAAGAGAGAGTGAACAGTTTTAGTAGTGAAATGAAAGTCCAAGGCCATGCAGAGGGTCTGGGAGGGAACTGAAGAGGTAGAGACAGCAGCAGGAGGATTGGCCAGCTCCTTGCAGATTTTAAGTGAAATGACCGAATGAAGAAGTCTGAGTGCCAAGTTTTATTTTTATTTTCCCATTTGTTCATATATATATCTCTCTCATCGGGCTGATGTGGTGCGACACAGCGCCTGGCCGCTCCCCTACCGACACATCTGCAGCTAGCGACATCCGGAAGGACGTAGAGGAACTGGGCGCACAAAACAGGAATCAGTCCCGAATAATAACACTGGCAGGGCTCCCTGCGGCAGGGGAGACCTCCGACAGAGCGAGCACTCCTGACAAACCCAAACAGAGGTAGGAGGCTCTTGGCAGCAACAGCCGGCGGGTGCAGTGGTGCAGAACTCCTCAGTGCGGTGCGATCCGGACCCACCTACAGCCGAAGGCAGCATGCAGGGATCTGCAGTGCAAGCAGCGCAGGAACACAGCGAATCTGGATATCCAAACTGGGGCAACAAAGACCCCGGGGCTCCTATAAGTACTTGCTGGGAAGTTAGGGGGGAGACTGCAGCTTCCAGCCCCGGAACGCATAGAATCAGACCCCGGAGGAGGATTACATTTGAAAAATTGCAACGGGACTCTATCCAGGAGGATTGGCGGGAGCGAACTCTTGGCCCGAGGAGTGGGTATGTGTGGGCCGACTAATTCATATCACCAGAAGCGCAGAGAAGCCAGATTGGGACAATAACGATGGAGTGGAGAGTGCGGCAGGAGGTGCAACCCATGAGAAGATCTGGTGATACACAGGAGGCAGTGGGGGGGGCCACAGCATAAAGAAGTCAGGGGGTGAGGGTTCTGCAACAGCTGGAATCTGGCAGGATCGGAGTGGGGCGACAACACACCGGAGAGCTGCTGCAACTGCGCCACACCTGGCAGTGCCTCCCTGTGAAATCCAAGGAGAACAGGCAAGTGAGTGGGAGGACTAAGGGATGAACGCACTACTGCACAGTCCCCTGCACTGAAGAGGGCAAGGCCCGCACAGTACCTGTGGAGGCGGGGGGGAGGAAAGCCCAAAGAGCGGCCCATTCTAAGGACATTGTATTACATGAGACTGTTGGAGTGGTCTGAGCTGTTGGACTCGTGGGGCAAGGAAAGAACCCCCTAGGTAGTCTGCCCCTACGACATAGACCAACATCATAAGACTCTGGGTGTGAATTGAGACGCCAGTGGTGCAGAGTTTCGGAGCTGCTGCGTATGGTCGGGCGGGGACCCTAACCGCCTATGGGGAGACGTCCGCAACAGTAAACAAGCAATTGGAGCATCAGGAGGCGGACTGACCTGGGAAAATGCTTTTGTGGTGTCTCAAGAAATACAGGCCATCAGACATGAGGCTGATCTGCCCTAGATGCAGAGTGGCGAGGAGCAATCACAGAAGCAGTAAATAAGGCTGGTCACGGGGCGTCTCGAGTGGAGGCAAACGGCGATCTCTAGCCGAAGCCGCTTGCGGCGTATTCTGTTTGGACTGCGGGCGCCTCTCCCTCTCAGGTGGCAGAATAGAACTGACGGTCCAAAGCACGTTCTTGCAACAGCAAACACCACGCAAAGAGGCATTCACCCCACAATACATTGATTGTTAGCATTGGACAGCTGAGACCACAGCGACTCTGCACACGGACCAAGCACAGAGATTGTCCCCCATTGCAATGTCCAAGTCAGGCAAAGGAAGCAAACGAAGCAAACTACATTTTGAAACTCCTTCCCAGGCAAAGAACTACAGATGGATGGATCTCCAAGAGCCGATCACCAGCCAACTCCACTAGATCCTGATGGGGCATTTTAAGACATCAAGGAAATGTTCAATCAATTACAGACAAGCATACAGTCCCTAGATGGGAAAATGCACACCCTTGCCTGTAAAGTTGACCACATGAAGTTCCGTCTCGACGAGCATGGGGAGAGGCTAGATGAAGTGGAGGAAAAAGTGTCTACGGTGGAGGACTGTATCAGTGACCAGACACATGACAGCCGTGAAGCGTGCACTGAAGGAACTGGTCGACAAACAGGATGACTTAGAATCCAGGTCTAGAAGAAACAACCTGAGAATAATTGGGGTACCTGAAATGGTGGAATAAAGGATCATGGAACCTCTGGTGGAAGAGATACTGCAAGAGTCGCTGGGGCCAGAGGAATTCTCACAGTGTATATTGTGGAAAGGGCGCATCGGTTACAGAGTGGGAAACGTCCAGTCCTGCGGGACCCAACGCGCCCGATCATAGCTTGTATGTTCAACTATCGGGACAGAGACACCGCCCTCCTCAAAGCCAGGGAAAAAAGAACGTTTACCTATAAAGGGGACATAATCAGACTGTTCCCAGACTTTTCGGATAAAGTACAGGCCTCCAGAAGAACGTACACAGAAGGCGAGAAAAAACTAAGGAAGAAGGGCATACGTTATGCTATGTGCGGATAGAACACGAAGGGAGAGCAATTATTTTTCATACCCCGGAGGAAGCCAACGCCTTCTTGGAACTACAAACTAGAAACCCCCGACAGCGAAGGAACAATGGGTGACCTCAGATCTGGAATACTATATCCTTTATTGATGCAGGGTATCTGAAAAATCAGGAGTAAGACTTGTGCAGTCGAATTGTTACCGCAGGATAATGGAGTTGTGAGGGATGGCTGGACTTCAAGCTACCCCCATGTGGAAGTAGAAGTTGTAGGAAGTTTGGTTACAGCTGAGGAGTTGGGGTGATCAGCTGGAGGGAGGGAGTGGGGGGGGGGCTGGGGATGTTTGGGGGCAAGGTGGAGAGCACCCGGATTACTGACGGATTGGGGTTGTCGGTGGGGCGGGGGATATTGATGAGGAGAAGTAGTTACAATCAGGGAATAAAAGACCAAGAAATTGACAAGTTGGGGTTGTTGGTGGGGAATCGGGGGAGGGGGGCTCACAGAATACTGACGAATTAGGGTACTTGTTGAGAAGGAGGATCGGTACAAATACTACAGTGCACACTGAATGGTCGGAACTCGCACAGTATAACCTAGAGGACAATGAAGGGACAGGCCATCTGAAAGGTCAATATGATCAATGGCACCACTTAGTATTATTACCTGGAATGCCAGGGGGTTGAATTGCCTGTCAGAAAGCCAGATGGTCCTGCTGTATATGCACCGCCATCAGGTGGAGGATTGCTTTTTTACAGGAGACCCAGTAACACTGGAGGTAGTCCAAATTCGGGAGGAGCTGGGGCTTTCATAGATACCATTGTACTCCTCGTATGCAAGGGGGTGAGTACCCTCATACACAGCTCTGCTGGGTTTCGCCAGACCAACAGTGTTAAAGATCTGGAGGGAAGGGCTCTTGTGGTTCAGGGCACTATTCAGGGAAAACTCCTCATTAACTGATACGGCCCATACTAGGATACGGTAGACCCGCTGGACTGGATAGAACAGCAGCTGGGGAAGCTACCACCAGGGGGAGATCATTTGGGCCGGCAACTTCAACGCGGTTATGAGCCCTGCATACAACCGAACAAGGGTTGACCATCGCCCAGGAAGCAGGGGGACAAATAAACTACAGGACATGCGCCTCACATGGGAGATTGAAGATGTGTGGACTCTGCACCCCATAACTCGGCGTCATGGTTAGACTTTTTTCTGACATCACAATCGCTGCTGGAGCAGGTCAAAGAGGTGGTAATTCTTGCCCCCACACTGTCAGACCATGCCCCTGTGCTACTAACTGTTGAATTATCAGGCCGTGTGAGGGAGAAGCTCCCTTGGAGATTTAAAAGTGAGGGTCTCACTGACCGTGTTTCGGGAGGGCGTAACGGTGGCCATAGCTATTTTGGAAATTAATGAGGGCTCAGTGCGGTCCGCTGGGCCATTGCGGGAATGTTTCAAATGTGTGATCAGAGCTAGTGCATATCCACGGATTCTAAAGCAAATTAGAAGGGAGTTGGCCGCTAAGGAAAGTAATATTCGAGCAATACAAACGGCCATGCCCACACCATCATGCCAAGAGCAAGCAAACATTCTGGAACAACTGCAGAACTTCCAGGATTTGGCAAAGAGGGAAGCCAAATACATATGTGGGAGAACAGCAATACGTCCGTATGAGGAGGGGCAGAACCCCGTAGGACATTATCGAGTGCAACCAAAATGGATAACCTTAGGGGCAGAATCCCAGTGATAGCGGATGAACAGGGGGTGGATCGATTCAAGGACGGGGAGATAATTCAGCAATATCTAGGGTTTTATAGCCAATTATACTCTTCCCAAGTCCGGGCTTCCCAATCTGAGATAGATGCAGAGCTGTAGCAGGTTTCCCTACACTGGTGTACGGATGAACAAAGGCAATGGCTGGGCCGTCAAGTGACATTGGAGGGGGTGCTGAGTGCTATTAAATCCATACCAACCGGGAAATCTCTGGGACCTGATGGGTTTATGTCAGAAATGTATAAACACTATGCCGATAAACTCCCCAACCTGCTACAGATGTATCAGCACAGCCTAGAAGTGGGGCATTTGCTGGAATCCCTGAGGGAGGCAATGGTAGTGGTACTATTAAAGGCGGCAAAGCCCAGCAATGATTGCTCCTCCTATCGCCCGATATCGCGTATCAATCTAGACAACATTTTTGCAAAAATCCTGGTGTCTCGATTGTCACCTCTGATGCCAACAATGGTGAGAGCAGATCAGACGGGCTTCATACCAGGGCGCTCCACCTCAGATGGACTCGGGAGGATGCTTGGGTTGATCACAGCGGTGCATAAGGAGGACTCGAGTAGTGGCAGCCCTACTCGACGCCACCAAAGTGTTTAATTCGGTTAAATGGGCATTTCTATACTCTGTGCGCCGTATGAGGATGGGAGAGCAGTTCATAGCCATGGTGTCATTATACACAAGCCTGGTAGCCAAGATAATGGTGAATGGCCCACTAACACAGACTATAGCACTGGTTAGGGGGACACGACAGGGGTGCCCCCTCTCTCCCTTGTTAATCACCCTGGCAATAGAACCACTAGCAGAAAGAATAAGAGAAATGCCCTCACATCATGGATTCCAACTGTATACCCATAGAGTAGTGATATCACACAGACGGTAAGGTGCTGTTTATCAAAGATCCCAGCACCAACTTAGACCCGGTAATGCGGGAGGTTCAATGATTTGGGGACCTCTCAGGGCTAAAAGTGAACGCCACTAAATCGATCCTTTTCCCATTAACAGACAAGGTGGAGCAGTACCCAGAAGGTGGGGGGGGCAGCTGCAATTATATGCAAGTCTTGGAGAAAGCAAGGGAGGCCATGCCTAGATTGAAGAACCTCCCTTTTAACCTGTATGGTAGGATATCTGTGATTAAAATCTTAGTTCCCAGGATCCTGTATGCTTTCCTAAATGCCCCAATAGTAGTACCCGGGGAATACTTCAGGGAACTGAAATCAGCAGTATCACAGTTCATATGGGCGGGAAAGCAAGCTAGGGTCTCCTGGGACAAACTCGTGGCGCCCATACATGAAGGGGGTCTAGCACTGCCGAAGTTTGAAACATATTCTAACGTGGCACAGGCTGGGTTTATTCTCTACTGGTTTGGGGTGGGGGGGAGACAGTAAGCATGTGGAGGTGGAAAGGGCAATTGCGGTGCCGGCCCTTTTGAGGTCTCTAATCCTACTGGGTAGCGCACACCGGACACACAATATGGTAGATGTAACCTGTAGAGCCTGGACCTGCATAGAACATAAAACCAGGGGGGAGGTTGCTTATTCCCCTAGGCTCCCGTAATGCATATGCCTGGTATCCCTATCACTAGTGAGGCGGGGTTTGTGGCCCTGTTGAAAAGACTGGAAGTCACACTTTGGGGAACTCTTCCGCAACGGGATGTTTATAACATTGGAAATGTTAAAGGAGAAAGCGGAATTATCTGCGCTGGATATATTTTTATGTTATAGATTGAGGGTGACCTTGCATCAACTGTTCTCTACCTTCCCCTGGCAACTACAGGTCGCTTGCACATTAGATAGATTGCTCCAGGGGGGTCTTGGCAGTAGAGTAACATCAGGACTGTACGCCATGTACCTCAACTCTAGGGAAGGAATGAAAGCCTGCCCGTGGAGGGAGTGGGAACAGACCCTGGGATCGGAGATTCCAGAGGAGATGTGGAAGTACTGTTGCGAGATGACAAGAAAGGGGGCCATCAATGCAAGATTTAAATTAATTTATTTTGAATACCTGCACCAATTTTACTATACACTGATTCAATTGAAAGAATACTTCCCAGACACCCTGGGCAGGTGAATCGGATGTGACCGCACACTGGCAGACTTTCTCCATGTAGCCTGGAGCTGTTCTGCCATATGGCAATTTTGAGAGCAGGTGTTTGAGACGATCAGTGGCATCACAGGGCAGGAGGTAGAACAGACGCTGGTGACGGCTCTGCTGGGTTACACTAAATTGATGCCTAAACACACACGAAAGCTGGTTGGGCTGCTCCTAATTCTGGCCAAACGACAGGTGGCAATGCTGGGGGAAAGGGTGGGTGAAGCAGAGCCCAAAGATAACTCAATGGAGGGCGGATATCTTATATTGCAATGACATGGAAAGTAGATGGGGTTCTATGACCCGTAACCAGTATGGTGATAGACGCATGTGGGACGCTTATACACAATTCTTGATTAGACAATCCGATAATGGAGAGGCGGAGTCAGTCACACCCAAGTTTAAACCACAGAAGCTGGTGGGAGGGAGATACGGTTGAAATACACTCACCGATATTTACAACACACAACCAACAGCGGATTGCAGAGAAAGAGGAGCCAAATGTGGCACTACATGATATAAGTGTGGTCCATGGTATAATGAACAAAATGTATCGGGTGAAATGTTGGGTAGCACCGAAGGGTGTGGGGAAAGGGATATTGAGTTTGTTGGCACACAGTGCTGTTATTTTTTAAATGCCAATAAAGATGTTTAAACAAATAAATAAAAGAATAAATGTCCTTGTTCCAAGAGCACAAGCCATGTTGTGACCAGCACTTTCAGCTCCTCTTGCCGCCCAAGACAATCTTTGATCTGTGAGCATTATAGATGCTCAGATGTATTAACACATTCTTGGGTGTGTTGCTCTCTTCAGGGACAACTGGTGTCATCTAGTTATGAATCTGTGGATTCTGTGCATCATACACACAAGCTGGAGACTGGATTTGCTTCTTGGATCTCAAGAAGGCCTACCTACACATCCCCATCTTTCAATCGCACAGGACATTTCTTCGGTTTACCATAATGGGACATCATCGCCAATGAGTGCTGCCATTTGGTCTGCAGTCTGTCCCCCGAGTTTTAACAAAGTTTATGAATACAGTGGTGGCTTTACTCCGACTAGAGGGGCATCACTTGTACCCTTGTCTGGATTACTGGCTGATGAGAGCCAGCTCACCAGCCAGAGTGCAGGAGTCATGACAGAGGCTGGCCGATGTTCTATTTCAACTCAGCTCCTCGATCAATCGGAAGAAGTCTCAATTGACCCCTTCGCAAGTGCTAGTCTTCCTGGGAGCCCAGTGGAACGTGGTGGCTCACTGGTTTTTCCCCACACAGGACTGACTGCAGGACATAGGGCAGCACACCACTTCTGAAAAGGAGTGAGACAACTCCGTGGTGGTTTCAGCACCTTCTAGGGCTGCTGGGTTCATGCATGCTTACAGTGCCCAATGCCAGACTAAGTAAAGATGAGCTGCACCTAGCTGCAGCTGGGACCAGGAAAAGCAATCTGTCAGCCAAGGTGGCCATACCGGCGATCGTGCATCAGGATCTACGTTGGTGGTTGCAGACAGTGTGATGATGGGTGTGCCCCTGTGGCCTCAGCACCTGTCGGTCGTTACAACAAACTCGTTCCTGAAGGGGTGGGGAACCACACTCTGGGAGAACTATGGCATCTATAGTGTCCGGAGTGGACTGGAGGGGCAGTGGTACATAAATGCACTTGAGCTCAATGCTATTGGCCTCGTGCTGAAAGAGTGTGAATCAAGTGACGAGTCAGTGCTAATAAGAACGAACGGCTCCACCTCAATGTTTTACCTCAACAAACGGGGGGCACCAGATCAGCTGCCTTCTGCCTCTTCACAGTGTAGATTTAGGAATGGGCCCTACAGCATGTTTTTCATCTCAGTGCGGTACATCTCCCCGGGGACAGCAGTACGGACGCGGGCACACTCAGCAGGCTGGGCAGAAACACTTATGAGAGGAAACTGGACCACACAATGCTAGCCCCGTTGTCCAAACAGTGGTGGGTGCCGCAGGCAGACCTGTTCGCATCATGGGACAACCACAAGTGCCTCATGGCAGGAACAGGGTCTCCACTCGCTGGGACACCTTTTTCAGATTGCCTGGGATCACCTCCGGGCATGCGTGTTCCCACCCCCACCATCTGCCCCCTGCAGTGGGTAATGTGGAAGTTCAGGACGTCAGTCGACTGATCTCTGATCCTTATTGCCCCAAGATGGCCCGGCGAGGGTGTGTTTCTCTGAATTACACCACCTTGCGGTGATGGGACCGGTGACCATCCTCATTGACTCCCTGTCATTCCTCTCTCAGCAGGGGGTTAGGAGCGGTGGTGCACCCAGACCCAGAGGGCCTGGCTCTGGGGCCTGGCTCCTGATCAACTACTGAGACTTCAGCAGTACAAGCTGTCAGAGGAAAACATACACACTATTGTGGCTTCCGTTACGAGTCCACCAGGACGCAGTAGTAGAGCAAGTGGGCCAAGTTCACGCTTCTGGGCAAGAGATAACCAAATAGACCTGATCAGTTGTCCATTAAATGACGTGCTGCCAGGCATAAAATAAGCAGTGTCACATAGTAATTTGCTATGCAATTCTGTCAGTTTGCTAATCAAATGGACACTTCTGTAGCAATAATCGCTATTTTAAGTTGCCCTCTTCAATAAAAGCACAGCTCGTTCTGCATTGTTCTCTTGCCCTCTGTGCTCTCTTCTCCCTCTTTTCTCTGTTCACTTCAAGTCCTACCAGAGAGAAAGTGCTGCAGTAATCATCTCCTCCACTCTTAATTGCCAAAAGCATGTATGCGAGTATTAGGCAAGAATTTCATTTTCCTTGACAAATAACTGCAAACCAGAAATAATCTGCATGCTACTTTTATTAAGCTTTCTATAGCCTGTCTGGCAAAGGCCAGTATGTGTCAACTTTATTTTTTTTTTTTAAAAAACAGTCATGCAATTCCATTTCTAAAATGTAGGTTGTTACATAATGCATAATGAGAGTATTGATAATGTAAAAACACTGAATCATCTCCATGCTTTACAGTAAAGTTTGGGTTAGTGTATCTAAAATTTAATGGTGTTGGCTATATTTTATTTTGTTGGGGAAGGTGCCTCATATTGACGAGTGAACATGTACATGATCAGATCTGTTTGATGGCAACACCAGTTCTATAACCCTGAATGTTGCATGCATCTATAATATTCCATCTAGTTTGCCCAGTGCTCTACCTGCTACGCAATCTACTCTGCTTAGTCTATTTCTTTCCTCTTAACATAATGAATAGACAAAGGTAACTAGATTCTTACGCAAAGTAGTGATCATTAGTTCCATCCAATCGGTACAGCTACTGATCTATTGCAATACCAAACACTGTAGTTGGCCTCCAGAGCTCCCTTTGCTTTATGATTATGATTGCATTATATATTACCACCTACAGGAGACAGCTGGTCAAACTGTTTTAAGACGCTTTTTATCATATCTTTTGATTTGTGTCCATTCATGCAGCTAACCTTTTACATTTTACAGACACTCAGCTGTGGCTCAGTCTTTACGCCGACTTGCATAGTTGAGTACACTTTGAGTTGCATTTGCAGGAGATGTTAGAAACTGATGTAACATTTACTTTGTTTGCAGTAAATGTCAAACAAAACGTTCACTATGCCTGGTTGGCCTCTATTTTTATTTTATTTTACATTTTTAAAGCGCTCACATAGCCTGCGGGCCTTGAGGCACTGTTACAGAAATTTTTGGTTTTTTGGTTGCGTAATTGTTTTTTTGTGTCTTAGTTGCGTATTTACAATGCACTTAAACACCCAGAGGTTTCGAAGTGCGGACCTGGGGATCGAACCTATGCTGCTTCGTGTCGTCTTGCTTCCAAGGCGTGCACGTTGCAGCTGAGCTATCCTCTAGGTGGCAGCAGTGTGCCAAACAAAGCGGGTTTGTAGTGACATGCAGCATTGTACACCAATTGCATTTTAAATGTGTTGTCCTCCATTGCTATGGGTTGAGTGCATTTCTCTTAGGTTGAATAGGGAAACTAAGTTACCCGACCTGCAGGTATAGCTAAATTTTAAAGAATTTGCAAGATCTGGCTCCTCTAACTAATGTCTTATTTCAGCAGTACGAAAAACGGCTGCATTGTTTCTCATTTCATGCCTTGGGTACACAACCTCTGGTGACATTAACAATGTTAGTACAAAATTGCTAATGAAATGGGTCTGTTTGCTAATCAAAAATGTTTTAATTAGCAAACTCTGCTAATCAATTTATGATAACTAATTTATGCCTTGTGCTGTCTTTCTTGATGCACCTGCCACATTGGGGGTGCAGGGTGACACCTGTCGAACGTATCTGGCAGCCATCAGCATTTACTTAGGAGCTCAACCAATCATACGTTCACAGCGGCCAACTCAGTAGTGAAAAGTCACTTCAAGGGGCTGGAGAGGATTTTTTCACCAGTGCATAGGCCGCACTCAGTTTGGGACCTCAATGTTTTGTTGTCATTCCTCACTCGGAAGTCATTTGAGCCTGTGTCGTCCATGTACCAAAAGTGGGTCACGTTCAAGACTCATCCTTCTGGGACTCGTGGGGGCCAGGCGCGTGAGTGAAATTCAGGCGCTGTCGGCCTGCAAGCCATTTTACAATCCTCCACAGGGACAAAGTGGTCTTAAGGACCCAGCCTAGATTTCTTCCAAAGGTGGTTTTATTCAGGAAATATGCCTACCCTTTCTCCCAAATCCAGTCAGAAGGGGAAAAGTCATTGCACCTGCTGGATCTTAGCACAGTGCTAAAGTTCTATCCATCTCACACAAAGGACATTAGGAAGACCAATGCACTCCTGGTTACATTCGGAGTCTCTTCCCCAGGCGCACAGGTGTCAAAGGAATTCATCGCCAGAAGGATGGTTTCTGCGATTTGAGTCCTACAAGGCGCAGGTCTAAACTGCACCAGCTGGAATTCACGCACACGTGTTGAGGGTAAAAGCCACAGCGGTGTGGTTTCAAAGGCCTGCCTAATGGGACACCATCAGCAAGGCAACTGCACGCCGTAAGCTTTCTGTAAACCTTACTCGCTGGACACTAGCTCGAGAGCAGATGCAGAGTTCGGGCAAACAGTTCTGAGGAAACAGTTCGCCTCATCTTGGGTGGGTCATGTCCTCCTCCCATTAGCAGGGGTATGTTGTAATCGCCCATGAAAGGATGGAGGAAAGGGGATGGGAGTAAAGAGTATTGAAATGTTACTCACCGTAGTGACTTTAATACTCCTAGTCCTAAGTCCCTTTTCCTTCATAAAACACACTTCTATCCCCCTGGACATTATAAAACATGGGCAGGTACCTCATTAAAATCTGGCGTGCAAAGGGACCCGGGGATGATTGGGGGGGGGGGTTATAAGGTGTGTGTTATTAAAGTCACTAGGGTGAGTAACATTCCATTTTGTATCCAAAAACATGTTCCTGGGGAAAACTACAAAGTGGACAGCCTAAGCAGAGTGTTGCAACAAAGTCACGAGTGGGAATTGAACACAAATGCACTTGCACACATTTTCAAGAAATGGGGTAACCCCACATGGGATCTTCTCGATGCAGCACGAAATGCCCTTACTTGGCATCCAGGTACCCCTAGAAAGGGGCACTAGTGAAAGCACTATGGATGAACTGGTCAGGGACATTTGCTTACACTTGCCCAGTATTTCCACCTGAACTCTGACTACGCAAGGTGGTACACAAACTGTTACACTAACGGCTCACCCCAATGGGCATAGTACCCACATTTCCTGAAGCTGGCCATGCAACCCCCAATCAAGTTACAGAGCAGACGCTAACACAATTAACTTAACATATCCCAGCCCTCACACTCTGGATTTGGCAGCCTGGGCCCTGAAATCATAGTGTTTGTCCACTTAAAACTTCCAGGCAGATGCATGGCAATTCTAGGGGAACCAACAAAACCAAACAAAAACATTGCTACTCCAACAAATGGAAGAGGTTTGTCATTTGCGGTAAAACAAAGCTGATTGACCCCCATCAACTGCACTCCAACAAATAATATATGTATTACTTTTTTGGATTCAGAGTTGGTGTACAACTCTATAAACGTACATCTTGCAGCACTAGCTGCCTATTCTTCATCTCAACACAAGACATCCTGGTGGGAGGTCCTGGTGGTTAAAGCATTCATGGAAGAGTTTAAATTCATACACCCCCATTGGCTCATCCTGCAACAGGATGGGACCTTAATAGAGTCCATCAGAGACTCATGGGAGAGCCTGTCGGGCATATGTAAATTTGCCCTAAGTAAACTACATGCACTATCGTTTATAGAACCGTTTGTAGCCATTAACAAACATAAGGTAATTTTAAAAGCACATCCACTGTTCTCACCCAGATATATATCAAAATTCTATGTCAACCAATCCATGTTTCTTCCCCAACCTTCAGAGTAGAGGGTGAAAGAGAATTACATATACTAGATGTGCACAAGGCAGTGATGTTGTACCTTTACAAAAGGAAACTAATAAGACCAGCCACTTCTTGGTCTCATTTGCAACCGACTGAGAGGGGAATGCTGTTACTAAAGCGAACACTTCAAGATTGTCAAAAATATCCAAGTGTGCCACGTACCGCTAGCACGCCAAATACTACCATTTACCCCAAGAGCTCACCCCAGGTGCAGCACCGGCACTGCGTCTGGAAGTGAGCCTTCATTCACTTCATGAAGGTTTCATTGCTAATGTCCCTTCAGAAGAGATTTCTAAGGCTGCAACCTGGAGTTCAGTACATACTTTTACCCAACTGTGTAGACGCAAGCAAGAGCGAATTCATAAGTGGTACAAGCAATTCTTAGACCCCTATTTTTGTCTGTTCCTACTTCTCACCCTCCACCTTTTTCACATACTGCTTCCTAATCTTTGCATGGCATGTGAATCAAAGTAGATTTACAAGCTCCAGAAGACCAACAGTACTTGTGCAGTAATCTTCTTTCTGTAGCTTGCATCTTCTCAGTTGCACGTGCCCACCCTGCCTCCCCACTCGAGAGAAGTGGGACATTGTGTTTTTTTTTAAAAAAGAACATTACTCAGTAACAGTACCAATAATACACTCTGGGTAGTAAAAGCAAACAATCGGAGGATGTCGACGTGTGACGGATTTTCCCTTGGGGATAATCACGGTTCAAAAAGGTGAAGGACATCATGGTCGGCTTGTAATCCAACACCCAAGTCCACAACGCATTCCGCTTAGAAGTACCTTTTACCTAATGCACGTAAACCGCGCAGCCCCTTACACCTCCACCCAGCATGGGGGCCTTTAGCGCAGATCCAGTATATAATCCACCACACATGCTTTGTACAGCTGATTGCACTCAACATACAAGCATACGTTTTATTTGTTTTTGCATAGATCTTCAAGAAGTCCTGGTAGAGTTAGTGCTGCTTTCCCTGTGTTTTTTTGGTTTTGACACATTTTGGTGGTGCAACCACCAACCTTTTTTAAAGCAAAGGGATTTCATTAGCAGTGTAAAGCGTTGGCATGGCAACTTGCCAATGTTTGGCAATGAAATTTGCTTTGCTTATTTTTTTTTATCCATTTGACGATCCATTTGCCGTGCTTTAATGAGTTCCAATCAGCCGCGGAGCTCTGGCGGAGTGATCCGGTTTAGAGATGAGACATCTGCCTTCCCAAAGGCATTTTCTGGAAATGTTAGGCTGTAGAATAATGGCTTTTAAGCAAATACAACTCTCCCTGCAGCATTCCAACATCCTGGGTGGATTTTCAAACCAAAGGCTTGTCTCGCACAGGAGCTTTGAACAGGGTGGAATGGCTTCTCTGTATGTCGTGTCATATTTTGTCACAGTAGCTTACACGCCGCGCACCGCCACCACCACAGTGGCTGGGGGCCCACAGAGGTTAATGGAAGCTGTGGTGCTGCCATGTTGAGTGCTTTGTTGTAGGCTCCGGTATACTCTGGCGGGGGAGATTTTTCTTTTTTTATATACAACTCCAGTGACACGCCATGGAGGCTAACTGGACCATTTTCTTGTTCCAGGAATAGGCCCATCCCTGATGAACAAGGGGGGAGGAAATGAGGAGTATAGGTGGGGAATAAGGAGGGCAGGGAGAGGAATCTGCCACAGGTTCTGCATGGATCTCCCTCTTTTTTCCTTCTCCCTCCCAAGAAGACTGAACATAATCGTGATACCTAAGGCTGGATTTCCAGCTGTGCGTCCAGCAGGAGGGAGTATGTATGTATGTATGTATGTATTTATGTATGTGCGTGATGCACGATGCCCCACATCCCAATAATGTTATTTCTGATACTTGTTAATCTGCTTAGAATCACATGCTGTGCATATGGTCCGACATCCAGTGGTAACCGCAGAGTATTGCATCTTGTCTTTCGGGACCAAAAGGGGACGTCGGCATAGGCGTGTCTGTAACACTATCCCTATCGTGACGTGTGGTGTACCCAAAATCCCTCACGCACCGAGGTCCCACAGATTGTTTTTTTCCGCCCAGATAACAAGAACATCTTCGACAAAGACTACGGGGGATTCGTCTACGGCTGTGGGTTTCGGCACCTAAGATCCGGCGGCCGGATTTTCCACGTGATCGGGCCCTCTGGCCGACCTATACAGTAGGGAGAGTGGGGTCGGGGTGGCCATATTGTCGGTATGTCTTTCCACCTTTCCCCTCTATTCCCTATTGGTCTGGTCATCCTTGCCTTTAGCTATGGAAAGTACTCCTTTTAGATTCTGCCCCAAGTGAAGGGTCAGATATCCTTGGAAGAACGAACACAGGACATGTAACGCCTGTCTTCCCCCTAGAGCACGACGAGAAGCGGTGTGCAGCGTGCAAACTCCTTCGGCCTAAGGCCCTTAAGACGCGCCGTGTAAAGCGGTGGGTCGTGTACGTTATGTCATGCGTGGAACCCCCTTCCCCCACCGCCACACCCGCTGAAAGTGACTGAGGTACTTCGGACGACCAAACATCCGTTACGGATGTTATAGACCTTGAGGTGGACGCTTCTAGGTCCGCCACGCCCGTCCCCGACCATTTAAGGCTTGACTCTGGTCTTGCTACAGGGACAACACCTGGCAACAGGGGCGTACAAGCACAGCGCACTAAGCACACAACCACTACGCCGATTTCGACATCTTCATCGTAAAAAGGCGCAAGCGCCAACAGGGCCGCCGAAAGCTTCAACGGTTCCCTCGGATCGTTCAGATGCAAAGCCTTCCCCCTTATCCGCAGCAGCGTTTTGCGACTGGGCAACCTAAAACAGTTAAGGGCGCTACTCCGAAACCTACACGCGTCGAAGCCCGGGAGCCCGACGCTTCGACAGTCTCTAAAGCCGCAGTAGGCCCGAAAACTATGGCTAGGCCTCTACCCGGAAAACCAACCGCTAGTCCCTCTAGCGCCGCGGAAGGTATTACACCCGCCGATGAACCATCTGTGCCTCTGTCTCATGACGATTCGGTGAATATCGAAAGCGGCATCGGAAGAATTACGGCAGCGGTGGGCCTTACCCTGGTTCCGCCTAAGGTTATGGGACAAGCCGCGGAAAACATTTCGGCGGATTGGGTTCCCGATTCTGACGACGCTTACGAGGATAGTCGAGAGCCTCTTTCCGACACCCTGAGAGACTCCTTTCGACGCCGCAGGGCGGAGAACGTCGTTTCTCTTCACGCAGGCCCGTTTGGGTCCTCTAAATGGACTACAGAAAAATTTGAAGGGTGTATGGATCGGCTGGAGCAGATTATCAGTTTTTCTGATCATCCTCCCCCAAAAGGGCCCGGGTAGACTCTAACCTTCAAATTCAGGAGGATCAGTCTCATGTTTTCCAACAGGAAGACGTGATCCAGATGGACACATATAGAGACATCAATAATGAAGAAGAAGCTTCTTTTCTGCAAAACTGAGGAAGACCAACAGGATACTACGGACATCTGGGAGGAAACCCAGCAGGAAGGTCAGGACCCATGGACACAGCAAGATCAGGAATCTGATTTTTTTGTGCCTAGTCTCTCCTCCGTCCACCCTGGCTCGCCAGGCCTCTCCTGTAGATGACCAAATGGTATCCAACTCCATGTTGAAAAAAGCAGCTGAATACTACTTTAAAATGACCACTCAAGAGGTGGAACCTGAGTGGATATCATTAAAGAAAAACCTCTGGCGAGTCAATCCATCCCCCCTCCTTAACTCTGTTAAGAGAAGGGTAGCTCCCTCATTGGTATCACCTGCTCAAACAGGGGCCGTGAACCCAAGAGTTGAAAAATGATTTCGCCCTTCTCCTTCCGACACTCTATACCTCAAAGTCACGCCATCCCAGATTCACTGGTAGTGACTACCACTCGAAAGAGGGCAGGGGTACCCCTTGCCACGGGGGAATCACCACTGGACAAGGAATCTAAGCGGCTGTATGCCTGTGTCACGTCAGCAGCCGCATACACTAAACGGGTTGCTAATAATACTACTCTTATTAGCAAGCTATGCTGATGCCCAATGGAACTTGCTCCAGTAAAGGCCTCCAAGAGGTCCCCGACCCCGCCAAGTCAAAGCTTCTCTCCATTGTAACGGAGGGAAGACTAGTTAACCAGATCGTGGTGAAGAACACCCTGGGCACTGCAGGAACTGCAGGCAGGTCTCTTGCTCAAGGGACCCTACTGAAAAGACACGCTTGGCTGTGTACATCAGGATTTAAACCTGAGACTCAGGCCTCTCTCATTAATTAACCCATTGAGGAGACTAACCTCTTGAGACTCTAAAGCAGTGGTCTTCAAACGTTTTTGGCCTACGCTCCCCCTGAGCAAAGTTTGTCCAGGCCGCCCCCCCCCCCACCCCCTGCAAAATGTCAAATGGACAGTATGTACAAATGGCTATGAAATATTGCGCGCCGTCACTACACCCTACTCCCAGTATAGTCCCTGGGCTCCCATCACGGTCGCTGCGCTCCCTCATCCCACTCCTACCAAGTCCCTGGGCTCTTCCCACCCTGCTACCACAACTATCCTAGTGCTCCCGCCATCCTGCTCCCACCACAGTCCCTGAGCTCCCCCCCCCCCCCCCCCCACATTCCCAATACAGTCCGAGGGCCAGTGGGATCTGTTTTATTTTTTTTTAAGTGGAGGGGCATAAATATTTCCCATAAAAATGCCAGAGCGACCGAGTGCAGCGAGGGAGTCCGAACCAATCAAGGAAGGTTCGGGGGTTTCCCATCGTGAATTTTCTTTAAATAATGGGTTAAGAGATTGCATTTTAGAGCATAGTTTAGAAGAAATGGGGGAAAAAGCCAAACAGTTTGCAATTGGCGCTGTGGGGCCAAGGGGGAAAGCATGGTATTTTTGACTGGACAGCTATTTTAGATATCCAGTAAAATAAATACCATCCCTGTCCCCTGGGCTCCACAGCGCCTCAGAAGGAGAGCTGATTTTGGCATGTGGGTAGGGGGGATTGTGCAACAAAGGCATTTTTAAAATGCCTTTGTTGTACAACCCTCCTTCTCCACTCTACCCCCAATACCCAAAATCGGCTCTTCGGACCAAAAGAAACACACACAGTTTAGCCAGCGCAGGCGCACTCCCTCAGCTGGAAAAAGCAGCTGCGGGAGTGCTCAGTGTTTCACTGGGCTTGCTCCTTGGATCCTCCATAATAGGTGAGGGGGCCACTCGGTGGATACCCCCTCGGCCATTATGGATGATCTGCTAGGCTCGGACTGGCCTATAGGGCAATAGGACAATGCCCATACTAAAAAATACAAAATGCTAGTGTAGCCCTATCAAAATGGCCCACTTTTTTGGCCAATGTGGGCAAGTTTGATGCGTTGCTTCACTATGCAGCTAGTAGTTTTGAACATTGTTGCTGAATAAATATTCTTTAAATATCACCATTTGCTTACATTTTGACACAAAGTGCCACCTTGGGTACTATTCAAATGGTCTGTGACTAAAGGAATGAATATCCATTTGCAACTGCAGGCCGCTTTTTCATTGGTGTCTGAGTCAGTTTTATGGTCCAGTCCGACCATGTGAGCCGCCCCTGGCCATTTCCTCCAAACTAAATACATTTTTTTTTTTACATTTCATGCTGGGCTCTCGGACCCCCCCCCCCCCCCCGGAATGCGGCCACGCCCCCCTGGGGGTGGCGCGCCCCACAGTTTGAAGACCTCTGCTCTAAAGTCTCTGCAACAAATTACACAGAAAACCTACTCTCAGAGGGGTAATTACTCGCAGCGGTCCTTTTGAGGGCAAGCCTGTGCTGGTCAAATCAGCTACGGCACGGGTAACTTCTTAATGCCCCACTTAATACCCCTCAAGGGGTCAAACGCGGCAAGGGTAGAGGCAGAGGGCCCAATCCCAGAGGAGCCACTGCCTCTGGTCAGAAATGACCACCAAGTCCAGGTCCTCTCCCATGTCACCCCGGTCGGGGGGGCGATTAACATCTTTCTTCAGGGCATGGGAGGGGATAACTTCCGACCAGTGGGTCTTAAAGACGGTCGCCCACGGTTACTGCGTGGAATTCGCCCGACCTCCACAGTTCAGACCGTCGCGCTCACGGCGCCTTTCACCGGACCATCTGGAGATCCTGATCCAAGAGGTGGAAGCACTGCTGGGAAAGGACGCCATAGAAGCCATCCCTATTCTTCAGGTAAACGAGGGTATTTATTCGGTGTACTTCCATGTACCCAAAAAGGATTTCACCATGCGTCCTGTTCTAGACCTGCGCCCAGCGAACAAGTTTATAAAACCCCAGAAGTTTCGCATGATAACACTGCAGGAGGTGATCCCATTGCTGAAACAAGGGGACTTCATGGCAACATTGGACATGAAAGGTGCATACTTTCATATTTCAATGTTGCCTGCGTACAGGAAATATCTAAGGTTCATGATCCAGGACAGGCATTACCAATTCAAGGTACTCCCTTCGGCATCGCCTAGGCGCCAAGGGTGTTTACCAAAGTCCTGGCAGTGGCAGCAGCACACCTGCGCAGACTATCAGTCCCAGTTTACCCTTACCTCGACGACTGGGTCATCACGGGGGACTCGTTCGACGCTTGTTTTTCGAACAACCAAAAAACAGTAGATCTCCTCTTCAGCCTGGGTTTCTCAATCAACGAAAAGAAATCCAGTTTTGTCCCCAGCCAAGTAAAACAATTTCTGGGAGCTCGAATTCGGACGGAAGACGGCCCGTCTTCCCCTCCAACGATAGGGTTAGAACATGCTTTCTCAGATCCCTCAATATGTAGCCAGTCGGGAGATGACGGTACGCAAAGCCATGCGTTTGCTAGGGTTGATGGCGTCTTGCATATACTTGGTTCCCAACGCGCGGCTGCGCATGCGTCCCATGCAAGAGTGGCTCAACAGCCAGTGGTGTCAGGCCAGCGGACAATGGGAAGATCTGGTAGTTGTCTCGCCAGCCCTCGGTCTCTCTCTGCAGTGGTGGTCAAGAGAAAACCTCTTCAAGGGGAAGACCTTCACCAACCCTGCAGTGGAAGCCACTCTCACGACGCTCATCTCTCACAGGGTGGGGAGCTCATCTGCTTCAGCAGACAGCACACAAGTTTGGTCTCCTCAAGTAGCGTCCAACCATATAAACTTACTGGAGCTGTTAGCGGTGTTCAAGGCTTTGAAAGCCTTTCAGGTTCAACTGCAATGGAAGACGGTGCTGATTCTGACAGACAGCACTATAGCTATGTATTACCTGAACAAACAGGGGGCACTCGCTCTCCAGGGCTATCCAAGCTGTCCCAGACCATTTGGATATGGGCTCTCAGACACAAGATGTTTCTGTTGTCCCAACATGTTCCAGGGGAACTCAATCTTCTAGCAGACGTACTCAGCAGAGATTTCCCTCTGCCCGAAGAATACGAATGGCGACTGCATGAACACAGTGTGACCGACATCTTCGCAGAATGGGGTTTCCCAGAGATGGACCTGTTCGCTACTCAGGAGAACGCCCAATGCCAAGACTACGCCTCCAGGTACCCCCAGAACCGATCCAAGGGGAACAGTCTCTGGATAACATGGTCAGGGAAATGTGTCTACGTTCCCCCCCCCCCCCCCCCCCCCGACTCCCCTTCTCAACAAGATAGTGCACAAGATGCACCAGGAGCCAGTTACCATGTTACTGGTGGCCCCCATGTGGGCCCGCCAACCCTGGTTCGCTCACCTGATGGAAATGTCCCTCTCCCCACCAGTCAAGCTTCCCTGCCCGTACAATATGTCTCAGGACAGGGGGGGGAGACCCTACACCCATGCCCACAAACTCTGAACTTAGCAGCCTGGCTCCTGAGATCATAGAGTTTGGACACCTGCAACTCCCTCAGTGGTGCATGGACATACTCAGGGAAGCGAGACAACCTAATACACGTTATTGCTATGCCAGCAAGTGGAAATATTTTGTAATCTGGTGCAATTCCAAGGGCATCAATCCCATCGATTGCTCACCCTCGCACATTGTGCTGTATCTAACCCACCTGTTGGACACTGGGTTAGTCTTCAGTTCCCTAAAGGTTCATCTGGCTGCTGTCCACCTACACCACATCACAACAAAAGGTGTTGTGGTGGAAAATACTGGTGATTAAAGCCTTTATGGAAGGGGTTAATAGGATTTATCCTCCCATTTCTCACCCAGCCACTGGATGGGATCTGAATGTGGTTTTGACCAGGCTCATGGGAGCTCCCTTTGAGCCTAGCAAGTCTGAAAGACCTGACTTGGAAGACAGCCTTCCAAGTGGTTATCACTTCTATCAGAAGGGTTAGCGAACTACAGACTCTTTCTGTTCTAGACCCCTTTGTCACAGTCCACAAAGACAAGGTAGTTCTGTGCACACATCCCAGGTTTGTGCCTAAATTCATCTCAAAGTTCCATGTGAACCAATCAATCGAACTACCCACTTTCTTCCAGAACCCTACTAACCTGGCCGAAAGAAGCCTTCACACACTAGACGTGCGCAGGGCAGTCATGTTTTACCTGGAAAGAACTAAACCACTATGGAAGACTAAACAATTCTTCGTTTCAGTGGCAGCTGGTAGAGAAGGGGATCCTGTCTTTAAATCCGCTATCTCAAGGTGGATTGTCAAATGTATCACACTATGTTACACTCTTGCTAAGAGAGAACTGTCCTTCAAGCCTAAAACACATTATACTCGAGGCACTGGGGCATCCATAGCATTCATTGCCAATGTTCCTCTGGAGTCCATTCGCAAAACGGCAACCTGGAGTTCTGTACACACCTTTACATAACACTATTGTCTAGACACTCATTCTAGGTCTGATTCTCAGGTGGGACAAGCAGTACTAAGACATCTTTTCTCTACTGTTCCTTCTCACAACCCACCTCCAACTCCGGGTGCTGCTCGCTAGTCTATGCACAGCATGTGATTCTAAGCAGATTAACAAGCATCAGAAGACATGCATTAATTACCGTAATAGCATTTCTGATGATTGTATCTGCTTAGATTCACATGCGCCCTCCCCATCCACCCGTTCAGGGTGGAAGGAACATAGAGGTCTTACTACTTTCTCTTTATGTACTCACTCACTATAGCAAGCATGTGAATCTAAGCAGATACAATCATCAGAAATGCTATTACGGTAAGTAATGCATGTCTTCCTTGCAATCCATCCCATGCCCCCAGACAGCATTTGTAAAACCTTACGTTTTAGGGAGACGTGCCCTCGCTCTCCTTTCTTATGTCGACAGGCTAATTTCTATTCATTCTAATCGCAATCGGTCAAAAAACATCACACTTCTCACAGGACGGTATCTTTTGCCAAGATTCAAGGTACTTTAACTGTCAAAAATGCACACACATTTCTCGCTTTTAAGCGCCTCACTCGAGTACTTGTGTTTTGGTGAATCTTCCTTGCCAAGGTACTGTAAAGGTATACCAGAGGACCAAGGTTTGTGCTACACAATCACTGTTCAGCAGAGTGCCCAGGCCCAACAAACTCTCCCCTGGTAATGGAGGACTCAGCCAAGGGCAAGTTAGAACTGGCCTTTATTTTCCTTAACAGACAGGGATCATGCAGGAAACCAGAAAAATCTCCAGCGATCACAACTCCTAGGCCCATGTCATGGGCTTTTGTTACCAAATGTCATCATAACTCTGTACCCTTCCCCAAAAACCTAAGGGCCCACACTATTGGGTTGTAGTGCCTTTAGAAGGCACCTATAGGTGTTAGCTAACGGATCCTTTGTCGGGTGGTCTTTCCTGAGACTTCCCCAAAGGCCTGGGACCCTGCTCTGTTCTCAGCACGCCATGTACCTTCTCAAGGTGATGCGAAAGACTGTGGCCCAATTGTTGCCACTGGTACATCCACCTAGCCTGAGAGGGTGTCTCTGACTTGCAATGTTTGCTGGGCAACACATGTATCAGTTCGTGTCTGCTTCACTGTGAACAGCTTCTCTTCCCACCACAGGTAAATGGCTATTGATCGGCTCGGCCGCATCACGTGAGTGAGGACCTCAAAACTGAGCTTTTGGTCTGCAATGAGCAAGCTTTATTCTGCTATTTTGCAGGTGTCTTCCTGCCCCTGGTGTCTGGAATTTTCCACCCTCCCTTGTCTTTAGCTGCGAGCACTGGCCTCTTCGTGCTGCAGAGTCTGCATGTCTTCGTTCCTTAGTCTGTGGCTTTGTGCACTTTCACTAGAGTTGTTGTATGGTTTCTCTATGCCTATATGTTATTGGGTTGCTTTGTCTTGACGTTAGTAGTATTCGATACTTCCAGGTTCCTTTTATGTCCCTGACGTTCCATATGGTTAGTTGTAATAATCGGCTGCAAGCTTGTTTTGTGCGACTCTTGCTCTCTTGCATTTCTGCATTTGGCTAATGAAAGAAACACACTTCTGACAGTATGTACATGTATGTGTCATCTTGCTGTAGAACTGTGTATGCATGGTCTACATGTGTGTGTCGGTGTAACTTTGTGCAGGGATGCGAGTTTGCTTCGTGGCTAACGTAACTATGTTGTGGTGTCTCTAATGACATCAGCACAGCTGGATGTTTATCGTTGGTCAATCTTGTCTTGTGTTGAGGCACCTGCGTCCGCGTAGAAGTTAGCTGGATAGGGTGTGAATGCTGGCCAAACAATGACTGGCATGAGTATCAGGGTCACGAAGGCCAATCCAGGTACCCTCTCTTCAGTCCTCCGTCTAATTGACCTGTCAACCACATCACGAAATCTATTCACCGTAGCTCTTGGCATCCATATCTCCGTTACTCCTCCAAGATGTCATAGTAATTTGCATGGTCATCCAAACTCCATATCATGTAAAAGCACTCTGCTTCTGGGTTGCACCACACCCTTTAAGCCCAATATGTTTGTAGTCGTTTGGTTCATTGAATACTAGAATTTCAGTCCGGAACAGTGGACGCTCTCTTGTGCACCCTTATTGTATTTCGAGCGTCTACTATCTTGTCTTCCTCACATTGTCTACTAATATTTTCATCCCTACTGTTTTCTGTCTTCTTGCATTGTTATGCATATCCTTATCACACATGTCACTTATACTAGTAGCAGTGCTGCTAATAGTACTTTTAGTCCTTCCTCCATCCATGTGGGTATACATGAGAATATATATGATGGCCAACTTTTATCTTTTCCTGTCCCTTTTGCTTCTTCCTCCTTTTTGGCATGCAGTTGTGATAATCTGGTAACTGCTTCAGTTAGTGTTCCATTTGCTTGCACGAACGAACTGGAGAAGGGCGTCCTCCGTACATACCATGGCAACAAATAGACAAAGACAACCTGAGGTGTAAGCTACCTTGGTTGACTGCGAGGGCGTCGAAATGGATGATCTCCCCTATCGTATCTCTGTCCATGCTCTTAGCTAAGCTTACTCGGGCAGGCTGTCCTAGTCCCTCATCCTCCAATGCTCTGAAGTCATCGTCCGACTCAGCGTCTGTGTCAATATCATCTTGGAAGCTTAGCTTTCTCAACACGGTGCCTCCCCGCTGTCCTTCCTCCATGTCAATCATGCCTTCGCAGTCCCCCCTCACGGAGGACCCGGTATTGCTTTTGCTTGGCAGCATGGCTGCCCTGTCACACCTCTTGTTCGTTCTCCATCTACTTGCTCTTCCCTCTCCATGTTATCCTCAAAACGTGCTAAACCCAACTTAATCCTTACTTCTCTCACTGCGTGCTCTTCCTCCTCCTTGTGCCGTCGCTCTTACGAGCCGTTCTATTTCTAACTTTCTCTTCCCCCTTTTATCTATACTTGCCTTTCACTTTCTTCATCTTCCCTTTTCCTCGCTATATCTTTGAGCTCTTTCTCCTCATCTCTCGCTGCTCCAGCTGTAGTACTTCTGCCTTTTGCATCTGTTTGCACTCGCTCGTATTCCTCCTTTTCCTGTTTTTCTTGTCTCTTCTCTTCCATTCTCTGCCCATTCCCGTGCCTTACTAGTCTCCTTGTAACCCTTGACTTCCTTATTCGCCCCTCTTGTTTCTCCCTCTGTCTTCCCTGCTAATTTCAGTAATATTTGTCCTCCCACTCATTGGTTCGATACTTTATCCTCCAACCCCTCTCTTCTTCCCTCTGCTCCCAACTGACTGTCCTTTACCCTTATCCGGGTCTCGCTGCATCCCTCTTTTCCACCTTTGGCACCTTTGGCACCTGTTGTTCCCCCTCCTGTTTGTCAGACCCCTTTCTGCCCCTCCTCCTTAATGTATGGCGGAGGTGCAAATGTTGGGTTTGTGTACCCCGCCGCTGCTCTCCATTCCCGTATTGGGTATACTCCCTGTACCCATGCTGCTGCCCCTTCATTCCCATGTTCAGGCGAAGGCAGGGAAGTGGGGCTGGAGGGCTTTTCGCGCCGGGTCTCCTGTTGGCTCAGCATCCATTGATGTCCCGCCACATCCCCTCTGTCATCCTGGAACATTTTGCAGAGCATATTGCCATATGGTTGATTAACCTTTTCCCCATATAAACCTCTTGTCTGTGTGTGTAACAGTTGCTGCACATATCTGGAGAAGCTCCTGCCCTTTTGGCCATGGCTTTTGTAGTTTTTATTCTGTGCTGTGTGTCCATTCCGTGCTATACTTACAAATCTTGTCCTTATATCGCGGAAGGGACTGGCACATATGCTGGAGGGGTGTGTCCCCCACATTAATTCCAGGATACATTATTCTTTATACTTACTTGACCCCAAGTCGGGGCTTTCAATACTTTCACAGCCACTTAATAGATATACGTCCTTCACATTTTCTATTGACAGTGCTATTCATACATTGGTCAGCCTCTCCTGCTCTGTCAATACCTTGGGAGTGCTCCGCTCACCTCTTCCTTTAAAACCTTTTCTTTCCTCTATCACACCCGATATTCTCGCGCACCGCCTCAAAACACCTCCTCGTGCTTTTCAAGTCCTACACAGAAACCTCACTGGTGACGTCATCTCTAGAATGTATAATTGAAAGAAACAGACCACTGACAGAGCTTGCAGTACGATTTCCCAGTTACACCGTTATTTTCACAAATGCAGACAACATATACCCACGGCCTTTGTCCTGCCAGTATTTCACATGCCCAATCTGTACCTACAGCGTCGACTTGACAATAAGATGCCTCTGCGAGACTTAAACAGAAGAACACCTTCCGCAGTTCAAGCTAGCTTCAATTGCTAAGCCCTCTGCACATGGATACCATCATCCATGACCTCAGCGAAAAAGTCCAATCCACAGAAAAGCCACTATTTACATAACTTCTGTCAACTGCCTGAACCTTTTACCTCCAAGATCGAATGTTCCCTAACCACAAACAAATCAACACCTAGATCCGCTCCCTTTTCAATTGTACCGCTGTCATGGTCATGAAGTCAGGGGCACAGGCATGCAGGGGTTGCATGCACAGGAGACCTGGGTGGACACTGTCCTGGCGCCAGGCTCATGAACAAAAGTAAACAAGAATATCCATTTAACACCAATAAGCTATTATTATGGACATAGCACTTCAGATGCATTAACCTTGAACATTCCATCCATTAAGCAGCCCCAAGTGTATTCTTGGTGTGGCTGCTAATGGATTGCCTTTGCATCCGCTCACTCTCTAGGAGTGGCAGGGTGTGGCTGGTAAGCCGGCCCTAATGGGCGTGCCCACGATCTCAGCTATATAAGCTGCCCCGATCCTCAAGACAGACGCTTTGCGTTATTCTAAACTTGCAAGCAGCGTAACGCTTACCGTCGCCGAAGGTCAGATTTACCTGCTTCCTGGACATCCTGCTTCCTGCCAGCATACTTTGCAACTGGGTGAAGCTGTGCTTACCTGTACATCTCTTTGGCGAACCAAGTATTCATCTTAACACTTTCCAGAACATGTGAATCGGGTCAGCATTATCCTCTCTGCACCAGGTGCAGACAGAGTGTGGTGAGTTATTGAATTTCGCCAGCCTGGATGGGGTTAAATATGTTCGGTATAACCGGTTCAGTTGTATTTGTCTAAATCTGTGGTTTCTTGAGACTGCTTTAGGATATGCTAGAGCCCTCTCATTTCCCGGCCCATGTCAGATCCGAGGGTTTGATTCCGGTTCCTCCGGCCATGTTGTCCACTTGTTTCGTGCTGTAGTCCGTATCCTTTGATACCACAGAAACTGGTCCGTGTGGATTCCAGCTTCCTCCTGTAGTGTTTCAAATTCCTTAAAGGTGCCATCGTCGTATAGGTCTCCCCATGTATATATCCATTTTTCTTCCCAGCGTCTGAGGTGTTGCAGGTCCATGTCGGATCTGCATAGGTCCGAGATCATTGGTATGTCTGGGAAGTTGTGATGCTTTGCGTGGGCGAGTGCCTCTGCTCTGTACCATGCTTTTCGCCCTAGGGCAGCCAAGAAGGGCGCATTTCGCATCAGGTGGCTGGGGGCCCAAATAAGTTCCTTCAGATGGATCGGGGCGACCAAGGGTTGTAGCAGGGGCGTCTCAGATGTCGTGTCGTCTGCTAGCCACTTGGTCACAAAACTGAGTTGCGCTGCCAAATAATATTTCTCGAAGTTTGGGAGTTGAATTCCCCCCTGGCTATGCGGTTGGCACCTATGTGTTCGCTAACAGGTCCTTCCATGTCAAGTGGTCTCGCCTGATACTTCTCCAAAAACTATCTATTACATTGTTGTAGGGTTGCAAGACTACCATTGGCCCTTGCCCATTACCCTCCACCCTAGGATTTGTGCTCCCTGATTGGCTGGAGCAGGTCTCCTCAGGCCTGTGGCCCTGCTCTGTTCTCAGCGCTCCATGTACCTTTTCAAAGTGATGAGAAAGACTGTGTTCCAATTGTTGCTACCAGGTTCCTTACATGTCCCTGAACTTACATATGGTTAGTTGCACCAAGCGGCTGCAAGCTTGTTTTGTGTGATTGTTGCTCTCTTGCATTTCTGCATTTATGCATTTGGCTTTTGAAAGAAAATAAGAAAGACTTCCGACAGTATGTACGTGTATGTGTCCACTGTCTATAGAACTGTGTATGCATGTTCTTAGTATGTGCACATGTGTCTGTGTAACTTCGTGCAGGGATGCGAGTTTGCTTTGTGGCTAACGGTACTATGTTGTGGTGTCTCTAATGACGTCAGCACAGCTTGGTAGTTATCGCTTATCAACCTGGTCCAATGTTGAGGCACCTGTGTCCGCGAAGATGTCATCTGTATAGGGTTTGAATGGTTGTCTAAAGCGAATATCTGCTCACATGTGTAGAATTTACTGGCCCTCCTGGAGGATGGCCAAACAGTGACTGGCATCACTTGTTTCTTAGTCTTTGGGCTGTCCTGCGTATATGGGTCAGGAGGGCCATTCCAGTTTTACCCTCTCTTCAGTTCCATTTTTCCAATCAATCATGTCAATGGAGCTCAGCCATCCCAGCGTTAACCAATGCACCGTATTTGACTGTAAGAGTGCATAATGCCCACTGACACATTGCTTCTTTTAGTGTAATGGAGTTGAGCAATAATTACTCATATTATTTGTTTTGTTATGAGCTATGTAGAGTTTGTGAATCACTGTTGAATTACCATTTCTTTTACGATATCTGATTCTTTTTTTCATAACCACACATTTCTGTCCCCACTGCTTCAACTACATCATGGACTAAGCATTTCAATTTTGGAGATGACTGACGTCTCAGATTGTGCACCAAACCTACTTTTTTGTTAAGTTAGGTTACTGGTATCTTAAACATCTCTATATATGATTTGCTAATTGTCAATTATATTTATATTACTTGGCCTTCATTTTTGCATGATTCTGATGCTATACAACTCAGTTGGCATACACAGTTGGACTGCGTATGATTTCAATAATCTTTTTCGTAACCCTACAATGCACAGAGGTACCATACATGTCAATATGTGTCGATCTCTGTGCCGTCTTTCGCTCTCTCGCTCTCTCTGTGTGCTGCCTGTCTTTCTCTGCACCGTCAGGCTCCTCTCTATGCTGTCACTCCTCCTCACTCTGTGATATCTCTGCTGTTCTCTGCCCTGTCACTCCTCTGTGCTGTCTCCCTCTGTGCTGTCTTTGCCCTCGCTGTTGTTCTGTCTGTACTGTCTCGCTCAATGCTCTCTCTATGTGCTGTCTGTCTATGCTGTCTATTGCTCTCCGTGCTCACTCTTTCTGTGCTCTCTCTGCGTCCTCTCTCTCTGTGCTGGCTCTTCCGAATGGATTGTCATCCCACGTATTCCTCATCTTTGATATTCCATGTCCAGCTTCAGCTGCTTCGGCAAAAACTTTGGCAGAGGTCGCTGTGCATTGATGCCGTCGACTCGATGTCCCTCGAGGGCCTCCATCCCGAGGATATCGAAGGTTAATATAGCACCTGCAGCTCCCGTTGGCTTCAGTTACGTTTTTGCGAGTAAGCTTATGCTTCGAGAAGTGTGGCGCACTTCAATAGTTTTGTTCGCGAAAATCAAATCAAAAATGTCTTAATCTTTGACACCGACTACCCCGAAGACTGGGTTTAAAAAGTGTCGGGACTGAAAAAATTACATCCATCCGATTTAGAAACACTCCTAAGTTCAACCAGACGTGGGCCCTTTTCCTCAACTACAAGCGACAATTCCCGGGAGTGGCAAGACAATCTCCATCACTGCGCTGGATGGGGAATCAAGACTGAAGAGCCAGACCAGGAAGCGGTTATCAGCAGAAAGACTCTCCCTTCAATACACTGGGCACCCCAGTCTCCGTCACCCAATAGTCTCTCACGCCGGTCCAAAGCTGCACCCAGGCATGGGCGATGACGCTCCCCTCAACCCAAACGAAATTCGAACCTCTAATTCTCCCTGTCTGCCCTCTCCTTGCTCTACCTAAACCCCTCCCCCCAACCCCCCGACACCCCAAGACATTTCGGTTATTTGAAGTTCCTAAGATCCGTTTTGTTTTGTAATTTCTTTCTTTTCTAATTCTTGTTTCTGTGCAAGCTTCAAGAAATGCCTTTGTTTAAACTTGGATGTACAAAACCCAATACACAAAAGAAAAATTGGGAAATAAAGTGTCAGGAGTGCGATTCCAAAGATGTAGATAACATATCTGCTTAGAGTAGGGTAGTGTTGTCCTGGCATGGAGCACAATACCTCAGCCTGCACAAAATGCCAATCGATGACTGGAAAAGCTCGAAGGAGCAAAATGGGAAATTGGCGATAGGTAGAAACCCCAAGAAATCCCCATAGACTAGCCCCTCTTAGAAACCTTCTTTGGATCATGCAAGAAGCTACTCTACTCGAAGGAAGGTGAAAAGGTCCAGGTCAAGGAGTGGCTCCCACCACTCCTCGTCGAAAAAGAGGCACCATAAGTCACTCACTTAAACTTCTTTGGCTTCGTCCTGAGAGAGCTGAATCTTGTACCACAAAGGCCCCCACTCCTGTCGAATGAGAAGCATTCAGGTTAGAAATGTTGAAAATATTTGGAAAAAAAAAAACTCTCGACAAGCCATGCTCCTACCGCGCCTTCTAAAGCTGGTAAGGAAAGGGCTTGAGCCAACTCCCTGGAGCCCGCGACAAAGGCCAGATCCACATCGAGAGCTGTCGAGGCCTCGATGTGATGAGGAATCATCGACCGATCCTTTGAGCCGCAAGTCAAAGAATAAGTTAAGATCTAGGTCATTGACACAACCGATGCCAGCTGCGCCATCGACACCACTAATGCCATTGAAACCTTTGGTGTCATCTAAGTCATCGAAAACGACTTCATTGAACATATCAATGACTCCTCGAGCATCGGGTTCAAAACTTTTGACACTTTCGAGGCCCTTACCAGATAACTTGCACTCCTTTACCTAGACAGGATTATTTTAAGTCGCTAACCTCGCTATGAGGACAATGAGCCATCGGATAATGATGCACACTTTGGGCTAAATTATGGTACACCAAATGTCCCTGACAGCTTTATACCAGAGCAGTCCAGGCTAAAAGACCTTTATGAAAACTTACAGCCAGCGGAGTGGACACCTCACCATAATTAGAATTTGGTAAACGTGAATCTGATGAACATGCAGATGTATCATATAGGCAGTTGATGTCTAAGGTTGTAGATTACTTTGGATGGATTAGACCTACCCTCCCCTTCGAGCACGATGATCTAACCAACATCCATGATAAGGGTCTGCAAAAGGATCCCATTTTACCTTTCCACATTGCTCTACAAAAAAGGGTGACTAACTAGAAAATACTGCCCATATAGTAGTGACCCCAAGTACTTACCAAAACACCCCACCCCAGAAAGTCTCCTGCAACCTCGAAACAGGATAGGGATGACAAAGGGTAGATGCTTGGGCAAGGAAAGTATTTTCTGCGGTGAGCATGGTTCTTAAGTCAGCCAACTCAACATATGCCCTAGCAACATTTTCACTCGCTCTGTGGGACTGCATTTCTATGGCAGCTGAGCAAATTCCCAAAGGGGAGGAAAGAGACGGTTTCTTGGCTATTGTTAGAGACGGCAACAAAGCCATATGCGTATTGCTTTAGTCTGTCTGGATTCTGCGGACAGCATCAGCAGAGCCAGGCCGGCAAGCAACGTAATTCGCAGATTTGCAGGGTTAAGGAAGTCTGGATTTGCATCTAGACGTGCAGTCTAGACTCCATTTACATGCCTTTTGACAAGTCTCACTTTTTTTTGCAGGAAGGCTGACGAAAGCCTTGAGAAGCTGCAGCCCTCTAAGACGGCAGCCAAATCTTTGGGTGCCGCTATTAGACAGCCTCAGCCTTTTCGCCCCGGTGGCCCTCCATGGAGGGGTAGATCCATTTTCTGCTACTCCTCAGTTGAAAGAGCGAGAGGAATGGATGGACCATATCCCAAGGTTACAGCCTTCCCCTCCTTTAGAGACCTCAGAACCATCCACCAGGGAACCTTTCTTTTGAAGGTTCCAGATCCGCTCCTTGTGCAGGAAATTCTGACCCTGCTAGAGAAAGGTGCTATCGAGCCGGTACCTGTAGCAGAGAGGAAAATAGGATGGTATTCTCCATATTTCCTAATGCCCAAGAAGTACGGAGGACTGAGACCCGACCCATCTTGGACTTGAGATACTTGAACAAGTTCAAGATTGTCGCACATTCTCAGATCCTTCAGGCCCTCCAACTCCAGGATTGGATGGTCTCACTGTACCTTCAGGGTGCTTATTTTCATGTGCCAATCCATCTCGAGCACAGAAATTACCTGAGGTTCGCAGTTGCTGGATCTCATTATCAGTTTCGAGTTCTGCCATTCGGGCTGACCTCCGGCCAGGGGGTTTCACCAAACTGATGACAGTGGTGGCAGCGAGTCTTAGGAGAGGGGGGATTCACGTCTACCCCTACCAGGACGATTGGCTGATCAGAGCATGTTCTCCCTGATGAGGCCTAAGTCCTGAATCATCTCAACGTCACCTGCCACTCTCTTCAGACTGGGCTTTTCCCTCAATTACAAGTACTACCATATGACACCATCTCAAAAGCTCAAATTCATCAGGGTCGTACTGGATACATCCTTCGGGTGAATAGTTCTTTCCGAAGTGAGGGCTCAAGACGTTTTGCTGATGGTCTCCAAGTTCAGAGTGCCCAGCGTCTCCCAGCCTTCAACTTTTTGAGGTCGCTCACATTGGCATCTTACATTTTTCTGTTGCCAGTGGCTCGCCTGAGAATGAGATCCATTCAATGGGCTCTCGGGACACAATGGTCTCAGTTCTCGGGCAAAATGTCAGATCTACTTCAGGTTCCAAGCAGGGCCGCACAAGATCTTCTGTGGTGGGCCTGCAAGGACAATATTCTGAAGGGAGAACCCTTTTTTTAACTATGGCCGGAAATAACAGCAGTGACTGACTCCTCAGTCACGGGGTGGGGAGCCCACGCCAACGATCTGACCATCGTTCGTTGGTCTCCATCAGAGTCCAAACTATACTCTGGGTCTGGACATGTCCATCTGCCCTCCAATAAGTCTTCCACATATGGAGGACTTCTCGCAGGAGGAGGGTTGGATTTTCCATCCAAAGGTGAAGACACTCAGCCTTCACACATGGTTTCTGAGAGGCTGAGATACAAGGATTGCGACCTCCCGGATGACATAATGGAGATTTTGCTTTCGGCCAGAAGGCCAGCAACGAAATCCTTGTATCTCTGCCTTTGGAACAAATTCTGCAGCTGGTACAGGAACAATAATGTAGACCCTTTACTATGCAAGACACCAGAGGTGTTATCCTTCTACTGTACCTAGCCAAACTGGGGCTCCAGGTCAGAACAATTAAAGGCTATTTGGCGACACTTTCCATCTTTAAGCGCTCTTCTGAAGAAACTTCTTGTTTTAAGATACAACTGGTGATACCATTTCTGAACTGACTCACCAATGTGTTCCCTCCATAACCTTTTCAGGTTCCAGTTTGGGACCTTAATTTGGTGTATAAAATGTCTAATGGGTGCACGATTTGAACCTCTAAACTCTTGTCCATTAAGGTTACTAACGTTCAAGACCATTTGATTAGTAGCATTAACTTCAGCCCGTAGAGTGAGTGAGTTGCAGGCACTATCATCTAAACCACCCTTTACGGTATTCCACAAGGACGTCCTGAGGGTTAAACCTTCATTTTTGCCTAAGGTCATTTCAGTTTTTCTTGTAGGACAAAAGGTTGTGCTCCCCACTTTGTATCCTCCACCTCATCATAGAAAGGAGGAAGAGAGGTTTCACAGATTAGATCCACGTAGAGCTTGAAGCTTCTACATTTCTAGATTGTCCAAACTTCGCCTGGATGATCAACTTTTTATAAATTATACAGGTCACAGACTGGGTCGGGCAGTAACAAAGCAGACCTTATCAAGATGGATCAGTCTAGGCTGGCGGGCAAAGATCCTCCTGAAGGCTCTTCATTTCTGCAAAGAGGTGTTCCTATTAAAAACATTTGTGAGGCAGTTGCGTGTTCTTCAATACACATGTTCACGAAGCATTACTGCCTTGATTCTTCCCTCAGTCAGGTTGAAAGCTTTGGAAAAGCTGTCCTCCATTCGGTTCATGGAAACCATTCATAACTAAATTCTTACTCCCTCCACCAAAGCAAACACAGCTTTGGGAGTCTATCAAAGATGAGAAATATGTGACAATCCATTCGAAGAGCAAGTCACTTACACCTGTTAACAGTCTTTCGACTATATCTTCCTCCCACGTATTCCTCATCGGCCTCCCAGCCTACCCCACATTAGGATTTCCCATGCTATTACAGTTTTCGCTCCTTCAAAGCTTAGTACAGTCAAACCTGTGTTTATTAAACCTGTGTTTATGCGGGTAGTTCTACTGAAAGAAAAAACGGAACTGAAACCAACTGGCGCTGCACGTACTATATATACCTTCGATGACATCCTCGAGACTGAGGCCCTCGAAGGACATAAATCCACTGCATCTACGCACAGCGCCCTCTGCCGAAATTGTTTTCCAAAGCAGCTGAAGCTGGATATTGAATATTAAAGAAGAGGAATACGTGGGAGGAACATCCAGTCGAATTAACGTTACCAGGGTTAAGTAACTTGTCTCTCTCTATCTCCCTCTCTCTCTCCCTCCCCCCCCTTGCACCCTGGTGCCTATAAATGTAAAATGCAAAGACCAACAGTTTCTTTCATCGTGCAAGTGCATCCCCAACCTGATCAAAGAGCAAACAAATCCTGCATTTCTCTTCTTGAGCACTCCAGTCAAAATCTGCTTTAGATGCAGGTGAAAAAACAAATTGGGTTGCCATTGCAGGGAAACATAAAATTGCCCCATACAGCTGAGAAGTTTATACTTAAAATAGACTAGCTTGCATTCATTTCATTTTATGTTTAATCTATTTTCATGAAACAATGTTAAACACAGGTTTTAAGTGTGCTGTGCTCGACATTTATTCAATTACAACTCGGCTCAGTGTGTGCCAAACATCAGTGGACAGTCAAAGTAACCTAGCAAAATTAGCACCACTGTTAATTTCAAGACTATGATGACAAATATTGGCAAAGCTAACTGTTTTGGATTGTTTAGCAATTTTTTCAGACACCCCACATATCTGGGAAACAACTCACTTGTCAGTTTAGCGTGGCAGTAAAGTCGTAGACCGCTTTATTAGTATGGCAGGACACAACAGAGGAATTACATTGTACCCTAATAAGCCTGCAAACACCACACCCACCCTCCTAACTTTTGCCTCTCTCTATATATTTGAGGCTTCTGGATCTGCTTAGAATCACCTGCTTTGCATAGGCCAACTTCTAGTGGTAGCTGCAGAGCATTGCACATGATGGTTTGAAGTTCAAAAAGGGACGTCGACAGGGCCTGTTTGTAATTCTATCCCTAGTGTGACGTCGACTCTATTCATGATCCCTCATGCATTGAAGTCCCTCGGATTATTTTTTTCCACTGTCGTGGTTAATTGTGTTTCTCGCAGAGTCCTGTAGCTATGCTACTTTGGAGTTAATATCTCTTCATTGTAACTTTAACAGAAGACCTCTCGAACACCAAAACAGATGATCGTTCTGGCAACGGGCTTCGGCCTACACCTGGCTTCGGCCTAGCATTAGGAAGAGTCGGGGCACTGAGCCTTTTCGTATAGAGAATGATTCTACTGCTCTAGCTTGCTGCCCTTTATTTCTCTTTCAAGCAAGGAGCGACTGCCATTTAAATTCTGTCTTAAGTGTAACAGAAGGTTCCTGTGGAAGGACACCCGTAGAGTGTGCAACCACTGCTTTCCCCACGATCACCAGGAGACCAATTAGGTATCCTATAAGCTCTTTAGGCCCAAAACACTTAGCGTCTAACAAAGTTGTGGATGGCACATGCCATGATGCAGTGTCGGAAACTGCTGCAGATCTGAGTCGAATCGGGAAGGGCAGGGTAGCGAAATTTCCTGTTTGAAGCCCTAGGCACCACGAGAGAACCATCAGGCCCCCGCGCATCAGTCCCCTGCTTCAATGGGGAAGAGCTCTGGCGACCGCAACGCACACTCATGGACGCCCACACCTAAACACATACCCCAACGCCGCTCCTCGACGGAACCATAGAAGGAAGCTTGCACACCGACAGCAGGCACATCACAACCTAGCGAACTACTGCCGAAAAAGCCTGCTGCGGTACAGCATCAGCGTTTACCATAAGGCAATAAGGACAAATTACCGGCAATAGGCATGCGCATATCCCATTCAACGGATGAATCGGAGACGCCAAAACATCCTTTGAAAAAAAACACCATAAAAAGACCCATACCCATAAGACACACAGTCCTGCTGCCACAGAAGAATATCAAGAGGCCCATTCTCCTTTCTTTATCTCTTCAAATGAAAGGGGCAAGGCAAGAACCTTAACCTACAACAGTTCCTGAAGCAGTTGCGTTTCCTTTAGCTTACACTCCAAAAAACAGGCGCCTGGATAAAGGAACGATTTGAAGAGACTGTGGACAAGGTTTCCTCCTTTGTTGACTTTATGAATAAGTAGGCGTAGAAGTCTAGTTGCACCTGCTGCTGTTCCAGGGTTCCTGCGGGACAACGCTCCCAAATTCCTGTAAGTTCAGATATTGAGGAAGGTGCTGGAACCCCGATTGTATTAGGTGCTGGATGTAGTGGTTTTCACCGATTCATGTTATTTCCTACAAGGTGGACAACATTATGAGTCCTGAGACAGTTGGGTATACAGTGAAGTTATGTGAGAGTGAGATGACATACATATGCATATACGTGTACATGGTTAAAAAATGATATAATTTTCCCTTGTAAACATGACCCAAGTGGGTATGTATGGTCAGAGGAAAGAATGCACCAAGGGTGAGAGACATTGTTGGTGTGACATGGGAGTGTTACTTCCAATAAGTAATATTAGATGGGCAGTCTCTTACTCTTACCAATGGGGTATAATGCAGATATGCTGCTTGATTAAGGTGCTCGGTAGCACCTGGATGGAGAGAAGGAAGAGTACAATCTCTGGGACAAATTAAACTAAGAGGACTTTTTAACACAACGCGTACATTTCGTACCCAAGGCTCAAACAAATGCAATCAAACAGGATCTGGAGCATCTGACTCCTCTTTTTACAGTCCCCAGTCTCAATCTACCTCCCATCAATCCTATCCGCAGAGGGAAAGGGTGAGTCAGGGTTGCAGCCTCTAGAGCCGCAGCAGCCCCTTGCCAACACATGACTGGTCAGTTCACATTCCCGCCAATGCATCCACATTCAGGAGTTGCATAGAACTTTTCACCAAGCAATGAGAGGGAATAACGACAAAGCGCGGAGTGCTTGCAACAGTGTCAAAAGGATCCCCCATAGAGTTCTACGAATCACCACAGCACCACCCACCTTTGCAAGAAAGATGCCTGCAGAACATTTTCAAATCTTACAAGAAATTCAGACTCCACTAGAAAAAGGAGCAATAGAGCTGGTGCCATCTCTAGAAGATGATCAAGGTATTTATTCAGTGTACGTACTTCTTCCACAGAAAGATCTAACGATGCAGCTAGTGCTGGACCTGTACCCTGCAAACAGGTATGTCAAGCCTACAAAATTCAGGATGGCCATGTTACAGGAGGTAATCCCCCTGCTAAAACAAGGGGATTACATGGCAACATTGGACATGAGATGCATACTTTCATATTTAAGTTTTGCCAGTGCACAAAAAATACCTCAGATCCAAAGTGGGGGGACAAGCACTACCAATTCAAAGTGCTACCATTTGGGCATAGCCTCAGCCTGGAGTGTCCGTTCTAGTGTACCCTTACATAAACAACTGACTAATAACGGGAGACACCTCAGAGCACCCAACGAACAGTCGATCTGCTGTTCTAATTAGTCTTCTCCATAAACAAGGAGAAGTCCAATCTAGTGCCGAGCCAAGTAAAACAATTCCATGGGGCACTAATGAAGACTAACGACGGACTAGTTTTCCCCCTCCATCAAGAGGGTCCAAAACATGCTGTTTCAAACACCACAGTATGTAGCCGATCATCAAGTAACAGTGCAAAAAGCAATGCGCTTTCTGGGACTGATGGCTTGCTGCATTTATCTAGTGCCCCCGAACAGACTGTGCATGTGTCCAATGCAAGAGTGGTTAGTGAAACAATGGTTGCAAGCAAGCGGGATGTGGGACAATCTAGTGGTAGTTTTGCAACCTCTAGTTCAATGGCTGCAGTGGTGGTCCAAGGACAACCTGTTAAATGGAAAGCCTTTCAACACACCAGCAATCAAAGCCACTCTTGCAACAGACGATCCCTCATAGGGTGGGGAGCTCACTTCCTCCATCATACCGCCCACCAGGTGTGGACACAAGTTTACCAAAAAGCATATCGACCTTCTAGAATTACTAGCCGTCCTCAAGGCACTTCAGCCATTCAGCACTCAGTACACAAAACAGCCCTCATCCTCGCAGACAGTACCACAGCCATGTTTTACATAAACAAGAGGGGACACATTCTCCAGGGCTGTCCAAACTAGCCCAGAACATTTGGCTGTGGGCACTAAAGCATGACATGTTTCTCGTACCACATGTTCCAGGGGAACTCGATTCACTGGCAGATGTAGTAATCAGAAATGTGGTGCTGCCCTCGGAACACGCGTGGTAACTAAACACAGAAGTGCTACTCAATGTCTTCTCAAAGTGGGGATTCCCAGACATAGACCCCTTTGCTACTCAAAAGAACGCACAATAATAATTGTTCTTTTATAGCACGCTTAATACTATCAATTGTTTTTTAAGCGCAGGATTGGGATTCAAACCTGTGTTGCGCTGCGTTGTCTTACTTCAAAGACCAACATGTTGCCCCTGAGCTATCCTTCCTCACCAATGCATCCAGGTTTCCGCAGAAAAGTTTGAAAGGGAACACACAACTAATGAATTGTTCAGGGAGACTTGTGTATGCTTTCCCCCCTGACCCCCACACCTATTTCTCAATAATAAGGTCCACAGGTAACACTTATCCTGATAGCGCCTACCTGGGCACGACAAACATGGTTCTCACACCTGCAGAGGATGTCCCTTTGTCCTCCCATAAAACTACTGTGTCCACACCGCATGTTGACTCAGGGTCAAGGGACGACAATTCACCCGTGCCCTCAGACATTGAATTTATACAGTCTGGCTCCTGAGGTCATAGAGTTTGGTCACTTAAACCTGGACCAAAGACGCATGGAAATCTTTAAAGAGGCACGTAAAACTAAAAAAGTCCTTGCTATTTTAACAAATGGAAGCGTTTTGTGTTATGGTGCAAGGCACGTTCGCTCAATCCAATTGAATGCTTAGTCTTTAACTCACTGAAGGTACACCTAGCTGCTCCCTCAGCATACACCACTTCACAAAGCAAGGATTTCTGGTGGAAAGTGCCAGTAGTTAAAGCCTTCATGGAAGGTGTTAAGAAATGATGCCCTCCAATTTCTAAGCCTACGCCTGGCTGGGACCTAAGCATTGTACTCGCAAGGCTCATGGGTGCCCCCTTCGTGCCTATGTACAAAGCCAATCCTAAACTTCTCACATGTAAGACTGCTTTTCTATAAGCTATCACATCAGAAGGGTCAGTGAACTGCAAGCACTATCGGTACAAGACCACTTTGTTGTTATTTATCCAAAAAGACAAGGTAGTATTATGAACTAACCCACGTTTTTCACCCAAATGTAAACTAGTGCATAGAGCTTCCTGTGTTTTTCCAACACCCCACAAATGCAGCAGAAAAAAAGCCTTCATACACTGGATGTACGAAGGACTCATGTACTACCTACAGAAAACTAAAGCTATCGGAAAAACAGGTTTTCTTCTATCCATAGCCACAGCAAGAGAAGGCAACACGATCTCTAAATCAGCAAAAGTGGATTCTATTACAAGGCTGGAGGCGAGCATTCTGCTTTTCTTCTTTATTTACTGCTCAACAGCAATTCAAAACTTTATCATTTAAACTTCTTTTTTTCTTCAGAAAATGTGCCCAACGGGCTTAAAAACTGAAAATAAACAAAACATGGTACTATGGAGCAATAGAACTCTCCATCCCAAGAGTCTTAGATGCTCTGTAGTCCTAGCCTTGTTACTGTCCACCAAGGGCAGTCCCTTGGTAACTATAAACCCCCGTGTCTACAGGTCCTTTCATCTTTTTTTGCTGGCTCGACAGTTAAGTGAATTTATTGTTATATCTATATTTACGCTTCGTACAATAGTGCCTATAAGCGTTGTTGAGTGTGAAATATAATCTAATTTTCATACAACTTCTATTTTCTTAAGAGCGCGGCGCCTGTGGTGTTTGACTCGCACAGCGTAATAGGAACCCTTCTGAGGTGGGTGAACGTGGTTTCGTCGGGAGCGTTAGAGCCGACTAGTCGGCAGCGCATCGCGGTGCCGACGGAGTGTTTTGCGAAGGAATGGGCGTCCCGCGAAATGATCTTGCTCTCAGCTGGGAGCCCATTCCTTCAGTGACTGGAAAGGCGCAAAGTCGCGTATCCGCGGACACTGTTGTGGGCCGGGCGGTGTGTTCCGCGCATGTACGAAGGGTCTTTCTCCTCGCGTAGCATTAAAATTTCGAACGTTACGTGTAATTTGACAGCTCGCTATCGCCGTACGGATCCAGACAGTCACTCAGGAAGACCTGGTCCCGTTCGAGCGTGCTAGATTATAGAGGCTCATAAAAAGAAAAGAAAGATCATTTTCTCCAGCATGGGGTCTGGCATGGATTCACATGCTCATGAATATTCCCCGTCGTCAGGCTGGGAATCCTCGGTACAGAAAAAAATGAGTATCAGTTTAGTTTCTGATCTGTCTTTCCTAGTAGTAACCAATCACTGATCTCTGGGTCATACTTCCCACAGCCAATGACTTCCCTCGCCCTAAGCCCCGCCTCCGGCAGCCATCCTCAGATTTTTTACCGCACGTTCAAGTGTTGGGAGTCCTCGTGCTATAGCTCTCGAGCTTTTGCTGCGTTTTCGCTCTTTTCAAAAGAGAATTTCTCATTTTTCGGTTAAATTGAGCCTCGAGCTCCACCGTCTTTACATCCGATCAACGGGGACCCGTTTCGGAAGTTTCTACGCCCCTCAAGGGTGAAGATTTCATTGAACGACGCTTTTGGGGGATTCCAGACGTTTGAGGCCTACCCCGGATATGGCCCAGGAGAAAGGGAGCTCGACGCGCGGGAAGCTGTTAAGGGCCTGCCCTGGATGCCAGCTGCAGAACGTGTTCAAGGAAGACGAGCATTCCTTATGCCTCTATTGTCTTCACGAGGAAAAAACGCACGTGGAGGAGGACTGTGCGTTTTGCGGGAGCATGTCGGAGCGGACCATGAGCGAACGCCATCTTGGTCTCGCCAACTGGCTGGAGGGAAAGAGCCCATCAGGTGAGAAGAAAAAGAAGAAATCCGAGTGGTCTTCTAAGTCCTGTGAGGGCGCCCCTGCGACAGGGGCCCAACAGAAGGCGAGTCCGCGGGCACCGGGAGCGGCGAACGGTCGGGCTCCTCGGCTGCCAGGCAGGGCGCATCCTCCTCAGCGCCATCGACCACGAGCCGACGCTCTGGCTCGGGTAAGAGGAAATCCGAGAACCCGGCCAAGCTTCTGGAGAGGCCCCGGTCGATCTCTAAGATTTCGGCTGATGGGGAGCGAGGCAGGGAGCCCTCCCCCAAGGTGAAGGCCACAAGCACACAGTCGGTGACTAAAGCCTTGATTCACCCAGCCAAGGCCTCTATCGAGGAGGTCGCGGCAACCCTGGCGCAGCCTGCGGAGGTTACACCTGTGGTAGCGGCCTCGGGGCCCAGAGTCTCCCTGCCACCTCGGAGGGACGCATCTTTCAAGCCCACTGAAAGAACCCCCACGAAGCCCCGGCGGAGAAAGAGGGGGGCCAGTGGCCGCCGTGGATTCAGACACAAACTCTGAGGAGGAACTTGTCGAAGTCCCTGAGAGCCACGACGCGGGCATGGAGGACCACCAGCCCGTCGAGAGGCATCCCGATGAGGGGGACGACGGAAGCGACGGCGGCGCCAACAGAACCCCAGACCAACCGTCGCAGCCAGTGCCGCAGAACAACTCAGCGGCCATTTTGATGGCAATTCAATCCTTATGCTCTGAAATAAGGACTAGATTGCCTTTACCCCCGACAGAGGAAGCCGGAGCCAGGCCCGACGGAGGAGCCACAGGCCTGTCGGGAAGTCCACCACCCAAGAGGAGAAGAACACATCCTCCTACACCTTTCCAGCCCTCGAGGCCTGCTCAACCCTCCTCCCTGTCCACGGTCCGCGGGGATGACATGGGCACGGACATGGCCACGACGAGGGCGGCGACGGCGGGTTGGACCTCCCATCGTTCCCCCCACCCCAGACCCCCCCCCCCGCCCCAGGCTTCCCCGCCCGATGAGATTGGATCCTTCCATGCGATGATCTCCAGGGCATCCAAGCTTTTCCAGTTCTGCCCCGAAGGAGGGGTTCCTCTATCAACGTCGAGACGAAGAGGAAGATGGTCCTCACGGTACCGCTACTGGATGACATCTGGGACGAGGGGCTCTCCCTCCTCAAGAACCAGTCTACAACGCCAGCAAAAAGGGACCGATACGAAAAGAAGTACCGGGTCCCCAACACGGCCCCTCTCAGAGCACAGCCGACCCCGGATTCAGTTGTCTCGGCAGCGGCCAGGAAGAAGGCAGGGGGGGGGGCATCGACATCGACTTCACGGCCGGACGGCGAGGGAAAGGAGCTCGACACGATGGGACGACGAGTCATCATCACGTCGGCGGCGGCGGCGACGACGATTAAGGCGGCCAACGCCCTAAGTATCATTGCCTGTTACGACAGGGAACTTTGGTATAAAATCGCTCTCTTGTTGGACTTCCTGCCGGACGACAAGAGGCCAGAAGCCCTGGAAATCTTGCAAGAAGGCGAGGTGGCGACGGACATCGCTGACACTGGTTTCCGCCAGTTGCGCAACAGTGTTTGCCTCAGACGGCACGGATGGCTTAAGGCGACGGATTTCCGCCAGGACGTACAACCCAAAGTGTTGGACATGCCCTTCGACGGGAACAACCTGTTTGGGAAGACAGTCGATTAGTCCCTGCAAGCCATCAAAGCGGACACAGAGACAGCCTGGGCCCTGGGAGTTCTCCAGCAACGACGGCCGTCCTTTCGGAACACCGGAGGCAAGCAAGGGGCCTCCAAAGGTTCCGGCAGCGACTCCTCTACCTACGCTCAAGCGGCCCGTTCCTCGTCGCAGGAGGCCTATAGAGGACGGGGCAAGTCTGGAGGTTCCCGCCGTTGTCGCCAGGGATGGCAAGGCGGCCTCGAAACAGGACTGAACCGACCGTGGCGTCAGGCCCCCACTAAAGCACCCCGGTGGGAGGCCGGCTGGCGAAGTTAGTCAGCGTGTGGGAGTCCATCTCCACCGACTGTTGGGTGCTGGAAAACCTGGCCCAGGGGCACGCCCTTGAGTTTCTAAAGAAGTGCCCTCGCGTGCCACCCGTGGCCAGGCAGGAAAACCACGTACCCCAGCTGCTGCTGGAGGTAAGGGCGATGCTCAAGAAAGGTGCCATCGAGCTTGTCCCAAAGAGACTTCGGGCTGCGGGGTCTACTCTAGATACTTTCTCGTAAAGAAGGCAGGAGGTTGGCGTCCCATCCTGGACCTGCGGCGACTGAACAAGTACATCAAGGCTCAGAAGTTCCGGATGGTCACCCTCCAGCACGTGCTGGAGGAGGACGATTTCCTGTCGTTGTTGGACTTGGAGGATGCCTACTTCCACAACCCCATTCTGAAAGGACACCGGAAGTTCCTCAGGTTCATGGTCCGAGGATGGCACTACCAGTTCACGGCCCTCCCGTTCGGATTAAAGTCGGCACCCAGGGTATTCACCAAGTTCATAGCACCGGTGGCGGCATGGCTACGCCTGCAAGGGATCCACGTCTATCCCTACCTGGACGACTGGCTCATCCGAGCAAGGACAAGGGAGCTCGCCGTAGAACACACAGCGAAGCCGGTCCAGCTACCCACGGACCTGGGGTTCTCCATCAACTTCCCCAAATCCCACCTGGTCCCTTCACAGGTTGCCCTGTTTCTGGGAGCCAAGCTCCACACAGTGGCACGGCTGGCCCCGCCGTCCGACAAAAGCCATCCTGGGCAAGGTGCAATGCCTGCTAGCCACGGACGCAGCCAGAGTAAGAGCCATCAAATCCCTTCTCGGGATGATGTCCTCCTGCATCTATCTGGTACGCCTGTGCAGACTTCGAATGCGTCCACTGCAAGAGTTCCTCGACGCACGCTGGATCCAGGCGAGGGGCAGCTTCGAGGACAGGATACCGCTCAACGAGACCTTCCGACGAGCGATCCGGTGGTGGGGCACCCGCACTCATCTGACGGCGGGCGCAGACTTTCAGACCCAGCTCACCAGGTAACTGTGACGATGGATGCCTCCCTGGAAGGGTGGGGAGCACATACCGGAGATCTCCACGCGAGAGGCCTTTGGCTCCCGGAGGAAAAACGGCTTCATATCAACATTCTGGAGCTCCGCGCAGTGTTTTGGGCCCTCAGGTCTTTTCTTCCGTGCCTCAAGGGCAAGGTGGTGCGGATTTTCACTGACAACACCACCACGATGTTCTACATCAGGAAGCAGGGTGGAACCAGATCCCCAGCCCTGTCCAAGGAAGCCCAGGATCTGTGGCACTGGGCCGTCGACCAGGGGATGTTTCTGGTACCCTTTCATCTGGCAGGGATAAAGAACACCATCACCGACTCACTCAGCAGGGAGCTGCGCTCGTGCCACGAGTGGGAGCTACGCCAGGATCAAGTGGATCGACTCTTCAGCCTGTGGGGCAGACCCCAGGTCGATCTCTTCACGACGGCGACGAACTCCAAGTGCCAGAGGTTTGCCAGCAGGTTTCCCCCAACCGAAGAGCATGGGCGATGCTTTTTCGTTCCCCTAGGACAACCTGCTCCTCTATGCTTTCCTTCCGTTGCCAATGCTACTCCGGCTCGTCAACCAGCTCAAAAGGTCCCGGTGCAGGATGATCCTCGTTGCACCGGCGTGGCCGAGACAGGTCTGGTTCCCGGACCTTCTGGATTTATCGGCGTCCCCACCAGTCGGACTACCCGTGGAGGCGAATCTTCTCTCCAGAGAAGGAGGTGCCATTCTTCATCACGACCCGAAGTCGCTGAACTTGCAGGCCTGGCTCCTGCAGCACTAGAGTTTGGGGGATACGATATACCGGCCGACTGCAGAGAGGTTCTTGCAAAGGCCAGGGCGTCCTCAACTCTCAAGTGTTACGGACACAAATGGAAGAGGTTCTGTCTGGTGCCGGGCACAGAAGATTAACCCTCTACGGATTACGACCCCTCAAGTACTGCCGTACCTACTCTCGTTGGCCAAGGCTGGACTAGCTCACGCCTCCATCAAGATACTTCTGGCTGCCATCTCCAGATACACCAGGACAACAGGACGGGTGTCCTTGTGGTCTCATCGCCTGGTGAAGGAATTTATGAAGGGACTATTCCGCTCGTTGCCGCCGGTGAAGGCCCCAGCCCCGGCGTGGGAGCTCAACGTGGTGCTGATTAGGCTCATGGGGGCTCCTTTCGAGCCTATGCATACGGCACCATTGAAGTTCCTATCGTGGAAAACAGCTTTTCTTGTGGCCATCACCTCCGCACGGCGCGTGGGTGAGATTCAGGCCCTATCTTGCAAGCCTCCATACTTTTCACGACACAAGGGTGGTGCTCAGGACGCATCCCTCCTTCATTCCCAAGGTGCCGTCGGACTTCCACCTCAATGAGCCCTTGGTGTTACCCAGGGCTCCAGATAAGGGGAGTACCAGGCCTTTTTACGCATGAAAATCTTATAAATACGCCAGCTTTATTATTTTCCTGCGTACATTTACACACAAGTTTAGAGCAGAGGGCAGTGCAAATGTCAGGTTACTTGACGAAACAAGATTGCAAGCCACCTCTGAAACAGAATGCATTTCTCTGAAGCCTTTCAAAAAAATAAACTGCACACTGATAAAAGGAATATTTCCATTCAGCTTAAGAAGCACTGTGCATGTTTTCCTAGAATTTTAGGAATGTATAATTAATAAGATGGAAAACTAAGTTGTAATTGAGAATATTCTTTTTTTTAACAAGTTATTCTTTTTTACAATGAAAGCAAATCAGTATTGCACAATTGTATTTTTCAGAGTTCCGGTGCTGTGTGCATTATCATACAGAGGCAGATCATTTTTACACTTCTAATTTAATTTACAGTCTAATTATAAAAACAGTGTGTACAATGATGACTATGCACAGTCTAGTTTACATCCAATCAACCTTGCAGTCAATGGGGCACATTACTATTAATGGTCAGTGGCAGCAGAGTCTTTGCTCAAGGGTGAGTCATTGTCATTACACTGATCACAGGTGTTCTAGCCTCTCAAATCTTCAAGACTACAAATAAAACATCCAAACCTGACTCTCAAAGTGCAAGTGCTGTTCAAAAACAAACAAATGAAAGTTACATTGGTAATTGAAATAGAAACTCAGCAAAACCTGTCCCTGTGATAATCCAGATAGGTATTTAACTTTATGTAGCGCTTAATAAATGGTTTGCCGTACTGTGATCGTTATACCTCAGTCGATATTCAGTTAACCAACCTCTGAAGGATGTTAGCCAATAAGATAGCTCAGCTGGTTGAGCACTCATTGCTGTAATCCCTGCGTGATCTGTGGGTTGCGGGTTCGAATCCCGGCAAGTCCAACTCAGCCTTTCCTCCTTTCGAGGTCGATAAAGGAGTACTGACTTTGGTTTGGTGGTAATTGTGATAAATATGTTTTATGTACATCGCTTTGCCAAAAGAGCTATATAAATAACCATTTGACCACTAGATTGGATATAGAATTTAGCATGGAGTCCTTGCCTCTCTGCACTGTTGTATCATAACATTGGCATACCATTAGACCGTAATAGCTCCAGGAAAGTAGGACTTTCATTATCAAAACTCAAAACACACAATACAAATTCATGTATGCTTTACTATATAATTGGCTAGGTTTTGTGATTTCAACATTTAAATATATACAGGAGAGATCAAATGGCCAGAAATAATGAAAGGTGTATTCTGTCACAATGCAGAAAGCAGCCGCATAGTAATGAGTTCCATACAGTTTTTCACACATCAGCTGGATGTTGCATACATTTTACTCTCTTGCGAAGAAGAAAAGTCATTTTTACTCTCTTAAAATCACATTTACTCTCAAAGTTTAAAAATAGAGAGTAAAATACTCCCACCTCAAAATCTTATCTGGAGCACTGGTGTTACCAGTTTTCTTCCCGTCGCCTTCGTCGCAGCCAAGAGGACTTTGCACTCTTTAGATGTAGCTAGAGTGCTGAAGTTCTACGTGGACCGCACAAAGTTTTCGGAAGACGTCACAGCTTTTTGTGAACTTTGGGCCTCTGAATCAAGGGAAAGCTCTCTTGAAGGCTTCCATTTCCAGATGGCTCTCCGGCTGTATCATGCACTGTCACCGGTTGGCAAAAACCGACCGCTGGCCAGCCGTCCGAGAGCCCATTCGACCAGAGCGATCGCTGCTACCAAGGCGTTCTTGTCTGGTATGCGCCTGCTGGATATTGCAGGGCTGCTACGTGGAGGTCGACGCACACCTTCACGAAATTCTACTGCGTCGATCGGGATTCCAGGGAGGAGTCCAGGGTCGGCCAAGCAGTGCTGCATAACCTGTTCGCCTGAAGGGCCTGGTGAAGAGGTAAGAGTTGCTTAATGTTGAGCCTTTTGCCGCCTCCTGTGGTTGTGCATGTGTGTACTGCTATGTAATCTTATATTCATGAGCATGTGAATCCATGCCAGACCCCATGCTGGAGAAGGAACAAGTTACTTACCTGTAACTGTTGTTCTCCAGCATGGGTCTGCCATGGATTCACATGCGAACCCTCCCGCCTACCCCTCTGCGGCTCTTCACTTGGTCATACTGCCACTTTACGTGCTACCAAATCTGAGGATGGCTGCTGGAGGCGGGGCTTAGGGAGAGGGCCGTCATTGGCTGTGGGCAGTATGACCCAGAGATTAGTGATTGGTTACTACTAGGAAAGACAGATCAGAAACTAAACTGATTTTTTTCTGTACCGAGGATTCCCAGCCTGACAACGGAATATTCATGAGCATGTGAATCCATGCCAGACCCATGCTGGAGAACAACAGTTACAGGTAAGTAACTTGTTCCTTATATACGCTCCCTGACCGCATCTGACAGGCAGTCTTCTCAGGTGTCAAAGCACCTGCTGGCAGCCCATTCAAGCAGAAATGGCCAGTGACAGAGCAGAGGAGTACTGGGAGGAGTACTCATATCAGGAGCAAGAGCTGCAGGAGGAGGAAATAGACCTCTCCCAGAGCTTTAAAAAGTTCTGGGAGATTCCCTTGTCAGGGCAGTAGCCCAAGGGGTTCAGCCTATCCAGGACAGGCTGCAAGTCCTGGAGAATTTATTGGGCACTAAGGCTGGCAAAGATGAAGATCCAGGTGAGGGGACCTCCACCACCAAGCCTCTAAAGAATGACCATAGAGGGATTAAAGTGGCCCGGAAGAGGAGACACTCTTCTACCCCCCCGGGCTTAGACATGGGGAAGTGAGAGAAGCCCCAAGAGGCAGCTGATGCCTTTAATAGGCTCAAGGATGCGTTCCTTTCCAGATCAGTGGTGCCCAGCCTCGTACCCCCTACCCCTCAGGAAAGAAGTCTGTCATGAAGTGGTACAGAGAAGAAAGGAGAGAGACAGACTGAAGGAAAAGCCAGCCTGGTGGAGAGTACCCCCGAGGACGATATGTCCGATATGTTTGAACCTGAAGCCATCAGGCATCTGAGATCCACGAACTGGACACCATCCCCTAAAGTAGCACAGGAGGATAGGATAGGCGCAGAGGATAAGGAAACCCCTAGAAAGAGACCAGGTTCAGATTGAGGTCAGAGTGTCCCAGGCCAGAGCTCACGGGAAAGGTAACGGAGACCCCGGAGCTTGACCCCAAAATGTTAACCTTCGTCACGAAGGCTGGTAAGGACACCAGAAGGGGGATGGGGGCTCAAATGGGAATGGGGAAGGGCCCTGGTGAATGGGGAATTACCGGTCCCTCCAACCTTGGAATGGACCGGTAATAACTCCATTCACCAGGGCGGAGTCGGAATGATTTTGGAGGCAGCTATGCCGCAATTAGCGTCGTGGTTACCTCCAAAGTCGGAATGAGGACCATACTCTCCAACCTGCGCTTTTAACACTCCCTCTGTTCTCTCCTCCTCCATCTCTTTGCTGCTTTTGACAGTCAACCACTCCATCCTTCTAAACCGTCTCCATGATACCCTAAGCATCACGGACTAGGCATTGCTGTGGCTGACCTCCTGCCTTTCAAACAGACCTTCCCAGGTGCAAATGGGCCCTTTTATCTCCTCCACCTCACACTCTAGTTGTGGCATCCCTCAGGGCTCTATTCTGTCGCTTTTGCTCTTCAACATCTGCTTGGACCTCCTGATCTCCACTTTCTCCCCTCATTTCCAGTGTTATGCATGTGACACACTGCTCTTTCAAGCAGCCTTCCTCTACCATCTCCTCCTCATCCCTCATACCGGACTGCCTGACTGCTATGGTGCACTGCTAATGATCTCTGCCTTAATGCCAGCAAGAGAGAGAGAGATCCTGCTCATTGGGACGCCTGCCCCTTGGACGCCTGCCCCTTGCTTCCCTCCCACTCTCTGGCCAGACTCCCTGGGTCCCCTCCCCCAGCTGGGAGGCAATAAATCTTGGTATCATCTTTGACTCCTCTCTTTCTCTCCTCACATCGTGGACCTTGCCAAGAAGTCCAATTTTCAGCGGCACCTCCTCAAGGGCATTCTACCTTCCCTCACCCCCCGTTGCCCCTGCCCACAAGAAGCTCAGCATCTCCAGAGCCCTGGTTCTCTCTAGGCTTGACTACTGCAATTGCCTCTTCCTCAACCTGCCATGTTCCTCCCTTCGCCCCTTTTAAACTAATCCAGAATAGGACTGCAAGATTTATCCTTGGCCTCAAGCCCAGGGACCGCATCTCTCCAGCCCTTAAATCTCTCCACTGGCTCCCGGTGACTGCAAGGATCAGATTCCAGGCCCTTTGCATCATCCACAAGGCTGTCTAGGACCCAAGACCTCTTTACATCCAGCTTTCTCTCCCCAAATACCTCCGGGACAGAGTACTTCCGTCTTCTGGCACCAACTCTCTGCAGGTCAAACGGTACTCCAAGCACAGTGTGGGAGGCAGATCCTGTACCTCGGCTGGCTCCTCCCTCTGGAACGGTCTCCTTCGACCCCTCAGACTTGAGCCGGATATTCTTAAGTTACGAAAACTTTCCTACCCTCTCCCTTGCCAACTCCATCTGCCGCTACGACTGGGGCCTGGTCCATTGACAGTCATATGGGGACCAGACCACCCATTATCAGTCCCCCAGCATCCTTTGCCAGCACTTGCCCTCGGGCTCCCTTCCCTGGACTACCCAAGTTGGTCCTCCCTGTCCACTGCACTCATCCTCGCCCCCTTCCCCTGGCACTTGCTGCTTTGGCCCACCCAGCACTTGCCCACCCCCACCCTAGAGGCCCCCCCTACTCTTGCACTTCCCCCTCTATCGCCCTCCCCCTTACCACCTTGTCATGCACTTGCATGGTAGAATTGTCAAAGGCCAATATAAGCGTTCTTTTTTTTTATTCTCATGTCCCCTCTCCCTCTACCCCCATCTTGTGTTGTGGTGCCTGGAAACATATGTGTATAGGTTCCATACAAATGTCCATTAAAGACCACTAAAAAGACCAAGTGCAAAGGTACGTGGAAGGGGATCAGGAAGGCACAGGGAGACCCCAAGAGGCTGTGGTTGGGAGAAAGTGCAGAGCCATCTTCCTCGTCCCAGTGGGACCGAATGGAGAGACCAGTTGAGAACAAAGTGGGGGAAAGAGCACCCCAAAGAGACTGAACGAGAGCCCTGGCAGGATAGTGAACTGGGCCTAGTTAAATATTACAAAGCTGAACAAGGGGTCAGGGACCCGAACATTGAGAAACCAGTTATACATACGAGATACCTGGTGGGTTAGTGAACTGGTTTTAAGAAATCCATCTTACAGAGCTGAGAAAGGTGTCTGGGACGCACACGATGACACGTGAAGTCCAGGGGAAGGGATCCTTTGGCACATGTCACAGAAAGCCCAAGGAGGGGCAGAGATCCTTTTGGCACAAGTTACGAGAAGCCCAAAGAAAGGGAGATATATCCTTTGGCAGAAAACAGAACTTTGATAAACAAGGCAATTTGAAAAGAGCCTGAGAGAGGCTTTGGGAAGGGAGACGCCTTCCCAATATTGTTTTGCAACTAGAAACTTTGCTGAGAAGGTCTGGAGAGCGAGAGACCTCCTCCCCAATCACAGGGAACAACACATGACAGCCTAGTGATGGCTAGGGGAACAAGGATATTCCCCCACCATTTATGAACTGCCTGAAACACCCCAAAGGGGAGGGAGTCATCCTGCTAGAAGCAGGGTACAATCTAGTTGTTGGTTTTTATTGAACTGCAAGGGATGGAAATAGGTTTGGGGCATAGGACAGTGGACTATTTACTTTTGACAGGCATTCTGACGTTATCCTTAAGGATGTCTTTGTGTATGGGGCTACCTGTATGCAGTGAGGGGGGGTGAGGGGGATGTACTTCCCAGGATAGGTTATATAAAACCCATCTGACTTATTCCAGGTAGCCCAGGTCTTTTCCTTTAATGTGCTGAAGGTATGCTTGGGAAAAACCCTGTGGGATACTTTAATTTCTTAAGTGATCACATGATAACTGTATGCTTCACATTTTCCTCTGTCTATATATATTTTTGCTGCTCATACTTGAAGGTCAAGTTCTTATTGACCTAACCTATGGTAGTTCCTCAAAAGCTGCTGTCCTTCTTGCAATTAAGCTACTGCGTGCTATTGTTTTCTTGTGGTTTGTTTTAAATGGTCAGTGCTAGCAAGAGCGTACAGAACAACTTTTCAAATGAGTTACTGATCATTTCTGATAAATAAAAATGCTAATGCAACTCGATATATAAATAAGTATTGGCTAATACAACAGTTTGTGCATGCATTAAGTAGACATTTGCCAGGTTTCACCTTGCGGCCATATGCCATGGTACAAGCATTATCTTTCACATCATAAAATGGGTATTAACTGTCATACGCTATTAAATGCAGTGAAAATGCCCAGGTGTTCACATCATTGCCAACCTATAGCTTGGGCACAATTTGGAAAAAAGGCTTTCACAGATGCAGGCGACCACCACCCATTGTACTGTAGCAGAGAGTGATATACTCCCCCAGACCCTGTCAGCATGTTCTTGGTGAAGTATGCTTGTTGCTCGAGTCAGAATGCTCGCCTTTACTGGCCGAGCTAAGTCATGAAATCACAGGCAATGTCTGTCTGAGATTCTTTAGATATCTTTGTTGTTCACTTTTTTGACGACTTACATTTACTTCACATTACTTATCATTTTGATTGTACTCTTTATCAAAATAAATAAAACATTAAACTAAAAAAAGAACTTATTAGATATGTAACAGTTTGTCACTTGCTGTTCCAGAGATAATTACCATGTGAAAAATGTACATTTGGACTACAATTTTTCTTTTGTATTAAGACAGATAAATGTACTTAAAGTTATGTTAAGAAGTAAAAAGAAAATGTTTATGTAGTCAGGAAGTCCACAGGATTATGTTCTGCTCGGTTGTCTTATACCACGCACCGTTCCCATTGGTATGGTCTCCAGGTGCTCTCGTGGTTCTGTAAGAGTGCGGGTTGGGGTAGGCTAGTTGGAGGAGAGGGAGTAGGATGGAGATGGTGCCTTTTCGATTGGTGATTTTCTGTTGGTGCTTTTCTATTGGTGCTTGTAGAAGCAGGAGGAACTGGCGGCTAGTGCGGGTAAGGTTTCATGGGGTGTTTGGAATGTGTGAACTGGTGCTATTGTGTCTGAATGGGCAGCGTCTAGTGATGGGGTGTTTGCAGCTGTTCATTTTGTGGTGTATGGGTGGTTGTGTGTTTCTGTGGAGACTAGGCAGATCTGGAGTGTGATGCTGGAAATACCTCATAGAGGTTCTTGTCCTACCACTTCTGTGTGTGTTCTGTTTTCTGCGACTAAGGTCAAGCCTAGACCTCTGGCAGTGCAGCTCTTTGTGTTTTCCTTTTGGTGAACAACGCCCATGGATACCCTTATGGCATCGATGGGTGGGGGGTACATCCTTGTAGCACTTATGTGCGTTTGTGGGCACTTGTGTGTTGCCCACAGAGCCGGGTATGGGCTTCCCAGAGGCTGTGTTGTGGGGACCTGTAGGAATGGAGTCTGAAGTGAACTCAACATTCTGTGTTATGGGTGTCTGGTTCCTGTGTGTGTGATACAGTGCATGAGATAGCTCTGACTGAAACTGACATGTAGTGTGCTGAAAAGCTGGGTACCTACCCCAATCCACATTCTTTGTTATGGCTGTCTGGGTGGAGTGAATGGCCTGAAGGCCTGTGAGCCTGATTATCTGCCTGCCTACATGAATGCCCTTCTGCGTGATTGGCTGACTGAGCCTGGCTCAGCCAGAGTGAATGACTACAAATGTGTACATCTGGAGACCTCTCTCACCAATTTGTTCAGAAGCTGAAGTTGAAGCCAGAAGAAGCTGCTCCTTGAAGCCCAGCTGGAGGAGAAGACTGCTGCTGCTGCATTTCTTCATGTAATCCAAAAGCTGCTGGGCTGATCCAGAGAGGACCTGTAAAAGAGACCTCTCCCTGAGCTAAAAGGGACCATTGTGCAACCTGCTACTCTTCGTATGAAGTGTCCTGGAAGCCAGTCCTGTGTGCTTGTCATCCGGAGAAGGGGTCTTTGGGAAATCCTGAATAGGAGTGCCCGGACATCTCGAGTCAAAGTCCATTGGTGTCAACCATGGTCCGGAGGTGTGTTTCGTGACCGCTGAAAGTCGTTGCAGTCTACCGCCCAGAAGAGGGGGTACCCTGGCATAGTGCTGCTGAACACCCGGAGCTGCTAAGAACATTTCAAGGGACATCCTTGCCATCATCACAGACCCGCCGGAGAGTGTAGAGTCGCTGAGTGCAGAGGAAGGTCTGTTTCCCACCACCAGAAGCTAACGAAGACGTCCCGAGGGTCCAGACTTGGTGAGGGTCCGAGGCCCTCTCCAGCGGTGAGTCCAGGTCTCCAGAAGCTGCCCAGAGGTCCATGCTGCGGCTGCAGCACGGAAGAAACTAAAGTCGGAAAACTGTGATATTCCAAAACCACACACCAAAAGTGACCTATGCAACCGTCGCTGACAGAAGTCATCAAAGGGTTTCAGGGGTCTTATACTCATCTGCCAAGCCTTTAAGGAGCCCACAGCAAGTTTCATCTTCACAGGACTTCTGCAGTCGGAGAAATCATCGACCAAAGGAGATCACTGTGAAGAGCAAAACTGCTGCCCTTCAAAAAGACTTTGGTTCAGTTTTTCTTCTTGGACACAGCTTCCCAGAGGCTCCTTCTTCCAAGGGGGGGGCACCCTCCTCCGAGGGAATCATGAAGTGAAACCAAGATACTCTATCACTTCGCCAGCCAAGGCACCAGAGGTACTGTGACGAGGAAGAAAATCTTCCAGCCTCAGGAATCGTCCACGTGTCCCAGATTCGTCTTGGATTCTATTCTCCTGTGGCCTCCCGGGTACTTTGGAGTGGTAGAACCTTTTAAAGAAAGCAGAAGGTTATTGAACATTATTGGCATGGCTGTAAATACTTTTAAATAACTTTTCCCTTACAGGTTGCCTGGGTTGGGTGGGTGTCTTCACACAAAATTGTGTATCTAGTCTAAAGAAGGCATTCTGCCACTGTTAACTAACCTGGCGTTCCTCCCTGGTCTATGCTGATACACCACACTTAAGAATTCACAGACCTATTTAAAACAGTCTGCGGTTAGTGCATATATTAATGAATTTGAGTATTGTGTGGTACCACATAGTGTATATAGCTGCCATTCTTTGAATAGGTTTTTCCAAGTACAAAGTGTTCTTATTTAAATGTATATATATTCCTGAATCTTATTTTATATAAAGAAGCTGTGTGTTGACATTCTTTTGTGGGGACTTGGGCACTCACTGGGCCTCATCACGAGTTGGGCGGTATCCCAAATAGGATACCACCCAACTTTATTTGCGTTAGCGACCACCCGTCCGGCGGTATTACCGCCGAATCATGGGTTGGGTGCTAACTGTTTCTCATGAACAAAAACCTGAGTGGGACCACGCTCACTGATTGCTCTTGTAGAAAAGCTGCTATGCTTGTCAAAAATGTTTTCCATTAGTTGATTAGTTCTTGAAAAAATTACATGAATGCTTTAAATAAAATGCCCAAATCGTTTTTAACCCTAGTTCAGGAAGGCAAAATGCATTTTCAGCAGTTTTAGCACATTAGTCGATGAATTTCGGAAAGGCTTCCATCTTCAGGGCTGGGCTCTTTGTAATCACAGCACGTAAATTACAAGTATGGTGTGCATATACATAGTGATATCCGTGACATTGAGACAGTAATCAAATAAATATATATACTGCAATTAAGGCAATTGCCAGGATAAAAGAAAAAAGCAAAGGAACAATGACATGGGCAACATGAGTAATTGGGTAAGTAATGTGCATATAGGTGTAAGTCTGGAAGAAGGATAGTCAAAGTACCTTAGCTGATGAATCGCGGTATCTGTAAACGTAATGTTATGGGTTACAGGATGTTTGATGGAGAATGCAGTAACATGGGAAGAATGGAGATGCCCTTACCTGGGCTGCGTTGTGTGTGGTCCCCAATTGCTGCGCGATGCAGATTTGTAGGGGATCGATTCTTTAGGTACAACATATCCATTGGTTGCAGAAGAGCAAAGTGCTTGATAATCATCGGGCTGAAGGTGTTTTGTCTCTTTTTGTATTTATGTTGCAAGTCTATTTTGTTCATGGCGCTCCGATGACTGCAGGCTTTCAACACTTTATAAATAAACAAACAAATAAAATCAGATCGGAAGTGGTACTCACCTGGTGAAGTTAAGTTATCGGGCTGCTCGCAAGAGAGGACCTCTCGTGCAAACGCCAGGTTTGATGTTTGTATTGTTGCCCTGGAGACCACGGGCATCGCAGCGCCACACTCTTGATAGCATGGCGACGTCATAGGCACCTTGCGTCCCGGTTTCTCTGAGGGGAAAGAGGCGCCGGGAAGGGGGCAGGTCCTGGTAAAAGAAAGACATGGATGGGTGTGACATCTAATACACACATGCAAGACAAATTCCAGTTTGCAATGAAAGTGAGTGAAAAAGAATATTGGAATTTCTCCAGCATGGGGTCTGGCATGGATTCACATGCTCATGAATAATCCCCCGTCATCAGGCTGGGCATCCTTGGTAAAGAAAAAATCAGTTTGTTTCGTTTCTGAACTGTCTTTTTACTAATAACCAATCACTGGTCTCTGGGTCATAGTGCCCCCAGCCAATGACTGCCCTCTACCTAAGCCCCTCCTCTGGCAGTCATCTTCAGATTTTTACCGCACTTTCAAGTGTTGGGAGTCCTCGTGCTATAGCTCTCGAGCTTTTACTGCTTTTTCGCTCTTTTTCAAGATTTTCTCATTTTTCGGTTAAATCGAGCCTCAAGCTCTGTTTCTTCTTCCGATCAACGGGGACCTGTTTCGGAATTTCCACCGCCCCTCAAGGGTGAAGTTTTCGTCGAGTGACGCTTCTTGGAGGATTCCAGAAGATCTGAGGCCTACCATGGATGCGGCCCAGGACAAGGGTAGCTCGACGCCCGGATCCAAGCTGTTCAGGAACTGCCCTGGATGCGTTTTACAGAATGTTTTCAAGGAGGACGAGCATTCGAGATGTCTCTACTGCCTTCATGAGGACACAGCGCACGTGGAGAAGGACTGTGCGTTCTGCAAGAACCCATCGGAACGGACCATGAGGGATTGTCGTTCCCGCCTCGCCAGCTGACTGGAGAAGGGCCCAGCAGGTGAGAAGAATAAAAGGTCAGAGCGGTCTTCTAAGCCCTGTGAAGGCACCCCAGTGACGGGGGCCCAACAGAAAGCTAAGCACCATGAGTCCGCGGGCACCAGGCGCGCCGAACGGTTGGGCTCTTCAGCTGCCAGGCAGGGCACACCTTCCACGGCACCATCAACCACGAGCCAACGCTCTTGTCCGGGAAGAGGAAATCCGAGAACCCGGGTAAGCTTCTGGAAAGGCCCCAGTCGATCTCAAAGGATTCAGCCGAGGGGGAGCTAGGCGGTGACCCTCCCCCCAAGGTGAAGGCTTCAAGCGCGCCCAAGGTGGTGAAGGCCTTGATTCACCCGGCTAAGGCCTCTATCGAGGGAGTCGCGGCGACCCTGGCGAAGCCTGTGGAGGCTACACCAGTGGAGGCGACCTCGGGGCCCAGAGTTTCCCTGCCACCGTGGAGGGAATACTCTTTCCAGCCCATCGACAAGACCCCGGTGGAAAAAGAGGGGGGCAGGCGGCCACTACGGACACGGATTCAGCCTCTGAGGAGGAGCTGGTGCAGGCCGTGAAGAGCCTCAACGAGAGGTTCGAGAAGGTACGATCCCACGGGAGAGATCCCGAAGAGGTGGTCGAAGATCGCGACGGAGGCGCCGACGAGGCCCCTGTGGAGGAGCGGCCAGCCCTCCTGTCGCAGCCATTGCCCGAGCCTCAGGACAACTCGGCGGCAATTTTGATGGCGATCCAAACCTTATGCACGGAGATAAGGACGAGATTACCACGAACCCCGGCGGATGATCCAGAGCCGGGCCCGTCAGGAAGCCCTCCGAACAAGCAGAGGAGAGTTCATCCCCCCTGCCCTTCATGCCCTCGCGCCCCTCAGCGCCTTCATCTCCCTCTCCGGATCCCAGGGATGACACAGCGACGGACACGACGACGGGCACGGATGACGACGGGGACGGATGACGACAGTGGTGACGACGGAATGGACCTTCCATCACCACCCCCTCGGACTTCCCCACCCGATGAAATTGGCTCCTTTCATGCCATGATCGCCAGGGCGTCCAAGCTCTCCCAGCTCTGCCCCGAGGAACAGAAGAAGGAAGGTTTCCTCCATCAACGGCGAGAGGCCAAGAGAAAGACGGTCCTTGCGGTACCGTTACTCGAAGATATCTGGGACGAGGGACTTGCGGTCCTGAAGAACCCGTCCACGATGCCTGCCAAGAGGGACCGGTACGAGAAGAAGTACCAGGTCCGCGACGCCGCCCCCTTGTGCCTCAGGGCTCAGCCGACGCCGGATTCAGTCGTCTCAGCGGCGGCCAAGAAGAAGGCGGCGGGGGAGACGGCTTCATCCTCCACTTCCCCACCTGACGGCGAGGGAAAGAAATTGGACGCCATGGGGCGACTGGTCATCTCGTCAGCAGCGACGACCATTAAGGCGGCCAATGCCTTAGCGATTGTGGCCCGTTACGACAGGGAGCTATGGTACAAGATAGCTCCCCTACAGGACTTCATACCAGACAAGAGGGTGGAGGCCCTAGAGATTCTGCAGGAAGGTGAGGTGGCATTGGACCACGCCATAACGGTGGCAACGGGCATTGCCGACACCGGGTTTCGCCAGTTAGGCAACAGTGTTTGCCTTCTTCGACGAGGCTGGCTCAAGGCGACACCGTCAGGACGTGCAGACCAGGGTGTTGGACATGCCGTTCGACGGCAACAACCTGTTTGGGAAAACGGTGGATGAGTCGCTGCAGGCCATCAAGGCTGACACAGACGGCCCGAGCCCTGGGAGTCCTTCAGCAACAACGGCCCTTTCGGAGCGCCAGAGGCAGATAGGGGGCCTCCAAGGGATCAGGAGGTGGTTCCTCTACGTACCGCCAGGCGGCCCGTTCCTCGTCCCAGGAGGCCTACAGAGGTTGCAGCAAACGAGGAGGATCTCGTCGTCGCCAAGCAAGATTGAACCGGCCGTAGCGTCGGGCCCCCACCGAAGTGCTTCGGTGGGAGGCCGGCTGGCGAAGTTCATCAACGTGTGGGAGTCCATCTCCACCGACCGTTGGGTGCTGGATGTCCTGGCCTACGGGCACACTCTCGAATTCCAAAAGGTGTCCCTGCATTCCTCCCGTGGCCAGGAAGGAAAATCACGTCCCTTAACTGCTGTTGGAGGTAAAGGCGATGCTCAAGAAAGGTGCCATCGAGCTCGTCCTCAAGAGGCTCCGGGGTTCCGGAGTATACTCAAGATACTTCCTCGTCAGAAGGAAGACAGGCGGTTGGTGCCCCATCCTGGACCTACATCGGTTGAACAAATACATCAAGGCACAGAAGTTCAGGATGGTCACTCTCCAGCACGTGCTGGGACAGCTGGAGGATGGCGACTTCCCATCGTTGTTGGTCTTGGAGGATGCTTACTTCCACATCCCCATCCTAAAAGGGCACCGAAAGTTCCTCAGATTTGTACTTCAAGGACGCCACTACCAATTCAGAGCTCTGCCATTCGGATTGAATTCGGCACCCAGGGTGTTCACCAAGTGCCTAGCACCAGTGCAGGGGATCCACGTCTACCCCTACCTGGACGACTGGCTCATCCGTGCAAGGACAAGAGAACTCGCCGTCGAGCACACGGCGAAGACCGTCCGCTTACTCACGGAGCTGGGTTTCGCCATCTACCTGAAATCCCATCTGGTTCCGTCGCAGGTGGCACTGTTTCTGGGAGCGAAGCTCGATACACTGGAACGATTGGCGTCTCCGTCGGAGGAAAGGACGAAGGCCATTTTAGGCAAAGTGCAGCGCCTGCTAGCCACGGACGTGGCCATGGTGAGATCCATCAAGTCCCTCCTCGGAATGATGTCCTCATGCATCTACCTAGTGCGCCTGCGCAGGCTACGGATGCGTCCTCTACAGGAGTTCCTCGATGCCCGCTGGATGCAAGCGGCGGGCAACTTCGAAGACCAGATCCCGCTCAACAAGGTTTTCCGTCGGGCGATTCAGTGGTGAGGCACCCGTGCACACCTCACGGCGGGCACGGACTTCCAGGCCCCGGCACATCAGGAGACGGTGACGACGGACGCATCCCTGGAGGGATGGGGTGCGCGCACCGGAGATCTCCACGCAAGAGGCCTTTGGCTCCCTGAAGAGAGGTCTCTCCACATCAACATCTTGGAGCTCTGTGCCGTGTTCTGGGCGCTCAAGTCGTTCCTCCCGTCCCTGAAGGGCAGTGTCGTGAGGATCTTCACCGACAACACCACCACGATGTTCTACATCTGGAAGCAGGGTGGCACCAGATCTCCAGCCCTATCCAAGGAGGCCCAGGATCTGTGGCAATGGGCCGTCGCCCAGGGGATGTTTCTGGTTCCCTTCCATCTGGCAGGAATAAAAAACACCATCGCCGACTCGCTCAGCAGGGAGCTGCGCTTGTGCCACAAGTGGGAACTACGCCAGGATCAAGTGGATCGGCTCTTCCAACGATGGGGCAAACCCCATATCGACCTGTTCGCGACGGCGACAAACTCAAGTGCCAGAGGTTCGCCAGCCGGTTTCCCCAGCCGAGGAGCATGGGCGACGCTTTCTTGTTCCCCTGGGACGGCCTGTTCCTGTATGCGTTTCCTCCGTTGCCGCTGCTGCTTCGACTCATCAGCGAGCTCAAGAGGTCCCAGTGCAGGATGATCCTCATTGCACCGGTGTGGCCGAGACGGATCTGGTTCCCGGACCTTCTGGACCTCTCAGCGTCCCCACCAGTCAAGCTATCGACGGACGCAGATCTTCTCTCCAGAGAGGGAGGCGCCATTCTTCATCACGACCCCGAGTCGCTGAACTTCCAGGCCTGGCTCCTGCAGCACTAGAGTTTGGAGGGTATGATATCCCGGCTGACTGCAGAGAGGTTCTTGCAAAGGCCAGGGTGTCCTCAACTGTCAAGTGCTACAGACATAAGTGGAAGAGGTTCTCTGTCTGATGCCGTGCACAGAAGATCAACCCTCTACGGATTACGGCACCTCAAGTGCTACCGTACCTACTGTCGCTGGCCAAAGCTGGACTAGCTCACGCTTCCATCAAGATACATCTGGCAGCGATCTCCCGATACACCAGAACTACAAGGCGGCCGTCTTTGTGGTCACATTGACTGGTGAAGGAATTAATGAAGGGACTGTTCCGATCGTTCCCACTGGTGAAGGCTCCAGCCTCGGCCTGGGAGCTCAACGTGGTGCTGACCAGGCTCATGGGGCCGCCATTTGAGCCCTTGCATTCCGCTCCGTTGAAGTTACTGTCGTGGAAGACAGCGTTCCTTGTGGCCATCACCTCCGCACGATGCGTGGGAGAGATTCAGGCCCTATCCTGCAAGCCTCCATACTTGACTTTTCACGATACAAGGGTGGTGCTGAGGACGCACCCCTCTTTCATGCCCAAGGTGCCGTCGGACTTCCATCTTAACGAGCCCTTGGTGTTGCCAGTTTTCTTTCCGTCGCCTTCATCGCCGGCTGAGAGGACTTTGCACTCGCTGGATGTAGCTAGAGCGCTTAACTCTTCGTTCGGTCCATGTAGAACTTTTCGGAAGACATCACAGCTGTTTGTGAACTTGGACCTGTGAACCAAGGGACGGCTCTCTCGAAGGCTTCCATTTCCAGATGGCTCTCCGGCTGCATCATGCACTGTCATTGGTTGGCCAACCGACCGTTGCCGGCTGTCCGAGAGCCCATTCGACCAGAGCGATCGCTGCTACTACGGCGTTCTTGTCTGGTGTGCCCCTGCTGGACATCTGCAGGGCTGCTACATGGAGGTCGACGCACACTTTCACGAGATTCTACTGCGTCGACCGGGATTCCAGGGAGGAGTCCAGAGTCGGCCAAGCAGTGCTGCGCAACCTGTTCGCCTGAAGGTGGGCCTGGTGAGGAGGTAAGAGTTGCTTAATGTTGAGTTTATGTAATGCTTAATGCTGAGCCTTTTGCCACCCCCCGTGGTTGTGCATGTGTGTACTGCTATGTATTCTTATATTAATGAGCATGTGAATCCATGCCAGACCCCACGCTGGAGAAGGAACAAGTTACTTACCTGTAACTGTTGTTCTCCAGCATGGGTCTGGCATGGATTCACATGCGATCCCTCCCTCCTTCCCCTCTGCGGCTCTTCACTTGGTCATACTGCCACTTTATGTGCTACCAAATCTGAAGATGGCTGCCAGAGGAGGGGCTTAGGTAGAGCGCAGTCATTGGCTGGGGGCAGTATGACCCAGAGACCAGTGATTGGTTATTAGTAGAAAGACAGTTCAGAAACAACTGAAACTCATTTTTTCTTTACCAAGGATTCCCAGCCTGACGACTGGGAATATTCATGAGCATGTGAATCCATGCCAGACCCATGCTGGAGAACAACAGTTACAGGTAAGTAACTTGTTCCACACGTTGCATGTGATCACAAATTAAACCTTACATGTTGACACCACACCTGTAGGGCAAAAATGCGTTCAAGAGAGAGGCTAATATTAAGATGTGCAGAGATTTTATGTATACGAGTGTCTCGCTAATAAAAATAGTACAATCATAAATAGGTATCAGAGAGATAAAGTACATGGATCAAAATCCCAGTAATACACTATAATAATTAGGCCTGAGAAAGGGATTAGAGAAAACACCACAAAGCTATAGAGAACATGTACAGAAAAGCAAAAATGCAAAACTAGTCAAGTCTGTCTCCAGGTCTCACAGTAGGATGGTCTCTAGAGTTTCTTCAAAGATGGTTGTACTGTGCAGTCAAGAGCATTCCTGGGGTCAACAGACTCTGGTGAGGATTGTCAAATAAAACGCATGTAGTTCTCTTCGTTAATACCATTTGTTGTCAATATCCCAAGATGTTCAATCCACTACGTTTCTCTCTGAATACACTTCTTGGTCATATTTTCAT